>NC_072891.1:62084202-62700036 GCF_028858705.1 Grus americana
AAATAATGGAAGCAAGAGAGGCAAGTCACATCCTTAAAAGGTAAACTGCGAAGATTTTTGAAAAAGCACCAAACAGACAGTAATTAAGATAAATACCTAACCAACTACTTAATATTTCTGTGTTTCCAGAGGTCTGGACTACATGATGCATTTTGTAACCCTTAAATAGAATATATACCAGACTGATGCTACATAGTCTGCCTTCTCCCTCTCCTACAGAGGGCAAAGGTTTCAGATCTGCAGAAGAAAGGAAAGGAAACCTTCCTTGGTGAAGCAGTAGTTTCTTTAACATGCAGATACAGGCAGGTAACAAAGGCAGTCTCTGCAGCCTGGACTAGAGCCTGCTTCCAATTTTGATGAAGAAACAAGGAACAATGTTTCACCATCTTGTTTCCTCAGCAGAAATTAAGAGAAAAACGTTCCGGGATGGGTAATTCTCCCCTGAGAACAACTGCATTTAATTGTTAACTTAGTGTACAGTGCCTCCCTGCAACTGCTGCATTGCTAATCTTGTTAGTGTCCTCAGCAGAGCGAAGGATGAAAGCAAAAAATACTTAAACTACAGAAAAGGAGGAAAAATGCTTTTGTGTCTCCGAAAATTTAATTTCAGTGAATACCAGGCCAATAAGCTACTAGTAAATTAACATCTCCTTGCTGCTAATATTTTGCTATTTTACCTTCCATTAAAAAAAAAAAATTCCATCTAAACACAGTTGAGTATCATAAAGCTCTTCATATTTTAGAGCACTTCGGAAGAATTATTTTGAAGGGAGACCCTGACAGTTAAATGACTCAGTTAAATGAATGTTACAGAAGACACATAATGATTCTTAGTGAAATATTGAGTTGAACCACAGATGAGGAATACCAGGCATAAGCAACCTGGGTATATTTGAATAATAATGTTTTGCTTGAGAGGTCAACGGATTTTATATGTTCTAACAATACGGCTAGTAGCTAGACAGACCAAGCTGAGATTTCTCACATTTTTTTTCCTTCACTTTCATGTTTGGTTTTCACCTTTATTTCTCTTTTTTCCTTTTTTACATTTTAGAAAACCAATTTTTTTTTTTTTAAATGCTCGCAGCTACTGATGCCATCCCTGTTCTACATTTCATTGCAACCGTGTGATGGTAAAGACTGCATTCCTTAGGTTAAGTATTCCTGCTTGATTTACTGATGATGCTGAGAAACTGAATTAAAAAAACCCAAACTAAACCAGAAAACCAAAAACGAACACCAAAAAAATCCAGTGTTCCTGTGGAGCCAGATTTTGGAGTTTTGAAGGATACAAAACTGTTGAAGTTAATGGGAAGCTTTCGTGATGACACAAGAAAGACTGGGCGTACACAATACAGATTTATTATCCACTTAACTCTGATATCTTTACATGATTTCTCATGACCATATTAAAAAACCAGTTTCAAGTAACATTACAATTTGCTTTTTATTTTTTTAAAATATTATTATTATCATTGTGCTTCAGCACAAGAACAAGTCACTGTTCTTCTGATGCTGAACTACCATGCAGTAGAGGTTTTTATTTGCTGGAAGAAAAAGAAACGAATGGAAAAATATTCACTAGGAATGTATTTCCCTGTAGATTTAGAAAGGGAAAAGAAAAATCTCAATGCTGAAGAAATGAGGCTGAAAAACAGGGATCATACATACTCAGTTTCTCTGGTGAAATGAGCTGGAACGACTGTTTCAGAGTAGAAAGGCCAGCTACACATATGAAGGCAATATTTATTGGGATCTACAGTCTGTCTAAAGCTTTCAACTCTCTAGTCTAACACTAAAAGCAGAAAAAATATATTGCTGGAGCAGTCAAAACTTGTTAGGAATGGAAGATTCAGGTACAAAACAAACTGATGAAATAAGATCTTTGTTGAAGGATTAAACAAACGAGACAGATGAAGCAGTATTTCAACTGCATGGTGAGGTCAGTTAGCTCAACCCTCCTGATGTTTTTACTTCCTTAGTCCCAGCTGTTGTCCTGCATCTCCTCTTGGGAGGGTGCTCCCCATTGCTTTGGGGAGCGGGCATGAAGGTGTGTGAGCCCGTTCATCCTCCCCTGCCTGCCAGCTGCTCCCATGGCACCCCACATCATCCACACTGACAGAAACAGTTTGTCTGAGAAAAAGGGGGAAAAAAAGGAAGGAAGGAAAAAGAAGCCACTTGGCTTGATGCTAGGAATATTTACCCTAAGAAACTACAACTTTAAATACCGCTGGACTACTGACATCAGCAGCCATACCACTTACAAACCACACAGACTTCGCTTTCCTTGGGTGGTAAATATTACAGAGACAAGAGTATTTCATCTGAGCAAATAAGAAAATCCAGGAATTTCACATGCAAAGGATTAATTATTTTTCCTCATGTTTGGGGACAGCTTCCATCCTACGCTTTTTGCTCCCTCCTCCTCCACCTCACAGTTCTAGAATAAATGTAATAATGCATTTTGCTTTAAAAGTAAGCCATGGTTCAGTGAACAGGCTGACATGCTATTTCATGTGAGAAACGAAGCTGTGATTTAATCTCATTTTCACTAGCTAGATTCCTAGCTAATGTATCTGGGGATTGTTAAACCTGCATTCTCTGTAAGACATCTGCATTATATACTGTTTGGCTCTCTATATTTCCACAGAGCATAGGTGAAAAATTAGCACCTGCTGTGCAACAGTGGTAAATCTCTGTACACTCACAGATGTAGAAATATTCCCGGCCTGGCCTGAACTCAAATCCCAGCGAGAAGGGCGTGAAGAGCTGGAACTTTTCCGAGAACTTCAACGGTCCGTTCGGGGAATGCGGCCGGTTACACTCCCACCTCTTGAACCCTTTTGAGGTGTGATCGCAGGAGCTGTAGCCATCAAAGTTCACCATGTACAGAACGTAGCGTTCGGTCTTATCTTCTGGCACCGAGTCTTCATAGTGAGGGCAGAACACATCCAGGTAGTCATTGATGCACACATCGATGTGGTAGTCACCCTGCTGGAATCTGAAATCACAGGAAGAGTTCAAATGTAAGCACAGTTAACTCAGCATGGCCTTTTCGCAGGGTAACATTCTCATAAAAGGGGCATCACTAATGGCATTTCATTTCACTCCAGCCATGCACATTCATGCTCGAAAATAACCCTTACAATTCACCAGAGCTATCAGAGACTGCTTATGCAGGACTATGATCATGTGGCCTTATGGACAAAGGTTTTGCTCTCTTCTCATACAAAATTAGTCTCTTGCTAACGCACACCAAGTTATAGGCTATCCTTCTCTATGGTTTATTGAATAAACAAAGAAACAAAGTGGCTGCTTTATTTGGTTGTGGGTTTGGTTTTGATTTTTTTTTTTAATTGGAGAAAAAAGCAAGAAGCAAAGAAACCAAAACTGTATCAGCCTCCCCAAATCACTGTCTACATAAACATCTACATATCCATGCAAATAAATAACCCAAACGTATCCTCTTCTCTGAACCAGGCAGCAATCACCCCTGTGCTAAAAGCTGATTTGACTGCAAGTACTTACAGTTACTACAAGAGCACAAACAGGTTTACTCTTTCTTCATGATTAGCAGCAGTTTGTCAAGATGCAAAGAAAAGCCTGTACTGCTTTTCAAAGATATTTGAAATTTGCATCTCCTTTGCCAAAAGTACACATAGAGACATTGCTCTGTTCAGATAAAAGGATTCTGGGATATGAATTATCAGCACTCAGCCTAATGTGACAGTTGTGAATGAGTGTCAGCTGAGAAATGCAGTGCAAGGTACCAGCCCAGATGCACTTTCTTATTACTGTTATTATTACTGAGGAGTCCTTAGAGATGTGGGATTCTTGTTTTGTTGGGGTGTCCTTTTTTCTCCCCTCCACGTTTAACTTACATTACTTCTCTAATGCCTACCATAGTATCTGGAAAAAACTATGAGAACAAATTCACTGCCTCCATGGGAGCTTATACCATGATGGATTTAATGATTCCATAAACCAGATCTGTACATCTATCAAACTCCCTGGGGCAGCCAAAGAAACCAACCACTGACCTACTCCACTTCAGGCTGACTGGGCTACTTGTAGCTTCTCCCTTTCACAGCTGCAGTTGTCAAGTGTACCACAGAGCAATAAAAAGGCCATGACAGATTTAACTATAATACTTCTTTTTAGCTGAAGGGCATATTTTAAACACCTGATGGGCTTGAAATCTGCCATCTGGATCCTTCTATCTAATTTCAGAGAAAAAGCAATGATCTGCTGGCCCTCCAAGGATAAATTCAGAGCAAACTACACCTTTTCATATCCCTACAATAATTTAACTTCAATAAAATAGCTTTTTAAAGGGGAAAAACTGAACACGCATCAAAGCATGATGTATCTGTATAATTTCAGACAGTGCACAGACTCATGGTTCCATTCTGTAACATGGAAAAGTCTCTTGGAACCACAGTTCTTCCAAGAGAATTCGCATTTATCTAAATCATTAGTTAAAAATATGTTTTTGTACTCCAGTGCTTTCAAAACCTGTCACCTGAACAGATACTGTCTTAATACATTTGCAAAAATGTATTGTTTTCAAATTGGTGTCTGTTCTCTGTATCAGTTAACAGTATGCCATTTCTTACAGGCAATGAAAAAGAGTATCTTATAAGTTATGAATAGGAAAGACAGATTCTGGCAATGATATCTCTTTTTATTTTTTTAAATTACAGCTTAAGTACGTAAAAATGAATATATATTATGTGTGTGTGTGTGATTGAGTGCGCACACTTTTTTTAACCATGCAGGTGACAGTTTTCTCAAGTGATTTCTCAAGCGATTCTCAAAGTTACCTCTTCTATCACTCTGTGCCTTCACAGTAACGCCCAGTTACAGTTTTGTGACAGAATCTGTATGCTTCCAGAGCTACACTGGCATAATTCTAGACATTCGGGATCACAGCGGTCTCCTTAACATTAGACTTTTAGAACACAAATAACCTTATACGAACTGCTTCTCCACATTCTCTTTAAGTGGAGAGAAACAGGAACTTCTCAAGTCCAATTGATCTGGCCTGTTCAGGCCCAAGGTACACTGGAATGAGATGGATCACACTCCAGAAGCAGCTACTTCTCTCATTTAACCAAAAGGAGAGTCTAGACAGACATTTCCCCGACAGAGTCTGTACTGTAAATAGCTGAATTTGAAGGGAAGAATCCAACCACACAGTCTATGATAATGAGGATGATAAACACACGGAGACGGACAACTAAATTTGTGATCACACCTTAAATCTGTATTAGCAATGAAATCAGACTTGTAATCTGCACCAGTGAGTTGTTCTACCCAATACTGCAAACAAAGAGTTCATCTGACTCCCTTTTGGCAAAGTCCCCTACAGTATTCTTGCTAAACAAACAAAACCACAACAGAGTCGTCCTCTTTGATCACTGGTATTTTAGTAGATTCATTCCTATTTCTGGTTCCCTGAGTGCTGAAGCAGCTGAGTGTCTTCGTTTGCCCCAGCACACCCTTGCCTATCAACCACGTGGAAAGTAAGCAAGGCATGCCTGCAAAGCAGATCTGAGGGTGAAGTACAGAACCAAGTCCTTTTTATCCCAGTGTCCTTCCCTCCTCTGCTCTCTCAGTATTTTCATTCCAGTGTCATTCGCCATAGCCAGAAAGCTTACATTTACATGTCTAAAAAAGGAAGACGATGGTGCATATTTTATGTGATCTAAACTGGCCTTTAGCCGATATTGCTGGCACAGCAGTGAACCTGCTCCAGGGAAAACATGTACCAAGATATTTTATCAAGCAGTTCTGAGTGAAGAGACTTCACTCTGTATAGTAACAGTAATACTGAAAAAATGTTATTAGCTAATTAAGAAGCAGAAAGCAGGTATTTATTTCCCCTCTTCTAATACCTTAAATAAGTCAGTAATCAAAACCTCAGCATGTGTACTGAAGAGATGTAGAACTAATTTTATTTTTCCAAAAGAGGCTACAAAATCTCCAGTGTGCCTCTTGGACTGAACTGAGACTATTCTCATTTCTGCAGCTACAAGGCAGTGTGTTGTATTTACCTTCTCAAAGAGGAAACACAAAGGCCTCCAACCTGAACAGAAAGGCAAGCAATGGCCATGAGTAACTCACAAAAAAATTCATCCGGTCAGACTCCTTAAAGCTATTAAAGGAAACACTTCAGAAACACATTTCCAACATTTTAAACCACATCCGAGAGGAAACCACTTAACATTTACAGGCTGAAAATCTCTTAGTAGTAGTGTAATGTCAGGTATTAGAGTGAAACAAAAGTTCCACTTCAAATGAAAGCATTTATCAATGTTTAGCCACCTACATATGTTGAGGAGCACAACATGTAGAGGGAAGGTGGAATCTGTTAACATATATTTGTAGAGATGACGGGAATAGCAGATCTTCTACTGACTGCATTTAAGCTTTAATAAGTTCGTGCCTTTTTCCAGTCCTGTTCAGAATAGAAGGCATGCTTTCCTACACTCTAGTAATGCTACTGATGCTCTTTTCCTTTTCTCAGTTAGGTCTTTGTCCTGTTCTGGCAGATCCTTGTCTGGACTCCCACGCCCTTCTGGAATCACACAGTAATTGGGATTCTTTATGTAAACCCCACTATGACGAAGAAATCAGTCCTATCTAGATTTTGCATAACGGAAGATTGCGTTGTGGTAGAAACCAACCAAAAAGGCTTCTCCAAAACTCTGACAGGATCTACAAACGTTCTTGCAAATAATGTCATTTGTCTCCATGCACCCTGGCTTGCACAGCAAAACATAGCTATTCTTCAAACGTAATTAACCTTTGTTTTGTGTCAGGTGGCATTCAGTATCTTGGAAACCTGCATACTATACAGCTAGCTATTAGGCAGTAGCGCTATAAAAGCCATTTTGAAGACAGAGACAGATAGTTAAGTAGCTTCTAAACCTTAAACCTAAACCTTCCAATAACCAGCAAACATCAGCTTGCTATACAAAACTTGCATACTTCTTCCAGCAAAGAGAATCACATGAATGTTTCTGTGCTCAAGTGATGAAATGTCCAGGTATTCAGGATGCAGAGAAAGAACTTCATGGTAATTTTAACTGCAGAAATACAAGACCAGCAAAACATTTTCAAAGTAACTAATGCCTTATGTATTCTGTTTATCCATTAACACAAGTGAAAATACACAGTGTGTGCATACTTCTCTTCATTAGTTTAGGTTCTGAAGCATTTGTGGCTCCTCTTTAATTTAGTAACTTTGCCGGTCATTGAAACAAGTGACAATTTATTTAAACAGAGATTTAGAATGTAATGACAATTCTGTTTGTTTTTTTGTTTCTCTCTTCCTTCCTTTCTTGGAATAAACACTACAAAAATCCAGTTTAAGAACAGCATAAAAACCACTAATTGTCCATTATCATTTAGATAGATAAAAAATTGCAGTAGCTTCTGCTTGTTGCTTCCCATACAAATCTTATTAGTTATATTCCATCACCCTTCCTGTAAAATCAACACACCAGATGCTCTACTTCAAGGTAAGCGTACTGGAAAATTTTCCTTTTACTATGTCAACCTTTCTTTATTTGGCGTCTGTTCTGTCAAATGCATGTGGTAAGGTTTCACTGTGAACCAGAAAAGACTTCAAATAACTGCTCTAACAATGAATGATGAAATTCTGGTCTTCAGTCTGGCATCAGAAGAGATCAAATGCAAATGGCTTCGATTCTGCTGCTCAGAGCCTGCACAGCCAGTAACACCAGTGCACAGAGGACACTGCCACTGCTGAAATGCCTTACGCCAGTTGCCTTGCTCTCAAATGATAATCTGAAATGCAAAGCAACATCAACAAAATTCACTGAATCGATTTAGTTCTGCGGTAAATACAAACCATAGTTACCCATAGTACTTCAGAAACAGCACAGCAAAATGTTACTTGCTCTATTCTCTAAGGAAAAAAGGCTTCTGCAAGCAACCGTGTGTACCCCTGTATCTGCTGGTCACTCAGCTCCTCCTTTTTTACTCTCAGGGCCGCTAAGCCAGTTTTAAATAAATTTAATAGAGACAGAGAGGTCTCAGAGACAAGTCCATTCCTACAAGCACCACGAAAAAAGCAACCAGGTGAGAAGATCCCATAAGTATCCCAACAAAGGGATTAAATGTTATTAGACAACAGAAACATCTCTTACAAATGCTCTAGACAGAGGAAAAGCTTCAGCTGGAAAAAATATGGACACAGATTGAAAATTAAGTTTATTTCTGTTAGCTAGTTCCAAAACTATTTGTTTAAATTATTAATAACAGAGAGATGAGTATAAAGTAGGTATTTGTAAATGCAATAATACACAAACCCCGAACATTTTCTGGAAAAAGTTAACATCCTTTAAAAGGACAACATTTTAATTACTCTTAGGATGTGATGATGTCAGTTATTTACCATTCCACACTACTGAGCTTGCTCACAGCTTTTGCTTCTGTTTAGGTGGCAAGTGTAGTGCATTAGACCATCTCAAGCTCTACTCACATGCTGTGACTATAAAACAGCAGGGTAACTTGTGCCTCATTATTATTTAGACAGTCCGTGCCCCTTTCTTAGAACCAACTTAAAGCTGTTATGTGTGATGGGGGAAATCTTGCGGTTGTTAATTATCTGAGGGGTTGTGGGATTAAGTGTACCATTTTACTGCAGATAATTTAAAAGATGCTATTTCTGTGCTATGCAAAAATAACCTCTTTAATGCTTTTCTGCTCTTTTTACTGGCTTTGTCACAACATTTAATAAACTCTGTTCCCATAGCTCTGCTGACATCAACAATGATTCTGATGCACAAACAATGAAGTAATCAAAGAGCTATTTTAATTTTGGCTCTATTCAAACCAAAAGAAAACTCAACATTTTCCAGATGCTAAGAGAAGTGGGTTTGCTCGCAGTAGCAAGCCAGTGACATTTTAGATCTCTAGCAGGATATTGCTACCCTGAGCAGGCAAACAAGAAAAACCCTGTAATATAAAGGAGCTGTGTATGACCTTTTAGTCCTTAGGTTACAGTTTCACAAGTTAAGACAAGTTCAAAACACCATGAGAAAACAGTATGTAGGAAGCAAAATACTGACTAACAAAACAAAAGAGAAACAACTAATCAAGTCTGTTGTTCAAAAAAAAAAAAAAAACAGTACTCAAAAATTATGCCTAGAAAAGACTGCAAGTTAAGTACACAATGCAGAAAGAAACTTATTCTCTTGTCATTAAATCCTCTATTCAATTACCATTTATTGGAGTAATTAAACACTGGGAAAGGATGCCAGGCTAATTGTTAGATTATGATAATTACACAGCTTTGCTGTGCTACAGCTGATCGAAATAAGATGTGGTCACACACACTCAGCTAAAGCTTCTCTGCAATCATCAGGCTTCCATGGGAAACTTATTACTATAATAAGGCCACTTATTACTAGTTCATTATCAATCAGGCAGAGAAACTTATTATTTGTAACCTTCGTTTTACTTTCCCACCCACTCTGCCGGAACAAGCCTCCCAAAAGGTTGCACCCAGGTCTCTGCCTTCGGCTGGCTCCCTTCCATCACAATTACACAGCTGAGCAGAATCAGGCTCCTGCACTTGAAAGAGTTCATCAGGCTTCAAATTACTGTTTCACAACCGGCTGCAAGAGCCTATCGCATTTCTTGAAAGAGCTCAGTGATCTCCCTGCATTTCACTTCACATGCATCTGTCAGAGATCTACCTTCCCCTTTTATTCCTGCTATGTTCCTCCTGTCTGGGAGATTTTTCACACTACTTGGCTGGATCCAAAAGCAAAAACCCCAAACAAATGAAAATCAGAAAGAACAGAGCTGCATTAAGCTGGACTTCATGAGAAAAGGTGTCATTTTTATGTGGCTTGTCTCTCTGGAGAATCTCATGCCTTTACCCCTTCTTATCAGGCAATGGTACAAGAGAGGCATTGTGCCTTCCTATTTGGAGGGCTGGTTTGTTGCGGGTTTTTTTGTTAAATAACAGGATTCTGATGAGTTACCATTGTCTCTGGTACTTCATACAGCCTATTTAAATAAGACAAGCAAGTGATCTGCTATAGGGACTAGAATATGGGAAGAAACATGAAACACATCAGTTTGAGCTAGCATTTAGGTTTTTAAAGAAAAGAAGTCATTAAGCACCAAGTAGCTCTGAAGAGTCAAAGAATGTTTGGCTAGAACAAAAGAAATTGACCAAAAAAAACCAAACTCATGATAATTAATTTTATTCTGTGGTGTTACAAAAAATAGACCTTTTGAAATGTCAGAAACACCTACCCCTGTATAGGCAATTGATGTGGAAACTGTTGTTAGATACGACAGGCCAAGGTTTACAGCACCGGTAAAGTTCCTGCTTGAACTTCACTTTCTTGAACTTCATTTTTCCCATGCTATCCTGCAGATGAACACTTACAACCTTTAATTCTTTTAGCTTCCAGAACAAAGGAACCTGCTCAAAACCAGTCTGGTAAAAGTCTTTAACTTTCTGGAAAAAGCAAACAAATAACTCCTCTTTCTTTCTTTTTTTTTTTTTTTAAATAAAACCGAATTGTTGAATACTTCCTGATGTGCCTTGACTGAAACACATCCTTTGCAAAACAAAGAGAACCTACATCCAGAAGGAGGAACCTTCCATTAGAAGAATCATGGAAAAAAAATAACCTACAAAAAAACAGGAGGAAAGGAGTAGGTTTGAAATGGGAAAGGGATATACCCTACTTAAAATGTAAGAGTTCTTTGAATGATATATGTTGTGTTAATTCCATTAACCTGAGAGACCAGAAATACCTTTTTTCCCTGATTCTATTGCTGAACAAAAATTTTCAGTTGCATCATAACAGTTAATAATGACTTCGACTTTAAAGTATAGACACATCTTTTATTTATTTTTATACTTTAAGAGCTCTTTAAGAAATAAATTGTGTAAATATGTGTTTACTCCACTTACTGTTAGTGATTTCCCCCTTACACTCATAACTGTGTTTATTTGTACAGTTGGGTCCTGTATTGACTTTTTATAGCTGGCACTGCAGAAAGATTTACGTTCAACGATAATGCAAACATTAAAAAATAGAAACTAATTGCTCTTCCCTCAGTAGATATGAGGG
Source organism: Grus americana (assembly GCF_028858705.1). NCBI lineage: Eukaryota > Metazoa > Chordata > Aves > Gruiformes > Gruidae > Grus > Grus americana. Next base: position 62,095,332 of record NC_072891.1, read on the forward strand.
AGGGAGGGAATAAACAAATCAACATTTATTTCCCACCTATAAATCTGAGTACTCCAGAGATTCTCAAGTACTGCAACACCCTCACCCACTTAACTTCCCATCATTCTGCACCTCCTAATCGATAAGCTGGACATTTTTCACTCTGTTTATTAAAACTGTTTCCTCAGACTCTGCATTTGTAAAATTTGTTCAAAGCTGGCACACATGACTTTCACCCATTCTCTCAGAATGTCTCTTTTGCTGCAACTTCTGAAGCAAAACACTCATTGCATCTTGGGGGCTTCAGTGACACAGTGATGCTGTGAATGATAAGGGTGATAAACGGGTACAACATGTCACAGCATTGATCCCGAAGAGGTCAGGCTCTCATTCTCAGCTGTCCCAGCTCCGATAGCTTTAATCCCCATGACTACAGACACTACCTGGCTATTGATTTTCCACTGCCATCGGCATTTAACTTACATAGATGGATGAAGAGAGAAGGAGGGAGGGGAAGGTAAAGGAAGAGTTACTATTCGTCAAAGGCATCAGTAAGATTTACAGGACAAACTTCAGTGTTGAAGACCCTAGTAACATAATCTGAAAGGTATCACACCCAACCAGATACTAAAGGCAGCCCGAGATTTGTGTTTGGAGCCTCTATCCACACTGTGAATCCAAAATGTCTGCGCTGAAGCCAGTCTCTTCGTTAAGTTGATTTATGGACCCACACTCATTACTTGTGTTCACATTAATACTACTCTGGAGTTCACCAGCAACATTTATCCCACTTTATCTGAGGTGGAATGAGGAGATCTGGTAATTACTACTCACATATTTTTAAACGTGGTCATCAATACCATCCACACATGACTCCCCATTTGTCTGCTTTAGACACTAACACCACACAAGATGTCAGCTTCATCTTTTATTCCATGCTTTTGCTTGAAAATACAAACCCTACCTCAGCTACCTCTGGCCTATACCAGAAAAACTGCATTTTTCTGATTCATTAGCAAATCTTTCTTTCTTAAAAAAGCAAGAAAGTCTTACCTGATCTCTGCTGTACTAACACATGCTTTACAATCAGGCACATTTGGGAGAAAAAAACCCATTCAGAATTTAAATTCTTAAAAACCAAAACAAAATAATAATAAAAATGCCCAACAGGTAGGAGTACTACTAAAGAGTCTGAACTGCACTCTAACAACATGTGTTGACCATGTGTCTAACCCAGAAGACACAGTCTATCAGCCTTGATGGAATGTGATTCTGTGGCTCGTATTTGCTAACCCTGCCCGAGGCACGTGCTGACATCTGTTAATGGATATGGAGAACAATGCCCTATCTGCAGAAAGGTCCTGCTTCTCACACTCACAAAATGAAAGAAAAGAACACTTGCCCAACAAGCATGTTGACCTGCACATTGAATAACAGAGAGAAACTGCAGTCTGTTTCCACAAGTAAGTGCACATAATGCAAGGCAGCTTCACAAATTTATTTTCCCACTAATATATTAAAAGCAGAGTGATGGCTAACTCATATAAACTGAAATCTCCGTCTCTTCCATACTCCTAGGGAAAAAAATGTTGCATCAATTTGCACCAGTAAAAATATGGGCAGTATTTGAGAAGAAATGTACATTTTGATAAAAGTGCCTCTCTGTTGCATTTACACCTACAGTTGCTGTTGCATTAGAAATGCTTTTCTCTGACATTAAGCTATAGCTATTTATTATTAATCTCTCAATCTGTCAACAAACTTAATTTAAAATATTTTGTGATCAAATTAGAATTTGGAGACTCAGACACTCTAATAACTTGTAACTGGTAAAATCTACCCTTTAATTTCCCAATATGTAAGTGTATAAAATGAAAGTAATCCCCAAGATGTTTCACAGTATTTTTATGTTTAATAAACTATGTATGTTTTAATAAGCCATGGTCATAATCCACATCCTCCAGCTAAACGGAATGAAACCAGATGTAATATAAAATAGCCTAAGCAAAATGTAGAGGAAAAAAAAATAATCACAGACTGACACAAACAGACCCAGAAACACAACAAGAAATTCCAGTATCAAACCATGACTTGCTATTGAATAAGCTACATATTCAAATACATTGTCAAAAACTATTTGAACTTGTTCACGTAAAAACAAAGTTAGAACAGCTAACAAGTGTATAAATATATTTGCAGACAATTTGCTATCAGGAAAGCAGGCTTCAATCAATGAATTTATTTCTTGCTACACAATTGCCTTGTGTTTATTTAAGAGACCCAGAGGAAAAATATTTCATTTCCTGGCATGGAAACGGCATTTTAAAGAAAGTTCTATAGAGAAATCCAATAATTTAACCTTCTTCCTGTTCCCCTTCCATATTACTCTCTCTCTTATGCTACACAAACTAGCAAAAGAAGAACTAGAGTTTTAGATTACAGACTGCAGCAACACCAAGTAGCACAGCTATTATTAATATCAGAATTTTTTTATTTTCATTGCTGTAAATTCTTCTAAAGACTTATGGAACATAGACTATAAAATTTTCCACCAGGTTTAATCTTGATACACATGGTCTCTGAACAATAGGACTTAAAATGTTTTTTCACCTTGAGAAATTTATCTTAAGCACTGTGTATCATATGAACAAGACAGGTCCTGATCCAAACTGGTTTCTCAATTTACAAATACAATCTGAAAAGCTTTGCACTATAAACTGCCAATTAGTCTGTAAAATACCTAAGATATTACAAAGATAATAATCTGATGAGCAACATTTTTTATTTTTTTTAACTGAATGAGATTGACAAATGGTGGAATTCAATGCAGCCTTTATATTACTCACCCAGCCCACCTCCTTTTCAAATTATGAAGCTCCCATAATGTGGTTCCTATTATGGGGTCTTAGAATTCTTATTTCTTCAAGAGTGACAGAAACAGTCTTTCAATATGTATAAATAAAGCTTGAATTGATAAAAGGTGCAAAACCTGCTCATTTACTTTTATATGCATGTGAAAAATATTCATATAAGAGAAAAATGGGGAGAAAAAAAATGCATTGCTCTCACATCAATCAGAAATTTCAGAGAGGTAAAACTGAAACTATTCTTTTAATTTCCCTATTGCATTTTTTCTAAAAGAGTTTCCAAATTAATCTTAAATGAATTCTAATCTTCAGCCTGTAGTGAAATAATTTCATTCACAACTGAACGATAATCTTGTCTGCTTAAAACATATCTTTGTAAGTACAGACACTAAGGTTTAAGATAAGAAGCAGAGAATATCACAGAAGAATTAAACCAAAGGTTTCTTCCTCTGCCCTCCCTTCTTCTTCCTACTTATGAAAAAGGCACCAGAAGGCAGGTGTGAGGAAGTGACTGCACAGGTCTGGCAAGAACCATTATCATCTATTGGGAAGTCTTCACATTGTTCCTTAGACATTAACATGAATTATTGAGCATATGAACTATTTCTTCCTTTCATTCTTACCCTTAAGTACTAGTTTAACAATAAAGAAACAAACTCTAAAACTCAGGAATGAAGTGCTCATAGCTTAAGCACATAGTTGGGGCATAAACACATAATCTGAGGCTAAAGGGATAGCACATACAATTTAGACCAAGTGTGTAGGCAAAATCCCAGTTACAGAGCATCAACGTGAAAAGCAGTGAGAGCAGTCATCCTGAGACAGAGCAAATTCCCATCGAGGCCAATGAAACACTCCCAACACTGGCCAACAGAAGTTGTTTAGACTACACAAAATACCTATGTAGTCATACCTCCCCAGTATATTCTCACAACAGCCACCAATCTTTTGCATAGCCCAAGGTTCGAGCTCTTTGTCTTTGAGAATGATGGATTTTTCTTCATTGGTTGGTCTGATAAATTTTTTAACCCCTTGAAATTTTTGGAATTTGATGGACACTGAGTTGTACAGCTTGGTTGCCAAATGGACAAGTACTGCTCCTCTGCATTTCTGAGCCTGACACATGACAATTTCTACCAGAGACAGAATTTGTACCATGAATTTCATGGCTAATAAAGTAATTTATAATCTATGATGCTGCATTGTTTAGAGGATGAGTGGTAAGAAATGATACAGCTGATTGCAAGTGTCTAACTAAACGCAGTAGTCCTCAAATGTTTATCAATTGCACATTTTCCCCTCTGCTACCTGTAACAGTCAGAGGCAAGAGTGCATCTCATCGATCCCTCAGAGACAAGATTATTTTCTGGAGACAAATTTATGCGTTGGAGAAAAAGTAAATCTTGATTTCCGTTATCCTAGTCTGTCATTTTAATCAAAATAAACACTTATGTAAAAGAATATATTAAAATCTCTGTTTAAATGCATCTCACCAGCTCTCCAAGGAGGCTGCCACATAAAAAAGCATAGACAAGTGAAGGCTGCATAGTTTTCTACTGTCTGCAATACAAGTTTAGCGAAAGACTAAAACAGAATACAGACCTCAACATTTGTCCTTCCATTTCGTACGTTCTGACTCATAACAAAAATAATACAAAGTCTTTTATTGCACTTCAAAGATATCTTAGACTTTTGTATTGCTCAGATTGTTCTGTGCTTTTAGGGACGCACACTTCATAATCAGATGGTAATTTCTTTAGGAACACTCCTGTTGCTCAAGCTTGCTCTCTAAGATTGTTGAGAGGTTATCTGTGCCCCAAAGATGTGTTGCAAAGAATTTTTAGAGTGAAGCAAACATAACCAATCTTCTTGTACCCCTGCTTTCTCCTACTACATGGCAAGAAACATCTGTAGAGACCTCCACTTCCTTCCCTCAAATGAAAAATCTTCCCCTAAATTATGCCTTCCAAGCTCCCAGGAACAAAAGGCAATTTAGGCTTTTTGTGTTCACCAAACTTGCAGGCAACATGCTGAACAGCTGGAGGTCACTTGTTTTGTTTCCCTAACTTTTCCCTTCATCAATGAAGTGAAAAAAAAAATCTTAATTATTTTGTACATTAAATATATCACATGAAAGACAAATCATGGTTTTAAATATATTATCAATAAGTTTTGATTTATTAGAATGATAACTGAAGTATAGTGATGAATCTATCTACTTTAACTTTTACATCAAAGAAACAAAGCAGCCTGAACCTTCCAAATCCTTTAAAAAAGGTTAACAGTTCCTTGGATTACAGAAAGAAATAAATCGACAGAGAACTACTGCCTTTTGCTAAGCTATTATGCTGGTTTTGCCGAGTTGCTGAATCAAGCTGTTTAACTGTTTTTTCCCATTTCATCAGTTATTTTGCCTTTGTTTATGAACTAGTTCTGCTAGTGATCAAGCATCTTCAGCTTTTTAGTGCACCTTCCGCCTTACTCACACCTTGGCATGTTTTAACTCAGGCATTTAAATGCACTTAAATATATGCTAAGAGATCATTTGTTAGATTACAGAATGGTCTGAGTAACAGCGCATGAATATTTATTTTCTATTTAAATCATAGCTATGACTAATGTAGAAAATACATCCTCGCACAATAGCTCCAAAGTCCCCAAAAGGTTACAGATATGTGACTATTAAGTTCCTCTGTTCTAATAAGCAGCTCTGTTCAAGATAGCAATTACGCTGATGCTTTAGAATTAAGCACATACTAAGACAAGATAAATGGTTAAATATTTTCCTGAATTGAAGTCTAACTGTGCAGAAAGCATTCAACAAAGCAGTGTATCTGCACAGACTACATAGTGGTGTAAAATTATTATTATGCTGATGTCAGAGGAAAACTACCTCAGCCACAGAAGAATGTGTGAACACAGCATTTTATGATATGAAACATGATAACGAAAAACTTCATACTGAGAATTATTCATTACCAATATTATTACAGTAATTCCTCTTATGATGTTCATTTAATTAGTCTATCTCCAGGAAACTGAACTACAGATATATCAGCAGTCAATACTTGACTCTGAATCCAGAGAGGGAAAGGGTTAAAAAGCTTTTACTTTAATGAGCGGGTACCTTTTATAGCACGCACACACACATACACAAAAATTCCTACCAGGATTAACATTTTAAATATGATTCTTTGGTCCATTAGAAGGTCATGACATCACCACCACTATCCCTTTGCTAAGCAAGACAAAAAATGACCCGAGACTTTATCGATACACTACCATTGATCTCAGTAACTTGAATGTAGGTGGCTGCATGTAATTCCTATGTGCTCAAACATTAAAGCTTAATTCACTTCACCCGTGTAATTTTCTCACTTTTATGTGCTGAGGTGATGCTCTTGATTAAATACCCAGACAACAAGAGACTAAATAGGTTCCACTGGTTAGTATCAGTTATATATGTGTGTGTTGCATAGAAACATACGGTCTGTTCAAATGTGTGTGCTCATAACACATGGGGTATGGAATATCTACTCTCGTTAATACATTACAAAGGAGTAAACTTGCATTAAGGTTAATTGAAACCTGTTCTTCCTTTCAAAATCAATTATTTTAAACTTCTCAACCTGAAACACAGATCATTTTCCAGTGCAGCACAATAGAGAAGATGACTTCTTAATGTGTTGGGGTTGATTGGCTAAACATGGTTTCACTCATTTCTATACCCTTAAAATAAGATTTTTTTGTCTCTTGAACATTGTTATTTAAATTATTAAAAGTAGATAAAACTCAAGAATCTCCCTACTCCTATCTAACACTAGAAAAACCAGCTCCGGTTCCCAGAATTTGTTCACTCGCAGTGGTAACAAGATCACATAGCTAAAAAACCAGCCACTTTTTTATTTAGCAAGCTGAGTTCCTCCATCAACAAATACAGAAAAAAGAATCAACTTGACATGAATAATTACTTTTAAGAATGGATTAAATTTGGTGTAAAACTACCAGATTGTCCCAAGAAGCAATTCTTATATTCAATAATAACTGAAGGAATCCATATCCTGAAAAAAAAAAATCTTAAATTTTTTTTTTGTCATTCCATACTGATTTTTACGCTAGAAATGTTAGGAGGTTTACATTAATAATACCAACAAGCTTCAGAGACTCATGGCAGATGTTGAGGGCAATTACTGGTTCAGTCACCTTCTGTGGTCTATTTTTTCTTTTGCCTATGTTAAGTATAAGCTAAATGTGACTTTTATATATTAAACACATTGTGCTTGTTTCACTTTTTTAACAATAGTAAACCACACACTATACAAAAGGGGACTAGAAGCTGAAAGAAGAAAAGCATTATTGAGTCATTAATGGGTTTTTAAAATACAGCAGAAAAAGAGTACAATTAAGTTAACGTGACAGCTTGCAATTTACTTCAGTTACACATGATCTGTAGACAAAAATGTCCACTCCACAACAGCTACTGGATCAAGTTTCACCTTCTGTTGCAGTAAGGCAAAACGGAGCAACTCCCTTGTTTCAGCATGCAAATATATGGGATGAGTAGGACAAAACCTGGGCCTGCTAACTATAATATTTAGTTAATTTAGATATCAAGTAGACCACTTGGATGGATAAACTCCAGCTGAGCAGAACAGCATCAGCTCCGTGCAAAAATAATAGAGGAAAAACAGAATTAATGACTGAAGCAGGCTGCTGGCAGAAGGAGCACGTTGCCATTTACAAACACAAAGGTTCACCACATGACAAGCCCAAGTTGTATATTCAATTACATAGCTGACTGTTTAAATATATGTGTTTACTCTGTATGAAAATAAACGTTCTGATAAATGGAATTAGGTACACACTCACAAACACACACACAAAATATCAAGATTATGACTACAATTTGATACTACACACTAGAAACTTAAACTCTGTATTTATTGTCTAGGCTAGTAAGCTTTCTCTTTTGAAGGTTAGCTAATGCCTTCCAGTATCAGTCTAATATAAATAAGCATGCGCAGAACCAAGCACTTCAATAGAAGAAAAGAGGGTCTTAATGACAACAGGTGGAGCAAAACAGGTATTACTCAAATACTTGTTGACAAGATTCAAGAGTGCTCAAGGCCATCTGATGCTTAGGGCCACAGGAGAAATCAGCAGAGACCTAACCTAGCTAATTGTCTCCCTTGATTGTGATGGTTCTGATTAGAAGAATAATCAGCTCTCAGCAGCCCTTAGGCAAAAATGCCAACGAGGGCTTTTGTTTGTTTGTTTGTTTGAAGATGATGCACTTTAGAATGAATACCAGATCACATCATGAAACCACTCTTCCAAATATTAAAGGGGTTCCTATATGAACAAAGCAAATAATTCCCTTCATAATTAGCTTGAACATTCTCCCTGTGTCATTTTGAGATTATATGCATATAGACTAAAAAAAATGCTGATCTCCCTTTTTTCTTGGATATGGAGAACCAGTCACACTTTGTGACAGAAAAACAAGAGCTGTGAAATTCCAGCAGTCCCTGGATCAGCAAAATGTCATCTAATATTAAATTATTAAGAGCTGGCTGCATACAACACAAATTCATTTGAATTAGTGTTTTAGTGGTGTTTTGACTGATTTTATCTAAATATATCCAACCACAATACAACTTCCATTTTACTTTCTGTAACTGACTATATCATCTCTCCCAGATTTTTCAGTACATGATTTACATTCCCAGTCACCAGGAAAACTTCAAGCCAGACATATATAAAACAGATATCATACTATGTTTTCTCAGTACTGCTCTCTTCTGTATTCTGAGACTTTTGGTTTCTGACTACCATTATTTCATCCTTCCATTAGCTGCTTGCTGCTGTAAAAAATGTGAGCATTCATTTGAATGCAGAGTAATATGTATTGACAATTACATTCCCAGGCTAATAATTTTAAGAAGCAGGTCTTGCCACCATTTTTACTCCACGGTAGATCAGCTGATTTAGTAACTTCCAAAACTGTTAAGTATATCCAACACAAAAACATTAAAAGCAAAGGAACAATGGAACTCAAAACAGTTTTTCATAACTATCTAGCTATCATACACATAGAAGGAAAGGCTTAAGAGCAGCTTTCAGTGCTTAAATTACGGAAGGAGATCTAGGCATCCTTCCACTCGGCTGACTGAAAAAGTGGACCAAAAGCATGTCTTCAAAAGAACTATCTACAATGTGATACCAGCCATTTCATAAGGGAAAGCGAAGTCTGAAACAACTGATCTTTCATGTCCTCCCTTTATGTATGTCCACATTAATAAAATTAAATACCTCACCGACAGCAAGGTATAAATGTCTGAACAGCAAAAAAAATTAAAATCAAGAGTCACTAAGTACACTTGACACCTGAAGGTAATTACATGTATGGGAATCCTGACAGGAGCAATTTCTCCTGTGTCCATTTTCAGCTATTTGTCTTCCAGAAAGTTCACTGAAAGAATGTGTCAAACTGTCTATTAGAGGGACAACCAAAATATGCAATAAACACATCCATATTTTAGCCTCTGACCCTTGAAAGCTGGCACATTTTTTACATTCTTCTTGTCAGGATAAGCAAGAATCAGCTAGCTGTGTGTATCTGCACCCAGACCCGCTTACACTGCTAACAGGTCTTGTCCAAGGAGAGATGTGCAGGACCCTTACATTTACAGCTGTCAAGTGTGTTGCTGGAAATCATTTAACCAAAGAGGGAATGAGTAAATGTGTGAAAGAGCTTACTGCAGACCTAGTTTATAGATCCTCTACATGTCAGGAGACCATGTCTTTTCCAAATAGAAATTTTCTTGAAACAATAACCATCCCCTGCTCTCAGAACACTCTGCAAGTACTGAAAGAGAAAATACTTTTTTCCCCAACCACAACTCCCTCCATTCAAACAAACGTCAACTGACAAAAGATCAGCTGTCTCTCCTCAGTGTTATAGTTGGAGCTCAGAGTTTTCTAGAAACAGAAACTTTTTCAGATGGCTCAGTGTGAGCTGCTCATTTCACCAAGACTGCTAATGAACTGTAAAACCAACATTTTGGTTCAGTTAACATCGGCATCCCAGCTCCCATAATAGATGACCACACTGACTTACTGAAGCAGAACCTCCGGTTTTCAGTCTTCAGCGTGTAGATTTCACCTGCATCATTCTGTTGTGCTAGCAGGATTTTCAGTCTGTTTTTAATGCATATATACATATGCACCTCCTATCCCTTACCTTGGTAAACATATATATATTACTCCAACTACTCTTCTGATATGAAATCCAGTAAGGCACTCAACAACACTGTAACTAGAACCAATTAAAACAACTCTTGAGTATGTTGGTTTTTTCATTTATTAACTTTGTTGATGTCTGCTGGTTTACATTGATGTGATTGATAGCAGTAGTCAAGGGCACTGTCTATGCTCCTACAAAGCCTGGCCTCTGCCAGAATCTAAGCCAGCTCAGGATCTTGCTCCTCGGTCTATCACCTGTTTCCCAGCCTTCACAGAGATGCTGGCGGACCTCTTCTGCAAAAACTTTTGTAGCCCTCTCTTCAACTCCAAAAATTGGTCTCTGGGCTAAAGGCTTCCCTCACCCCTCAAAAATAGCGTACAGTGACAGGAGTACACTATAGAGAGTAGAAGAGCCAACTGCTCTCAGAACTGCCATGTGGCAAAGAAGGGTTTGTCTGAACAAGTAGAGCAAGAAGTTGCAATACTTTCAAGGTTCGTACAGCTTCAGCTAAAAGACACATACCAGACCTTTCAGTACTCATTAAGACTACAGAAAATTTAAACATCTTCTTGGAACAAATAGTAAAAATCTCAGTGTAAACAAATGTTCTTATGAGCTTAACCAACCACTGATGACCCAAAAGCAGTCTCATATGAGGGTCAATGCAGAAGAGTTGCCTTTGTCGCTGACTTATTACAACTTCAGGAAATAACTTGGGTTTTTGCACTGTAAACCCCCCGTGTCAGTAGGCCTTAGATTTACATCACTGATGAACATTTTGCAGAGATGGGTTGGATTGGGTCAGCAGGGTTACATCCAGTGCCTACAAAACTGCAGTTATTTTTGTTTCCAGCCTACTCTGAAGGATTTTGCAGGTCAGCATCGCTAGCACTCAATCAGCAGAATACCTGTGTAGAGGCCTACTATTTCACCATTTGCAGCTAGGGGCTGTAAGATACTGTGTCCTAATCTTAAAATGGAGACAATAGTTCCACACTCTTCTCTGTTTTGGTCTCAGGCTTTGACAACTCAAGTCTATAATATTTTCCACCCAGATGGCATTCTCCAGGGCAGAGCTCATTTGACTTAAACAGAGCTCCTACACCAGGAAAGGTTAAGTGACAGAAGACAGGTTTTAAGGTTTAGTCCCTCTAACTTACCAAATGACAAAGTGCAAAGAAGCCTTTCCCCACACCTACAGACTTACCAGAAACTTGAATTCACTGAGGACTGCACCTCCCAGCCACTTAGCACCTGACTACATATTACTCTGAGACCCATCAGCTGATGAGCACAGAGTGTCACAGCACCCTGATAAAATGGTTACCGCAGGGGCCGTTACCCTGTTTTCTCCTGCAAAGGAGCAAATTCCTGCACAATTTTAACGTAATGGAGGAGGAGTTCATCAAGGCATTTTGAGACACTGGGAAGAGCAGGATGCATTAATAAATACACAAAGTTAGACACTACTGTGACTATCCATGTTTTTTTCCTTAATATTACTCATTCTTGTGCATTATGGCATGCAACAAAAAGGTGGGTAGACAGCCTCCATGAGAGAAAACAAGGCACGGAGCAGTAGATTAGGGACCTAAAAAATGTGGTCTAGTGTTGGGCTAATTAACAGATGTCCTGTATGGTGTGTCCTGCCTCAGGTTTTCCTTGGTAAAACTGGCAATATTTCACTGCTGTGGGAAACTAACCACTGATGACAGAGTCATTTGGATACTATGAGGCCACATAAATATCTAATTAGGAAGATGAGATGAGCAGTACATCCAACTTTCAGATTTATCTGCTATTCCTGCAATTTCAACACCCAGTTTTGTTTTCTGCAATGAATTTTGAGCAGCTGCACAGACAGGAGACGTGCCAACACCAGGAGGAGCTTCTGCCACCTGAATTTCACCCAATTCTCTTCATACAGTCAGAAGATACGGGGGCTTACACGAGACCATTTCCTCACTGAAGCAGTCACCACAGGAATTGGCTGGAGTGAACTAGCTGTAGTGTGTAGGATGAATAAACATGTAAGCGTTACTGCTGTGCAAGTAACTTTTGGTTTTGGGACCTGGGAAAAGCTTAACTTATAATTTAATTAACTTTTTAAAAACTGAATTTGCTTTTTAAATACCGAAATGACTGCAACGGTTTTCCGGAAAACCGCTCAATGAATTGAACATGAATTTATGAATAGCTTTAGTCCAACTGAACCCACTTTTTAATTATTATTTTCATAAAAACAAAACTAGCTGAAAAATAGAACTCAAGCACAAAATTTGATTTTCTTCCTCTCAATAAATTCTAAACAGATGCATCAGGAGCCCAACATAAGAGAAGTCAGCTCCTTTCACAACAAGCAGAACTCCCCTCATACAAGTGAAGAATGCGGGTGAGAATTTAATATGAAAATTAACAAAAAAATGTTCAGGATCCATATTAATAGGTGATCATAATACATAAAAGGAGCAGTGAGAAGCTGGAGCATAAGATTATCTTAATAGCAGACTAGAACTTGCTGTGACACAGATCAGTCTCAGCTGGGCAAGGGCTCAATGGTCAAAAAGAGTCCAAAACAACAACCTCCTCGTCCTCTCTTCATGCCTGCTTCTGCACTGTGTTTCCCCCCAGAAGCAATGCCTGGGGCTAACATCCACTCCAGCTGCCTTCCTGCTATGGACCCCTCCAGAGGGCAGCCACCTATGTCCCTCTCCTTCTCCCTCCGCCCCCCACCCGGCTGTGGCTTTATAGGATGGCTGGGATCCAGCGGGAAGAATAGCACTGCTTGGTGGGCAGGAGGAATCGCAGGGGAATCCTTGCTGCCTCCCTGCAGACTGACTGCATCAGGACTCCAGGTTGTGCTTGCCAAATGCACGTCACGTGGGATATGCGGCACTTGGCAGTGCTGCCTAGAAACCTGGCTGGAACAGTTTCTCTCCTTTTTAACCTATTTTTTTTACTAGGATTTTATTTTGTTTTTAATAACTGCATAATGTTTTGTTTAGGCACTTTACAGCCATGCTGCAACACTGTAAAGTCTCAAGTGTGCACAGTGATGAAATGCCTCAGGGAGCTAGTTTGCAGAACATGAGGTAACATCAGCTTTGTAACTTAATTCCCAGTGCATTTACCACAGCTGAGAATTAGAAATAAAATCAAACTAAGTTTCAGAGAGCAAGTTTCATCAGGCAGTGAGGGAAGAAAAGTAAAAACTTTTTGTCTTTTTAATGAGAGACAGTGAAACCCACTCCAAAGAAATGCATTAGCTCCAAGCATCAGAAAGGTGGGTGATAACTGGCAGTACAGGACTATATGGGAATGTGCACTCAGTGGATACATTAATAGCATCAGTTGTCAGAGGTCAATGGTGCACCTGTGTACTTTACAAGGAAAGCAAACAAGGGACAACCAGAGGAACAGTAACTGCACTGCATCCAACTGCGCTCACATAACTGCAGAAGTCATTCTGACTTCCTTTTTTGATTGATTTCATATCCTGTTCTTTCAGGTTGCCATCTTACTTCCAACTTGTGAAAAAACGTTTCTGAGATAAATCAGGGAACAGAACTGGACAGTAAGAGTATGAAATTATCACAGAGCAGGCATTCCCCAGTTCCTAAACATGTTCAATACACCAGCAAGTGACACCTTCTAGATTTCTTTTTCTCCTTATTTAGTAAGCTTGTAACAACATGTTGCTCCTTCATTCATGCTATGAACTGCATCCCAGCAACACAAGAATTACCCTGTGCTTTGGTTCATACTAGCCTGGGCTCTGGCAAGACTGGCCTGCCAAGTCAATGCCTTTGAACAGTTATATCCAATAAGCAATTACAGCTATGCATGGCCCTTTTCTGCCAGTCAGACAAGATAGAGACCTTTCCCTACCCTCATTTAACTTTTTGCCTGTTACAGTGTAAAAGGATTAATTTATAAAGAACTAAGAGTGTATCTGCTTTTTGATTTAGCATCTGTTTTGTACATATTGATGAGACAAGGAAAAAACTCAAAGTGGATGAAAAAAGGACCTGCTGCCACAAAGAAAGAGGTTGCGGATTCCATCCTTTTTTTGCTGTCTTCTACTACTGCCAGCTGACTATTTCTGCTCATAAGAGAGCACAAACTATCCATAAGTGCAAAATGGATACAGCAATAATTGATTTAGTAACATCACACAGGCATGTGGTATGAATTAATGAGGTTCAGTTGCAGCCTGTCACACAGAAAGCATATCAGCGTAACTGATTTTTTTAAAAGTTGCCTGAGTAACATATAATTCATCAAAGGAGAAATATAAAAAATAACATCCACTCTTGATATAACTTTTCTTTGCATTTTTCAGAAATTGGTTGCTGGAAAAAACAGTATCTAAAGTTACTCTGAATCTTATTCCTCTTACAATTAACTTCAAATGAAAAACAACTGAGACCATCTTGCCCAGGTAATCTTTATTACTAGCTAAATTCAAGCTCTTCTGAAAGAGTTTGCTGATTGGTGTGAAACACTCCAGAAAAAGCAGCAGCTCCCTCTGAATATCTTCAGTCTTTAATGTCCAGTTATCTAGATCCTTCACAGCAAATTCTAAACTCAGACAAGGTCATTACTCAAAATTTTGAGAACGATAAGCAACATTATTTCATTCTGACCAATTCACAGGCCATGCACACTGGACACCAACTTATTCTCAGTCAAGGATGTAGTCCTTTTACATATTCATGGGCAGTATTTTCCTCTGACTAACCATTGAAGCTGTTCAGTATATTTTGGCAACTACTGTCATCTCTGAATTACCTAAGGTAAGAGGCAAGCAAGTACTATGGGCAATAGAAAAGCCTGGGTAATGTACCACAGGATATTTTACTTCAATATACTCACTTATTCATAAAGTCCCACTAGCTATGCATTAGCATGGCTTTGTCAGCCCTGCACTGGCTCCAGAGGCACTCAGCAGACATTATACCAATCTCTTAGGGCTTAGACACATTAGACTTGAATGCAGGACAAGTGTCTTTATGCTAGTTTTCTGCCCCAGAAATACTGTTCACTTGGTAGCCCATGCTTGCAAGTACTGCCTAGCCTCTCTCTCTCTCCACTCTAGAAGGCAACCTCCAACACAATGGGGTGACGATGGCTTCTGATCAGCCTCCCTATCCTGCAGCCCAACACAGTCATGGTACTGCACCAGGTAACTGGCTGGACTATGACCCACCCAGCTTCAACACCTTCCCTCATTCACCTCCTGCACCAGTCAAAGCCTCCCAGAAGGGAGAGGACATTCCAAGACCACGCCAGCTACTTGCTGCTCGGCTCAGGTGGCCATGCCTGCACCTGGACAAACCTCATTGGGTCCTCAATGGAATCAAGATTGCCTTCTTAACCAGAAGATCACAGTAACAATCAATTTAAAGCACAATAGACATTAAACAAATACATCAAGAAGCTGATTAACTGATTTAATCAAGCTGATTTGTAAAAAAAGTCAATTATCTAATACAGGCAATACATTTAAATAACCATCTGTAACTTATGCAGTGGCTCCTGCAATATTGTAGACTCAAACTGAGTTCTGAATTCCTCACCAAATACTTTTAGAGGTTTGCATAAAATCTTGAGAGGAAGAAGGAACTTTCTGCTTCAGGCTAGCCAAATTCCAGTGTGTCCTACATACTGTAACCTCTTGATGAATTGTTTCTTGCAACTTTTCAAAATGTTCTTTTTTAGGTTTGCCTTGATATACCTTGGGTATATCAGGTGATCAATGAAACTACAATAATTGTACTTCATGCTGAAGATCTTAACTGCATGCAGTTATTTGACAGACTGAGACACAAGCATTTTAGATACAATGTAATAAGCTTTTGGCTGAAGCACCACGGAAGAATGTAGCAAATAAACAGAAAATAAAACATCTGCTCCACTGCCGAGTTGGTGTTAGTACTGTAAATTCAATTGCAAACTTTGTTCCAGGCAAGCCACCCACAATGCTGCATAAGAGACAACAATTTAACACAGAAGGTTTGAACCTGTTTCCATTAATGTCACTGGGAATTCTACCACTATCTTAAATAAGGTTCCACAGAACATCTGCTTTTTGGCTGCAGATCAAAAAAAGAAAATAATTTAAAAAAAGATCAGCACCTGGGTGGCTAGAATTTTACTTGTGATTTTCTGATGAGTCTCATGTATGCTTTTAAAGCGCTCTCTTCTTGCATGTTTAGAGTAGCCTCTGGTCACTTTACAAAACAGAAAATCTTTTCTCTTTCCACTAAGGCAGCTTGAAGAAAAGGAAAACTGAAAACCAACATAACCCAAGAAATTCATTCAAAACAGCTGGACACTGTGCCTACAAAAAAAAAAAGTATGGGTTTTTTTGTTCGTTTTTTTTTGTTTCTTAATAAATACAAGGAAGTATTCACATTGAATTGCTTCCCTTAAGGTGTGATCTTCTTTCTGTATCTTTGAGACTTATTGTTGCTTTTAACTGTATGACCTTTCTCTGAACAATCCCAAAAGCCTCTTCCCAGCCAAAAATTAGAGAAATGGATCAAATACCTCTTAAATCACTATGTAGCAAGGAAATAGATTAAGCTAAAAATATGTTTTCTAAAAAAGCATTCAGAAATAAAATCACTTGGGCTTAACACTGCAGACAGTGTAAGAATGTAATACCGACATAAAACAGAACTGTAACCAATGGAATGGCTAGAGTATAAGGTTGAGAAAACCCCTGCCAGAATTGATCTGTGAATGATAATGCCGGATATGTTTCCCTACACAACAGCTGAATATTGTTTTCTGCAGTTTTCAATAAATCCACAAACCTCTCCACATCCCATTTTCTCTTTCCTTTTGAGGAAGGGGGAGGGAAGCAACATGGAGAGGAAAGGGAGTGAGAGACTTTCATCTGCAACTGCTGCAATTGTACATGACTCATGATCTGTTTTAAAGGTATAAGGATGCAGTTAGTGAGCTATATATCTTGGAATGAAGTGTTTAGCTGGCAAACCTCTTCTAAGCACAGCAGTAATTTTCTTATGCAGGGTCAACTTACAGTAAGGCTGGAAGCAGGAGGGGGTTTAAGTGTGAAGGAAAGTTACTCAAAGCAATAGATAAAATTTAAAAAGCACTGAAGAACTTCAAGTATGAAAGCTTTTAAGATACAGTAAAAGCAATTACTTGCTGATACAGCATCAGTAGAAATTTGTTACACACAATTTTGCTGAGAGACAAATAAGAGGCACTCTTGCACTGGAGCGAGTTACCACGAAGTATTTTGGCCCTGGCTTCACCCCTAAAATGTAACATTCCATTCCCTGCCCTGCACATAATTCCACTTCTTGGCTGAGGTATTAGAGTGAGCCTATAAAAACTCAGGCTTCCACCACCTTCTCAGCTGTCCTAAATTCAGAAAGAAAGTTGCTGCAGGTTGCATCTCCTCAACCAAACTGAGACAAACTTCAGCTGGAATGAACTTCCTTCCTCAATTCTTACTTGCTTCAGCAGAATCTGGGATTAAATCAAATACTGTACATGGCAGGTAACTGTCTCACACACAAAAGAAAGAATGTAAACTGAAGAGATAAACAATTGGAGAACAGTTTACTGCCGCTCATTCCAAGTTTTTTTACTTAACAGGGATGGGATGGCATTTCATGGCGGCCTGTGCTCCCTTGACTGAGGGATGGTATCTGTTGGGAATGTTACAGTCTTTTGTCCTCGGTGTCAATTCATGGAGCTGTGGGCAAAAACAGCACCAAAAGGTTTGTACCTGTGACCCAAACATAACCAACCCATGTTTTCTTCAATGAACATTTTATAATACGCATTTTTGCTTTCCACCAGGCTGGTAATTTCACAGGACAAGCAGGTGACTACATGTGTCCCCTAAATACAGGAATATTGCTGAGCCTGTTGCTCTTAAAAAATACAGCTATTTCTTCTACTGATTGCATTGTTTCTATAGGCTAGCAGACTCTTTTATTGGCCTAAGAATTACACAGAAATGAACCGTCACTTTCCTCTATCCCTCTCTCTATTCCACTGAATACTTCTTCAGCTTCTTTCTCCTCTTTAAAAAGAGAGAGCGAAATGCAACCGATTTAAGATTCTCTTTCGATACCTATTTAAAACTGAAAACAAAGCCTCTGACAAAGGAAATTCATTGATGTACTCTTTTTGCAAACATGGCTTAACACGTTGGCCAAGCCAGACTGTTAGCTGTTGTGTCATAGTAACTATAGAAAGAATTCAGACCACTCCAGCAGAAAGCATATGAAGCAGATAATCAAAACACTTATTAGACTTTGCTCCTAAGTAAATTCATCATAGGTTGCAAAAAAAATTCACTGAACACTTAATCACGTAGAGTTCCCATCAATTTCTATTCCTAGTTTTCTAAGGGGATTTCCACTTAACTAAATGAGTTTGTCCAAACACATCAGCCTCACAGCTTGGGGACAGCAAAGAATGTAGAGAAAAAACAGACCAAGGTCATGGCAAAACAGTCCTCCCAGATTCCTGGGGAGGGAATGCATAGCCATGCTCTTTACACCCCTTGCCTCCTACACCATCCGCTGGAGAAAGTCACACAGATCACATTGTGTATCTTGTGACTATAACACTTATGAAACTGTAACTGGGGCCCAGAAAAAGAAGGATTTGAGAGCAAGTGAATGAACAACCATATGTATACATATGCATGCATGCTATGGTAGAAAATCTCAGGTTGGACTCCCTGTAGTTGTTAAAGAGTTCATACATATCTTGTCAGGGGCTGTGAACAAGCCTAAGTACAGCCAAAGTAGAGCTCAACATCCCACTTAGATCTGTTAATTCAAATATGGAAAGCCAAAATATGCACGTACTCATCTTTATTTTTGAATGTTTCTTAGTGGGGATTACTTCTCTTTTATGTTGGTTAGGATATATTGCACTCACATACGTACACAGAGCATATTCATCTAGCACTTGCTGTGACAATCACCTGCACAATTGTGAAGCCAGCACAAATTATAATTTGCATGGATGTTAGAAGAGAGTGTTCCAGTAGATGCAACAGTACAGCACAAATCATAGAGAATTAGGAGGAAAAGAAATAAAAGCTTGTTTTACAGCAACAGATTTTTTCCAGACCGCACATACTGGAGTAGAAAAGTACATATTACTAAAGGACTGAAGCTAGAAAAAAATGTATGGTGCCTATTATTTAAAATCTCATTTCGTATCTCATGTGGTTAGCATCTACTTCTCAGCTTCTTTTACATGTATTTTGTAAGAAACAAGTTTGCTAGGTTGTTGATATGGGATTATTTGCCTTCCCTGTCTTTCTTGATGAGAAGGATGTGTTTCACTATTTCTCTTTTGGTCTCTGCAGAATTCCAGTTGTGTTTGGCTTGAAACCGAAAAGTAATATCCTTGTCAGGTGCACAGCTAGTATAGAGTAGATGGAACAAATACATCTACATTAAATCTGTCTTGAATGATATTTAAAGGAACATTAAAACACAGATGCTTATTTATTTAAGTAGGAGAACTCTTAAAAATGCTTTCTCTCCCAAAGTCTGAAAGTTGAAAACCAGTTTATCACCAAATAAAACAGGATTATAACACAGATTTAAACAGGCAAGACCCATATCATCAAAAAAATGAAGAATTCATTTTAAACAATCCTCATTTGGCAGAGAAGAAAAAAATTGCTTTTAATGACAACATTGTTAGCATGTACTTTCAAGAAAAGGGGGGAGCATATTTTTATGAGAAAACAAACTAATGTTTGTATTATTATGAGAGCAGAAGAAGATGAATTTTATAGTTTCTCAGTTGTCAGCAAACTACTTCATAGGATATCAGCTCATGCCAGAAGCGATCCTTTCACAGACATTCCTGAAACATAATTGTGCCAATCAACATTATTTAGAGGAGTGCTCATTTTCCAAAGGTGTTTTTGAAATACTCCAGTATTCAGCTATCACACTCCTACAATACAAGGACTTCCCTGGGGTCCTACAATAAAACCTCTCCTCCTTCTCCTCCCTTTTACACACATATGTATTTTGGTTTTAGTAGCCAACTTTGAATCAGCAGCTCTGACAGATCTAAGAACTGAAATTATATGCTAAAATCCACATAATTGAAGATTAACCATTTGTACACCCAACAAAAGAGAACACAGCTGCAATGTGCTTTAGTGATTTAGTGAAAATGGACCTAAAGGGAATTGTTGAAATATAACTGAATGCTAGTGGACAAACACTTTTTTTTTATATGAAGTTAATATCCTCACAATACAATGTTTGCTAATCTCCAGTTGACAATGGGAAGAAGTGAATAGAAGCAAATAAGACAAGGACAGTTTTCCCCCCTCCTCTATTTTCCCTTTCTTTCTTGTCCTCCCCTGTCCTGGAAAGCTCTGCTCCTTCTGCAGTTTTCCCATCTCAGGTAATTACAGGAGAACCTCCTAGTGAAGGAAGTCTGAAGAAGTAGCAAAACAGAAGGGCATCCCTTTCAGGGAAGCTCTCCAGCCAGTAGGTAAGGTGACTTGATGGGGAAGGAAGGTGTTTTTCCAGTCAAGAAACCTCATATCAATCTGTCTTTCATTTACCTTTCCAGCCTCCTACTGCCCTCTGTCATGCTAGAAAGAAAGACTCAAACTATATTTTTGACAAATTTTCTTCTGAAACAGCGAACAGAAGAGGGAAACACCTAGTAAGCTGTCACCCGCTTGTACTCAGTGCTAGTTTGGCACAAACCTTCACCCTAATTCATCCAAACAACAGCAATGTACAGTCCGCACACTGGCACAAAACCGAGGAATATCCTGTTCCACTGCCATCTTCATGAATATTCTCTCTACTGTATTTAGGTAGTGGACTGTGTTAAACTGTACGTTGCTCTGGTGTAGCCCTACTTACACTTAGAGACTTTCACACTTTTTTTCTCTTAGCTCAGTCTCACCAGACAAAATGGCACTCGAACCATGTGGCCATTGCTAAGGGTGATGACATGGCCTTACTACTTTGAATTGCTTTAATAACTTAAGATAGCAATCCTTCCACTCTTTCAAGCCAAGTATTTGCTTGTTTTCATAAAGTGAAGAGACATTGTGACCATTCCTTATGTTTCTACAGTACATCTAAATACATAAATGTTGGTGCCCAGTGGACAGTCAAATCCATGCCTAAGGGTTATTTTCCTAAAGAACTTAAGTCTGGTACAAAGAAACAAGTCGCAGTTATCCAGAAGGGGAAAACTGCAGACCACCACTGTCAGCCTAGACCTTGCCACAGTGTAATTCCGCCATCCTTACTAATGTGTCTTTCAGCACAAGACAGAATGTACAAATTAGGTAAAGAGAGCCACTGCCCTTCTCTGCCAGTGAACACCACTATAGTATTTATACCACTATAACCACCACTATAGTATTTACACAGGAGTTCCTGTTTCTGTAGAATAAACAATTTTGTCAGTGCAATTTAGCCTCTAAAAGAAGTTTGACTACCCAAATGACAATAGAAACAAATGTCAAGAAAATAAAGACATATATCTAAATTACACCTTCCCAGCTAAAGATATGTTATATGTAGTCTTTCCTTATTCAGTGATTCCAAATGGTCTTCCAATGTAAGAATGTTCTCTGGTGACGAAATATGAAGAGGTGATGATTTCCTCACATTAGGAGGACATTAACAATTAAGTGTTAATGTGAACATTGTTACAGTAAGGCAATTATAACTGTATTCCATGAAGAGCAATAGGAAATAATTACTCTTATTCTCAAGTGATAGATCTAAGAGAATGAGATTCCCAATCTTAAATTCATTAGATGGGCAGCTCTCATTTCCTACTCCAAGAATCAGTCTTTCTTTATTAGAAAGGTATCATCTCCTACCTTTCATTACTGAAGTGTGCATGCACTGTAACTTGTTCGATAATATCAAGCAGTGAGCTAAAGACATTTTCAGAGTATCCATCTATCTCCAGGTGCAGGTGCAATATCCTCCTCACTGTTCAATGAACACTGCTCACCTCTTCCAGATGCCTCTAAATGCAAAGTTCACCCAGAACCAAGGTATGCTCATGTCCATGTAGCACAAGAGATTCCTCATATAATACATGTACTCTCCAATTGATGGTTCTCTGACCCAGTCTGAGGAAAAACCTTACGCGAGACAGGTGCAAGTGCATCACATAGCACAACCACTGCTTAAAATCTGCAATACAAACAAGTTGGCCCATAGTAACTTGCATGCCAATGCTTGGCTGCCAATTATCTTTACAACCTAAATCTTCCAAGAAAGCAAGAATATCGCAGTCCTTCCTGTGGGTTATTAAGCTTTGATAAACAAATGGGAGTGGGGTGGAGGGAGGGAATCTTATTTATGACTTTAAACAGCAAAAAAAAAAGGCTAAGTGCATTTTTGGTGCAAAGCAAAACAGAATGTAAAAAAAACCTAAAATCAGGCATAATAGCAGCACCAATGCCTCTTACCACAAAACAGATACTGAAACCCTTCAGTCCTCAGAAGCCTGCATTCTTTGCTGACTTTTAGACACTATCACTCCACGCTCTCCATATTAAAACACAGAAGTAGTGGTTGGCTGTTAATAATTAGGAAAGTTTGCCAAAAAGATGTTAGCACAAGGAATGCATCAGGTGACAGAACAGTGCCTCCAAGGACTCTGGGACCTGTCAGCCTCTGTAACTATATCCTCCTGGCCTGTCACAGTAGAGTTAATTAGAAACATCTGTAGAATAGAGATCAAGCAGAGGCAGTAGGGGCAGCTTATTTGCACAAGAAAGGTACAACTCATGTGGGAGGTAAAGAGGGTAGAATCACAAACAGATATAGATCAGTTACACAAACCTGATCAGTTATCTGAGCTATATGCACTTCTGAAATAAAACTACTTAAGTAATGCAAATGCAAGACTGATGAAAAGCCTTAACTGTAACATTGGCAAACTGACTTACTGGAATCTTTACAGTGAGAACAAGTCTCCAATGACATGCAAAACACCATTCATCTGTTCAGACATTATGGCATAGGCTGCTCCACATGTTCCTCAGAAAAGCAAACTATGTTGCCTTCACCTTGTATTTTTGCTAAGGACCTTTGGAAAAGCTAAAAATGCTAATTTGTTTAACCACAGTTCCTGCTGCTGCAGTTTAAGGCAAGCAAATCCAAAACTGTGAATTCCCTCCTCCCTCCCAAAACAAGATGTACTTTGGCAAAAGTCTCTTTTAAAGGCGGAACTGAGAATTTTTATTTCTCCCATTTCCAAAGCACAGATCTTTCAGTCTATCCAAGATGATGTGCTACAAACTGGGACTGAATGATTGAATATTATACACCAAACAGAATTCAAGAAATTCAAATGGTAAAACAAGTTTATGGCTGGAAGACAACTTGACAGAGTAGTGCACATGCACAAATACAACTCAGAGAACTTCGCATTCCTACAGCTCTGTCCTCCTACATCCCCACTAGAAACCAAGAGCTTTCAATAAATTAGTACAGGACATCTGCAGACTTTTAGGCTTATCCCTCCTCTTTTCAACCACACAGAGTGCTTCCATGCCTGGGCACATCAAAACTTGAGAGAGAAAAGAAACAAAGTGGAAAAAAAAAAGAAGAAGAATCAATTTTGTTTAATCTGTAAGATACATGATTAAAGAAAAAACAGGATGCAGAGTACTCAAAGTGAGCATGAAGAATTGTATAAGCAAATCATGTGATTGAAATATAAATCTGTAAACAATTTTTGGCAGGCATTTTCTGAATCTTAATTTTAATTTGATACGTTGCTGACCCTTGGGTGCCCAGCACATATTCCCCAAGCAAATAGCTGCATGTGTTTACGTGATTGTCACCCCAGCACACCTTAGCCCTCACAAACTGCCTGTTACCAGGCGAGTGGTGGCACACAGAAACACTTGACCATGAATCAGTAGGTCCACACTTTGGGCATGCCCGTCTGTAATCTTAGTGCATGCAGACTTCATGGGTTGCCTAACAAGGTCCCAGGGCATGGGCACCTTCTGCCACTGCTGCACCAGGGCTGGCAGCAAGGTATGGTGACCAGCTGTGGGCAGCAAGACCTCAAATCAAAGCTACATTTGTTGAAGGTTATTTGTTAGAAACACTAATTTCCCTGAGGATTTTTGTGAAAAGAATTTCACCCCCCAAACTTCCAGAGGAATGCCTGTTTGCTGACTGTAGTCCTCCTCCCTCCCTCTTGTGTCCAGCAGTCCCATTTCATAGAGTCTTCTGTTTCAAACCTGAAGAAGTCCCAGCTCTTCTTTAGTCCACTGGTACTTACTCCTCACACTGCTCTTTTTTTCTTTCAATCCTGATTTCTTCTGCTCAACCACTTGGAAATTTAGAAAGGTTTGTATTACCACATTGTCAAGGAACAATTTATAGCCACGGTACGTAAACAACTAATTATCAGATTTTGACATATATACACTTTTAGAAAAGAGCTTTTTTTTCATAAAACAAAAGCTCTCAGCACTTAAAAGCAATATACAGAGCTGCATGAAATAACAGCTGGAAGTAACCACATTAGTGCTCGGTAAAGCTGAGGAGCTAATAACTCAAGACTGCAATGGTTTAGCCGCTTTGGTTACTGGTAACTCTGAGTGTGAATGTTACTGAATTCTGTAGCACAGCCTGCAGCAACGCAAAACTGCAGAGTGGTGGAGCAGAATACAAAGATTATGGTATTCAGTGCTTCATTTTCACTGAAAAAAATGCCATCAGTAGTTTTGTACAGGTAAAATCTCTCCAGTTTATTCAAATTCTCCTGGCAGGAAGTCGAGAAGAACCTTAGTATTTGGATACTCCTTTAATATTATGTTACGTGTACGGTACATCCTGGAAGAAATCCAATAGCCTGGGCTGAAATGGAGTAACATTTTCTTTTTCCAGATCACTTTTACTGATCTGAAAAGTCTGCACCATATACCACTGCAGAAATACTTAAACCAACAAGGATATCTGTGTGCAACTTAATAAGGTACCTAAATAAGACACTTGCTGATACAAAGGCTACTTAAAGATATGCAAAAGTAGGAACAGATTTTTCAGGTGTTTGTTTTGGTTTTTTTCCCTGGTGTTTCCTTTCAGCAAAAAAACTGTTCCCTATGGAAGGAAAATCTCTTTTCTTTCACACCACCAGAGACTGCTGGCTGTTTCAAATGCTTTCAAAACCAAGTGTCTGTGCAATTACACAAAAAGAACTGTTGCTAATGTGTTTCTTCTTTAACAGTATTAGAAAATAGGCATATATAACATTTTCAAAATATGCAGGTACAGGATGCATTCCTGACAAAAAGAGGAAATAAAAATTTTTCAGGTGTTCAATTACACGGATTTCTAATCACACACACAAAAAATTATCTAGATGTAGCCATTTGCCTAAACCTTTCCAAATCCATACTGCCTGTGTCAAGTTATGGCTGTGTCCACACAGTGTAGGCTGAGCTCCCCATGGCTTCCTAACTCAGTTTAACAAGCCATCAATTAAAGGCAGATATTTAGAGGAAGCAAAACTGATTGGTTGCAGAGGGATTTCTGGACATTTTAACTGATACCCACTGAAAATACATGAGAAGGATTTCAAACTCTGAAAAACCTGACTGCCAAAAGCCTTGACAGATATATAATGCCATGACAGAAATACTACACATTATGTCATATCTAATAACCCACTTGCGCCACATTACACAGCTGGTTTTGTTACACTGCAGTGCCAAACAGTCCCTTCTCTCTTTCCCTCTTGTTCACCCTAAATTAACAAAGAACAAAATTAAACCAGCAGTTTTGTGGACACCACCTCTATGCAGAACACAAGTTTTACCCTAAACCGAAGTCACAAAGATGAGATAAGCAATCTTCTTGAGAGTGAACAAAATTTTTAGTTGCTTTCCCAAACTTATTAAGAAAGGGCCTGATTCCCACAGGTTTACCCAGAATAATTAGCAGCAACAAACACTGGTAGGATTTCAGTGTGTAGGTCAGCCTATGGGATTAGTCACAAAGGTTTTGTAAATTTCAGAAGATACCTACACAGATGTCTGGAAAAAAAAAAAAAGAGGGGAAAAAAAAGGCTATATAATGGATGCAGCCAGAACCATTAAGTAGTTCAGAATTTCTAAGACTCCCACAACCAATAAATTTTATGGAAAAAGTCATGAAAGTGAGATGGTAAAAAAATTATATAGCATAAAAGTTGCAAACTTCTAGACAGCTTGTAAAAGAGTGGTAATGCAAGAGGGAAATGCTAAACACACTAACAAGAATTCATCAGTCTTAATAAATAGGATAGGGTCACACAGGTTTACTTCTGGAACCCATAAAGGTCCCTAAGTATCTAATTATTTCTGAAAAAAAGTCTGAGGTTTTATTCCCTTCTATTCCTCAACAGATTAGCTCATTCTTCATCAGATACCATTTTAAACTGAAATATACTCCTTTTAAGAAGCTAGGGTTTGTTTCTTATTGACATGATAGAATACTAGGTACCATATGTTCTTCCAAGGGAGTATTACTAAGCAATATTAAACACTACATCCTAATGGAAGTAACACAAAATGTGTTTCTTAGAAGTACATAACAAAATTGGTCATGGCTTCGGGCCATATAGTAGCTCCAGATTTTAAAGAAAATGTCAGATTAAGACCAAAAGCTTTCACTTCTAAATTTCTACTTTACTGCAGACTACAAAAACGTCTTTTCTATCACCTCGCCAGGAGAAAGACTGGGCTATATTGTCAACTTTACAAGGTGGCAATCATCCTCTTCACTAGGCAGATTTTTAGTTCATTGGGCCTGACATAAAATTGACAAGTGCTGCTTGTCCATGTTTTTGTGAACAATGATTTTATAGTGTTGCTCAGGTTGGTAACTTTAGAAATCATAAGTAACAAATGCTACCTTTGTGACCAACAAAAACAAATAAGGAATAACGCATCTGTAACTGCAGGGTACATATGTAAGCAAATGCATTGTAATGTGTAATAAAAATAGCACTGTTCTGACTGTGGTGCTAATTAGAATCTGATTTACGTATTTAAAAGCCATAATTGAGCAGAACCTATGCTACCAAGACTCCCAGGCTGGTTTCACTTTTTAGGAACTAATGTACTGATCTCAACAGCTGAATAACGAAAAGAGCGAGTGGGAGTAAGAGGTTTGTCTGTAAACGTACCCCTGCCCTCTGCTACTTTGGTCAGATAATGATTTGTGTTCAACTGAGGTGCTTTTTTGCTGAAGATGTCACTGCAGAACTGGCTAGCTACCCCTGCTGCCAAACAAGGCATTACCAGGGAGCTTTAGGAAGTAGGACATGACACAGTAATTGATTTTGAGAGTCTCTGCCTCCTCCCTTCCTTTCTCTGGTTTCTTTTTCCCCTTTTCAAACCCATTGCTTTGTTTTTCGAGCTACAAACCTATATTCCATAGTAGCATACTTAAGAAATTCAGCCTCAAACACAGCAGATGATTGCCACGTAAGACGTAACATTTGCAAAAAGATCTGTATTCATTAAAAACGTAACAAGGCAAAACAAGCTAGACCACAGACTTCTTTTCATAAGTAATAGCGTAAATATCAACAACTCCCAAGTTCTGCACTGGTTACATACAACAGAATGTCACACGTGTCCCATGGAAAGCAAAAATCATTATGAAACTCAGAGGAAAAAATCAAGTCTCCTCCCCTCACCTCCAGAAAGCAACTGATGAAGGCTCAGCTAAATAATGTATCCACTGTGTCCTTATTATGTTATCTCAGCTATACATTTTGGTGCCCCTCAGATATTACTTAAAACCCCTTGGGCTATTGTCTAAATTGAAATGTTCACTATCCCCTATATTTCAGTACTATGAAAAATAGAACGTGAAGTAAAAATGGGATTTCTCCCTGCTCATTTTCTCTAAGCAAAACTATTCTTATACTTGTGCAGGCATCCCTACGCACTATGCTCTGATGTTCTCATCTGATATGAAAGTTTATGTAGGGTTCCATATGGTGATATCCCACATACTGCTATATATATTTAAAAAATCCCAAAAGTTAAAAAAGATTAATCTATATTGCTATATTTCTGTAGAGTGGCAAAATCCTGGGTATTCTGTCCAATATCAAGAAATAGGAATATCTTCTTACAAACATGATGATACTGGACACATCTGATCAAATGTTTAGGTATGGTGCAGAACAAAAAGAATAATTTATCAAACTAAATATAATTTATCAAGTTATATTTATAAAATTATAATGATAAATAATTACATTTATTAAAGCTACTGGTTTCCTGAAGGAAATCCATTTCAGTAGATAGACAAACGTGTGTTCTAGAGAGTACCTGGAACATTTGAATGATTTGGCATATTACCCAATTCACGTGTCAACTAACAGTCAAAAATCCAAAGCTGCTGAAACACTTACCATGCCTTACACCTGTCACGGCTATTCCCCTGTCCAGCCAACCTCCCGCAATGCACACAGTCAAAGCCCGGCAGTGCCCCCCCCCCAGTCACCCCAATGCTGGGTGAGGTAATTAGCGACTTGTCAGCTCGCTTGTGTGCAGCTCAGCATAGAGCTAGGCACAGGGCAACAACAGGAATCCCTTTGGGTCTTGTCACGACATCATTTGGGCAGTGTAGCCTGTGATAGCAGAAGATGAAGCTGGTATTTATACACGGGCATTAGAAGGGGGACCTCCCGTATCAGGCTTAAGATGACAAAATGTCAGCTTCAATCATCTGACAGGCTTTGGTCTCCCTCTGTAACCTCTTTCTCTTTGGCTGCTCTTTTTTTGTATACACATATGACACTAACAGAAAAATAAATTGAAAAGAGCACTGAGGCAGAGTGTATTTCACGCACTGGTGCCAATGTTTCATATCTCATGAACCTCAGGAAAACAATTCATTGAACTAATTAGTTTACAGTGTTTAAGCAGCTTGTTTCCTGTCTTTAATCTTCTTTATGTAATACTGTGAACAAAGCCATATTATCTTCTGATTTTTTTCTTATACAGTTAAACAAATATAATCTTTTTTTTTCCTGGAGATTACTTCACTTAGACATCAAAGTACCCTACCCTCCCTTATTTTTTTTCTTCTCAGGGAGAACAATATAAACAGTACCAATTCATTTGTTTTTCAAAGATCTTCAAGATTATGCTATACTTTTTCTTATATTTTTTTAAAATCTTCTCCAGTTCATTTAATTTCTCATCTTTAGCTATCCCTCAGAAAGCGACTATGCCTGCCTTCCTCTGAAAATAAAACGACTGCTCTTCTCCCTCATGAGTCCTAGTAATTGAACAGTGTCCCTAACTTACAAACTTTGTTCAAGTTGTTTTAAAAAGTACTGGAAAAACTAATAATAACTAGTTAAAAATAAACCAAGCAAACCTTTAAATCTGAAACACGTTCATCTTTTTGCTTGAATTAGAAGAAAACATACAAACCAACCAACCAACCCCTATTCACAAGCCTGGAAGAGTGTCTATTTCTTAATTTCCTTGAAAGTGCCTTTGGTGATGGCCAGGACTGTGAGCCTGTCTGGAGCTGGCTCAATCACAGCAGCTGACTACCACTCTCCCTACTTCACACTACAAAAACATGAGCAAACCCTTTGAAAGGCTTGACCCAGTAGGGACACAGTACAAAACGTGCAGAAGGCCAAGACATTACTGTCACCACCTGGTCATTCTGCCTCTTGTCACTACCATGTGATAAGCAAAATCAGCAAAAAACAGCCAGGTGAGCATCTGCATCAAGGCAGCCAGGCCAACTTTAACCAATGTTGAAGGTGGGTTTAGTAAACCCATAACTGAAAGATTAGATTTTCTCAGAGAGCTAGTTAGATTTTTCAAGCACAACATATGCTCAGGCATATTAATGGATGGCTGGGGACAGCAGCTTTTAAGTGACTCCAACCAGGTCCATGGGAGGATTGTCTTTTATGACCAACACATACATCCAGGATTGGACTTTTTGCAACACACAGTCACAGACACCGTCTTTTTAAAGTATGGAAAGGGAGAACATAGTATATGTCTTTTATCTAGTACTTTAGTGGCGTAATCTACCAGTAATGTACATATTACTGGTATAATTCCTGCCTTTGGCATTATTTCCGGTTTTATACAAAGGCTGCTTGATGTAAAATGCACAAACCATCCTGGAAACAGGAAACCAATACTACAGCCACAAGGTGAGAGGGAAAAAAAAATTCCTCTGTACTTTTTAACAGCCTGTCTCTCTAAGCAAGATGTCAAACATCTTGGTGTGTAGTTGGTAAGTGCCTAAACATTTTCCTTGATATTGCTCTCTCACAAGAAGGTGTCATTTGTGAACAGTGATCAAGTCCTCTACTTGGACATTTATTTCACGCAGATTGTTGAAGTTCATGTGGTCAACATTTTCCTTTCTGACTCTTTGCTTGCTTTAGAACTGTTTACTGTCCCCCCCATGCTTATAGACATTAAAGTTCACGCTGTCCTTAGTTGTCAGATTCCCAGTAACTACTAATTAGTACAGAGGGGTGACACAGCTGTGGCTTCACGAGTGCAAGAATCCCAGCAAGAGCTCCATCCTGCTGTGCTCAAGGGATTTCTCCCTTCTCCCCCAAGGTTAATGCCTGCAACTCCTCTGGGAGCTAGCAGCTACGCAGGCTGCCTAACTGAAAATACCCGAAATCTCCCAGCTACTCGGGGATTTAGCAGTGACTGCAGACAGCTTGCATTATTTCTGAATGCCTGAAAGGTTACAGGAACAAACTTTGTAAATGAGTGAAAAGCGTGAAAAATATTAATGCTATATTAACTTCCATTAACCTTCAATTTGCATCCTAAACTGCTGGATTAAAACTTTATGGGTTGAAGTTTTGCTTAAAAATTTTCTATTTAAGAGTACATGCAATCCCAGAACCGCCTAACGTTAAATGCACGCAGGTTTTTCTATTCAACACAGATCAGCACCAGCAAACAGGCTGGGAGAAATGAAAGATGAGAAATTACAAAGCTGCATAAGCACATAAATCTTTAACCCTTTATTCACAGGAAGATCCTAAAAGCTTCTTAATTTCTCTCTTCACTTTATCATTTAGTTTCAGACTAATTTAATGAAGATTGGAGAGGGATGAAGGTTGTCTGATTGTTCCCACTTCCCTTCTCTCATTTAAAGCAAAAAGCATGCATTTTTTCAACTTATGTCTAATACTTAGCAAAATATGAAGCAGACCTGTTATTACTCTTAATATCAATGAATCCAAATATCCTATAGAAAGTTCAAACTGTTAGTTCACAAGTAAAGACAAGAGTTTTCTTCCTAGAAAAAAACACTGTTTGTGACTCATGGGAGCTGATGAAATAGGCAAAGTTTTGATGTTTGCAATACTTCTTAAGAGAATTAACTGCATTAGCTAAGACTGGGTAAGACCAGTTTGGCAAGAATTTTTTTTCTGGTCAGCAGGAAAATTCATTCTGCAGCAGCAGAGTCAAGTCTCCATAAGCTCATCTTCGCAGATGAGTCTTTAACTTGTTTTTTTCTGATTTTTCTGAACCTATTACTGTGACTCACAAAAGATTATGAGCTGTCATATTAAATGTATTCAAGGGGATGAAATACTCTTATACAATATTTCATGTTTGGTTTTATTTCTCACCTTCACCCTGTCACATTCCTGATAAGTTTTTTTTTTTATTTAAGAGTAAACAGCTACATGATTTACCATGGCTAGAAAACACCTATGCATATCTAGAAGAGCTCATGTGTTCTTCCTTCTCTTCACAGTTAAAGTCTACAAACAAGACTTCTCATTAAACAGCTGTGTGACAGAAATCCACCACTGTTCCTACTAAATGCAACCCCTCAACCTACCTACTTTGTGATCAACCAAAAATACAACTCAATATCTGGCTCACTTCCATTATTTTTTTTTTTAATGACTAACCAAAGCCTGGCTAGATTCCATGTGTGTGAAGTCCTTTACTCAGAGGTTAGTTTTTCTGCCTTCTGGGTTTTGGAGTTTTGGGGGGTGGTTGTTTTTTTCCCCCCACAATTTGTGCTTTGTAGCTGATGATTGCTTGCTCTGACTGCACCTGCTCTCACAGTTGAAGACATAGTGCATGCACTATACCTGGAACTTTCCCAGGCCAGCAGTAGCCACTGCTAACAGCTCCTCACTTCACTGACGGTGGTCTGCTCCAAGACTGACTCCAGTAAGAATTACTAACAGAGACCTACAAATACAGATGAAACCCATAAATTATATTCCAAAGAGAGCTGTCATTATAAAAAATGTATCCACCCACAGCTGTGGTACCTACTCTTATCCAGTGCACAAAGTTAGGAAATACAACATAAATTGAATGATGTAGCAATAGGAATTAGTGATAGGAAGCATTTTAGCCTTGATTATACTTGGAAAAAACCACCATTTTTTTCCCCCAGAAACCCTTTACACATCTCTGTGTTGCAGGTATTGTGTTATAGCTGCTCTTTCCCAAAGGAACTCTCACTCTCTCTTCATACTCAGTCATACACATACCTCTGCCTGAAAGGGTGAATGCTACAAGCTCTGCTTGCCCTTCACTGCAGATCTCCCCCCAGCACCCTGCACATCAGCAGGAAAGATCCTGCCACCAATTTCAGCTCTGAATGGTTTCTTACACAACTCAAGTTTCATGAGTAAATCCCTAGTCATTAGTGGCACATACACCTTAGTGCAGCTCCACAGGTACATTTAAAAAATGTAAAAAAAATAAAAAGGTAATTGAGAAACAATTGAGAAAGACTGCAAGGAACTGTTACTTGTCCTCTCCTGCTGCAGTTTTATCACAAAGCTATACCACTGGGTTTTACACTCTTTATTTATGGGCATCAGATTGTTAATTACTAATCAAGATGGTTCAACAAGTATTAGTCAAAGGTGCTTTTTGAACACTAATAAAAATCTCACAATCCTAACAGCCTTTATCTTATTACAGTTTTAACTCCAAGAAAAAATAGATGCCACAAACTTTCCCCAAAGGATTATGGAAGTAAAAAGTGTTGAAACATGTTTTAAAATAAAGGTATTTAATTTGAACACTCAAACGTCCTGTCTGCTCATGCTTGTTATCTACCTATACAGCCTCATTTCAGCTTTTCACTTTTTATTTGAAAACTCTTTGCTTTTTACCAACAGAAGAACATTACTCCTACAGTAAGGCTTGCTTCTCAAAGCTGTATTTTGATCTTCAGAAACATTATCAAATTCATCCCACTTACATTTTCAGTAAAATACTTGTCTTCTCTGTTCCATAATGTCCCTCTGTTGAGGGACTTTACCCGCTACCATAAAGAAAAAGTGCAGGACTTTATTCAAACGTGTACAAGCTCTCTTCAAAGCTGAAAACCCAAAAGATAATAAATTAGACTGAAGTTGCTGCTGTGAATTGTGTTTCTGGCTGAGTTGATGGTCTGAGATTTTTCAAACTCTTCCAAGTAAGTGATGGCTGGTACTCTTCCTACATTGGTAAAAAGAAAACTGTTCGGTCATAACACCAGTGGTGGCTAATGTAGGATTTAATGCATGAACCTGATTACTTTTACCAGTTCATGTAGTAATTACTGTAGCTAAAAACATATTGTGGATCTCAGGAATAAAGAGAACATAAGCTAAAAACGTTGAGACATAAGGTTTATCTAAAAAAACCACTAAGCAATTACATGTCAAACACCCTCACATTTTGTATGCATGTGAATAATAACAGTCTTAAAAATATTTAAGAATTGTATGAATGGAAACAGAGAATAAATAGGCATTTTCTTTACTTGAAAAGCTTGACAGCATCAATTTAATTTGCCTAGTGTAGTAACAATATGGCATAATTCCTTATTTTGCCAGCGAGTAAGTCACAGTAACAATTATATTCCTGCTACTCATTATCTGTGGCTTTGGTCAAAGATAACAACGATCAGAAATAGTATTTCTACCTGAATGACCTATGAGGTATAACTCATAATAGTCCAATATGTATTTAGATATAGATGCACTTTTAGTGTTTTATTGTACTAAACCCTTTTTATTGTAAAAAATAAAAAAAATCCAAAACTTTGTGAATCAAACTAGGATATTGTGAACTGTTTATGACAGCAGGCACCCTGTGAGTTGCTAATCCAGTGTAAAAATATTTGATCAGAAAAATTCTGAAGTAATAATTCCTCAAATTTATTTTGTAATATGTAGAATTTTCTCTAGTTTTTCCTCTTCTTGTTTGAGAACAATCAAAAAAGAAAAAAGTATCAATATATGAACATGTTGTTTTCTTGTTATTATAGATCTTTTGATTGAATGGAATATTCTAATATTTCACCTTCTTTATGTCCCAATATGAATTGGAAGGATTCAGATGATTCCAATATTCTGTCTCTCTTTCAGTATTTCATATGATTGAATCTGAACCATATCTCATACATATGATAGCTGACAAAGAGTTTCATTTTTTGAAAGTATCCAATAAGCATGTTCTGCTTAGAATAAGTTAGAACACTCACGACCCAATTTCATTTCCAAGTTACCTTTCCAATTATCTGGACCATCTCACTCAAAGACATTCTAATGATACAGAAAAAAATATTTTGGCTTAGTATGTGAGTCAGCTTTAAGGCAGCTTTAAAAAATTCCAATTTTGCCTTTTTGTATGTGTTTTAATGTCTTTCAGAGAAAACCTGAGCAGCGTGCACACTGAACAGGTATTTCTTCTAGAAGCTAGTCCTGTATTTAGAAGGGAAGAAGTGATCCTTATAGCTCAGCCATCATCTGTAGCAAGAAATAGCTACAAAAATTTAGCCATAGAAACATTTGTGTGTTTTTACTGTCAATGCACAGGTGCTTTCGACAGCAGAAACTGGCTGTGAAATAAATTTTAAAACTTTGTTACCTTTGATGAACGACAGAAAATAATTAAACTCTTCTCTGGTGCTGCCTGTGTTTGCAAAATTGAAGTTTGGGAGAGCACATGCACTTAAGTGGACTGCAATACCAAAGAAGATGTGCTTTTCTTTCTAACTGCAGTTGCACTTCTTAAATAAGCACAACTTTTAGAAAAGTATGCAAAGACGCAACAAGAGAGATGAAAAATGGCAAGGAAGCAGCCACCACATGCAAAGCAGTGGGTGAAAAGGGCCAGCTGGCTGGCTTACACTTGTAAACCTGTATTGTCGTTCTAGAACCTAACTACTCCAACAGCCCCGCAAAAGAAAAAGTATCATCTCAACTCTCCAAGAGAGGTACAGAGAGAGTTCTCTATGTGGTAAATTAATAAATTACCTAACTGCTTGTTAATTACATCCTTCCACCACTCAGCATCCCAAGTACCCCTATACTATCACAAGCATCATCTCATCATGTCAAAAAGGAATATTACATGATCACTATAATGATTATTTTCCAACAACAATAACAAAAAAAGCTAGGTAAGTACTCTTATTTGAAGCCATCAATGTGCAGAGAATCATAATTAATCTTTATGTAGCATTGCAATTTCTCCTCAACTACTTAAGTATCTTCATAATTGCAGGTCCAAAACAGGAACCTCTTGGCTTTGCTTAATGATTGTCTCATACGCTCTTCTCCCAAGACAAGGCTCTGATTGGAGAGCAGAGTTTTGAACAAAATGAAGGGAATACAAATGAGAGCAAGAGCAGAACAGTTCCTAATGTCTTGCCCTAAGCAGAAAAAAACCTTAACCTTATTAGCCGTTCATTGGACTGCTAGAAATGAAGACAACCATGTAGACAAGGAGCAAAGAAAAGATAGGGCCAGAGACCAAGACATTTCAGTCTGTATTTGCCCTCATTCACATTTTGTTTGTTTACTATGGACAGAACAGTTTTGGGGTTTCCTTAAACGTTTACAGTAAAATGCTCTTTAGAATAAGCTGCTAAAGGCCATTAAAACCTTTGTTTCCTCCCCCTTTCTTCTTCTTGAAGTTCAGCTTTATCTACAGAATTGTTATATTTAAGTGAATAACTGATAAGAAAAATTAATGGGCTCTGAAGCAGAATGTGTTAAGTAATTGGACCCCAGTTCCCACACCTCTTTGTCTCTCTACTAAGTCTCCTCTGTCTCCCTGCTAAACCAATCCATTCTGAATTTCAGTCACAGCTGAGGCTGGAAATCACTGTTGGACAAAAGAAGTAATAATAATAAAACTTAAAAAAACCCCACAAACAACAAAACAAATGAAAAACTCCCAAGAAAACCCACACCACATTTGCAAGGACATAATTTTCTGATTTTAACCACTGCTTCATTCCTTCATAGATTTATTAAAACCTTCTACCACAGTAGTTCCCCCAAAAGCCCAAATTTGCTTTGCACCTATTCAGAGGTAAGCACCTACAGACAACCTCTAAACCAGCATTTCTGGCAAGAAAGCCTACTGCTATAAAAGGAATTATTTCTCCAGAAAGATTATTACATTCACATTTATCTATCTGAGGAAAACAAGCCATATTACTACTCCAGAATAATCATGGAACTATGGCTGTATCACAAGAAATTCCTGTACAAAGCTTCAGAACAGAAATGCATGAATACTTTTGGGGTTTGTTTTTCTGGTATGGCTTACACTGCTTCCAGAACAACATGAACTAAAAGAGCAATGAAATTAATCTGTTTTATTCTGTAGTAAGAATATGCACTGGTGAGCCAAAACCCTGTAGTCACTCTCACAGCTGAGCCAACAAAATGGAAAGTGTGAGTCCTCCTCCTGCAAAGTCAGCTAAGTTTTCCTGAATGGCCTAAATTTAGGGGGTTTTATATCAGTAAAACTTCTTGCACAAACCAACTCTTGCAATGTCAATTGATCTTTTTCTAAATCCCATATGTGAAACTGATATGCATTCTAAATAAGAGGGGCTTATGTCACCAGTACTATGAATCCTCCAGAACACTTCTTTTTTAAAATTATGTATTAGCTGTTTAAGAGCCTACAAGAAATGCCAAATGGACTAACTATAAAACTGTTAATATTTAGCAGGATATACTACTGATTTTAGATTATTTTTTTAAGCAACCTAAAGCAAGTTTCTACAACATTGAAGACTTTTCCACACATACACAAACCAGAGCTCCAGAAACCTACTCCATAATTTTCAGATAAAATTCTCACTGAATTTCTCTATGAAACAATTAGGTGCATCTTACCTATCCTGGCTTGTTAAATGAGTGAGAGATCTAGGGGGGAAAAAAAAGTGAAGCCCCTGGTTCATAAAAAGCTCTGTTTCGGATGATTACATTTGGAGCTTACAAGTTCTTCTCTGGTCTGCGCCCGGATCAATACTTGTAAAGTGTCTGTCCTGCATGAAGAATTCTGCAATCAAAGAAATACCTTCCTAATCGCATGGGTAAACTGAGCAGCTGCTTCTATCTTCCTTGGGTCTTGTCTACATGGAAAAATTATTCCCAAATGTGACAGGCTATGAATTTGAAGTGCAATAGCTGTTCCAAAATAGCAACACATGGGACACAGTTACTGCAGTCTAACAGCATTCAGCAGGGTTGTGTTTGTTTGTTTGTTTTGGGGGGGTATTACATGTTTTCCTTCTGAAGTCCAGGTCTACTCAGCTAGACTGCCATAATCAAGTGTTGTAAGGTAAAGTAGCCCTTCCAAAGGAATATACTTCCAAATATATGCCAAAAAGACTAAAATATCTTTTCCTATTTTATTGTCACAGAGCAGACCTAGAAACACTTACAATTACAATAGAAATATGGCACTTTTCTAATGGTGTATTCTTTGCCTCTCTGTTCTTCAGGGAGCTCTGTTTGGAGAAGAAAAACCTATTTTTTTTTTTTCTGCTGGTATATATGAATTATGTTACCACCGTAAAAATCATGCATAACAAACCTAATGTTCAGGCTTGCCAGTTGCTCTACAAAAAAATACTACAAGAGCTGTTGAGCTGTTCTAGTTTTGTAACATTTTCTCCAGATTATGACTTCAGCCTGCAGGCTCTTTAGTAACAGTTTAATGCCTGAATCTACTCTAAATAAATAATCATACAGGTTATACTTCAGAATACCTGCTGACCTGAAATAGTATACAGACATTCCTCTAAATCCCATGACAAACATCACATGCTGTTAGTGTTGAAGAACTTTGTTTCTCACCCACGAACTACTAGTCACTCATAGGGTCAAGGAGGGTATCATTAGGGAGCACTCAGCAGTATCCAGCTTAATTCATATAAAAAAGATAGTATATCTGCAACCAGCAGTTTAAATTTAGCAAGCAAACATAATCCTCTTTGCTTATTTTCTATTGGTAATTGTTTGTACTTCTTATTCAGAAGCATTTTCTCCACATATTCACATCACCCTTACTTTATGCCTTTTGTGGCATAAAAATCCTGACATATTTTCACCCTGAAGCTGTGATCATCATCTTTTGGAACTAACAGGCACAGACAATGACGAAAAAGCCCATAAACCCTAACACTTGAAACAAATGCCTGGCAAAAGTTTTAACCCAGATGTATGCTAAATATAGAGGTATCAAATAAAGACTACACCAGAATAAAATATTTTTTCTGGTTTTAATTAAAGTTGCCATAACAGGGAATTTATTTCTTCCACACTTACTCTTTCCCTGTCAGTGTAAGCCATTTTATGGTAATACTATATTTCAACATGGGAGAACAGATATGAATGCCCTAAGGTGGAAGTACTACCAACACAGATGGGTCAATCTTCCAAGCACAGAATGACACACAGATCACAAAGCAGGTAAACCAAACACAGTATCTGGAGAAAGCCAAATAAACAAAAACAGGTCAGTGACTCAGTTCTGTGGTGCTCTACAGCCCTTCTGGTGGAGATAATCTACTGATCAATAGCTCCAAGGTAGCTGTGACTTGGCTCTGTGACAGTCTATTGACTAGAGCTGGGTTTTTTTTCCTTAATCCAAATGCCATACTTTTGCAGCCTGACCCAGGCTGCAGGTCCCATCAGCAGATGTTGACATTATCTCCTCCTGATTGTAACAGCTCATCATAAACAAGTAGTCTGGTTTTTGAGCTTTGTTTTGGTTGGATTCTTTAAAAAAAGGCCACATAGGGGAATAGAGGGCGGAAAGAAAGATTATCATTTATATCTTGGAACAGAATGCATGTTGGCACTTCCGTCATGTGTTTCCATTACGATGAAAATAGCAGGATGTCATTAATCCGTATTTTCCTACCTGACCAAGTGCCATTATGTTCTGTTGTATGTTGCCATTTCATTCAACAGTCGACCTTAAGAAATGTTCAAAAACAATGGGTTTGTGCTGCTGTTGTCTAGTTACATTTCTAAAAGTATCTCTCTTTTCTCTTTTGTATCGTACTGCCAAGCTTAAAAGCTGAACTCAGATATGCTAGACCTTCACCCATGCTTAAGGTCAATGACAGATGCATTGTTTGTTTACTGTTTTACACTGTGTTGAACAGTCAAGAATTTGAGAAGCGATCCTGTGTTACAACCATGATCTTTAAATATGTCAAGGTAAGGGCCATGCTGCACTTATGTAACCTCGACACTACCATATCAGAAAATAAGACTGAACTGTTCCTCATGCATCACCAAACCAGATGCAGCAGAAGAATAGAGTGCTACTGAAACTCTCTCATGAACAGCCAGCTGCCGTGACCTGGAAAAAAACAATTCCTTTTGATGCAGCTAAGAGACTTTTCAAGCATGGCCTGGTGCACAAATTTATTCAAATAGTTTTATGATTTACACTATTGCCTATGGAAGCCTTCAAGGAAACTACTGAGCACCATTTCATGAGGATCATTAGCTAGAACTGACCTGAAATGCCACAGTTAAATCTACAAAGAGCTAAAAATCAGAGAGATTTTTTATGTTGACGTCAATGAAAGCAGAGTGGGATTAGTGGGGAAATACAAACCCAATCAAAAGTCACACCTACAAATACCTTGTTTTGGAGTCAGTGTGCAGCTGTACGATCAAAGTTGAGTACCCAAAATTAGTTTGACAAAAAGCTCTATTACAGAGATTTTGATTATTTCTATATTTGCTTGAGGTATACAACCTGATAGGAAAAGCACATAATTTAGCAAATTGGCCACTAGATTCAGCATAGTCATCTATCCCCAAATCCCACTTGTATGAGTAACATGTTCTATGACCCTGGACAACATGCTGCTTTATACCTGTTTCCCCCCACCCCGTCTTGTGCCTCTCGAGCAGATTGCCTAGCCCTCCCTTCAGTGGAGCACGCTCGCCACAAATGAATCCAGTTTATGATTCCAAAGGATACTGTTACACAAATAATTCCTGTAATTTGTAGAAATAGTTGAAGTTTGACATTTGTTTCTGGAACTACTGGCTACCATAACTACATGTAAGATTTGACTTCATTTAGAAAAAATGAAAAAGCTATCAAAGCATCAGCTCCAACACACACATTTAACTCATCTCACTTCTCTCATGCACTCTATACACTTACGCAGTTTCTGCATGAAATTACACCTTGTACCATGGTGCTGTGTTAGAAATTGTGCTCATTTGCTGGACTAGTGCAATCATCACTGAAGATTAAATCTCGCATTTGTTAAATTCCAGCATTATAAACAGAACCATCTCAAGCTATTCAGAAACTCCAAGTACTTTCACTTCTTATTCCCCTTCAAGAAGGGAAAATACTCAATACTGAACTACTGACAGGTGATACTGAACACAGATCAGCAATCTTAACTCCTTAGCCAGCCATTTTATATTAAAAGTGCAGTTATAATATTTTGTCATAAAACTAAATCAAATATGCATTCATTAAATTGTTAATTCAGGATTCCAGGAACTTCTAGCAGCAGCATAAGATTTAGTGACTCTCACTACTTTCTTTTTCCTTGCACCAGGATACATGGATTTTACATGTATGCAGTGGGTACGGTAACAGGAAGATTTGGATGGATGCATAATTTCTTTCTTGTATCTTTCCCCTGCCTTTCCTGGTTCACAAAAGCTGACAGCTAATGGAAGTGCCCAGATTGTATGGTTCATCAACAGAAACTGTAGATCAAATGGAGCCTCCACAGCATACCCTGTTATCTGAGCAGGATTAACACTATCTGGACTGGTAAATTCTCTTTCCACACTTGCTGACTCAGAAAGGAGATTTAAATGAAGCTGCTAACTCTAATGAGCAGCACACTGCTGGTTGTCTGAAGTGAGTTATACACCACTTACAATCAAAGTGTAAACCAGTCATTTCACTTCACTGATCTTGTTCAGGCTTCCCAGAGTTTAACAGACAACTCATTATCCAGTCCATCACACTGCCTGTCTACCTCTCTCCTCCAATTGTTTCAAGAAACAGGATGAAGCAACTCATGCTATCTTACACAACCTAGGTCTCCTTGCTAAAGAAAGCTGCTGCTCACAGTGGAGTGAAGGGAAAAAACCTCCAAAACAAAACCAAAAAACCCCACCCCTGCAGTGGACTTATTCACAGCACCTTTAACAGTACTATCATGAACAATGAGCAGTTATAAATTCTCCAGCATGTCAAGGATGGACTTCTAAAACATGATCCCCCTAAAATGGTATATACTTCATCTGGTATATTTTTTCATCCGAAGTAAATTCACTAGCAAGAATCTCAGTAGTGGCAATGGAATTAAAATAACCCAACCCTGACATTTGGGGGTTTACTCATTTTGTTATGAGTAGCAGCTGTAGCCTGTTATTCATGATGGGAGTCTTTTGACAGCCGGCTGCTAGAAAGCACACACATGGTCATGCACAAGCTGAGAACAGCACAGAAGAATCAGGCCTTTTCTTCTGTTCACATACAAAACTGTGCCTTCAGAACTCCTCTCCATCAAACCCCAGCAGAAATACTTGATGAATGGGCCCTGAGAGAGCACTTCTCCTTGCCTTCGGCTGCAATGGCTTGCAGGCATACGACACTCCATCAATACTGCGAGCTGGCAGCTTGAAAGGCGGGAAGGACGTTCGCTGATAGCACGCATCTGCTTACTAACAGCATTGGTGCTCCACTCTTTTTCCCATACATTGCCTGCAGGAACGACTCCATTGAGACACCTACCATCAACAGATGGTCCCAGGCTAAGGTGTAATCAGGAGCAGTTTGCTAAATTTACCCCAAACAAACAGAATTACAGGCTTTTGCTGAATCTGAATTGGGAACTTGGGTGGTACAGAGAGTGTTAACAGGAGTACATCCCAAAACGATGATCTAAAGTCAGCGAAAATCAGCTCTACCCTGAAGTTGCATATTTACACTCATGCTGCTTATTGTTTCAGCTTATACAATAGATGCTTATTTTGAGAGAATTTTTAGCTGCATCCTAATTAAGTCATTTACCTCCTACAGTCCTTTCTTCCCCTCAGGATATATTCTGCTAAGAATGTTTTAATGCAAAATCTACACTTTCATCACCTTCCACTCGTGAGTATTTCAGTATGTCGACTTTTTACTCCATTAAGAAAACAAAAACCACCATTAAAATTGAAAAAGCGTTTTCCAAGACAGAAAACTATGTTATAACATAGGATTGGATGCGTATATGCCTTGAAAGCATCGTTACCTTGAAGTTATTTGCTGTTTTGTTGAATGCAACATTTAAGTTTGGAATCATGCCCTGTTACAATTTACTAATAGCAATTCCAAGCAGAAGCAAAGGGAAAAAAGGATTAATTTCAAATGCAAGTTCTGTATCGAGATTTAATATTTGAATTTACATTCACTGTGTACAAAACAAATGCTTTCTTTTTAAACAAAAGTTTATACAACATCACCTTATTGGACAACATATCTTATTGCTAGAGATGTTAAGACATATCTGCTGCCTCTAATGACAAAAATAAGATTTTAAATATGCTAACTTCTTGTAGTCACACTGTTAATAAAAATAACATCTGCCTCAAGAGAATCTTTTAGCAAATTTTACCAGAGAAAAATCAGTTCTTTTCTACAGACTGGCATACACACATAAAATAATACCTAGCGTGCAAGTAGGCTGCACTAGCACAACTGCGGATCTAACCTCACCAATGGATTTCATATATTGATTGCATGCAAAATAATGTGCATTTGTCTGACAGTGACTGGACAAATTTCATTTATAGCAAAACTGACCACTGTCTTATGTTGTCTTTAAGGGCAAATTGCCCAGGTGAAAAAACCCATGGAATACCAAAGTCGTGTCATTGCTGAAGGTGACATGCCAGTGCTGCTCCATGGTTAAAAACTACACATACGAAATGTAGCATTGCACCATCTTATGTTATAACCACGGGATAGGGGCCGTGAAACAGAAACTATAGTCTGTAACCAAGGTAACAGGTAATGAAGCTGACTGACCATAGCAAGGTACAGTGCTGCTATGTTCCACGTACAGTCCCTACCCAACCAGACAATACGTTCGGGAATATTAATCTTATGAAGTAAGTTGCTATGGACAGGTGGACCTACAACGATACTGCGCATGCCTGCAAGAGGGTCATCCAGCGAACACGGGTGCGTGACCGCTGACGACCACCAGAGACCCCTTGAGGACCACCGACTCAAATCACTGAGCATGCGTGACGGGGAGGAGAATATGGAAATGATTTCCCAGAAATGATTATCATAGGACTGCCTTTTCTTGGAAATATAATGAATATGTATATTTTGATTCTATATAACCTGTGTGTTGGTGATCACCTGGCATGCACGTTGGGTGGAGCTATCCCCTGTGCATCCAGCGCTGCAACAAAGAATGCCTGCCTTTTAACACTACATTGGTGTTACG
Source organism: Grus americana (assembly GCF_028858705.1). Classification (NCBI taxonomy): domain Eukaryota; kingdom Metazoa; phylum Chordata; class Aves; order Gruiformes; family Gruidae; genus Grus; species Grus americana. The sequence goes on from NC_072891.1 coordinate 62,139,254, forward strand.
AGGTTTATTCCCGCGTTTTGGTGACAATGTGATCCCACCACCTTCAGATGGCAAAATCAGTGAAAGCACAATAAAAACTAATCTATTCAAACTAGCTTTGAAATAATTAAGAAACTTTGTTTACCTTGTAAATTTAGGCCATTTACACAAATGACGAAATCAGCCTCCTGAGACTGTGGTTCTTCAGCAACACAAGGTTTTCAGCACTGTTGTTTAAAGGAGTCCCTAAACTTCTGTCTCAGGGCGGTGTACTGCCCCCTAATTGTAACAAAACAACTGCTTCTGGGGCTGTGAGGTAGACCCTGATATGTGAAATGATTTGGTTAAAATAACAATAGGTGGCCCATAGCAGAGTTATTGATCAATCCCTTGATCCATTTCATAGTATGCAAGCTGTCAGCACAACTGAGAATGACAAATGATCAGCTACAGGGAGATCTCAGCAGTCAGCCAAGGAGTAAGAAACCAGACCTAAAACCAGCCCATCTGCCAAAACCCTTCAACACCATGGAGCTGTGGTGTAGAAAAGAACTTTTGGGGCTGGGTTGTACATCACAGTATCAGCCTTGAAGTTTGTGCCACCATTTGCGTGGTCACTTGCTTAACCTTTTTTTAGCACTGTATGCTTGCCATCAAGACTTTCTTCAGTTACCATTTCTGCCATGTAAAACTTTAGGTCAGAACTTAACAGCCTTGTAGACCAGAAACTCTCCTTCTGTGTAATTACAGTCTACTACATCTAGTTAGTACACCTATCTGCACTGCAAATGACTACAGCTATGGATTATTTTTTTTTTAAAGGCTACCTACAAAGATAATTTTTAATCCTTGTCAAGATCACAGCTACATTCCTCTTCAGGTTAGTTATATAACAAATACTGGCTTTGATCTAAATATTTGTCAATGTCAGAAATATTTTTAAAATAAAATCAGAAGAGGTACCTAGTGTGAGACTTCTTTTTAACTCATAAGTTTTTTTAAAAACAGTAGCTATATATATTTATCCTTTAAAAAACAGTCAAGATCTAAGTCCTATGATTTAGCTGATAATAAATGTTTATCAGTATATAATGGCAAGTCTGGCAAATGCTTAAGTACTACGACAGAAAAGGTGAGCTGCATGCCAAATCCCTCACACAGCCTGTGGTCCTTCATGAATACCAGAGGCACACCTAGTGAGCTATGGAAAAGGAGATGCTTTCAGGAAAGGGCAACAACCACCATCTCCGGTCACCCCTGTAGCTTCACCAAGGTCTAAAGCTGGGTTACCCTGGATTGGAAGCCACGCTTGAACCACTGAAGAGGTGCAGACTAGTTGTCCACACATGGCCAAATACAATTGCAGCTTTGGGTAATACAAACCTCTGCGTAAAAGCAAAAAGTTTTCTCCTCATTTCGCTAAAATTATTAAGAGTTACTACGATGCCAATAGCCAGTGACAAAGACAGCCCAAGTGAATGAAAAGGAACCAGAAAAGTGATACTGTAGGAATGCCACAGTAACGCTTTTCAAAATAGAACAGATATATTCCAGAATAATAGAAAATAAGGCCGAGAAATACATTTTCCTTGAGAGATACCTGTTTCAGATTTGGAACTATATTCATTACGGTATAAATTTTCCTACGTTCACATGTACTTTGTACCTAGTATTAATGTTCTGTTTTTAGAGCAAAATTCATTTTGTACAAAGAGAAGTGGTTGAATACTTACACTTGGAGAAGACTCTGCAAGCTGATGCCTGTCTCCGTAGCACCAGCATTACCATATAAATTTAATGGAGCGGAGTAAAAAGACGAAGCTATAAGTCTTACCACTTACTTGGAAAAAAAGGTAATAAAGTAATAACTTCAAGACTGCACAGAGCAGCCTGAGATGTATTGTGTGTAAATTGCAGATCACGTACAAAATCCACCTAAGGAATGCGTAATTTGTAAATGCAAAACCTACCATCCATCTATCTGATTAAAAAATCTGGATGATAAAGCTGTTTCATAAATGAGTCCTAGGTGGATTTTTCTGTAACTTGTGCTGTTTTTCTGTTCCTAAGTCGAAAAAGGAAATTAAAGTGTCCTTTGTGGTATTTACTAAATTTGGCATTGAATAATTTTCTCTCTTTTAACTTTGCAAATCTGTAAGGTTAGCAAGCCTATGTACCCATTAGCAATAGTTTTTACTGTTTGACTAAAGTGTGTGCCAATATACAGAAGCCAGAAAAATTGCACGAAGTAACTTATTCAAAAGCCTTCTATTTGAGAAAGTTATTAAAGCAGGCCTGTTCTTTGGGAAGTATGGCTTGGCTTCATAGCCTTGGATAAGGAGACTCCTCAACTCGAGGTGCTCCACTATGCTGCTGATCATAGAAAATCTGCCCATCTGAAGTAAAAGGAGAATTATCACCAGCATGTTATTAAATTCACGGTAGGTGGATCTGCCAGCAACACAGGCAGCCTCTGGGAAGTTCAAAAGGACATTCCCAGTGTTAAGGGTGCAGAGGTTTTCCTTTGCCTATTCTTAAGTCCGTGATAGCTGGTATTTAAGAAGATAAGAAGTTGCCTCATGAGACCCCAATCTTTGTTTCTTTAATTGTGGGATCAGTGCCAAATTTTTTAGGGATGCTGATCTCTCCTTGCTTGCATTCCCTGAGGTCTCACATGCCACTGGATCCACAAAACGACATGCAGGAGCACAGCAGAGGCGCATCTTTCTATCACTCTCTCCTAGTCTTGCCTCGGTGCCCCAGCTTGGCCCCTTCCTTTTGCATGCCACAAAACCAGGCTGCTACATAAAAATGCAGTATATGAAGTGCCTCTGCGGGGCCTTACAGGGCACCTCCAGCTCTGGCCGGATCAGCAGTGCTTTGCAGAGGAGGCAAGGGGAGGCTGCCAGGTGGGAGGAGATGTCCTTCTTGGAGCCCTCTGCCGCAGGAGAACCTCCCTCCATGGCCACCTGTCTTCTGCAGAAGCTCTGAAGCCTCCCAGCCACAAGAGCACTGTGTAGCAGGCACCTTGCTTCAGCACACTTCCAGCCTCACACAGCAAGCCTCAAGCAGAGGCTTTACTTTTTGTTTTTTATTATCCTGACATCAATGTAAAATAAAGATAATTTAGGCTCAGGTTATAAGCAATATAAAAACAGGAGGAAGCTGGCAGCAGCAGCTTGACTTCAGGCTTCAAAAGGTCTGTGAGAGCCTGCCAAAACACAATCTTAGCTAAAAGCATTAGCACATCTGAGACACCCCCCCCCCACTAGATGCGTAAAAACAAAACCAAAACAAACCCCAAAATGCTCTCTAGCTATGCCACTGTCTCCATCTCCCGGCAGGGGGAGAAGCAGAGCCCATGCACGGCTTTCGTCTGAGAATCCAGGAAAGAGCAGTAACTACTTCCCCAGATGAAACTACGCATGGCAAGTTCAGCCTGCGGCAAGTTTGTGCAGCCAAGTTATAAATCCCTCAAACAGGGTCTCATAATGAAAATGTGAACACTGTCTTAATAGATGGCACCTTGACCTGACAGACATTTGGCCTCCATTCCTCTGCCAAAGCAGCCTTGAGACACAGAAACGAGCAGTCCCTCCTCCACCTAGGACGTGTGGGGAGGGAGGGGGGTGTTGACGGATGGTTTTGTGGACAAAAGAGAGAGGGATGAGGAATAAACTGCAAATTGATCTGTGCAGCAGAATAAAAGCAGGATGTGGCAAGGCAGACCTAGGTCAGTGTCACGCAGGTGCAAGCGTTGGAATTAGTTTCCTGAACATCTGCAGCAAACATAAAAAAACCAACGGCCAGTACCAAGGAGGGAGAAAAAAATAACACACCTCACTTTGCATGGTGCAAACCAACTAACAAAGCAACACAAAAGAAAAAAAAAAAAGGTTTTTTTTTTTTTCTGTGACCATCACATTCACTGTTCCTAATTTACTGGTTTAAGCTGTGTGTTTTGCCACATCATTAACAAAAATAACAATCCTTCTGCTTTCCTAGAAACTATTTGGAAGCATCCCCCTGTTGAGACCTTAACAGAGCCAGTCTTCCAGACCTAAACAAAGGAGGACCATTGCACAGGGCTTCTGGCATGCTCCTCCCCAGCCCCCCGGCCGCCGACTACTTCAGACTAAATACAAATTGGAGTCTCCTCCTAGGAATCCACAAAGATCCATCTTAACAAAATGTCCAAGTACGTGATAGGCAAGGAGTCATTCGCGTGTTTTTCTTTGCCTATGAGAACGTCTGGGAGAAGAAGAAAAGGTTACTGTTTTGCCCATAATTATTTCTCCTCCGCCTTTCATCCTTCCTATTCCCAGGGTAAGCAGACAAAACAGCATACCAGCACCCCAAACTGAATTAATTTACAAAACGCTTATTTTTCACTTAGCTGCGTACAAAGCAAAGGTACTGAGGAATGTCCGTTCACATGTGAAGGGCTAAATTAATTTACCCAAGAACATAAGTGCCTTCAGTGCTTACAGCAATAACCCAAACAAGAGAGATTCTCTTACCTTGTGAGGAAAACAAACTCCTTGCTCAAAAAAAGAAACAGAAAAAGTACATACCCTAAAAATTCTTCAAACCTCTTTAATGAACCTGATGTTTTCCCAGTGACTGACTGCTTTTTAATGGTCAGAACAATTTTTTTAACTACTTAGGCTTAAAAATTTGACTTATCACTTTTCCCCTCATCTGGCTCCTACTGCCTTCCTTAACTGTGGTAGATGAAAAAAAAATCCATTAATACATTTTTTTTTTTTTTAAAAAGCCACCTCTCCAAAGGCCCTGTTCTGACAAAATGAAAGGATTCCCACAAAAGCATGCTTTCATAACACAAATCTGGCTTAGCTTTCCAACTGCAGCTGGTAGAAAAATGTGTACATTACTTACTAAAAAAACAACAAAAGGAGGAAAGAAAGAAGTACTAAGAATGAAATAACTATATTGTGGGAGGAGACCAAGAGGAGGAGTTCCTCAAATTACCTTGTGGTTGGGGAGCTTGTATCTTTTCTTCCTCGAGATAAAATCCTGGGCACCAAAGAACCTGGAATAGCTGATAGCTGCCCGTGAACATAAGTCCTTTTATGAGGAGTATGGAAAATGTCAGGGAAGGAGCATAAAAAATTAACAAATCCTGATACATTTATCTCTTGATTGATGACCTCAAAGATGCAGCAAGGGCTACTGTTTTTCTGCAGGCACATCTCCTCCACAAACAATAGCATAGTTGGAAGAGTCCATCTCCCCAACGTGGTGCAAGTCTCCTCCCCACCATCTGCCTGACCACAGCCTGTAACTAGTGCACCCCTAAAGCGCATAGGAAGTTCTTCAAACAGCTGCCCTCTTCCTACGGCAGCTGTAAACTTGTACACACATGCAAAAATACCTGTGCTGGAGGCAGCCACAGGTAACACACTAGCTAATTTGATGGACACCATGGCATATTTGCCCAATTTTGGCAACGACCAGAGAATCCTTTTTCACTATCCTTTCACCTTCCTTTTTCAAGGCAGCTAAAATTGAAATGAGAAGAAGACAGCACAGGCATTCCTGATGCTGTAAGAAATCCAGCACTACTAACATACTGCAGTGAATGAGTTTTCTGCCTCCACTGCAATGACAACATGACACCGGTATTACTGGTGGCACAATATCATATGGAGAAACCTGCAGTCGCTCAAACAATGCAGTATGTCTGAGCAGACCAGTTCAAAGTGGACAGGTATCTCTTCCCTTCTGCAGCCGCAGCTGGCTCAGACATCTTACTGTATCACACAGACCAACCAACCAGGGAAAAGAAGGAAGGTTGCTTTGGAAAGAAAGGCAATAGAAGCTTCACTTCTTCACGCAAGCCTTGCTCTGTTATGCCTCCTGCTTCCCAGTTTTATCCGTTCCAACACCCTGTCTGGCATAAAAGACATTAACTTAATAACAGTAACAGAGCTATGGAAGAAGACTTTGTAGTTCCAGTCTGGAGTAAGGATAGAAGGGAGAATGGAGATAGCAGGGGACTTTTACATCCTACCTCTTAGTAAATGCAGCCGGGGAGACTTCATGCTGAATTCAAGCCTGGGAAAGTCATCTATGGCTAGGATTTGTCTTCATTTTTTTGTGTGTGTGGGTTGGGGTTTTTCTTTAATTATTTTTCAGAAGAAGGAGACTAGACGGGTGTTTTTATTTAATAAAATGTAACTAACCAGAATGCAAAAAATGTATACAATCTGGATAAAGGACTTTTTAATGAAGGCACTGCAAATGACATTTTCTCTCTACTTTAGAATGCTGCAAATAGCAAATTAGCATACTTCGGAGTGGAATTTCTGCTACAGGAGAGATGAAAGGTTAACTGTCTAAAGAGTAAAGAATATGTTTGACATCTATTTAGAAAAGAAAGAGTCTCCTAATAAAAGCAGAGGCCCCACTTGATGGTCCTAATTCTCCTTCAGTGTTTGCATACACTTTCAAATAATTAGAGAAACCCACTCCAAAAAGCCTGTCTGAAAAAATAAAAAAAAACCCACTGCAGACCTCAAAGCCTTGTTTGCTGGGCTTGTTAGAGGGCTCCGGAGGTCACAGTGATTGACAAGACTTTGGTGCCTGTAGGAGGGCTGATAATGCATACACATCGTTTGAGAGGCAAACTCTGAGTACTGACCATGCCTAATAAGCAAAGGGCAGCCAGTAGGCTGAACAATGGAGCAAGCAAACCCTCATGACTAGAGGTGGCTGAAAGATTCCAAATTATATTCTCCATCAATTAGTACCAATTAGAAAGCAGGAGGGTATGGTGTATTGTGCAAATAAAGATCTCCCCCCACTCCAAAGCATTTTCATAAAGCTACCTTTGTTGCCACTTCTTAGCATGCACCTTACTGCACACACATGCCTGGGCTCCCACTAGGGAATTTGCTGTACGTGTTACTAGAGCAGTAAAATTGTTTAGAAAAGCAATTTGAGCCAGGGCACACAAGCTTGAGTTTCTACATCCTACCATAACCTAAGTGCTAAGACTGGGGTTTCATAAGGTGTGACAGAGACAGGAAACCACGGCCTCAATCCAGACAAGACCCCTTCCAAACAGATCCCACTGCGAGCGTTCACTGCAGCCTCGCACAACACGGTCCAGCACATCGCCGGATGGCCAGCAGCTCTCAGTGTCTCCCCGTTCAGTCCCTAGTCTTCACTCAGGCAGCGTGAAGGAAGCAGATGACTGTCCCTTTTCCTAACTCTTTCTAAGCCAGGTCTTGTGGAGTTTGTGTGTTTATTCCGTGTATGGTTAAAGAGCAAACTGCTTCCACAGGCATGCTTGTAACAGTGGTTTATGATGTGACTCCACGGATCTCTCCTCCTGTGTAAATGCTTGTCTACTTCTGCAGCTGTTTTAACTTTTCCTTGCTGTTTTGAAGGCATGGTGTAACTCATTAGGTTACACCTCAAGTTGCATCTAACTTCAACTAGCATTTTAAAGACAGCTGTGTCTATTTAGCAAAGGAAAACCAGCCCTATTCAGTGTTTAAATGTACACCATCACCGAACAGAACTATTGATCGATAATATTGACTATGCTTTTCAAGCTTTACTGAATCTCTACATAGGCTAGAGGAATAATAATATAAATGTGATTAAACTTTCAACAACAGTAAGTGGTGAGAAAAAAAGAATCCGTATTATTTTACTGAAGTCACCTTAGGCACCACACTTGTAGTAAGAATTATACTTTGATCTTAGCACTTTTCACTAGTAAAACTCAATAGTATTTTGCAAAGGAAGTCAGCATCGCTATTTAGATGCAGGTTACCATTACTGCACAAAGAACTATTGTTCATTTCTTTTCTCATGCACCTTTTTCAAGTGCTATCGTGAAAAACTGAGAAAAAAAAAATCCAGTAAAACTTACAGAGCCTTGGCACAGTTATCTTTCAAAGACCTGCTGGGCCCTCATCTTTTTCCCATTCACCAACAGCTGGCCTCTTCTGCCCAGAAAGAATCTGGGGCTTGGTCCAGTACTGGAGACAATGGGAGCACTGCTGTTGTGCGAGTGAGCTCAGTGGGTAAGGCTGGACTTTCATCTATTTCATTTCACCTATTTTTGAGAAAGCCTAGTGTGCAGCTCAAGTGCGGTATGGAAACAAGACAGAGATAAGTGCAGCACGAAGTTCTATAATAAAAATAATACAATCAACACTACAAGAAAACTGATGCCAGAGCCAGCAAAATCCATCCTTTTTAATGCTTTTTTAAAAATAGATATTGTTAGAAAGCCTGGCCGGGTAATTATTTTTGGCAAAACACAGGCATTCCTGGAAAAGCATGTAACACAAAAAAAGAATAAAATATGGGTGTACCTCTCTTGAAAGTGAAATTAAGATTTTAAATAAGTGCCACAGTCTTGCTAAAAATGCTTGGGGTTAAAGAAAAATGGAGCCTTAAACAGCTTCATTTGGATATTTTCTTTGAAAGTAAAATCAACCAAACAAAAAGGCCATGAACACATTCAAGAAACATTTTAATATTTCAGCAGCTCTGGAACTGAACTAAATGATTCCAGAGTAAGGAGTGTTTCTCTCCTTTGAACTGTAAGTACTGCTCAGCTTGTGTCAGCTGTGATAAAATGAGTGCAACTGTGACAAAGCACAGTGACTCACTTTCCCACTCTCTCCCAATTTCTTATTCATAGCTTGGTTTTTCCTACCTGGAAAGAAAGAGGGGCCTTCCATTCATTGCCAACAGGGCACAGAAGTATTTCAGAAGGTAGAGGGACAGGGTGTCACCAGGACAACACAAGTAAGCACAAAAGACAGATACAAAGAACAGACTTGTTCAGTGGCATGTTTATCGGATGTTTCATAAATCACAGTGTCGCTGTATTACAACAATAACCACTCTCTTGTAGTGTACTCTGGGTTATCCCTCTCTGTATGGGTTAGTTGATATAGTTTGCAAATACCACAGCTGGGTTGTCACTAACTACTATAAATGGAATAAACCAAGAGATTGTTCCTCAGTTCTCGATATGCTCCATTACAGACAGCTTTCACAGATGCAGACCACATGAGGTACTACCAGGCCCGATTACCAGGTTCAAGATAACGGCTCAAATGACAAGACTGTCAAGAGGGTACAAAGGCCCATTTCGTCAGTGTGCTCCACACCATGGTAACTGTCGTGGACCTGCTCTGCTGCGCTACCATGACTGCTCCTGCCAAGGTCGCCACCTCAGTCTGTTCAAGTGTTTCAAAGCACATCTTTTTTCTACCTAATTTCATCCAATCTAATCTAGTATGACAGTGATATAGGATGGGTTGAGGTCTTCATGATACTTCTTCTGAAAATTCACTTTTCTTCCAGCTCCACAGCATGGGTCATCATCAGCTGTCACAAGGCAAACATAGTACTTTAAGGTTTGTGAGTAGGCCCTTGGTTTCCTCTCCTCCAAAGTCTCTGGCCCACCCTGTATCACATACTTCAAAATATTTATATTTAACTGGCAAATAAGTTAGAAAATGGTAAGTCTAGAAGGAAAACTTACCTAAACGTATTGAGGCAGCGCAGAAGAAGAAATAAGGTAAAAAAAGAAACCTTCTCCAAAATCCTTCCCATATTGCAGCAACAAATGACACAGCTGCTTTGGGGCAAGTTTATGGGAAAAAAAAAAAGGACCTTCACTTATTTCTGCAAAATGCATGGAATCATAGAATGGTTTGGGTTGGAAGGGACCTTAAAGATCATCGCGTTCCAACCCCCCTGCCATGGGCAGGGACACCCTCCACTAGACCACGTTGCCCAAAGCCTCATCCAACCTGGTCTTAAACACTTCCAGGGATGGGGCATCCACAGCCTCTCTGGGCAACCTGTTCCAGTGCCTCACCACCCTCACAGTAAAGAATTTCTTTCTAATATCTAATCTAAATCGACCCTCCTTCAGCTTAAACCCATTACCCCTTGTCCTGTCACTACATTCCCTGATAAACAGTCCCTCTCCAGCTTTCCTGTAGGCCCCTTCAGCTACTGGTAAGCCACAATTAGATCTCCCCAGAGCCTTCTTTTCTCCAGGCTGAACAACCCCAACTCTTTCAGCCTGTCCTCATAGGAAAGGTGCTCCAGCCCTCTGATCAGCTTTGTGGCCCTCCTCTGGACTCACTCCACCAGCTCCATGTCTCTCCTGTACTGGGGCCCCCAGAGCTGGACGCAGTACTCCACATGGGGTCTCACAGGAGTGGAGTAGAGGGGCAGGATCACCTCCCTCGACCTGCTGGTCACACTTGTTTTGATGCAGCCCAGGACACGGTTGGTTTTCTGGGCTGCAAGCGCATGCTGCCGGCTCATGTTGAGCTTCTCATCAATCAATACCCCCAAGTCCTTCTCCTCGCGGCTGCTTCCAATCCATTCCTTGCCCAGCCTATAGTCATGCTTAGGATTACGCCGACCCACGTGCAGGACCTTGCACTTGGCCTTGTTGAACTTCATGCGGTTTGCAGGGGCCCACCTCTCCAGCCTGTCAAGGTCCCTCTGGATGGCATCCCTTCCCTCCAGCGTGTCGACCACACCACACAGCTTGGTGGCATCAGCAAACTTGCTGAGGGTGCATCTTCTAGTCGATTTCTTATTTCCACTACACTTCTGTTGTTCTGCAAGTCTTGGTTGTTTATTTACACACACGCACACATACATGGTGGTCATGTTCATACAGTGAATTGGATTCACCATTCATTTCTGAGTACTTCATTTCTGGCCTGCCCATTAATCCCAGCCATTGTATTTTTCCTTAAATTTCAAGTCTTTGAGCAGCTTCAAACTACCAGGCAAATTTGTCTTCATTTCCATATATATATATATATATATATAAAAAAATATATTTAAAAAATCCACTCCAAATTACTGTAGTGTTGAGCCCAGCATAATTTTGTCCTGCAAAAGTGACAGATTTAAAGGTCTGATTTCTTATAACCCTGCACAGCTAGAAATTTCTATGGCACAGGAAAAAAACCATCACTTTCTAATCCATGGAAAGTTTAAAGATAAGGACTTTTTCCTTTTTTAAAAAATGGAGAGAACCCATCATAGATATTTTTCTTTTATTTCTAGTTATCACAAATCCACTTGTGGTAAGCTCACAAGAAACCATGAAAACCTGTAAAATTTCAAAAAATTTATTTCATGTAACTAAAAGCTACATGACATTGTTCATTATCTGAAACTTCCCCATGGCCACAACATTATTTAATTCTGGTAGCAGTGTGGCTGGCAGGCATGACAAAAACATTTATAGAACATACATATACTTAAGCATACCTGTTTAAAATTAAAGAAACAAAGATTCATTAAAGGACAAATGAGGCAGTCAAACTGAATTAGATATAAATGTTTCACATTTTTCTGACCTTACCAAATGACTCCTGCCTTAATGTACAAAGTGTATTCAGATCTTGTTTTATCCGATGTCTACACTTAATAACATTTGCACATGTATTTTATTGGGTATTTAAGGCAGGTGGACTGGCTGAAGTAGAATACAAACATCTCATCTATGAAGATGACTTCTCAGTGCTCTTCTGAAAAATAAAGACTGCAAAGCCACCCAATCCATTATAGTAATCTGCTCAGATCACTTAACAGATGTTGGTCTGAGAACCTAAAAACAACAGCCACTGACAAACAGCCTATCATCATTTTCAAACTGAACAAATACTCTTAGCTCAACAGGATATACACACATATATTGTTAGGGAATACGTTAAATGTCTAAATTAACTTTGAAATAGCTCTAAACTTGTGTGATGCAATTCTATTGAACATCTTTTTGTAAAATTCTGACAGTCCTTCCTTTCCTTAGTCTCGCTGGCTAACTTATGTACCAACATGCTTCATATTAGCTTCTGTACCGCCATTACCCAAGCAGATCCCCTCAGAAGATGCCATTTTGCAAACACAGAATACTTAGAGCCACATCACTCCTTCACAAATGCAACATTGTGGGTTTTTTCCTTCCACAATCGGAAATTAAAAATTACTTTCTATGCAGGGGGGTGCAAAGGCAAGAAAGTTTGATATTCTTAAATTTTTCTTGGAGCTTGAAACTTAAATTTTTGGAGTTATGCTCATCCTAACATAACCAAGTGAGTGACAGGGAAATGCTCCTTGCATGGGCCAGTTGCAGCATGGCTGGTTTTGGCAAGGCAGAGGAAGTGACTTAGCTACTACACTTCTGAGACTACAACGGAGAGTCGAAAGGCAGTTGCATGACTTTCCCTTTTTCGTAATGATCAAGCCTTCAGATGTTAAGTCACTTAAATCTGCCTACCACATAGAGAGGTCTGCAATGAAGAAATCTCTTGCAAGTCCCAAACTGAGACACAACATAAAAAAAGAAATGCAGAAGTGCTTGCATGTATGTGTGTGAATGTAAAACATACACCATGGATTATGTTAGTGGAAGCAGCATGTCCTTGTTTTCAAAGGGGAGCAGAAGGAAATCTCAGCAGTGCACCTGCAGACCAGGCTTTCTGCAAGGATTGATGCTTCCAGAGAAGCAAGAAAGGAGACCACAGGCCAGGCCACATCGTATTTTCTCAGCAAGACTCTAGTGCTAACAAAGAAGACAAAGCTTATCATGCTTGGTGCCCGTATTCTACAAGCTTGCTGTAATGCTCAAAGGGCTTAAGTGCCCTTATCTGCCAACCCCCTGCTTCATTTCTTCGTTGAAATAAATCCCTTTGTAATAACAAACGAGACTTGCTACTTAGCCTGGATGCAGATGAGGAGAGACAGAGCTGCTTTTACATCTGGCTGGCAAAAGACAATCCATATAGGTAGCGTGAACTGTTTAGGGATTACAGACAAAATTAACTGCATGGATCTCCCCGTTTTGCCCCTTCCCTCACTAAGTTCTTTAACCCTTCTTATTGTAACAGAGTAATTCCAATACACAGTGATTTAAAGCTACAGCTTTCGACATAATTTTGGCAACTATAGTTTTATTTAAAATATTTTTAAATTAGTGATTTTTAAGAACACCTTCCCAGACTTGGAGTGGGCAGAAATAAGGAATGAGGGGAGTGGTTTCAGATTATTTATACAGTGCCAATTCCTGCAGTCCTGCCATAGGCTTTCAAAGGCATAAGTCACAGAGTTCAGGATACCCTACAGTTCACCAGCTTAGGAATGCTTTTAAAATTTGGCTGTGAAGAAGAATACAGATGTTCATTGTAGTTATTAGAAATAAAAGGAAGGGGGGGGGGTGGTGACCAAAAGCTTACTATAGAAAAAGGATTTCCTGAAAGTATTTACATATTCCTTAGATGGCAGTTGATAAATTATGTGTTTTTCAGTAAACAGAGAAATAAAAAAGTTACAAAAAAACTACTGGAATAATTTTAAAATATTTTAAAACGTACAGAAATAGCCTGAGATTTCATTCTGCAAGGGCACAGAGGTCTTGACTGCATCTGTGATTTCTATCATGTGGGGCTTGAAGACAAAGAGGACATTCACATGAGTAAAGATGATAAAACATTAGTTCCAAAATGCTGAATTGTCCATTATAAAAAAAAATTACACAAGTTTCCTCTGCAATTTAAAAGCCCTAATGTTTTACACACCCACAACTCGATGTTAGTCACTCTGTACAGTCTATGCATGCTCAGAATTAAATAATCTCAAAAGCACCGTAACTAAGAAAAAATAAACAAACTGAAGAGATAAACATGGCATTAGCTTCCTTCTCTCAAACATTTAGTAAGTATTTATATAAAGACTTAAAATTTGAAACATAGATCCATACACAGAAATCATAAAGGGCTCAATGAAGACTTCAGACCATAAATACCTTTGGAATTTTCTAAAAATAGAAAAAAAATCCAATCCTTTATGTTGATTCTAATACCTTAACGTTAGTCTTACAATAGACTTTGCCTACAGAATTTAAAAATTAGGTATTTATGCAGGTTATCAACATAAGTTTGTGTTTAGGAATCTTTCCATCCCTTTCTTCTCCTACAACAGCACTCTTATTTATTACCATATTTATGTGAAATAAAAACATAGCACTTTTAGTTTATTCTCTGTGCTTTCTTAGTAGACTTCCTAATCTGTCCTTCAGTGTGTGGCAGTGTAACAATCTTCCTCCCTGCAAGAGATCATAAGAACCAAAAATATTTCAAAGATTTTTTTTTCTTCTTGCATGGCACAATTGGAATAAACTTCACTTTCTATGTCATTTCAGGCTTTTTTATTTCTAATTGCAAGGCTATTGAGTTGTGATTGCAGAGGCTGATGCAAACACCTGGAGAGCAGAACCAGACAGGTGGGAAGCAGGACTAATTTCTGAAAGAAACTGCTATTCCTCTTACACATATCAGTATCACTGAGACCAGTACTTACCTATCTAAAAAAAATAAGCATTTTAACTGATCTTTAAGATACCCTTTCACGTATTCTACCATAACATGGAAACAAACAAACAAACATTTCTTAAAACACACTAACATTTTTTCACTTGGTAAGCGACTATGCAATCAAATTGGGTTTTGTGCAGCTTAACATGGATACTCTTAACTTCAAACATGCAATCTGGTTCAGTAATGGGCTACAGTGTCTGCACATTTTCTCTCCATTAAAATAGCAAATGAAATCTAATGAACACAGTTTACAAATCCAACCAGCATACACAAGCATCCTGACAACAATACTGACAGCATATATTCCTTTATATTTACTTGACCACCTGTAGCACCTTTGAGAGAACTTTAGGGATTCTCAGGTGAAGAACAACTAAAGAAAGTAATTACCAATTCAAAAGTTCCTGAATTGTGTACTTCCAGTGCCCTGAACTCACACAGTTTTGCTGCACATGACAGATATCCACTGCTCTTAAACATGCTACCAACAAGATAGATAGAAAAGTTCATTTCTCTCTCCAGACAATGTTTGGAGAAACACTGAAAGTCTTCTTTAATTTTGTAAAAGGAAAATAAAGCATACAGAAGCAGAAGAACTAGAATTGTGTTGCTGACTCACCAGAGAGTTCTATACATTTCTTTTTATCAGAAAATCATCATTAAAAGGATTGACTTTAGGAAGTACTATGACAGCCAGTAACTTTAGTCCTACCTGTATATGGTCTTCTTTCATATGACTAAATAGGAGCTGCATAATTGTTTCAGTAATATTGTGGTGGTGGTGAATAGACTATGTGAATGATGCGAGGTTGATGCTGAGCCAGGTGAAGAAGACATTTTGTGCAGTCCCCACTTCCAGCTCTCTGCCACAGGAAACCTTCTCCTCCAGCCTTCTAGTACAAACCGATGTGTAGCCAGCCCTTAATTCCTCAGTATTACCTGGGTTAGATTACACACTTGGTAGTGTTTTTAAAAATAGACAGACAGAACCAGGTTGGAGTGTAGCCACACACGCAGTAATGTCAGCAGCACAATTAGAAGCAATAACCCCTTTAACCTCAATCAGGTGCAGTTGGAACAGCACATCTGAGCTACCTTCCATATATGCTATCTAGAGTTTAATGCATTTATCTATTTCTTTCCTTCCATACATCTGTGACTCCTGAAAAAGTTCTGGTAAGTCACATTTTATATATTCTATTTTGACATCTGCACTTACAGATACAACTGGGCTGTTTGAATATTGAGCACATTGCATCTGGAAAGGGTTTAGAGAATTACATTGGTGATTACTTCCCTCTCTGATCAACATAAATTGTGATTTGATGAAAATACTCATATGCATAATTATCTAACACCCAGAACAGCCTAAAAACTTTCAAAAAAATGCAAACATTTTTCCTAGCATATAGATCATTATCAGAAAGAAATTCCACGGTCTAGATGTTAGTTATGTTCTGACATCTTATCAGTATGTAGAGTATGCCAGTAATACACAATTGCCCTTAGCATCAGTATTTTGACAGATGAATCCAACAGGTGCCCCCTTCTCTACATCCATTTCTTCATCTTGCAAGAAACATAAAAAACATTCTGTCTAGAATGAAATGGTTGACATATACAGACTAACTGCAAAAATATTCCTAAACAGAACAAAATACTTTTCCATACTACTAACATTTATCTCTCAAAAATAAACCAAACACTGTAGACTAAGATATCAGTGAATCTGCTTCAGGAATTAATTTTGCTACCATTACTCAAATCAAATATTGAGGCATTGCATTTTTTCCTAATTTTTTAAAAATAAATCTGTTTACCTGTTAAGTGTTTATAGTCTGCAGGGTGGTATCTATCTAAGAAAGGTACATTACTGTGAATTGCCTCAATTACAGTATTCTAATGCACAGATTTAGTAACATGTCTGAGAATTTGACTCATTGTCTTCAATCAAGCTCATATTGTTCATGTTGTAAGAACTCCCTTGTTTATAGAGCAGGTGAATTAGGCCCACAGCCATTAGTCTAAAAGTAACAGACATAATTTTTTATGCTAAAGAGTGTATTTTAAAAAGCTATTATATGTTTCTAGACTGGAAACATCTCATTAGAAAGTGATGTTTGGGGCTGTCCTAGAATTTTAGCTTGTAAGAGCTCATATATGAAAGCAATCAAGCCTCTGCTGCAATATAATAGATTTTCACTGTGAATGTTATCAGACTCTGAACTGTGACACAAATTGGTAACATGTATTTTAAATCTGAACTCTGATGAAATTTCTCAGTACGGCAAACTTTCTGAAGGGCTGAAGGATGCAATTGAAGCTGTAAAGCCAGTGCAGCCTGGACTCCCTGCCTCCCAGCGGGGGTGGTGGAAGGACACGGGAGTGCTTTTGCTTCACAGTTAATCAAGGAACTGTTTCTGGCCCCCTGAAATATCACCAGCATCCTACTCTTCCTGAAAGCAGCATATGCAGTGCTTGGGAGCCTCCTTCTCATCCTAAAAAGCAAAGGTTCATAGTCTGTATTGCAGAGATTGGAGAAAAAAAATCTTTTGAATTGACACGCTTGCCTCTCTAACGGCATCTTCTTCTCCCTTTATGCAGCAGGTCTTACAAATTTAATCGTATCATCGCTAAGATGAATGGGTCAGTTCACATCTCTCAACTACAGACTTCAGCAAACAACACTGCATTGAGACTAACAGTCAGTCAAACCTGTTTTCATAGTCATGAGGGGCAAATTTAAACATAGGATGCCAGAAGCTGAGACCCTCAGAATACATCTGCTATGCTTATGCCTTTAGTCTAGCCTAAAATAAACCTCATAAAGTTAAGAAAAGGATGTTAGCAGACATAAAAAAAAAAAATCAAAAAATCCCCACAACTCAAGAAACCCACATAGGCTAGGCTGAAATTTCCGCAAGCTCTGTGAGTACTGTCAAAATCAGTATTTAATCCACACTTGATGCTGGGGGCACAAGTGGCAACAGCCAGGCTCGCTGTTTTGACAGACCTGAAGACATACAAAAGTCTCAGACCCCTTTTTGCTCAGTTTATGATCCTTTGCCATACAAATAGCAAGTCTAAAATTCTCTGGACATTTTTCTGTCCTCCTGTAGCTAGCTGTGCTCTCAGACCATTGGAGCTTTTGTCACCTCCCTTTATACAACACTGGTCTCAGCTACAGCATTCCTATTGCTTTTATTTTTTCTGCAGTGTTGTGCTATGCACTCAGAAGATAAAAAATCAGTAGCAAACAACACAGAAGCTAAATGCTGAGTTAGCACATGCAACTGGTAGGTCACATATGTTGAACTGGAACTCCTAAGAACAACACTTGGAAATGTCATTAATCATTAAGCATGTCCTGCACACAACAGATAGAGTAAACGCTTGTCACATTCTGGAGGAAACCCTGCTCACCTCCATCAGCATGAGTATCATCTTTCCCACAACAGTAAAAATCATCTACTCCAGCAAGTGACCTCCCGTGTTATCGGAACAGCCGAGGCTTCCCAGTTACTAGCAGGATTAAGTTCCCTAAAACGTACACTGAGACCGATGACACCTTCAAAATGATTTTTTGGGTCATGTTTCCCAGATTTTACTTATTCCTCCTCTATCAAAATTTGATTCCACAAACAGCATATATTATGCTAAATATGCATGGACAGTCCTTTACAATTGTTTTCTTTTAAGACTAAAAATGACAATTAAAAGACCAAGTAAGGTAAATGGCACAGCATTATTTCTCAGGAGAACAGAACTGAATGGGAAAAGCCTGAACAGAATAAAAATACCAGAATCAAAACAGGATTTCTTAAAGTAGTTATTAACCTGTGAAAGGTGTATATTCTCAAGGATCATGATCCGAGCTGCTTTATTCTATTTTGGAAAATATTCTTATAAGCAAATAAAACTGGCTAACCCAAAGCTGCTAGTGTCACCCAATATAATGTCAAATCATCACTACAGGGAGACCGCTTTGAAAAGGGGTAACACAAGGTCTCTCTCAGGAAAAGTCCTGAATTTTAAACAGAATCTCCTCCTTGCTCTAGGAAGTTACAGATAAAAAGAAAAATTGATAACTGCAGCATTCCATAAATTACAGAATATATTGAACAGTGTGGCAAGGCAAAAATACTGACGTCATAATTTTCATACTATATGCCGCATGGAGCAAGTGTGCTCTGCAAGGTAAACAAAAAACTTTGGTTTTTTTTCATTTTGCACTGCAGTCATCATTAAGTGAATTTATTTGCAGCCTGTTCTAAGTGAACTTGCATAAGAACATCACACAAATGCTAGGAAAGCTTGCCTCCAAAATGCTTAGCTGTAATAAAACTATAATAATGGTTTTATTTTGCAGCTGAGCTAAGGAAAGCTGGAATGCAGGCATATAAATCTAAATTGAATTTTTAAATACTGGTATTTAGGATTCCTTTGGAAATTCACAATGAAAGCTTAAGTCTGAATTCCCAATATGGAGATGTTATGCTTTTATTTGTCATATTTTTATTTCCTCTTCTGCCATAAATTTGTTTTTACCTATATAAATGGATCCCAATACTACAAGCGGGGTTCCATTTAAACTTGTTAATTCTCTTTTAAAAATAAAATCTGTAATATATACAGGGATCAGTCATAGTTCCCATGGTAATATATATAAAAAAAGTTTAATATTTGCTATAAATATTATTATTGTAAGAAACACCTTTCCTGTATGCTTAAAATAGCACACAGGACAGTATTACACACAATAATTTAAACATACGTATATACTGTTGACATGTAAAATCCTGGTTATATACTTGGATTTATTATTTGTATGCTTCTTTATTTTCCAGATTACAATGTATTTGCATGCTGAAGCCTTTTTTTAATGTACAAATTCTATCAGACATATTTATAAGAGCAGTACTGCAGAAGTATGTGTATATTAACCGGAAAACAGTAATGCACTCAGCTGAAAAATATACTGTATTTCAGCTGAAAAACAGGCCAAATCCATACACTCAAATATCTCACTTTTATTACTCTTTCTTTATACTCCACTGACTCCACATGTTTAACCATAAGGAAAGGCAGTTTTTATTGGATAGCACATGTTTTTAATGAGGAAAGTCAATGTAAGGATTCTAGTGTGTCTTTGGCACCATTCTTCTTTTCATTACAAAATCATGGCAGGGCCCCTAACTGCAAGACGAGTTTAGCCTAAAACTTATTTTTTCCATTTTTTTAACAGGAGAAGTGTTTTGATTTTACTAGCCAAGTCTGAGATACATGTTTTGGTTTTTTTGGGGGGAGGTATGTGTGCATGGGGGTTGGATGGTTGTTTTTTGTTTTAAATCAAGGCATTTCATAATTTAAAATTCAAAAGCTCCGGTTTAGAACTGCAGAATACTGCTGTGGGAAATGGATGCTGTTTTGCTGGGGCTGTCTCTTCAGGATCTTAATATTTAAGATTATCTGGGTATCTAGATAGCTCCAATGCCATACTTGGCATTCAACTACCAGAAGCACCTATAGACCGTCCCACCCTACTGGTGGTGGAAAAAAGGAATTAAGATCACTTCTATTTTACCAGAGAGACAATTGAGGAACAGAAGGAGTAAAAGTGGCTTATTCAAGGTTATGCAGCAAGTCTGCTACATAATACAGAGCAAAACAAATTAGTTTCAACACTGGTCTAGCCACAGGACCCACAAAAACCATACTTTTGTTGCCTTTTGAATGTAAAAAATTTTAAAAATGGGAGTGTAATATGCACCATTCACATCAAGTGTACAAAACTGTGTGCCAAAGCAAAAGGGACAGAAAACACAGTCAGCAGAAGAAAAATCACAAGAAGGTTGTTCAGAGTGTACTTTGACATAATCCCAGGACCTTAAGGGCACACCAGAGATCTCCCAGAGTTCTGTAAGGTCTCAAAAATCCATACATAACCTAAATTTGTTATGCTAGGAAACCTATTTTGTTCATATCATTCTTTTACTTTTTTTTTTTTTTAGTGCATCAGCCATAAATAAATGTCAACCATATGAGCAAGGGAACAGCACATTTGTATAAGGTGAGAAACAAGGGGGAGTGATGCTCCTCAAACTAAGGGACAGCTAAGAAATATACTGATGGCAAACAGGTAGTACTTGGACAAAACAAGTATGTATATCAGTTAGGGTCTGGACATGGACGTTAATGGAGTATGGGGACAGCTTTGTTTTATGGGTCCTGCTGAAGATAAATGATGGTGGAGAGTATAGGGAATTCTCTACTATTTAGAAGGTAAGCTTAAAAGATAAAGCAACAGAGTGTGAACACTACATGGGACAATTACTGATTAAGACCCCTGGCTGAAAGTGAGCAGCCTGTTGGGGTACATAGGACATTTGATAGGTAAAATCACTCTTGCCATTTGGGTCACGACCTCATTAACAGTCAAACAGCAGTGCTGAAAATTAATGACCTGCATCTGACTGCCCAGTGAAAATCTACTCTTCACAACGTTTACATTTGACAATGGATTTAGCAAGTAGCAGTTACTGTAGACTATTTCAGAATAACTAATATTAACTAGAAAGCATTAAAGCAGAAGAAATAAAAATTACATCCTGTGTACTCCAAAATTTGTTAGGCAGAAGATGGAAGCATTTGGATGGAGATGCAAGCGTAAAGCTCATGAAAGCTGTCTTAAACTCAGCTCTGCATTGCAGAACACAGAAAAACAGGTATGATGTTCAATGCCTTGTACACTGAAGCACACCAGCTAATCTGTAAACAACAATCTGGAGGCCTTTACAGCATATCAGTGATAAAGGACACAGCAAACTGGATGCCTTGCATGAAAAAATGTATTAGAAAGCATGAGGGAAAAGAGAACAATGTATTAAAGTAAACACAAAAATACTAACCACATCTTTTTGGCATTAGGCTGACACCAAACTATTTAAACTGCTTAAGGTTCAAGAGTAACACATAATTATTAACCTACAGGTAAGCATTTTTAATGTAAAGTTATGTAAAGTTAATTCCTTCTGGTAAAGTATGATTTAAAGTGATGAAATAAACAAATAATCAGTATAGTAGAATTATTTTCCACTAACCATATCCTGTGTACTCAGACTCCTAATCTACCTTTGCTTCAGCTGATCCCTCTAACCTGTTTCTTCCAGCTAGTGAACATCAGGAGAAATGTCCTCAATCAAAAAGTTTCTAATGGAATCAGTCAATGCAGAAAAATCAGAGAAAGGGAAAAACAGATTGTGGTAGGAAAAAAATTGATGAAAAGAAAATAAATCTAATTTTTCAACTATATTCTCTGATTCAAACTAACACTTTATCCCATTGAATTCAATTAGGGAAACACAAAAGTTTAGCCTCTAGCTTCAAAAAGAAGTAGAAACATCTCAGTCCTTTTCCTTGATCTTTTTCCCGCCCTTTTTTCCTAATTTGTACCAACATCATATTTGCAATGCTATGAAAGTGTCATCTCTGCCTCTGGGGTAATTTCTGCAACAGTTTCTCATATATGAACACAGTAGTCTGGGCCTAACTGTGGCTGTATCAGACAAAGAGGGGATGATAACAGTGAAGGATGATAGATGAAAAGAAATAGCGAATAAAAGAAATGAGGAAAGGAAAAGAAGGTACAACAAAGGTCCTAGCTAAAGTGCAGGTTTTTATTAGTTATTCACAATTGCTCTGAGAGGATAAAACTTAAAGAAAACTATTACTTTATTTGGCTACAGGGGAACTGGAGAGCTATTGCTTCTATTAAACAACACAAGCACGATGATCTTCATAATATGCACGTGAATATATCTTTCAAGAAAAGAAGTGCTGTCTCCAAGCAAAGGACGGTTTAAAATAAAAACCAAAAACCTAATAAATTTAGCAAATGAGAGCTTCTAGCATCTCAAAGACAGAGCTCCTGAGATTTACCTCTATATATTAGGAGTGTAGAGTAATGGTACTTGTATTGGATGGTTTACAGTTTGTAGATCTATGGGGACCCATCTCAACTGAATTCTTTAACAGCTGCTATGACAGAGATGTCCATTACCCAAATGGACAGCACTCTCTATTGATCACTGCTCCACTTAGGAATCCCATTTGTCATCCTTTTGTCTCTGCCCTCATCTGCACTAGATAAAAAGAAGGAAATTAATCAGGTTCTACAATAGTTAATCCACCTATAAGGCACAATGAGCAATTAAAATACTGAAGGCACAAAACCCGTAGCATATCTACCTCAAAACCAGACATACTGAGTTTCCTTGTATCTTTCTATACAACAGGCAGGGAGAATTGAGAAACAGCCTTCATATCAAAAAGGAGCTAAAGAAATGCTATAGTCACTGTAAACTCTACTTATGTCGAGTGTCATGTTTCCTTCACAGCTTCTTTATGAAATGTTTTTGTTTCTCTCAACATATAGTAGGAAAAACAGCCAAAACCCCAACAAAATAACAAAGTGACTACCTAATGAACCAGTGAATCACCTGGGGAGGTGCAGTTAGACTGCAGTCATCCAGTATTCCCATATACACAGTATGTTTTTTACATAGTTCTCATACAAAAGATTAAATTAGCCATGAGAAAAGCAATACTGAAACATTTAGCATTCTCCCTCATAGTACACATAAGCACCCATGTCACGGAGACAGAAGCTTTTTTATTCCTTCACCAAATGCAGTAACAGAAATAATTAAACATCTTCCAGACCTGAACTGCATAGTCATTAGCCAACAGTCAATGATTTGAACCGCCACTAGAGCTCGAACTGCACTTTGTCCAGGCTTTTCAACCCATTTCCATTCGGAAAGCCTTCCATATCCAGATTTCCCCTGAGAAATGTTTTATGATGCTATAAAGGCTGTCAACTAGAGACGAGTGTTCCTCAGCACCTGAGCCGCAGACAGAACTATCAAATAACACTTAATTGCTGGATGACACTAGGTGGCTGGGCTTGAATTCTGATCTCCAAATATTATCCATGCAACTGTCTGCAGAGATAAGACTGTTATGATAGCAGCAGATAAAACCAATTAAAATGGGAACAGCGAGCATATCAAGACCCTGACTTTCACCATAAATACAGTTTAATACACATAAGTGGCAAAATGTAATGTGGTCTCTGCTACATGAAGAACACAGCCTAGGACCTAACTCTTCTGCACTGGAAGGAGGCATATGCATAGCTAAGGAAATAGCACAGTGTGAGTGAAGGAAAACAGTGCATATTCAGGACTAAACGCGGCAGCTTTTAATGACTGTTATGAACACTGCTGGATTGCAAATGCTGATACCAATAGCAGAGATAGATTCATTTTAAATTTAGGAAGACGTTTACAGCTTCAGCTACCAGCATGTCTATTCCAAGAGAAGTAAAGGGCACTTATTTTTCTTTTGCCTCACATCTAAGGAACTTCTTTCCAGTTCATGCAATTCCACTAGCATCTCTGTCTGGTATTGTTCATACCCTAATCTACTTCATGATTTATCTCTCAGTGTTGCTGCCAAAACCCTCCGATAAAGCTGCAAGCTTTAAATTTTTACACACTCAACAACTAAGGAATACAGTGAAGACACTGCAAATAAAAGGGACAGTGAGTAAGAATTTCTTAGTAAGCATATAAAAATTTATTCATTTGCCCTAAAAAGGCAGGAACACAGGAAGAGAGCAAAATGGGAGGGTTAAGATGAAATCTTAAATGGATCCCACAGGGCAAAACCGTAATCGACTGCTGGGAATTAGTGTTAATAAGGAAAATCTGGTTAAATTAATCACGAGCATTAAGAAATAAAATTTCAACTTTAACCAAAGAAATGTTAAAAAAGCACCAGGCAACACAGTGTTACTTAAAACACTTTCCCCTCTGCCGCCCCCCCCCCCCCCCCGGCCCCGTTTCTCTCAGAATTCAGTTAGACCTTTATAATTGAGAAGTCATTAGAAAAGGTGCACATCTCATCTAAGCTGAATAGTGGAAAAAAAACTTTAAAATGTATTCATACGTAATCTTTGTAGCACTACTAATCTTTATTTAACTGTGAGCTCTCCATATAAAAATGGGCTGACAATACCAGAATTAAAAGTAGAACAGAGTCCTGACTCTCCTTTTCTTTCTGATTCTTTCCCTTTTTTAGTACTGCATTGCTGCAATGTTATTTAACCATTTAATAATATTATTTAAACTTTGCAAAGTGAATACTCCAAGTGACATTATATAAACAATCTTTTACATAATGTTTCAGTGAATTTCAGACAAAGCTTGCTTACATTAGAAAGCAAGAATATGTGCTTTTTCTTGCCCTTCACAATCACCCTTGCAAATACTCAACCTAAACATCTAAATAAAAACAACAACAAACCCCTCAACCCCAAAACATGAAAAAAAATCTTAACTTTTTTCTATAGCTAAAGATTTTGTTTGTCCAAGCCTACCCACATGGACATCTGCTGCAGCCTTCATATTCTGCCTCCCTGTCTCTTACCTTGTGAGCATAATTCACTCAGAGAACAGAAAGGGGGAAGAAAAGTGATTCAGCATGTTATAACTGGCCTCAAAAAATACAAATGAGAATGTTTTTTGAAACTGATGACATTGCTTAAAGTTCATTCTTAAAATCCCATCATGTTACAACTTCTTTTCAGCCTTCGAGAAGCACCGACCATGCCTTTACTTTCATTATCCACATTCTCACTGAGCTCACAGAAATCAAAACACAGATGAGAAATGAACAAAAGCTTAACAGAACTACAACTCTGTTATTTGCAAATGCATGTTACATTTGAGCTACCATTTCACTATTTAGTACAGTTGATTTTAAACGTTTTCAGGTATTTTCAGTCCACTTATAAAAAATATGCTTTCCTTAAACACCTCCTTTTATCTTAATCAAAATAATAGCATTATTTCTGCCTGTATTGGTATAATTTCTGTATCACCATGCTTTGCTCTTTTAGCCTGTTTTGATACTCTGGTCTGCTTCACTTGAATTAGTGAAGTAATTCTTGTATCGCCACCCCTCTTCCCAAAAATATGGCCAGCAGAAAGGCTTAGTGGCCTATTCCAACTACTTATTTTACGATCCAGTTTTGTTCATTTGTTTTAACTACAAAAATGTGCCTGGTACTAGATATATGCAGTGAAACCCTGTGAGCAACACACTATTTCAGATATGTATACCGCATCTCTTCAGCATTCAAACCATTGCTCTGAATCTTATTGAGATCAATGGCTTGCTCTTCTTCACCTCTTCAGAGAGAGAATTAAATACTTGCTTCAGAGAAAAACATGTTTGAGGAATGAAGATAGTTTGGCTGCTAATGCTTCCATACTACTGTCTTATGGGGGGGGCCATATCTCGATTTGTCTATGCAGACTTTTACTCCTCTATAACATAATTGCAGTTTTTGCACCTTTTCTGTTTACACTCACTTTGAAGTTTTCTCCTTTCAGACTTCTCCCCTCTCTGCCCTCTTCTCGCTTGTTTTGATATGGCTTGCACATTTCCTGCTATTACAATTAACAATGCATGCACAGAAACAACAGCCACTGTCACAACATTCACAGCTTCAAAGCTTGCTCCAACTTGCAAGACATAATACACAGAGAGGACACTAATGAAAAGGCTGAATTTAAAATCCCATTTATCCTGAAAAGGTCATGCCACATTGAGATGTCCTTGGGAGATTGCTGGGAGACACTGGGCTCTCTGAATGTTGTCGTGATCATTTTCTCAGCCAGATAACTATGCTTTACATGTCTGGACTGTTTAAGGGCGCAACACATGCTAATTTAATTTATGTTTTTAAGGGAGCTGAAGCTTTTACAGAGAAAATGCAAGGGGCCATAGTTTGCACTGCATGCACAAGGGATTATGCCCGTCTTTCAAGAGCTAATGGCAGAGCTGCAAGAGGCAGCAATGAACATCAGCTCAGTTTCCTGGGAGTGTTCTTAATTCACGATCACTGTCTTGCAAATAAATTACTCCCATACAAAAAAGGAATTTACAAAAAATCCTTCTGGGCTTTATAGAAATCTTGAAAAGATGTGGACCATTCGTACTCTAAATAATTAGACAAACTCATACCAAGTACGGATATATTACTACAGGCAATGGCTATGCTACTGCTGTTTTGCTATTTGAACAGCTTCATGCCCTAAGTGTTCAAAATAACCTTTAAAAAAAAAATTAGTCTGTAGCTTTAGTCACTTAGTGCACTTAGAGCAGCCACAGCTATTACATATCATTTCACACTAAAAAGACGCATTAGCTATACTATGGCCATGACTATTTGTTCCAGACTATTTTAGGAAGGCTAGGAAATTCTGTGCACTGAGACAGATGGCCTGACAGACTGAGATGAAACAACAGAAACAAGGGAATTTCAAAGAACGAAAAAAATCTAGCCACCCCTTATACTATGAAATATTGCCTATGCTGAAATACAGTTCCTATGCATGTGGATATAAGCAGAACTACAATCACACACAGTCAATGAACTACTCTTCTCAATTACAACCCCTGAATTCACAGGTGGTGTAAGATATGAGGGTAACAAATCCTTTCAAGCCACAGTTTCAAACAGAAGACTTGAGATATTCAGAACCTTCTTGAAGTTTCATTCATTTATTATATTACATTCATACATTACTATTATTACCTTCCTAAGTTTGAAGAAAACCACGTTGTATGTCTCAGTTCAAGGCTAAGTCTGAGGGCTATTCTCTTTTAGGTCCTCAAACAAATCTCAGTATAATATTGGGCTAGTGTGGATGATGTCCAGTAATGAGGACTACGAGTTAATGTGATTTCACCATACTCAATGTTAAACTTTCCACTTTTGTTAACAATCCTCCTTGTCCTCCAATATTTTGTCTGTATCTTCTCAGGTTATGGCCTCAACTAGGTGCCAGTCAGAGGCCCTGGACTACAGCTCATCACTGAAAGGATGAAAGAAGAAGGAAGAAACACAGTAGAAGAGTGTATTTTATACCTTAATTCTTCCATTTTCTTAACCATTTTCTTCTGAAAGAGCAGTTTTGGCTATGTTTTGGTTTTATGACTGGAAGAGACTTGTGGGAAACAATGAGAAAGGGTCTCAGGAATTAATTAAGAATACTTTGACAAAATAGTATCATGGTACTGACAAAGAGAATGGAATGTAAAATACTTTTTTTTCTTTTTTTGGTAGTCCTTTAGGCACATCAAGAGCTTGCTATGCAGCAGACTGGGAGTCTCCATGCAAAAAAGGATGGGAGAAAAAAAAAGGCAGATGCAGATTCCAGGACCTGGTCCAGTGAAGACAGGAATGCTAAACTGAAATGTATGTAAAAAGCATACACCATGTGGGCAGACATGCTTTTTCTACTAGTAGCAAACAGCCTTTATGGGTGCTTGACCAAGGAAACAGAATCCAAGCCTGTGTTCTCCCAATTACCAGGCAGCTTGATTCAAGAACACCTGACACATTAATGCAGCAAGATTCAGAAACTCAGTGCAGCACCTTAGAAAATATCTAAGACATCAATTTCTCAATTTCATGTCATTAATGGATTTTTTGATCCAATTCAGGTATGTACCATTCTCCCCTAAAAAGAAGCAAGACAGCATTCTTTACTGTCAATGTTCAGGACTGAAGAGCTGAATTCAAATTGTCTTCCCTGCTGCCTTCACTCTTTCTCCCTCACTCAGATCCCACAAACACAAAGGCTTGTGAGTTTGTTCATATAAGAAACTTCAGCAGAACTCATTTGGAAAACCAAGTCAAGCTCACACATGAACACTGGAGGGACTGAGGCTTAAGACAATTAGAAGGGATACTAATGGGCAAATTTAATTCTTCATTTGTGTACCTCACACCAAATAATAATAAAAAAAATTAAAAAAATAAAAAAGCTTAAAGCAAGCTGGCATCTAGCAGTTTCTTCTCAGGAGAGGTCCAAGATGAAAATAGCTGGGGCTCTGAAGAGCAGAATCAGCATGCACTGGCAAAGGTGTCTCTTCAACGCAGGTGTTCTTTGTCTCTCACTTTTATGAATTGCACATATAAAAATAGAAGACAGGAAAAAAACCCCAATTGCTCCTACTTTTGAATCTCTTGCAAGTAGCATCAGCAACTCTGTAATTTATTTTAATGTGTTCGCTTTCTATTTAAAAGAAGTATAGTGCTATTCTGCACCTTATCTTTGCAGCTAAATGGTGATGGGGAGGGCGAAGAATGAGAATTTAAATAGCTATGTGAAGGATTTTGTTTGGAAAATGTACATGGTCTTCAGGTATATTAATTGCTATGGATTGTGCCTTTTTTTTTTTTCAAATTTAGCATCATATACATTAGAGCATAGTCTTCTCAGTAATTCAAGCCCCAAAACACCAAGCTAAATAACATGGAAAATACATCTGCTGCCATAATGGGAGGTCAGCTACTATTCTGCAGATGGGAGCATGACATCTGGGATTTCCATTCATTTCTTTATTAATTTGTTCCTTAGTATTACTACAATCCTGGTACCTGAACAATAACATATAGAACTAGCTACTACAGCTGAGAAATATATCAGATCTTTCAGCAAAGACATTTACATTTAAAGTAACATTGGCAGCAACACGTATGAAGATAATCCAGTATTTCCCATTTATAAAACCCAATTTTTCATATTGGGGTTTTTTTTGCCCAACTTTCCACAATTGGAAAACTTCTTTTGGGTATTTTAAACATGAAAAAAAGACTGACACAGAACAGTACAGATGAGAAGGCAGAAGGAAGGACAGCACAATCTAAGCCCATTAGAAAATGCTTCCCTATAGAGCCTGGCATGGAGATTCGCAAGTCCCACCACTACCCTGCTGTCAGAAGATATCAAAGCTGGTTGGCAAATCCCTCCCCGCACAGTGCTACTATGCAGCAGATGACAACTTGCTGCTATCACCATTTATTCAGTTAGCTCAAACAGCAGAGAACTATGGAGTGAATTACACATTCCAGCATTCCCAATGATCCCTGACAGTTTGATTTGTTATGAAAAAAGATGGACTTGCACACTCCATAACAGTGTTAAAAACTTTTGTCAGGTTGCAAAGTCAAGCTTTTCAAAGTTAGGAAATGCTGAAAAGTTGGCATTTTACCTTGAGTAGTTTGTATCACTACAATAACAGTTTGTAACTACATGCTCATAGTATTGTCTGTTCTGTGGGACCCCTGCCTCATTCAGTCAGAGCAAGAAAAGTCCATTCAAGGGATACTTAATCTTTTTTCAGTAGAAAACATTTCAATTATGGAACTGAGGAGGCTTTTTCCCTATTTAAAAAACAGTCTGGCAACAATAAATATCAAAGGCGTCTCATTGCCTCTTACTCCAGTATTTACTCAGGTTGCAAATATTGACAAACCTTACATTTTAACACTTCCGTCAGCTGAAGAGTATTATTAACTGTACTGTACAGAGATGACATTGAGGCAGAAAAAGGTTAATGCCAAGAGTGACCAACCATTTGGGCCCCCTGATTCGCAGTGGTTCAGACACTTTGTCACTCATGTTCAAAGCATAGTTTCCATTGAATGCAATTCCACCTGTGAGAGTTCAGCACTTTTGCAGATCAGATCCCATAGTTTCAACTCAAGCTACCCAGAAAATGAGGAACATGCAGTTAGTAATCATCTGTGAAAAGTCTAGGTTAAGCCATTTACCTAAAACCACACAGAAACTCTTTTTAAAAAGTTTACGTCACTCAATAAATCATATTCTTCCTGCGCCCAGTTCATTCCAAGCACTAGGTAAGAATTAGGCCTTGGGGATAAGGTAGCTTATTACCATATAATAAACTGTACCACTTTCTGTCCAAGAAGATGCCACTGCAACTAATTCTACTTTGAAAAGGAAATCAATAAAATAATAAAGCACTCAACAACAAAATTTCTAACTGAAGCAGCATTTTTACTTTGAAAGAGAAGGACCCAAGAATCCTTCAGATAACCCCAAGCACTTGGCTATGACTATTAATCTTTCATGAAAAGTCCTTACATAGTAAGGCAAAGAAGAACAGTAAAAAAGGTGTAAGATTGCTAACACATACAGGAAGGAACACGCAGAGAGAATTTGGTTGGATGACTAATTTCTCTTCTGTTTAACCAGGTCAAACTAACTAACGAAAGGTAGGAGGCAGAAGGGAAAAAACCAGCAACAGCAAGAACTCCTATCAGCATTTATATGGCACTTCACACGTGTAAACTACTTTTAAAAATTAACTAATTAATCCTCACAACCTCATATTCCCATCTGACGCAGTCAAGTATTATAAACCTGCATTTTACAAGAGGAAACTAGGGCACAGAGATTAAAAGCTGTATTTCCAAAGTGTCCATTAATTCTGTGTGTCAGTCTGGAGTGTCCAACTCGAGACACTGAAAAAAAGGCCATAAGATATTCTGAGGACCATCAGCTCCTGAGAAAGCCAGCACCAGTCATAAAATAGGCATCTAATAAAAATATCTGAAGTTTGGCACTGTGATAAAAACATCAGAATTTAGAAACATTTTTTGAAGGGATTACTATTAATACACACAAGTCAGAGACGGAGCTGGGCCTGATATTAATTTAAAATTGAATGCAAGACACTGAATTTTATATTCATTCCTTCCTCTAAGGAAAGGCAGCTAGCACTGAAAGAAACCTCTGAATGAAGCCTCTGTGCTAGGCAACTAAAACAATTTAGAGAACAGAGGAAGAGGTCCACAGAGAACTGGAGAGCGCTAAGTCATGGCCAGTCGGCACAGTTCAGCCAATGCAGACTGAATTTGGCATTTGTTGAGTTAGAAAGGCAGGCATGGGAGAAAAAAAACAGTGCTTGTACGTACAAGAGGCCTTTCTACCTCTGAAGGATGTAGCAATAAGCAGTACACAGCTCCTGAAATCTGGCATCCACGGCAGCCACCCAGAGCCCCCACTGATGGTCAGACCGCAGATGAGCTTCTTCCTCTGCGACCTGTGTGGGTACCAAACCACATCCACCCCTCTTGCTACGTGAAAAAGTGCACTCCTCCGAGACTTTTGTGATTGCTTGCAGAACTCCAAGTTTCAAAGTAGACACAAGAAATGCTTGGAAAAAAACAAATATTGGATTTTCGTGAACTTCAAAATTCTTTTTAACCTTCTGAAAACTGGACTGCAGATCAAGACAGCACAAATAAATCTTTTGAAGAACCCTGGTCTCCTGTGAACAGATACAATTCTTAAAAGTCACACCTAAAAAGCAATAATCTCCTCTTAATTTTTAAACTGTGGCTTCACACAAGCCTACCTAAGATATTTACTATTTGCAATGAATGCACAACAATACAGTGGTAACAAACATAGCAGACAGCATGCAGCAACCCCAAGCCGAATGACAGGCTTGGAACATATGTTCTTCCCTGTCATCTAAACCCTTTCTTCACTCCCCAGTAAATGAGGAAATAAAAGCTATGCATTGAACCTCTCACATTTCCTAATGCATCAAAACCACACCTTTCACAAACATTACCTGTCTGTCAAGACATCAGGCCTTGGCATGCCAAACAGTGCATGTATTTTGTGATGTCAGCTGCTACCCATATGTATTTACTCCATCAGCTGCTATATCAAAAGCCTCATGTTTGTGCATCTTCGGTAGAACATGAAACACTACTGGTATCAAAAGGGTTAAGCAGTTCATCCTCTTTTTTGGCATAAATGAAGAAAACTATTATGAAATAAAAAACCCATGCTGCAGTAACCTTTCAGACCTGTATTAAATACACAACTACGTACGGTATATCCAATTTCTAAAAGAAAAATACTCCATTTTTTCTAAGCATGTTTCTTATAGCAGTTTTGTCTGTAGAACACTAAACATAATGTGCTCCCTCATCCACCATTCTGACCAAGACATTTCACAATAACCCCTCTCCTACCTGCCCCGATTCACAAAGGTTACAAAGAACTCCATTTCTGCTCTCACCTCTAAATAAAAGAGAATGCCTGCTTCCAAATCTTTTCATTTTTTGAAGAAGGAAAGGTATTTTTTCTCAACAATTCTTACTGAGTACCGCATCATTCCAGAGGCTGTTATTAATTACTTAAGACTGGGGTCAGAAACCTGTGGTTTGAAAGCCACATGTAGCTCTTCAGCAGCATGTGTTTAGCTCTTCAGTCCTCTGGCACGAGCCCACAATTTTCAACAGCACACAAGCGCAAAAGGAGGGGTTTTTTTGGCAAGAAAGGCCTTTAATGGCTCTGTAATCAACACAGCTCCAGCAGTTCTTTTCTGTATCTGCTAAAAGCAAATCAAACTTTTGAAAGTCAATTTTGACAAGTAACATGTTACCTCTCACTTTCCATCAACTTTGCTGAAACATTGATACGCACAGAAGACAAACAACAATTAAAGTAAATCATCGTAGGAACAGCTTGATAAAACAGCAAGCAATACTTCCTAAAGAGTTTTAATTCCACATTTTGTGTGCTAGGGATTTTATTTTATTTTGACCAGCAATACTGTTGCCTTGATGGCATTATAGATTGGTTTACAGCAGAGCCATTTCAGCGTAGATTGTCTTTGCCTTCTTTCTGTCTTGTACTGGAGAGAGTCTCTCCAAATAAAAAAACAACCTGTTGCGCGCATGCACGCACACACACGAGTGAGGTTTTTCTTTTCTCCTGTAACTTTCTGGAGGACAGTTAGTGACTGAAAATAAGATGAGGATGGAGGGGCGAGAACAGGACAGACATACAGGTTGTAAAGGCTGCCCTCCAACATCAGTAGCGCTCTTCATCCTTGTGATCAATTTGGTTGTCTCCAGAACATCTGCTCACAAGCTGACAAATGATGAATCCCATCTCAGAATCCATAAGTAGAAAAACAGCTAACAGAGGAAATATATGCACCTTTCATAAGGAAGACAAATCACTCATTCTCACCAAGTGCTTCCAACAGGAACACTAATTCTGTATTTATTTGCAGAGCATATGTACTGTCCAAAGCAGTGCATTAAAAAAGATCTCTGGCAGGCAATTGGTTTGATTACATTACTCTTCCCCAGTGTAACAACAGATCTGAAACAATAATGAAAGAGCCACTACAGAAAGAAAACCCTCTAGCAACATTTTGTGAATTTTTTTGTTCTTACTTTGGGGGGGTGCAAGGGGTATGTTATTTTGAACATTTTTCTCCAAGAAATATTCACAAAATATGAAGGTTACCCAACAAAGGCTTTCATGCACTTTCCCTTCAACGCAGCAGTTATTTTTATTAATAACTCCAAGAATATATTGCAGGATTCTCTTTGGTTTAGATCCAGTCATGTGATTTTCCTGACACACCAGGGGACACTGGGCAAATTGCAATGCTCTTCCAAGCCAAAGAATGGTCTTTTTAAAAGCTAGGATGTTGATGAATTGTTATTTGCCAAGGCCTAAGCAAGCACAGAACACTGTATCTATTCCTCCTTCTGTGCTCTCAGGAATGATGGATGGAAAAATGAGGCAGGAAAAGAGTTGGAGACCCGCCTGAGCTGACAACCTAGCAGATATAAGCAGGATTGTTTTAACCAAACTGTGAGAAAAAGCAGCTCTTTGTATTATTCCTCCAGTCTTGTTCTCTTATAGCAAACATAGAGCATGGGAAATATTGCACCACATTTGTCTGTCTGAAAATTGTAACATGTTGAAAATAACACAAATGGTCACCACCCACCCCCTGAAACACAAGAAAAGACTCTTTTAATAAAGGCAGCTTCACGTAAACCCTGATTTATGAGTTATGACCTGCTTGTAATGCCAACAAAGGTGCTG
The DNA here is from genome assembly GCF_028858705.1 of Grus americana. NCBI lineage: Eukaryota > Metazoa > Chordata > Aves > Gruiformes > Gruidae > Grus > Grus americana. The sequence goes on from NC_072891.1 coordinate 62,173,452, forward strand.
GGGTATACACAGATTCATTAGTTTGGAAGTGCAAAGTAATATTTACCTCTCTCCTAGAGTAGCTGGATGACTTATATCCTACCATCTAGTGCCTACGTCACGCATATTCCACGCCATAATAATATTTACCCACAGCTCATGGATAACAGAAAGCAATTATCAGATATGCAAGCTTTCATTAATTTAACAGGAGTATCTAATAAGATCCAATGAGCTGTAGCAATAAAAGTATGCACCCTGCTTATTCTAATGGAGATTCTGATAGACTTAGAGATGGGTTCAGGATGCTATTCAGATGGATCTGAGGAAGCTAGAGAAGTGGGCCCATGTGAAGTGGACCCTGCACCTGGGTCAGTGCACCCCCAGGTGTATCAATACAGGCTGAGGGATGAAGGGATTGAGAGCAGCCTGTGGAGAAGGACTTAGGGGTGCTGGTGGGTGAAATGCTGGACATGAGCCAGCAATGTGCACTTGCAGCCCAGAAAGCCAGCTGTATCCTGGACTGCATCAGAAGAAGCATGACCAGCAGGTCAAGGGGGGTGATTCTGCCCCTCTATTCCATTCTTTTGAGACCCCACCTGGAGTACTGCGTCCAGCTCTGGGGTCCTCAGTACAAGAAGGACAATGGACCAGTTAAAGCGGATCCAGAGGAGGGCCATGAAGATGATCAGAAAGATGGAACACCTCTGCTAAGAGGCAGGGCTGAGAGAGTTGGGGTTGTTCAGCCTGGAGAAAAAAAGGCTCTGGGGAGACCTTATTGTGGCCTTCCAATACTTAAAGCAGGCTTATAAGAAAGATAGGGACAAACTTTTTAGTAGGGCCTGTAGTGATAGGACAAGGGTTAATGGTTTTAAACTAAAGAAGGGTAGATTCAAACTAGATACCAGAAAGAAATTTTTTGCGATGAGGGTTGTGAAACACTGGATCAGGTTGCCCAGAGAGATGGTAGATGCCCCATCTCTGGAAATATTCACAGTCAAGTTGGAGGGGGTTCTGAGCAACCTGACCTCATTGAGACGTCCATGCTTATTGCAGCAGGGGTTGGAACTAGATGACCTTTAAAGGTCCCTTCCAACTTAAACCATCCTATGATAGCAGACAGATCACTGCTCAGCAGTCTGGTGATGCTGTGTAGCTGGCAGGAAGTCTCTGGGGGAGCAATGATCTGCCTGGATCCAGTGTCTCTGCTTCACAGACAATAAAAATCCTGCTAACACCTCTTGGTTCATGCTGGATGGGCAAGTTTCTGCTGTGGTTAGAAGTGCTCTCTCAAACACATGCACCCAGCATGAAGGAGCAGAAGATGCAAATTTTGTGTCATCAGAATCAAGAACTGTACTTCTTTTTGTGTCTCTACTGAAGTAATAGTTACTATACAGTAATGGCATGACCTCCAGGGCAAAACCACAAGTGTTACCATCAGTGTTAGCAGAGTTTTCCAAGGGAGGAGGAAGGTCCCAAAGGGAGGCGCAGAGCTTGAGAAGGGCAGCTGCCTTAGCCGCCACCGCAGCATTTCTGTGATATTTAATTACTATCTTTAGCTTCCTGCATTCATTGATAATCGCAATCAGTGCAATTCAAGCATATCTAGCCAAAATTTTCTTTGACAGTGAGACAAATCCACTGTGTTCCTAAGAAGAGGTGGAACATATGGAGTAAGAACACAGGTAATGGGGAGCAGGAGGGCTCAGAGATGGAGTAATCTCTAAGCACCTGATCTCAGTACAGTCCTGGTTGCTGCTAACAAAATGAAGTATGGCTAGAAATAAAGGCTGTAAATCTATACAAAATTAATCAGTGATTTTAATCCTATTCCTACTAGCATGAAACTGAATGCATGGCACAGAAAGAAACCAATCAGCCAGGCACAGAAAAAAAAGGATTAAGCAGTGGGGTTAACTGGCATATTTATAAGACAACTTTGCCAAGCAACAGAAAACAGTATGCACCCACAGGCTGAGCTACCTTCACTGGCTGAGTAACTTGTACTCCCTGTGCTACACAGAGGGCCTGGGATGACATACTGCAACAGCAGCCATGGACCAGGGTGAGTGAGTGATGCAGCATGCTGCAGCAATGTGTACTTCACAAACCAGGCAGAGAGCCATACATACAAGCAAGGCATCATCTCCAGGGCTATTAATCCAGTGTTATACTTGTCTACTGCAGATGCCTGTAAATATTATATACGAAAGAGAAGAAATAAATAAAATGAATGAGTTCTTTCAGAGGTTTTTCTTGGGCAAAAGGACTTTACACTGTTAATACCCAGGAATGGTGTAAGTATATTCTTCCCATAAAGGTATAACTTTTTTTTTTTTTTTTAGCCTTGACATTTCTTGAAACATAGGACTATGGAGCTGTAACAGCTCAGAAGTGACACAGGAGTGCTTAGAAGCAACACAAAATTACTTCAAAAAGTTCCTCAAGCACAGTGACAAAACATGTAAGGTCTCCTATCAGCTGATATACCTTAGTAACTATGGGAAGTAAGTTGGTGGTCTTCATCCACGCAGACAGGTACCAATGCATGGAAGCTACCATTACTTTTGAAAGTTGTGTTGCTAATAAGTCTTCTGCAAAGAAGTCAAGGCATAAATAAACTGATCTCCCACTTCCCTCATTCAAATAAGTGCTTTAAAAGCCAGACAGGAAAGCTGTGCAGTGAGCTGAACCTTTTGTTTCAGTATTTGGGATAAATGTAGTCTGTGGATAAAAGGTAGAATTCAAGAATGTCTCTTGCAGTTTCATCTAAACCCATGAACCCCCCTCAGAGGGACTTCTAGAAACATGCCAACTGTTAACTTTTAACAAACTTAACTGTACACAAAATCTACATAGGCACGCAAATGGTAAACCAGTTTTTCCTCTTCTGACAGACGTCAGTGTTGCAAGTTGGGCATACAATTTTACACAATTGAGTTCCAAAATCCAAACTGAGAAGTGTGGGTTAGATGGCAGAGCAATTAGACACATTTAAAAAGATAGCTCAGCACACAAGGAAACCACGAAATTCTTCACAGTCTGCCTGGGTATTTTAGCATTGGTCAGTGCTCACCACGTAGTTCAGTACTCTTCTATAGCAATTTGAACATGACTTACTGAAATAAGTTAATTCAAAGTTATTAAAACAGATGTGTGTAGTGCTGCATAGTTAGAGTTCTGTAGTTAAAGAGTTCTGTCCAATTACAATTACAACTGGAATTTCCATTACATAGATGATGCTTTGCTAAGATGGCATTTTTACTTTCTTTTTCTTCCCACTCCAACCTCCTTCTTAGTCCTCAAATGAAATGTTTTCATGTTTGTTTTGGTTTTTCCCTAGCATGAGGTTAATATGGATTTTCCACAGAGAATTTCTTGCACACCAATAAATTTCTCAAAATTTAAAAAATTACTGTGGAGGAAAAATAGCACTTTTACAGAACAACTCAATAATAAAATGTTTAAGAATCCCTGGATGATGTTAAAGTACTTTTCTTCCTTTTCTAAAACAGGGAAGTTCAAGGGTTTTTTTTTAAAAGACAGATGTAATGAATCACTATTCGTTTTAGTGAAGAACAGCAAAAGGGCAGAGATATTATCATCTGGGCTTTCATTGTGTTTAAAATACAAACAAAAAGCAAAGCAGATATTATTTTGCCTTTCTCCTACTTCACAACATTTGTTACCACACTTCACTATGGTGGGATTCTGTTCCCGCGATCACTGTGCCACAAAGGCGCCTGAAGTCATTACTCACTCTGTTAATCACTAATATGGATAGGGAAGAAGGGCCAGAACCTTTTCACATTACAGTCTTGTATTGCTCAGGGGGAAATAAATGATCCAAGTGTTGAAAGGGGATGAAATATAAAATGTCCTCCTTATAAACTTAACTTAAAGGTAAAGCTGCCGCTTGTTTCTAAATCTTAGCTACCCTTGCAGGCTACATTAGCTGTGGTCCATTATACTTCCATAATACTTGTTACTAATTATTTCCGTTGTTTTCCAAAGTCTGTAGATATGAGAAAGTACTTAAAACACAATTTTAAGTGTCAAATTTAAGTAATGTGGTTTCTCCAAGTTTAGCATCCTTGCTCATGCAAGTCAGAGGACCTTAAGAAATCAATTCAGTTAGATGTACAGAATGTATTTATTTTCTACAATGCTGCAGCAATGCAAAGAGCTGCTTCCTCTTTGTCTTCCAAATAAACAAGCTAAAGGAAAACATTGCAATGGTAAAAACACTGAGGTAAAAATACCTGCATCTCTGCTCCATACATTTATAGAACGGTTCTTGCCTGCTTTGCAGCCCAGGAGTTCTGGTTTCATCTCGTCTACCAGACAATGTAAAAACCATTGTGCAGTTCAATACCCCCGTTCCAGTGACAAAATTTTCACAGGTGTTCAGGAGGCAAGAAACTGACATTACTTTCACAATCAAGGAAGCTCATACATTGCATCAATTTCATTCAGGGAGAACTGAAAATAGATTCCCATGTTCTTGCAGGACAAGACAGACCCATGCCCACTACCTTTCAGAATAAACACACCGAACGGATCTATAAAACTACAGTTTAAACCACGCTGCTCACCCATGCAGAGCCTCAAGTTCCTGCCAGACCAAATCGCTGTTACTTTTCACTACAACTACCAGGAACCCTTATTGTTACTAGCAATGTTTTCCTCTTTTTATTGTGCAGCCAAAAGTTTCTCCTTCACTACAAATTAATAGCACACTTGGGACAGGAAGGTCTTTAGGAGACCATTACAGGATTTTGACACTATTTGTGTAGTCACCGTGTGGCGCCTCTTTTACAAAAGGGTAGGGCAGCAGGTTGTGCAGTGTGCTTGCAAGACCGTAATGCTGGAGATTTTGTTTGCATATCCAGATAGAGGAAACACTTGCCTTTACTGGCTTTAAAAAGGTCAGTGTTTGATTTAATAAATTCCCTGCCAAGAAAGCAGACTCCATTCTCAAAGGTTTAACACTAGCACTCGCTGGGTGGCTGGGTGTCTCAGAGCATTGCTAGCAAGCTACAAAGACTCTCACATCTGTGGATTTCCCCAGTTTGAATGCAGCCCAATTCAGCCGTTTCTGTACTCAGCAGTCTCTCTAAATACATGAGAGATGAGTTTGGCAAGCCTGTTCCAGCTCTGCATTACGAACTCATCGCATCATCCTGCAAATTCAGAGGTTAAAAAACCATCTATGGGGAAATGCACATTTTAAATTAAAGTTAATAAACCTGTCTTCCTTGTCTCTGCAAAGCACACTGCAGTTCTCCTGCTTAAGTTACACATGCCCAAAGCTTTGCCCATACAAGCAGTCCTGTTGACTTACTTCAGAGAAACCACTCATACAAGTTCAGTCATACACGTGCTTAGACATTTGCATGATTAGGCTAAAATAAGTAAATCTGAAGCAGACTGTCAAAATAATAATTTAAAACTCAAGTGCATAAACACTGCGTGCAACTGAATATGAAGTGGAAAGGAAAACCTTATACTCTCAAGGAAAATTGATTTAGTAAATACTATAGCAATAATAACAGTGAAAATAGCTACACCAATGTACTACTTTCTAACTTCAGAACATCATAATAACAAATCATAGTAATCAGACAGCATGTATGTATGGTAGGTATTTGTTCCTAAGTCCATTTAATGGAAGGGTCACAGAGTCTCATTTTTTTCCAACTTTTCTCGGTACGTAAGATAAAGGAGCTTATGGCCCTTAATCACGTATTCAAATTAGGCACAGATGCTATGCTTTTGTCCCTGCCCTTACTAATCTTGAAAAGAAATAATTAATAAATAATGCATGCATTATATTTGCAGTGTTGTATTCAGTCAGATCCATCTAAAGACAGCAATAAAACTCAGAACCAAATACGTGTGCTGTTTCTGCTTCCAAGAATGCTCTTTTCAAGTGTTCTTTCCTCGGTAAATGCTTTGTGTCCTAAGGATGATTCATCCAAAAAGGGAACAGTAAAAATCAAGATAGATTTTACCTATGAAAATTAACAACACTCTGTATGTACTCAAATATCATTGCACTGATGCAATGTTTTAACACTGCTCTCTGTGCCACATCTGTTATGAGACCTGGCTCCTAGTTGTCCTACCAGCCAGGCTATCACCAGCATACAAGATTGGGAGCACGACAGAATTTGTGCTCCCTCTGTTGGCTACCTTGCTCTTTGGTAGGAAAAACATCAGCCATTTCACATAAAAAGAAAAAAAATCTTACTGGGAGGGAGCACTATTTTAATTTTTTGGATAGGACATGAAAAAATATTTCCTATGCAACAGAGAATGAATTTAGAAAGAGAGCAGACACACAAGCAATTAAATGTCTGAACTCCAACTGTGACTTGACCAGGCCTTAAATTTTGCAAGCATAAATATCTACTGTCAGAGTTTTCTGTCTGTAATGAATCAGTGACACATATAACTAAAATAATCAGGCTTAGGCATGCAAACAAGTATTTAGATATTGAAGTACTGGCATATCAAAGTACAAAAAACACTATCAAAAATTGTGCAGCTGCTTGTAAATACCATAGTTTAGTCACAAAAGCAGATTTGGAAAAATACTGGACTATATATGCATATTTGTAATATGTCATACCAAGAAACCTAAAACAAAGTTTTAAATTTGGATAGTAAGAAATCTCCTTTTAAAAGCCTTTGAAAAATTTCTACCTTATACAAATGAATGCCAACAGCTATTTGGTTCAGTAAAAGAAATCAAGCAATTATATTGCCTTAGTAATTAGTAAGTCTCAAAGTGGTGATGCTGGTCATAATATTGCCTCCACTTTCTAAATAGGTAATTAACTTGTATGATGTCAACAGTTCAGACCTCCTTACTCAGTAACACTATCAAACAACTGCGTCGCAAGCACACCAGAAATGCAGGCACATCTCCTGCCGAGAGCCTTCGCGCTGCAAGCTCCTGAACCCAGCAGAGCGCTGATTCAGGGGAACAAGAATAAAACAGGGAGAGACTACAATGTAAACAGGGCTCTCCTGCAAGGCCCCAAGATGTTAAACAAAAACATATTAGGTAATGACAAGGCTTAGTGAGCCACTGACTTATTAGTCAACACATGGGTGCATGGCTGGCTGGAATTCCCAAATCAGATTGTCTGCCAGACAGTCAATTCCATTACCCTGCTCCAATAAAACCTGCAAAACCTTCAGACAGCTATTCTCCCCTGTCACCTGCAGGACATTCAGCAAGCAGATCTGTGTGGTCCCTAGAGTGGGGTTCTATTCTCTCTTAGCATCCCAGCTGGTTTTATTGTGACTTTTTTCTTCGTCTCTCCCACCCACAATAAACTGAACTTCAGCCTGCAGAGCTGTGGCTGTTTACTGGTTGACATCCTTGCCACAAAAACAAAGGTGCTACTAGCAGCATTATTGTGACATTGTATTTAAAGTAATTATCAACAGCTTAAAGGCTTACTACCTCCTTTTATCAGGCTCAGTCATCTTAACACATTTTGGCTGCTAAGTATTGTATAAATTGCAAGGAAACCCAGCCATAGTTTTTGCCTGCTGAGGAACTGGTGTGTATAGAGCACTGCTGAGGAGTGGATGTGAAATATGAACATGTATAGATATTACATATTTTTCTCTTAACAGCTAAGAAGTGATGAGACCCTGGTCTTTATATTGCAGGCAAAATGTTACCAGATCACAGCTAAGACTAATGGTTAGAAAAGCTTGTCCTCATTCTGTAACCTTCAGAGACAAAGATCATGCATGCCCTTGACACTAATCAAGTTAACACATTCCCTCACCTTCCTTTTTTTTTTTAAGGAAAGAAGAAAAAAAAAAGCGCACCATATTCTATTATATCCTGATTATTCCTATATGAATATTCCTGTGCCTCCAAAAGGACTCAGAAAACAATAGCTGTGTCACTTCTGCTCTGTGGGGCACATGCCTTGGATTGCTAAAGTGAAATCCTCATATTCGCTCACACTCTTTACATACCAAAAGGGATGAGAGTCGCCTAAAGCAGACCTCGCAGTACGCACTACTCTGGCAGAGAACATACCTCAAGAGCAGTATAAAGCAGTCCTGTGACTTCTCTTTGAAAAGTGTTCTGCCTGTGGCACTGAGGAACCTTACAAGAATCCAAGCTGAGGGCAGGGAGTGGACATCAGTCTCACATGAAGAGATTTTGCAGAATGATGGCAGAAGGCTAGAAAAAATCCCAAACCCCAGGACTAGGATGACAAAATCACTTGTAACTACCACTCGTTTCTACTGAGTCCAACTCCGAGTTTTGCATTTGCATGCTTCTTGAAGAAACACAAACACAGCATTAATATTAATACTTCAGACAACATACTAATATTAACACTTTAGACAACAGATACAGAAAGATAACTTAAAGCCATCCAACTGTCCACCCATGCTACATGCCATACGGATGTCTTAGCTACAAATATAAAAAATATCTGAAAGAGTTTGCCAACTAAGACAGTACTACATCAAAAGTGAAGAAATCTAGCATACAAATACCATGTATGACAGTTATCTTGAATCTGGGAAACCATTATATTAGCCAGTGAATACCTCCCCCCCAACAACTCCCTTCTTTTTTAAAGACGTTAAATAATATAGTAACGTTATTTTCCAAGGGGAAAATTAGGAGATGTAGAGGATATGAGAAGGTCAAATGTAGCTGTGTAGTGTTCTGTTCCATAGAGTTTTAATAAGGAGAATCAATGTGCTTGTTTCCAAACATTTATGAAATGAAATGTGACTAAGTAGTTATTTTCCTATACAACCATTGCTTAAAGTGTATTTAAATACAAAGATAGAAACACCGTTCCAGTGCCATCTGTTCTTTTCAGAAAACACATATACAGTGAATTCTTCGACTCCTTAGCTCAAAACCTACTAATAATCTGTGGTGCTGCTGATCCATCTGTGACTAAATGCAGAGTGACTGTCTCTCAAGGATTTCATCAGCATGTACGTTGAGTTAAATAACAAAAAGAATAGAAAGAATATTTCGTCTCAAAGCAGGGGAAATAAATTATTGAAAAGAAGTTTTCTTCTAAAACAACTCTCTGCCTTGCTGAAGAGGGAGGCTTCCGTAGTGATCTCTGCAGTACAATGAGTGGAATTACTGAGAGAGAATGTCAGTCGCATTATAACTCAAACATAAACAGCAAAGACAGTTGCTGATACATCTGGAAAGCCCATTATCCTTTAGAAAAGAAACTTATTTAGATTTGCAACTTCGAAATAGAAAAATCCAGACTGCTTTAAACTGAAATGCACATATATATAGCTTACCTCAACACACATTTTGAAATTGACAAGATAAGTAGACTAGCTTTTGATATAATGTATTCAGATCAGTTCTAGCCACTAACCAATTATTGTGAAGTACTTTGAGATACAAAAAAATCTGAAAGATGCTATATAAAATTTAAATTCCTTAGATTCCTACCACTGAAGTTTAAGTTCCTTGCACTTCACTTTTTTTTTTTAAAGGATTTTTCTTACATTATGAAATGAATTACAGTACAAATCTATCTATTCGTAATACCACACTGAAATATTTGCATAACAGGCAACAGGAGAGAATCAGGTAGTCAGCTCACATACTATGTAAGTTCCTATAATACAGGCCTGCTTTAATACAGCAGTATGGAGAAGTCTTACTGCTGAACAGTATTGCATTGAGTTTGAGAGCACACTAGGGAAGATCTGTACTATCTCAGGATCTAGGTAATCTACAAGAGGCAAACGTACTTTTGTAAAGGCTAAAATCATTGACAGTTAACCAAAATGTAATATATAAATAATAGTACAAATGCAAGTAGTTGTAAAAGGGCATTTCAGTTTTAACTACATTAAAAAACCAAAACACAGCAATAAATCACCTCTCAGGCTATAAAAAATTGCTTTGTCCTCTGACAGCTGTGCAGTAATTACATATCTGATACATTTTTCCTAACCATACTTAAAAAAACCACAACAAAGCATACAAAAAAACCCCACCCAAGCAACAACAACAAAAAAAACCTCTAAACAAATCTTTCAAAGTTAAGTGAATTAAATTCTGAAGTTTAGACAAGGGTTTTTTGAAATAATAAACATACCACTTCTGCCTTTGAGACCATGCTGGCCTATTTCAGTAGCTATTTACACCTTTACTACAGAGACGACTTATGGTATAGGTTCACAATCCCTTTGAACTGGCATAGGCCCACACTGTTGCAAACAGATGTTTCTGCTGACACAAAGGAAGAGGTAATGAGAAGGGAGAAGACAGGGAAGAGCAGATAGCCTTTTGCAGTAACAATGACCCTTTATAGTGAACGTTTTACTACAGAGCTACTGTACTGCTTACTCTGCCGGACTACACCAAATTCTTGCATGAACTATTTAGCAAGTGACAATCTTCCAGATTCTTCTTTTCACAGGTATCCTAAAACTCCAGACACTGGATACTGCTCTGACATGTCAACAATATTTTTGACCTGTCAAGGATTCCTTCAGATCGCTGCAAATGGAATTTGTACCAGTTTCCAGATTTGTTTATTAATCTAGGGATTAGTTTGTCAGTGATCAAGAGAGTATTTCATACCTTCAGAGCACTATCAGAGTTTCCACATGGTTTTCTGAATACTATGGTTTCTCAACAAGAAGTGATAGGGAGACTACTAAGAGCTTGCGATAATATGAGTGGTCCAAAATAATTTATGAATAGAAAGCAAGCATCAGCTGTCAACAGCCCTGAAGACGCATGCAGTGCAGAGCGTGTTCTGGTGACAAGAGTATCTAATAGTAGTTGTAATCGTACTGCTAACTCCATCTCAGTCAGTGACAAAAATCAGTCTTTTCCCACTTCAACTCATACATTCCTCCTTAAAATGATGCTGCATTTGAATTTGGGGTAAAAATTCTGTACCTACAAAGGTAGGGCTGACTTGGTTTAAAAAATCTATATCTTTGTGGAGTTCTGGAGTACCTGAAAGGTGTGCTTTTCTAGCATTGTCAGCATTTCAGACAACAGTGATACTCCCTTTGTTATGCAGGATTTTCCACAAGCTATTTTCAGACAGAGATGAAAAAAGGATACACAGACAAACTTCTAAATAACATCTGTGAGTGATGAACCACCAGATCTCTGCAATTCTTCTATCTATTTCCTCCTTTTTCACAACTTCCTAAAGGGTTCTTCTTGAATATCAAGTTATGAATATGACAGGGACAGTCAGTAATGTGAGCCAGCCATTTGTTTAACAGGGCTAACCCCAAGCCACCAGTGCTTGCACAAGCTGTTAAGCTCTGTCATTATACCAGAGCTTCCCAGAGGCCAAGAGCAGAAGGGTCATCTCTTTGAGAAACTGTATACCCTTTACTTCGTGTTTTACTCTCTGGGGTTAGCTGTAATGTGACCTTCGTCATGACTTGAGGCTTGAGGTTGGAAAGTACAAATGCTGCTGCAGATCTGAAGGGCAGCAGTGGTGTGAGAGCGGTTCAAAGGCACAGCCATGAAGAAAGTCCACGATGGGACTAAACGATACTGCACAGGAGATGTGTGCCCCCCTCCCAGACCCCACTGCCCGCCGCAGGCTCTGTGTTCCTTCTATGCACAGAAACAGAAGGAAGGAAGAAAAGTACACATGATGCAGAAAACAAGCCTTATGAAGATTCAAGAAAGAAAATACAAAGCCTGCAGCTCAAGAACCCAGGCTGTACACTAGAAATGACTTTCAATTTAGCTAGGATGTTCAGATGATCAGAAAAAACAGAAAAAGTGTGCGCACTTGATGCTTTGTATTTATTATAATCTTTATGTAAATGTCATGGTATCTTTATTTTCTTTGCTAATATGATTTCTGGCCTTCCACAGTGAAGTTTGTGTTTGTCAAAAGTACATTTTTTCTGTTGGACAAGATTTTTTAGCATCTCAGGGTAAATGTTTAAACAAAAGACTAGGGAAAACAGCTTTCAACTGCAGTTTTTTGATGAGGCAAACACCACGCTTTTAAGACACCATTTGAAAAGTTGTCCTTTGACTACCGTTTCAGTTCATGTTCAGCCCTGTTATCATAAACTATAAATACAATAACTATGTGTATGTTCTGACAGTGGCTGGTATGTGTCTGCTTTCATGCATGCACCTAAATAGAAACTGTTTCTCTTCCAAAGAATCTGTACTCCAAGAATCCTGTGAAACAAAGGGGCTCAAAAGTTCTCCATCTATCATCCTTTTATGTCCAAGGGACCTGAGAGGAAGGGAGGAAAAGGACAGCAATACCCTTCTCTTCAGGCTCAGCATTACAAGTGTGCCCCAAAGAAACACAGTAATTATTCTTGTCTGTACTCCTGACTTAGGTGTTGGGTGTTTTGGGTTTTCTTTCCCTCTCCTAAATGACAGGAAGAGAATGATTCAAAATCACCTCAGTTCACAGATAGGAAACATAAAAAAGAAAGACAAGACCAGAATGCGTAATGCGGGCCATTCATGGACAACTTTTAAGGAATTCTTATGCACAAATGGGTATGGAGAAAAAAGGTTAATTATAAATGACACTGTATAATTCGTATCTAAGAATCCTGTGGTTTGCAAAAGGAAAGGTTATCCCAAAGTCTAATAAAACATTATGCCTGAATGTCCCTTTCTCACATGCTAAAGGGTACTGCTATTGTTCCCCAGCAAGGCAGACAGCTGGCACTGCACTCTGAGCGCCAACCCGGCTACAGCCAGCAGCTCATTTACGACCCCAGCATCAGTCAGTGAAAGCAGATCATTTAGCAGAAAACCTCCCAGGCTGGTCGTCTTCCCATCCCTCACTCCCCCCACATGGTAGCAGGCAGGTCCGGTCAGGCTGCACAATTCCCCGGCCCTCAAAAGCCCAACATTTTTCATGTTCGTTTGAGAGGTTCTTTCCCTCAGATTCAAAGCTGCTTTCACAAACGTGTTAGTGGGTGAGAGCTTTCTATTCTCGCGCTAGATGTGATTAATTTGTGGCATTCACGTGGCTAGTTCTGCACAGACAATGGGAATGGACTGGCTCACACCCCATCTACAAGCAATTTATGCCACAGAAGTTCAGACTTAAAGAAAAAAGGCTCTGACAGTAGCAAGTTTCCTACTTATTATGGATGGTGCTGAGTGAACCGCAATCAAATATTTCTGCAAAAAGAAGATAGCGCTGATACCATTAGCACCAATTACTATTAAAACAGACCTGGTATAGGCAGAAGAGCATTCTTCTCCTAGCTGCACAGAAGACAACAAAACACATTGAAAAAGTAAAATCTGATTCTTACATTTTCTTTGGTTTATCCAGCAACCAATATGCACTGAGGAAGCAGGGACATGAAACCCAAATAGAAACGTCTGCTTTAGCTCAGATACTCAGACCTCCCTCTTCCATTTACAATTACAGTTGCAGAAGTGTAAACTTAATAAATACCAAGAGGAATATTTATTGAATTATCTTCTCTCAGTGTATTATTCTGGCTAAAGCCCTGAATGACAGTCCTATCCAATTCTCTAATCAATCTTAGCTTACCTTTGATGGACTAAGACAGTAAAAACTCAAAAGCATTTGTAATTATTTCCATCAAAGACTACTCAAACTTACTTTATTCCAGTTTCCCTTCTGTACAGGCAAGTGTTGAAGATCACCTCTCAGCCCTCCTGAATAAACTCACTTGTACCATACATCAAGAAAGACGCACTGACTCAAATTTATACATAGATACATAGATACAGGAGTGTACTAGACTGGGATTTTATCTCCTATATATACACATTTGCCAGCCTAAGAAAACATATAAAGTCCATTATGGTAAACATACACACTCTAATCTGCATCAAAAAAGCAGCCTTCAGTGTTATTCACAAAATAGGGCTTTGCAGTTCTACTAACGTCTACCATAAGCTAATGACATTCTACACAGTAGTCTCAGAGCGTGCTGCCTATCATTATTTTAAGTATTTCATTGTTTGCTGCCTCTCTGGTAGGGTTTAAGAGAAAATTAAAAAGTACAGAACAGGAAAGCAAAAAATAGGCAAAGTGTAATGGATGTCTACTTAACCGTATATATGGCAGGTGTTTAAAACTAACCGGACCAAATTGCAAAAAAGGAGCCAGTGCAGCGAGCTGGTATTCTGAAATGCAGTGTCAGTAAATGGAAGGTCCTCTTAATTTCTATCAATTAACCCAGTACCTTAAACTCAGTAATTACATACAGAAGCATGCCCTGCACTGGCCTTGAATTTGTTTCATAACCAATGCATATAATTAGTCCTGATTAATATCCCACATTGCACATCAACAGTATCAGCAAACCCAAATGATCTATACTGCTGCTGCCACAGGAAGCCTTAGCAGTCTGATTGGTGCCTTTATCAAAGCACTCTGCCCAAATGGGATCGAGGGCTGATTTGGCACCTACACTGCCTGATTTATTAAGAGAGAAACTGCACTGCCTTCCACATAATCATCTTAATCCCTTGCATCAACTAATTAAAACACAGGGAAAGCTTTTACTTATGTGTGAGCAATTACAACAAGTTCCTGGTTGGTGTCCAAATGGATTCATGACATTAATTTGTGAACAATAAAATCTCACGTATTAGGGAATTTCAACAAGCGACTTTACATACAGCGTACACATTTTCATGAATAGTGAGCACATTAGGGAGCAAAACATGTGAACCTTACCCACACTGAATAGGGTTCACAGGACTATTCCCAAAGGGAAACAACCGAAAATTAAAGCAAAATAAATTTGCAACAACGGTATACATAAAAACTGACCAAAAAACTAACTGCAAGAGTAACTAATTGTCTGCAGCATGTAATTTCAAGTGCTCGGCCAATATGTACATTTTGTTAACATTACCTTCTTGGATTAGATTTGTCTGTAAGTGAAACTGAGTGACTAATAGTAGAACTGGTAGCAGCTGTTATTGGGGATCATTCCCAGTTAAAGAGAAAGTGGTCTGTGCAAAAACCTTCATCAAAAGCTGTGCAACCTGCTGCGTGGCTTCTGTTCTTCTGGTTTGCCTCAGTTAGAATGGGAAGCGCTCCAGCATCAAGGATGCGCATAATCCTACATGGGGGATAGTGCATGGGAACCCACTAAGTCGGTCATTCAAGCCAAGGCACTCAGTGATAAAGCAACACATTGTGGTTACAAGCTCGAAGCGCACAACCAGTGAACTTTTCACTGCGCAGATGGCTTGCTGTCTGGGTACAGCATAACACACCTAAAGCCAGTAAAAAGGATCTCTCTTTCGACTTATTTTACTTTCTTTTTTTAAGTGTTACTCACATTGCGGGGGGGGGAGGGGGGGGCGCGTGGTGGAGGTGGGAAATGATGCTAAATTCTGCCACTCGCTTTACAAAATGCAATGGGAGAAATCTACATCTGGCAATTAAAATGTAACAGCAAGCAAATCTACGTCAGCACTTCGCTTTCTCAATAAAATTGTACCACAACTAATAATCCACGTTTCTCCTCCAGGCTACAATAAACAATTCAGTGGGACTCTCCTGCTAGAATTTCTAGCACGTTTCAAATGCAAGGGCAGTGAATGGTTCTCATACTGACAAGGGAGTGTACATACACCCTTGTATGTGGAGGAATACACAGCAGAGGAACAAGCTTCCCTTACTCCAGAGTGATGAAAGGCTTGACATGTTTTAGCAACTACATAACATAACTTGGGAATATTACTATCTGAAAAGTAATGGTTGTTCCCTAAAGATGATGTTTATTATTCATACACAGCAGTTTCCCTACAGCCCAGCAAAATCTCTGTGAGAGCAGTACGATAGAGAACCTGCCCACTGAAATGCATTTTGAACAGATATAGGGTACTAAATATCATAAAGAATGCACAATTCCCTGGCTTCTGTCAAGAGCAAAACAGTATCACTGGGGCTTTTTTGGGAGGGAAGGGGGAAGGGGTGGAAAATATGGGAAAAAAATCTGTAATTGCTTCAGTGCTGACTAATTCAGAAAAAGGAGAGAAATTTAAATTGATTGTGTCAACTCCTCTCTCTGCTGATCCAGTACCCTTCCCACATCTGTCTTTAGTTGCCCAGGGCACCTCCTGCTGTCTTCCTCAACACGGGCACTCTCCCTTGCCAGAGAGATCCTTAACCCAATCGGCTGTGTCCTGACCAACTGTGCCACTGCAAGATCTCACCAAGGGATAAAAGAAAAGAAAACGTCTCAGTAAAATAACAAACCTTAAGCCACAATACTTTTCCAACCCCAGTTCCCTCCAAAGCCAACACAACCCAAGCTGGCACCAGCAAGCGGTAGCAGAACCATAGCATTGAGAGAAAAACACACATTTCCTTTGCTGAAAACTAGGAAGTCAAGCAAATGCTCAAGTTTTATAAGCACATATTTATGAAGCACAGTCATAAAACAATTTCACATCCTGCTAGTCTACACTAGAACACATTATTTGGAGTTATTGTAATACAAACTAAGAGCTCTGTATAGCAACTGAATGTAAGAGTTTTGTATCTCTTTCTCTCCCTTCCACGACACTCCTATTCTTCATCCCACCTTCACACTTAATTCAACCCTCCCTTTTCACATTGTTTTGTGACTGGGGTTTGACAGAAGTACAAAGATACTTTGTAGCAACAGTTTTCTGCACCACCAGAGTGGGGCCACTTTTATCAATGCCCCTGTAGTACCTCAGGGTTTTGACAGAAAATCCTGTGTAACACAGGCAGCAAGCTTGTCCGCCAGCGCATTCCCACCATCATCAATTGGAAACGCTTACTTAAGAAAATCTGTTAATATGTTCCACCCAGCTCTGCCTGCTCCGACAGCAATGTCGCTGCTGGAAATGAGCACCGGGCAACCTACTGCGAGGGCTGCCGCCGCCACCCCTCAAAGTTTCCTCTCTCTTAACTACCCTACTTCAGATGTGCTACCCCAGGGTAAAAAAAAACCCTCCTGTTCGTCACCTGTGGGAGAACAACCTGCCCCGTGGTGAGGATGGGCTGGCTGCCCTGGGGACCTCTGCCCTGCGCCTGGTCCTGTCTCTCTCCTCCAAACATCCCGAAAAGAAGGAGGGATCTACGAGTGAGCAGAGATGTAACGGCTGCAGCAAATCAGCAGTCGTAGCAACCTTTGGTTTGTCTGGCCTTGTTTCACTGTTCTATTTTAGATAAAACACTGATCACGTGGGAAGGGGGAAAGGGAAGAAGAAAAGTACCAGCAAAAGCAAGTATGCCGTTCTCTCCCAAACACATCTTACCTTCTGGCAAAATATTCTGGGTGCAAAGTGCCTGGCAATAAAACATTATGGTTTCCTTCTATTGGCCATTAGTCTCAGCATGCAACATTAAAGTCTGTTTTCTGCAATAACAAGTTTTCGAGGGTTTCACTGGTGCAATGTTTTAGCCTATCAAAAGGTCTAAAACAGAGCTCATGGTTTCTCTTTTATTTGGAGTTGGGAAGGAAGCTGTGAAAAATTTCAGAAAAAAAATATAAAATCAATACATATCAACTTTGGTAACAGCAGCTGTTGGCAAGTGTTCCTTCTTTGAATAAAGCTGTCAATATAGCTAAGAGCTTAAGGGCCAATTTCCAGAGAGACTTACCTTCCCAGACTAAAAAATTAATGATTATAAACATTCTTTCTTTGTTTCTGCCCCATCCCCACACTCTTTGTTTTCCTCTGGTAATCGGCAGAGGCAAGCTGTCACTTTTATGTGCATGTTGTGAACATAAAAAAGGGGAGTGTGATGTGATGGCAACCCTACTCCCCCCAGCCTGCCTGCTCATAAAACAAACAAACAAACAAACAAACACACAGCAACAACAAACACCATGCTAAATCCTTTGGGGGCGGGGAAAAAAGAGCCTTAATTCGACTGATTGAGCTTAAGGCTGTGGAGGAGTCGTCTACAGATAACTACTATACTGGCTCCTGGCATGCATCCAGAAATTTGAAGCGCTAGAATTATATATGGTGGCATGTGTCATGCCATCTCACTGCACCTAACAGTTGTTTCCAGCTTCATTTCAAGCTAATTAGCTGCAAAAGTCACTTGAGAAAATTCTCCCCTTCATGGGGATTTCACACGAAGGCCTCTAAAAAACATCGTCACCTACTAGAGAAATGAGGAACTGGGAAAGACTAGAAAATTCTGTACTACACCAAGAAGACTAACATTTATCAACAATCAGTCAATGCTATCAAGTACTAATAGGACAGAATCAAATTTTTTTAAAAAAATCAATGAATTAGTTCTGGCCAATGACAAACCTCCTGGGTTTAACTTGATATGCCATTAATATGAAAAGAATTTGACAGTTTACATAAGGGATGTGACCTAGTGCCAACAACCTCTGGCTTCTACATTTTCCAGATGGCAAGAGATTAGGCTAAAGTCTTTATTCTCATAAGAAGATTTTTCTCCTCCATGGAAAAACTATAAAGGACAATTCTGTTCCAAATTTCAAGTCTCCTTCACAAATGTCTACTCAATTCCAGAGCTTAACTAATGTCTGTTAAAAGAAGTCTTTGGGCCTGAAGCTGTGAAAAAGAATAAAAAAAAGAATAAAGAAAAAGACTAAGGCAAACCTAAGTTTAATGCTTGCCTTTAAAAGATATATTGACAAAAGCAGTGTGGAGAGTTTGGACCATCATTAACTTAAAGGAAAAGGTTGGCAAGTTTCAATTGTGGATGTGAACGCCTGCTTGAGTTTGATCTTGATGGGCTTAAAACGGGGAAAAAGTTAAGCCTATTTACATATTAAAAAATGCAGTTATGTTAAATTCAGTATGTACCGTTTTTCTCACTTTGATTTATACCCATCATTGACAAAGACTTTGAAGGACATTCCTGTTTAATATGGTAAAGAGTCACAGCACAGGGCACTGTGTCTGCTTTGCAAATGTTAATATGAAAAATCGTCCCTTGACAAAGCATGACACTATTTCCCATTAATCCCTGAAATACAGCAAAGAGGGAAACTGGAGTCTTTCATTGCTTCTCATCTGGGAAAAGACATGGATGATTAATCAAAGTGGACCATAAGGTGAAAATATACTGTGTGAAACGTAACTCTTGCAGACAGAATTTGTAACCGATTAATCAGATTAAACATTAAAAAAAAAAATCACAACATATTCCTCAGTGCCGAAGGTATCAAAAAAAGTCATCTGCAAGAGTTGTTCATTTCTCCCTCCAACCATCACAAAATATTACCTCATTTCTTGCTTTACTGGCATCACCATAGTAACCTTTCCCCTGCAAGAAATATTGCCTAGGGGCCACCCCCCCTCCAGCACATGCCTTCAACACCTCATATGCTGTGCCATATAAATTGACTTGTCTCTGAAAATTCACAGTAAATTCAAGCATTCAACACACACCAGATCTCAGCCATTAAAGGATCATCTCCAAATGTAAGCTTAACAAGTGCTCTACACAGAACAGATTTTAAAGCGATCAACCTTCTGGCTCAGTCCAAGATGTGGAGAAACAGAGCAACTATTACCATGACATTGTTTCTTAACTATCCCCCTCTGCCCCTCGCCTTTGATAAGTCATTTTACACATGATCATTTTTCATTCTCAAACATATAAACTGGTAAAGATAAGTTTATAGTACTTTCCACATAACAATTGTGTCACTCAGATTCATACACTAGAAAAGTCCTGCAATCACTTAGGATATTATTTAAGGAAGTGACCTAGCGGATTGCATCATAATACTGGGTTTTCCCTGACTGTCCAAAAAGAAAAAAAAAAAAGAGAAAAAAAAAAAGGATAATATACCAAGTGATCATTTTATAGACTTCCCTTTGGAAAGAGTAAAATCTGCAGTTTTGTTTGTAAAATAACTTGAGGAATGGTCAAATACTAGAATTAGTAGTAGAGTTCAAGGATGTAAAAATATTTACTATAAAGTGCTCTCTTACAAAAGACAGGAGTATTTTTTTCCAGGCAAGGTATTTTACACCAATTCTGGAATCTCATATCACTATCAAATAAGAAAAACAGGGGGGTGTTTGGCACACTCTTAAGTGACATTTCTCTTCAGTCCCACCCCTGGCCATCTGACAGTAAATCCTCCCAAACTCCCCTCCCCACCTCCTCACTAGCAGAGGACTGCTCTGCACCAAGTAAGAGGGGTAAATCAGTTTTATGATGATTCAGAAACAAACTCTTTCAAACTCTTTGCCTGCTTTGCCCCTGCTGCTGCTGTGGGTGACAGCCCTCCTGCTACTCCCACCCCACCCACGCCACCTCCGCTGCTTCTCCAACACAGCCTGCTACAGCCCCAGTAAGTCAGGTAGGTTTGTACACCTTTATGGGTAGGATTTTGTTTTAAACCCAGACTATTGTAACCAAAGTTCTTACATGAGCATGTATTCCAAAAACTCTGTGGCAGCAGCACCTTCTGTAAAGAGCACTGAAGTGGCAAAAGGCAAGTAGAGGAGCAATCCCTTCAGCTTGCTGAGCTTTAGCAAAAACCAAACCATTAAGTTTCCAGTATTTCTCAAATGCTCAGAGAGGATTTGATTTGTTTAACAAATAAGGAAGATTTAGAAAATGGTTAATTCAGCACAGTAGAGGATGGAAGAAAGCCATATAGATCTAACTCCCTTTTAATGTTCAACTTATTTATCTCAGCATCTGCCCAGTATTTCTGAGTGTCCTTTGAAAAGACAAATTTCTTCAGATCCCCATGAGGACTCGCTCCATCTCTGTTTAAATGTGCTTTAAGCTCTTCCTCTTTTCCTTCTCATATACCCCTCAGTTTCTGCACATCCGGTTTTGTTTTCTCTCTAGTTACATTGTATGGTATTTTCACCCTGTTCTCCAATTTATAATTGTTTATTTCATGCTTTCCAGACATACTCAGCAGAGAAGTACAAAAATAGAGGAAAAGGAGAGTCTAAATTACTCCATTTCTGTAAGGAACTTTACAGGGAGAAAAGATCTGGTATATGACTGCTATTGAGGGAGCACTAGATTCTGGAGATGAGTGGGACAGCTGGAAATGCCTTGGATAGATTTGGCCCTCCAGTTCCAAAAAGCCAGTCTCTTTTAGGGTTAAATTAGAACATTCTTTCTTGACAGGGAGAGCTATAGATTTGTTTGTCGAAAAAACTCAACAAAAAACCCAAACTGAAGTTCTAGAAAAAACAAGGAACCCTGATAACTTAGGTTATCCAATTAATTAATACATACTTTGATGCAAGATTCAAATACGATTCCTATGCAATCTAGACAGCAGTGCACACATTATCAATAATGACTAACTAAAAATAAGTAATACTAACAGCAGCAAACCTCAATTTTTCTTTGCTAGCTTGTAGTGCTCCTTTTTAAAAAAGTGTCCTTACAAGTATCTAAAACAACTTTCTATTGTTTTTTGGAGGGGAGAAGCTGAGGGCGAGGCAATTGGAAGCATCTTTAAAGCGCTGGTTATAGATTATAATAGCGATATGATTAAATATAGCCTTGTAATCTAGTATCCAGTGGCTGTGATAGCTGTGCGTTATACCTTGCAGATGTACAATTCTAGTCCCTTAATCAAAATGAGACTGAACAGATTCAAGAGCAACAGAAATTAAAGTACATTTGGACACTGTTCTTGGTTTGTCTACTTCCTCTCTGTGCCAGTAGAAGACATTTTCCCCAGATGGTATGCTAAATTGTGTTCACAGATCAAAAAGACCACAGGCCAATCAAACAGGTTTTCACCTTTCATTGCCAGCACTTCTTTTCAGGTCACAAAACCAAAGCCAAGATCCTCACTTTCAATGCAGCAAATAGCATTCTCATTTCTTGTGTCCTTCAGAGTTCATCTGAAGCCATCATTTGTATTTGGCTATTGTTTTCTTGACCAAATGAATCACAAATATATGAACACTACACCTCTGGGATTCTTGCAAAGGGTTTGTGTATTTTTACATAGATGCTGGTTATACAGCAGTGTTTTCAGTACAGGGAAAAAGCACATCCGCCTTTGTCTCAAGGATGGTGACCCCTATCTGTTACACCCCCAAGAGATAATGTTGACAGAACCAGAGTTGCAATTTGTCTAGTAGCACTTGGAAATTAGAGCAGCTCTTTGCAACAGTGGGATGTTTCTACGATGTACCTAACATTCCAGATGGATTGCATCCAAAATCCACTTGTCCAACACCAAACGAGAAAGAATATAATTAGAAAATATAAAGAGAGATCAGCTTGGCCTCTCCCTATTTAGAAGAAATCTGGGCACAGAGTTTTGCCGAGTTTTGGAAAGGCAAAGATGATTTTATTTTAAATTGCTGAGCTCAATAAAGAGCAGCTTTTGTAGAGACCTAAAAAGAGAGATTAGTTGGGTGATCTTTAAATGTAAAACATGTCCCTCAGTAGCTTCACCCTCAGAGCTCATCTCTCCTTTCTGAACAAAGCCACATACCTTGCCAAAAGTTAAATTGTATCATCGACGGAAATCATAGATCTTGTTTACCATCCAAAAGCTGAGAAAAAATCTCAGCATGCTGCAGCTTAAAACAATCTAAGGGCTGCATTTCAAACTTGCAGACTATGCTTTTCAATTGGGATTTGGCTGGACATCCTCTTCTAACTGCAGATTTTAGGTATGCCTTTGATTTTAAAAGCATTGTCCTCTTTCTACATACAAACACTTTTTGTTTTTAAAGGAAAAAATGGACTGCACTACTCCATTCTGCTTAGCAGAAATCTGTGCTAAACATTTGGTAAAACTTTGGTCAGGCTAAAGACAATCTTCAAATTGGGAAGAGGCAAGCAAATTGATTTTGCACTAGTAAGCACAAACCTGTACACACACTGGAGCGGAGTGCTTAGTACGTCAGCTTCAGAGCTAATCCGAGAGAAAGCTAGGGTTCTCACTTCAATGGGTGAGCTGTCTGGCAGAAAGTAACAGGCAGCCCTCCTACCTTCAACAATAACCAAAGCAAAATGTTTTGTTCAAGGTCAGCTCATTTTCTAGCCTTCTCTGTGCTCAAATGGCTCAGCTGCTCCCATGCATATCTTTTAGAGATCCCTGCAGCGAGCTGCGAAAGTCCTTCAAATCCTCACCAGACTAACGCTGGAAACTCAGGATAAGGGGAAATTGAAAAGGAGCACCAGTGAGTACCAGGAGGCTACTGGAGCACCAGCTGCACTCCACCTATCTGTTTTAAAAGACATACTTTGTGATCTCTTACATCGCACGTAAGACTGTATTAATCCGTAATTCTGCTGCCAGTTTGTTCAATAATTTTATATGCTAGTTGTTTTCACTCTTTCCTGCTTACAGTAACTGTAATTTGTGAGGAAGAGAAAGCCTTACCAATTAAACAACACAGAATGCTCTCTCTTCAAGTCTTTGTTAATAAATCTTTCATGAGTTTAATGTATATCATTGACTATATGGAACATAAAGCCCAATCTTATGTGCTCTGAACAAGGAGTGCAGCAATATCTCGGTCTTGTCATAAAGACAACATATTAGTCAGCTACGTAATTAGATTCTTGAAGCTGCAAGAAACCGTATTTAGCAACACAGATATCTATGCAACAGCTTCTGACAGCCACACAGCAGCCAGAGTACTGCTTACTGGAGGTCCATGGATTTAAAAATTAAAAAAAAAAATTAAATTACCCATGTAAATACCTTTCAAGTGTATTCATCTCTGGATCAACTTTGTACTGAAGTTCTGTTCCCCAGCTGGTTTAATTTCATAATGACATTCATAAAAATAACACTTTAAATATTTAATCTGTTTCTACTAATTTTCCTCTGCTTTTTGAGTGGTGTCAGGAACTTTAGTTTCAGAAATTTTATTGCCACCAAAACATAATTGGCTTTGGGATGATGGTATTTTGAAATAGTGTAGCATTTTTTCTGAGATTAAAACACACTTTCGTGAGGTGAACAATTCATATCCCCACTCATAAAGAAAACAAGATAGAAGAAATAATGTATAGAATACTGTGCATAGACACAGCAAAGCACATAGGAAGACTAGTCAAAGTTTTCACTAGAGACCTAGATGTTTTTCCTTCTGTTTTTTATCTCCTTACAACCTATAGGCAACTAAAAGAATAACTTTGTGCAATTTTAGACCACCAGAAGTATTCATAGAAGGAGTATACTGTACTATTGCCACATGGATAAGAAACCCAGTGTCCGTTCAAAATCACAATAAGTTAAAAAGCTTCCAAATCTCATTTTTAATCAATATTTTAACATAATCTCCATTTCAGATAATATTTTTGTTTCTTATTCTAAGTAAGTTGCCAACTCCCAAAAGCCAGGCTAGCAAACCAAGGAAATATATTGATTTATATTTGTGACATTTTTCTAAACTTTCTTAGAAGCCTTCAATATTGTTACTACCAGAATCAAAGACCTGATTGTGTGCAAGGCAGAGCCAATACTGCTGCTCTTATTATCCAAACTAATGTGTGCACACCCAAAGTAAAAAAAAAAAAAAAAAGAATTGATTCTCTGTGAAAGCATCGACAACGTTTCTTCCATAGTTACAAACAGATGCTTAATGACTCCTTCCTTTCAAAGTTTATAAAACTTACAAAGCAATTGCAGTAATGCCAGGTGCATAAGTACAGACCAAAATTAGCAACAGAAGAAAGCAAGCTGTTGTTACCAATTTTGCATAACACTAGAATAGCTAGAACAGAACTATGGTCCTCTGAGCTCCTTTCAGAGACCCCAGTGATACCAGACAACTTGAAAATAACCCTTCCAGCACAATGTTTTACTACCTTTACCAACAGTCATGCTCAGGACTTAAATTAGACAGCTTGCTCCCCAGCTCTGTTCAAAGAGACTGTTTACCACTGAATTGGAAATTTTATTGCTTATGGTGCATGCACTCGATTCTAAAATGACAACAAGCTTAACTGCTCGGGAGATTCTGCTCTGAAAAAAATAATTCCTGTAAAATCACTGCTTCTTTGCTTCCATATTACAACAGAGAATTACTTTACAGCCACCGTTTGCTGTATTAAAAAAGTATGAGACACACAAAACAAAACAAAGCTCATAAACAGCCATCCAGTCATTTTAAACAACAGACAAGAAGAATTTTGGCTTTTTGGACAAAAAGCTTAAATGACTTACAGTCAGGATTCCTTTTATGGTTTCAAAGAAGAGGAGGATACAGCATACCCATGCTGTATCTACCCGACCATAAGAAAGTAGGTGGGTTCTTCCTGAGGTGCAGGGTAATTACTTCATATTTTATATACCCCTAAAATACTTCAGTGGAGGAAAGGAGGTGCAGAAAAGAGTTTATCATGCTCTTTTCACAGCTTTTCATTATTTGGGTAAACATATTGCATCTTTAGAAAAGAAAATGGAAACAACAGCTGAACCACAACTTTTCAGCTTGCCAAGATCTACAATGTGTGACAGAAGATTAAAATAAAATAGGGTTAGTAAAGCTGGAAGCTTATCCAAAATATTACAGCAGAAATGCTTCGTTTCTTGGTTTGCATACAATTTTATAGGAGGAGGAGAAATAAAAAAAAAGAAAATTTTGAGATGATTTGTACTTGCAAAAAGGGGCAAAATGAAAGCTGAGGGGACCAAAACCAACTAGTAAAAAGAAGTGATCTTTCACAGAAATCTCTGCAGATTCAAATACATGGATGCTGTTGGCTGAACCTGCTTAGAAAACATTGCCAATCAGCATGTGGCTCCTCAGCAAAAAGAAGCTTTCTTCCAGAAATGTTTCATCCCAAGAGAAACTCCCTCCACAGTACAGCCCTGGAGAAACTATGTACTAACAATCGGTAGGAAATAGAATCTGGAAACACACCACTTTGGATGGGAAGGATAACATTAGTCAAGTAATAAATCAATGTAAGATCCCACTTAATATGAAACACATTTATGCTATCCTAAATTACATAGTTTAGGAGCAAGCTGATCCAGTAATATATTTTACACTTTTCAATGAGCTGCTGCAAGTTGGGACAACCACATCATTACTTCAAAACTCCTACAAAAAGCTTTGCCTCTTGCTAATCTTTGGTTCCTGAAGGCAAAACCCCAACTATCGCTCCCAACATGGAAATCACAATGAATTTTCTGCAGGTTTCTTTTTCTTCATCATTTCAGATGTGCAAGCCCTCAGCTTCTTATAGCTTCATTCTCAGATAATTTTAGAAGGCCATTTAAAAAAAAAGTCACATCTGAGAGAAGTACTAAGAATGAGTAAGCTGTTTGTAAATCCCATAAAAAAAGATTTCCAAGTTAAACTGCACTTTTTACTGTTTTAATGGATAAAGATAATTTGGAGGAGGAAAATATTCAGATACCCTATATACTTGACAGAATAAAAAAGCCCTGTTAAACCAGCATTGCGCATCAAACCTGGAGCAGAAACCCGTTTAACCTCACAGCATGTGCTGGACTATCATAGTACGGGTGTAAAGGGTAAGAAAAAAGTTAGTGACGACATGAGCTCCTGGCTGCTCAGCCAGGTTCTCAAGAGTAAATTTGCTACACATAAAAATCTTCATATACCTTACTGCTGCAAGTTGAGCAGCAGCTCCTGGGACCCCTTCCAAGAGCCAAAAAGGTACACCCACAGCTCAAACACAGCATTCCCAGTGAAAGGTTATTTACAGGATGGACTCCTAAGAAAACATGGTCTCTGCAGGTGCCCAGCTATCCCAGGCTTAAGGACTCTCTGGCAATGCAGCTGGTACAAATGTCCTCAAAGTATGTTACCCTACAAGGCCTTTTTTCTTTAAAATATGTCTTCCCCAGCCTGGACACCAACACACTTAAAACAAAAACCCCAGGTTGGTCAAAAATAGAAGAGCAAACAGAGGTAGCACCTGGGAGGAGCATCAGGAACAGAAACCTGTCGATTTGGACCTGCAGTCTTGCACGTCAGGACAAGAGAGCAGCTACCAATACGTTCTGCTCGCCACCGCAGGAGGCCAGCTTTCCCTTCAGTTTGTTGTCCTGTTGTGTTGCCCTACCCTTAAAGAACAAAAGGCTCATGAGACAGGACAAAAAAATTTTGGAGTTCGGGGTACTGAGGAAGGGAAACGATCCATGCAGATTTTTCTTCTTTTACAAGTGACGCTCAAGTTCTCCCCATATTTAGAGTTTCCTTATCCTGTTTTCACTGCGCTGACACTAATCCACCTTGAAATTGGGTGATTCTGCCCAAGCCACGTTTACACAGAAGCAAGTTTCATCTGGTTGTCCTCATTCAGAGACCAGTTTCTGCTCTGTGGCAGGAGAGATTATTAAAAAACGTATATTGCAAGCACATGCTTTAAAGTGACTCAGCTTGGAAAGATAACTGTATTATATCAGCCTTCCACTCCCTAGGTCACAGAGAGGGAGAGGTAGCAGTAAAAATATCAAATGGAAATTGCTTCCTAAATATATTATCCTCCATAAAAGCCATTTAGCAACTGCTAGGACCCACAAGACAAAGGAAAAAGATAAAAAGTACATGTGACAGGACAGAGTTGGGAGGGGTATGGAGGACTCATTTGCATTATCACACTGAACATTAACCACAAGAAGGAAAAAAACAAATGCTCCCTTGTTTTGCACAAACATCAACCATGTTCAGTAATTTCACTGATCACTGTTATGGAGCAGGTGCTTTGCCTCCATGGCAAAGCACAAATGCATACACCATTATGGTTTTTATTGGCACAGGCAGCATTTCATTGACCGGCTCTGCATGAGAGTTCCCCTTTGTTTGGGGGAGAGGGAGAAAATTTTTATTTTCTCCTACAATCAGCAATATGTGCAGTCCCACATGAGGCCCTAAGCTATACACAGTATCTAAACTTGCTAGTATATTTTATGGCAGAGAATACATTGTAATTTTATATAAGCACACTTCAGTACAACACAAACAGGCTTCTCCACCAAGGTTTTGGGTAATACTTTCCCACTTTACAAGAACTCCAGCAGAAGGAAGGAGGGGCTCCTCTTCCATTTGTTGGGCAAGGAGGTAAGTCCTTTGCTGCTGTTTCTTCATTGTTGTTCTAAAACATCAAAAAATGACCAGCCTTTAACTCCTTGTTTATTCACTGCTTCAGCAACTGCTACTAATCCCAAGAGAGTAGGACTTCATTCCAAATGCCATCAGTCACTCTCACTTTGTTGTGGGTCATCCCCTCCACAACTCCTCCATTAAGTAAGCCCAAAATTATGTTAGTCCTTCCCAGTTGCTAATTCCTAATTTTCTACATCTGTGAGCCATGCCAGCAAAAAGAAGCATTACTGGTTTCCTTTCTGCCCATTCATATTACACAAAAAAAAAGAAAGACACCAGCCACATAAGAGGGAGTTTACATCTACACTTTCTTGTATGTTACATTTCAAATAAGATCTAAATTGCTATCATTTTCAATTCCAAATGAAAGGTATCCAAATTAAAAAAAAAAAAAACCAAACCAAAACAAAACCCACAACTTTTCTGGCTGCTACAGCAGCATCTTGAATTCAAAAAGAAATGAAAAGCCATCAGCTGCCTACATGCACATGCACTGAACCCCCATTCAGGTAGACTCGCTTACTTCAGTAAAACTGGCAAAGCTAAAGCAGCTCCTCACCAAAATTCTGGAATAACAACTACAAACTATAGATGGAAGACACACAGCAAAATCCAAATCCTGAGAATAACCGCAATTAAGGTGACATAGGGAGGCTGAGGTACTTCCTATTTATTCCCAACTTCCCAACAGATACTTCCTAAAATTATTGCAATTCCAAGAAGTCCTTAAAGACAGCATGAAACAATGGAGATAGATAGGGATGAATGCAGCAACTTGCCAAGAGGTCAGCAACAGACACTTTTGACTAATCTGTAAATGGGATCCAAATATGCTCTGTCCCCTGAAGACAGAAGAAGGGAGAGATATTACCCACCCACAAAAGGCCTTGGGGAAAAAATATATTTGGCAATAACCACATATTTCATCAAACTTAAAAAAAAATAATCAGACACAAACTGCAGAATGTTACCAATCCTTAAATATATATTTGAGCTTCACAAATGCAAACAGAATTTGACCCTTCTCCTGGGATGCATTTCTTCTCTGAAATCTTAAACTCTAATGGCAACACTGAGAAGGATGGGATTCTTGAAGTGCTTGAAGAAATACATTCAAATGCCTGTTAGATAAAGGAAATTTATAGCTCAGTGTCAAATATCCATGTCCCAGGGCTCTCTTTGCAAGTGTGAGTACAATTTATGCTACACAAACAAATCTAATGAGGAGATGCCCGCAGCTCCTTTACCATTAGCAACAGACTCAAAAAACCCCCTATCGCCAAAAGCGTAAATTAAATGTGGTCTCATTTTTAGCTCCCATAATATATTGCTACTTTCTGAAATAGATGTATGTAAATTACACAGTTGTGCACACTTTCCCAGCTACATGGAGTTAATTAAATGGCAATGCAGCTAAGGTTATTTCTCTGGTACCTCAATACTTGAATGGACTATCACTTCTAGTATACAAACTGACTCACCCTGCACACCACGTGCACACAGTTCATATTGGTTTTCAGTCCGCAGACAGCAATGATGAGTATATCGCTGCCTGTCTCTGTCAAGAACACAGCAGGCAGCATGGTAGGGAACCAGCTGAGATGTAAGGTAGAGAGGCATCAAGTGTGCATCACTTTCAACCACAAAAAGTGTATTAACAGTGATTAACCAACATTTAACCCACTTTGCTCCGGAGCTCCCTGGCCATTCTCAAATAACACAAAGACAAAACCTCTGAAATAGATCCAAACAACAACACAGGCAAGGGCTGAGCATTGTAATTCACCACTGCAGGCAGGCAAAAAATTACCACCTTTATAACAAAGAACTGTAGGGCACTGACAGATGTCTTGGGCAAACCATGCTGGGACAGCTGAATACCAGCTGCCCGCCTGTCCCTCCATCACGGAGTGACACCTCAGCCATCTTCACCCACCATCTTCAGTGCACTTGCTCTCCTCAGCAGCTCAGACTAATGCACTGACCTGTGAAGGCGGAAGAGGCATATGTTCTCTTTTAGCACTTAGGTACAAAGCTGGTAACCTCTGGCAGAAGGTTAAGTGAATACATCACACTGAACAGGCGGTAATTTTGAGTGAAGGGGTGAAGCAGGTTGCCAGAGGAAGTAAGCTATTAAAATTGACCAGAGAAGAATTGTTAGATCTCAACTCTCAGACCCGTAAGTCTCTGATTTGCAGGAACTGCCTTATATTCATGCCAAAGATCATCTGTCGCATTGCACGTTCATTCAGATCGACCTAGGAGCACAGCCTATTGTACAGTGTGGCAGACTGGGAGGGAAAGAGAAGCCGGGGCAGAAACAAAGACAACCACCCACTGGATGAGGTGAGATATCACCCACAAGGCAAGATGAGGAATCGATTTCTAAAAGCTGATTTCAGACAGTGACCATACTATTTAGCTATCACTGGAACAACCAGGTATTCTTTAAAGAAAGGGATTATGTCAAGCAAGCAATCCAGAGATGTCTTTATTTTCTTTCTTCTTGTAAACATACTACCATTTAAAAGATAACCAGTATAAGCCTGGATCAGAAGGAATGGATAGCAGGGAAGCACATGAAAGTAAGCTTTACCCCCAGGTACTTGCTACAGACTCAGTGAGAACACAGGGGAGAACAGCAGAGAAAGGTAAGAAAAGGTGTGTACATGTAGGGTGAGAGAGAAGGAAAATTTAACCTTGTGCCAAACACTGCAGTGTGATTATCTTGTAGCTGCAGGTCTCGTACCTGATGTGACACACACAAAGATCAGATCCCGATGCCCTCTGTCCCTTACGGAAAAATAAATCGTCACTTGACCCTCACATAGCATTCATCTTGGTCTGTCAGGCTTTCTTGTCAGACTTCTTGAGACAGAAAGCCAAGGCTGCCTGGTCGTGCCAAATCCACTCTCAACTAAAAGCTAGTATATATTCTTAGGCATTCAGTTTATAATAGTGAGCAACAAGATACTGAACACTACAGATTTAGAGGAAGCCAGAATATTAAAAAGATTTTCATCCAAGAGCAATGAATATTTGGGCATTTTGTGTTTGGAAGCTCTAGTTTGTATGAGTTTTATTGAAATACATACTTCTCTTGTCTTGTAGCAGAAACAGGCCACCCTGCCAACAGAAAAGCATGTGCAGCACTTGCCCCACATGATCAGCCTCCTTACCACTGACAGCAAAGCGTACACTGAATGAGGCATAATAGAGGAACTTGGCTTTAAAATTGTTGTTAAAGTTCTTTTACACAGTTGGGCGATTTTATGAATATGGTAATAACTATAACCTTTAGAATTCAAGACAGGAACAGCAGATGGAACCTAATTAAGAGAGAAAAATTATTAATTCATCTTCATAAGGAGTGGGAAAGGCAACAACTCTGTGCAAAGGGAGGTCCTCTGTGTCATTTAATAAATGCAGAAACAACTAACTAGACCAGGGACTCGTTGAGAAATAGATATACCTCACACAGGAGGCCAAGATCTATTACTTGCTGCTTAAGACACTGAATAGACAAGAAACAAGAATAACAGCGAATAGTGGCAGTTTCTTTCACTGTACATGACCGCTGTGGTCTGATTGGATCCTCAGCTTTAGTATACACAGAAACACCATACAGAAAATCACATTTCTTTCAAACTCTTAGTTACCTTCACTTCAACTTCATTAAAATCTCTGAAGAACTTGCATTACTCTGTCCTAACAAATATGGCAAGGCAGTTGACAGGTATCTTCATCATTGGACTGACTTCCCCTCATACAGCTTAGGGTACAAGACAGAGTAGGAGGCAAGAGGAGGCTTTTTAAGAACTTGGGGAGGAGTATTTTTGTTCTTTCTGCTGGAGGGAAGGATTGGGGATGGGGGGGAGTACATGCCAGAAGGTGGCATAAATACCATCTTAGAATAATCTAAATAATAAATCTAAAGCAAAGAGCTCAGCAAATATTCTGTTTTCTTATTAAGCTTCTGGCATGTCAAGAACGGAACCCAGACCATGTTTCATTTGTAAAAAATGTTAAGATAGTTCAAGGGAAAAAATAAATAACAGAGCAAAAGATGTCATTTCCAAGTAGGTGCCTCACATTCATCTTCTCAAAAATCAGCTGGCAGTATCTGTATCTGATCCTCTTCTCTTTTCCCCACGCTTTAGCATAGAAATCAGCAAATATGCAGAGATACAGCTGATTTATTCCTCTTATTCCAGCAGTGCTGGGCTTACTTCTAAGGCAACTCAAGAGAAGGTAATGGTGCAGATGAAGTAAAAGCATGTAAAAACAGGTGAGAGATGACAGCCACACAAGGCCCTTCCTCCATTCCAGGCGATGTTCTTCAAATTGCTGTTTCACAGGGAAAGAGAGAGAGACTAAAAACAGTGAAGCTAAATACATACACACACACGACACTGCTTATGCTTCTATTTATGCAGTCCTTATGCAGGGCCATTAAACAGCATTAGCTGGAGATGAAAGGAATGTTTTGCAGGATACAAGCATGTGTTACTATATCCAGTTGGGCAAATAGTGGTGCCAGCGATAAAAATCCTGTAAACTGTGCACTGTTGATACTTAGCTCATCAACACCTACCCCTGTCATAGTAGCATAAATATACACCACCCCTTCACAGAAGCATAAATATACACATTTGCGTACACGCATTTTGTGGGCATGTGGGGCATGCACTGCTTCCTCTCTCTGGCACAAAGTACTCGTCTACCTCCTTATTCCTACTCCAGCTCCCAACTCATGCAGAGGACAGCTCTCCTCCTTCCCAGCCCCCTCACCAGTTCTGCCCCCCTCCCCCTCACGGACATTTCCTTTAACTCTTTAGCAAAAACTGTAACTAGGGAAATTAACATATAGTTCACAACATAACTTATTCACTTAGACATAAACCTCCAACAGAAATACTTTTTCAACTTAGCCATCTGATTACTGGAAGTTTTTTCTAACTCATGTTTTCTGTTTTTTGATGATAAAATGGCAGAAATGAAAAACAGTCCAGCATTTAGGTTAAGTAAAAGTGATAAAATTAAACCAAAACCTCAGGGAGAGCAACTCTGGCCCTAAAGCTTCCTTGTTGCTGTCCACAAGATACACATTAGGCATAATAAGATGAATTTCAATAAACGTTAAACTAGAAATTTTCTATGGGATGAGACATAGATATATATTCTGTTTTTTACAACTACTAAAGCAGCAGAAAACTGGGGATTCCCATCTTTCTGGTAAGGTGGCACTGAGTTCATGCCTCAACAGAATTTTAAAAATAAGAATAATCAGAATGTGTGTGTGCATATATATATACACACTGTTCCCTAGTATGAAACTGCACAGGGACTGGTCCTTCATTTACATAATATTGGGAGGAGGAAAAAAATAACCCTACTGCTATATCTTACCAAAACCCCACTGCTATACTTTACCAAAACAAGCACAGAGACAATTGCAAAATACTGTGAGAGCAGGGAAGAA
This sequence comes from Grus americana, assembly GCF_028858705.1. Taxonomy (NCBI): domain Eukaryota; kingdom Metazoa; phylum Chordata; class Aves; order Gruiformes; family Gruidae; genus Grus; species Grus americana. Next base: position 62,206,988 of record NC_072891.1, read on the forward strand.
TTTGGGGTATTTTTACTTAGATAAAAATTTACACAGATAGATGTCATGGCAACGTGGTAACAGAAATACTCACAGCAAATGCTATGAAATGCTTTAGCTTTACCAGTCACTCCAAACAGAAAAAGCCCAAATTCCTTGTTTAAAAAAGTAGAGTAAAATTAAAAATTGGTATTGTTAACAGTGAGCAGCATACAGATGGCACATCTACTGTCTATATTAAACTATACTTCAATATCTCAGCTGCCCTCACCCCAGAAGACACCTGTATTTGCCCCTCAGCTGAGCTTCCCACAGGCATCCCAGCAGCAGTCATCACATGCACAGACCTCTATGGTTCTCTGACATTTCACTAGGCAGTCCTGCAATTTCATGAAACACATATGAGGCACCTTATGCCACCTACAGGCTCTACCTTCTTTCTCTGAAATTCAACGTTCATCTAAGCATGCCTCCGCCTATCTGTTCACAACCTTGGTGGCAGCCAAGTTCCAACCCTCCCTCCAAAAGTCTTCCCAGAGGTGTCCTGTTCCCAAGCTCCCTCTAACCTGCCTGTTCCCTCCCACAAGGCCTGACTTATCTCAGGGTCCATTTCTGCCACACATTTCTCTCCTCACTTTCAGCAGATCTAACTTTTCCTGGCAAACACATCCACCCCCATCTAGCCCTCATTATGTTGCTTTCCTACAGGATTACTGCAAGGAGTAGAGCTTATTTTACCCTTCAGGAGCCTGAGCCTCCCTTGGATCCCACTTTTCCCTGAAGCCAACAGGACTGTTTACTTTGGAAAGAATTAGGCGTTCAAAGCCAATTGCATTATTCTTTATCATTAGAGAATTACTTTGGTATTAGTTATTTCAACATCATGGTTAAAGATGAAAGCAAAATTAAGCTAACTTTCTTCTAATGCATCACTTTTTTTATGAAATAGGAGAACCTGCAGAACACTGCATTAAGCCCCAAAAGCTGTATTACATGAATGCACTACATATCATTATAGCAGGAATCATCTTTCTGAAAATCATTTTCATATAAACTGCAGACAAGATGGAAAAAATCTTAACTAGTCCTCCCTCCCCTTCTCCACTCAACCCTTATCCCCCCTGCTCCAAAAAACCCCCAAAGCAACCAAGCCACCAAAGCGAGGAAATGACAGGAAGAGTCTATGTAGACATACCTCCAAATTTAAGCAGAAGCAATAATAGTGATAGGTTTTTGCAAACAGACCTAGATAGCTGGCAAGATAGGTTTTACTCTAATACTGTAAGGCAGAGCCAATAATGACCCGCAGGCAACTAGCTGCAAATGCTGTTTATTTAGGAGACCTCAATATCAAATGCAATGTTTAGGTATCAATTCTTGTTTTGGGTTGCGGTTTTTTGGAGGAAATGCCACGGGAATCCTTTAGATCCTTCCTGAACATAGACTAGAGAAGTTTTCAAGTGACATGATAAATGACTTTGTTGAGTTTTACAGGCATGATAAGCAATTTGTACTTAGAAGAGATTAACCTAACTGGACAGGCAGGAGAAAGCTACTCTGACATGCTCTATACATCTCTAAGAGAAAGGTGGGTTATCTCCCCTGCTCCTACACACCTTCACGTAAAAGGAAAGATACATTCAGACTTTGTAGAAAACATCTTCTTAAAAACCAGCAAACAAATGCAGCATCACCAAATTTGGTGGCTAAAATGTTTGTATACTCAAACAACTCTCTGTGAAAAGGGTCTCGAGATCTCATGAATTACCAGTAAAGTGTTGTGATTTTTTCCCTTGAGTCATGCACCCCGTGTATTTTTAATCTAAAACGCTTTTTACATGAAGAGGTTTGTACACATACTAACAAAAGAAAATCAGCAGTCCAAATTTATCTCCTGGACCAACTGTGACATTGTCTTAAGCAGACTTGACCTGGAAATACTTTTCTGGCCCACATAGGCATCAGGTTTCAGTCCCATTTTCCCTTCTTACCTTCAAAATAATATGCCCTCTTCTTCCTTTCCAAGACACCTGAAAGCTGATGGTCCATTGACAGCTGCCTGAATCAGTTTGTTCTTTGTTAACTGTTTACTTTGGATCAAATGAAAGCAAAAAGGAAACGGCAAACAGCCCCACTGGGAGAAGACTCATGTGGGACAAATTAGAAGCCACTGTAAGATTTAAAAGTCAGGGGGAAAAACAGCACTAACTGGAGGCAGCTGTCAGGATGTGGTTTTTCTGTTTATATTCTTCTCCTTCCCTCCCTTAACCCCCTTATGAGAGAAAGTAAGCATGTGTGTGTGTGTACGCACAAGCAAGAGCAAGTGAGTAAGCATCTAACACTGATCCCTCTTCTCCATACAGAAGGCATGAGAATATAATATAATCTGTATGAGAGAAGCAACCTGGTCATAGAAATAAAAACAATGGGTAGAGCCACTTATTTAAGAAAAAACTAACTTTCTTCTTATCCAAGTATTATAACAAACTGTAAAACTGCAATTTTAGAACATCAGTTTTAATTATTGAGCTACAGCCTGGAACTGGGGACCTAATACTCCATTTTCGCTCTGTGAATGGCAGCCCTGTTGCTGGATCAAACTTTCCTTGTACTCCTTCATCCACCTCCCCCTCTAAATACCAAAACACCAACAGTTAACAAGGCACATCACCATGTACGGAAGAAGTGTTGCTTATTCAGGAAAAAAAAAAAAATTCAGTAGTTTGGGTTTTAACATACAGAAAGTAATGCATACACGGTACCAAAAATACAAAAGATAAAAAAGAGAATTTCATCTCCATGAGGGATTCTTCCCTTTCTCATCTTCACAGATAATAGGAGTCAGAAAGAAAGAATGAATGGGACATAGCACAGGCTCCTTGTTCCAAACGACTGAACGGCTGACAATCCCCATTTCCTCCAAAAAAGTTCTGCCTCTTCCCATTTTTATTCTCCTCCTTTCCTCTGTCTCTGGTTTCTCCCTCCACACTTATTCCACCTATGAAGCCATAAGTGAAAAGGCAAATATCTGGATTTCAATGTTCCAGGAATATCAGAATTGCATAGAAACCAAGAGCCAAAGAAGTCCCCTTCGCTCTTTCTGTTCCTCTTAAGAAAAACATCAGAAAAGCTTATCTGACTCCATGGGTGATCAACATATTTAAAGGCAAAGAAGCATAAAAAGTTTTAAGTGCAATCACAGAAAAACAAAACACAAGTGCCTGGCCAAAGCTGACAGATGCAATCAAGAATGATTTTCTTTTAACCATTAAAACAGTTTGACTTTCCCTGCTGGGTGAAAGAATCCGAGATAGATTAGTTGCAGGCATGTGCCTTTCACAGTCCACATTTTCTGTGTAATTATATGCTTTGGTCCTTGTTTGCCAGTGTATTATTGCATTAAGTGCCTCAACAGGTGATGCTAACAAAGACAATACTGTAATAATATGCCTTTCTGTGTTCTAGCAGTCACCTAAAAGCAGGCTTTCAGTTTGCTGTGAGCACGTGCACAAGTCATATGAACAAAAAAAGATGTGGTTTTCTCCTTCAGTGACTGTTTGTCACTGTCTGTGATTAAATATATTCTCATTTCTTTTGAAACAAATGATCATGCCTTTCAGTTCAGTCTTCAAAACCAACTTTTTAAAGGAAAAAAAAAAAACAGAAGACAAAAGCATCTAGTTTATGAAGAGTGAAAAAAGGAATGTTAGATTTTTTTTCTGAATGTTTTGCTTTCATGTCCTTTGCAATAAACAGAAAACATACCCAGAGCTAATGACTGCGTTTTATTCACCTAGCATCCTATTTCTTGAGAAAGCTAACTAACTCATAATCCGACCATAACACCCTTAATGACTTCAGGTAGGAAAGGTACTTCTGCTTGCTAGAAACACACATAACAGAAAAGACTCTTTTCCACACCAAATTATGGGTTCTTCTTGCATTCCTACTGTTACTTTTATGACGCAGGAGTAATTCTAAAAGATCTAAATGTGTTTTTTCAACTACCACTCCAAGGTGACGCCTAATAACCTCTGGGAAAAGGGAGCAGCGTCTTCAACATACACGAAAACACCATGCCCTCTCAGTCTTTTTAGTGCATGTATTTATACGAACCCATTCACCATCACAGGGTGCATTGTTCAACAAAGCACTCTGCCACACATTTAATTAGGACTCAGTTGACAGAGTCCAAAAAACCAGGATGACGGCTAAGCCACTAAACTATCCCTATCACCCACAAGGAAGAAAAAAAAACAACAAAAAGAAAAAAAAGAAAAAAAACCCCAAACCCTCACACAACAAAACAACAAAAAACATAGTTGTTTTAGCATTGTTGTCACATATATTTGTTCTGGATATTCCCAGGCAGCTGGGGCTGTAGAGGCTGAAAAGACCTTGTCTTGTGACAAAGCAAACTTAAATTTTTCTAGATATCTATGCCCATTTCTTGTTACATTAAAGGCATTAATTATTCCTTGTCTGCATGAGATTAATCAAAAAGAAAGAAATATTAGCTAGTATCACTGAAAGAAGTTGCAAGGGAGTGAAAGAAAGAAAAATTTTTCACATGTGTATGAACGGCCTTTAAACAGCAGTAACCTATAGCAGGCTTGACCAACTAAACATTGCTGAGTTGCTTCCCCTCCTGACAAGGACCAAAGCAGACTGACTGGGAGGGCTGAGAGTTCCCGCAATCCTTACTCCTGTATTCCTAGGATTCTTTACTGACTGGAAGGGAAGAAATGGAGGAAGGGGAAGTAGAAGATGGGCAGGAATAAGACAAAACCTCCTAAATAAATAACTCCAAAAATGGAGCAGGAAAAGAGCAGTAGAGCAGCCAAAGCAGACGTTAGCAGTACCTTTCTTCACTGAACAAAGTATCCAGCGCGTTTGTCACTGTGGCTGGCAAACAATGCTCATTGTCTGACGAGAGCTACCTCTACATTACAGATGCAGTGGATCAGACACTTAAAATTAAAAAGCTAACACTCCGGTTTTTATTACCTAAGTGTCATTCAGTAAATCTGTCCGGCTGCTCACCAAAGCTAATCTGGCAAAAGCCCAAGGCTCAGGAATCGAAAATGGCTCGCTCCATGCAGACCATGTCCGAACACATTCACTCCCTCCTGAACAGATTTCTCCTTGTGAGAAAGATTCCTGACCCATGGCCGAGCCATCCCACGTGCTGCAGAGCACCAAGCTCTCCTCCCTCAGCACACACCCCTTGCCATGGGATGCCTTTCAGTCCCAGGCTCCGAACTGTGACTCTCAACACCGCTCTCACACAGATGGCCTCCAAATATGGTACTGATGGTTAAATTCACATCTACATGGTTAATTCAGAAGCACGTTACTTTATTTAAAATCCATTTATATGTGATTAAAATCCATTTATAGTGATTTTATCAGTCAACACAGTGCTACAGTATGAGAGAAGAGTAGCACGTCAATCCCTACCCCAGACAAAAACTGTAAGGATGCATCTACTGGCTGCTTATTGTGAGTGGGAAGGAAAAAAAAAAACCAACAAAAAAAACCAAAAAACCCAACCCTGCTTGTGAGTGAAATAAAGCTGCAATGTTTTGCTTTACTGCCATGCTGTGGAAAACACAGTACAGTATCCAAACCAGGCTTCTTTTTCCACAGCGTGGCAGTAAAGAGAAGCAGCACAACTGCAACCCATCTTGGGATGCAGAATGACAGAAGGGCAATGACTGGACTACATTTACTACTACTCGAACAACAAAGACACAGTTTTAAAAGGAACTTGATCATGTCACTTACTGGAGAGAAGGGAAGATAAGGCCTGCTAATTAAAGGCAAGGATCCCCATCTTCTTCCAAAGGATGCAGCTCTTCCTCCTTACTGTCATCTGTTTCTGGTTTTGGTTCTGGCCAAAATATTCACTCCAATGAAAATGCAGACCGTGGACCTATGCACAATAGCATCTGGGACAAATCATTGCAAAACCAAGTACCTTTCTTTGGTGTTAATCTAAAACTGTTATTAAAATGGTTTTGGCTAAAACAGTGCTCTTCCACATCAGGTCCTTCAAGCACTTGGTACGGACATTACAGACAGGCCTGGCTTTTTGGTAGTTTCTGTGGACTCAGTCCTGTGACAACAAGTCATGGTGTTCAGCATGGCACCTACTAGCCTGAGTCCTCCTGTTCACCGCATGGGATGCCAGCAGCCTTGCTCATATTGTTTTCAGTACTGGGATAGGGCTCCAAGTCTGCATACAAAAAACTATTATTCTTAAACCATCACGATTTATCATTGAGAATACTTACTTAATTCACACAATTTCCATTACTGAAGCTCTCCTATAGATTAAAGAAGTAATAATCCTCACAATTAAAATTAATTGCCTTTTGTGCCAATAAGGACTGCCCTACTTCCCTCTTCCTGGGGCTCTGACTCCTTTGATCTGTCATCTCTGTTACAAACAGGAGCTGCAGGAGTGGCAGGTTCAAGTAGGAATGAAGCAAATAATTCCTGAGTGGAACGAAGCCGAAACTGGCAAGCAGCCGAGATGCCAGCCTGAACCGTTCAGAAAAAATAACACTAATAACAATAACAACTTTTGTAGTTACCTCTCCAAATAATCCCAACAACAAGTGTGGCTGGGAGATCCAGCATCATGCTGAATCACTGGCAAAATAGCTTTCTGTCAGCATACAGTCAACCACAGCTAAACTTAACAATCACAAGAAACATTCTTTTTCAAAAAAAGGCATTTTTTAATTTATTCCTTTTGCATGTAACTTTCTAAATAACAAAATATTTGCATGTGAAACTAGGCTGTATTCTACTTTTCCCTTATTTCCACACTCAACAGCTAATTAAAAAAAGATGACCAAGTTAAACATCTCAGAAGATTACAGTAACAAATCCAAATTATTATTGCCAAAAGAAAAAATAAAGTGAATAACACGAATAAGAGCAAAATAACAAATGAAAAAAATGAACTTGATCAGTAAGGACAGTGAGAATAAAGGATAGGTAATGCCCAAAAGGATGGCAACATAAAAGAAAAAAAACCCACTCTTCTGTTCAAAATACAGGCTTGAATTATACTCTCTTTTATTTCTAGGCTTAAATAGACAGATTGATAAGGGTATGAAACACCACACAGCACTGTAATTTTTTATAGAGGGAAACAATATGCTTAGACCATTTGCGCTTGGGGAAAAAATTATAGCACTTTGTGCCAACTATAAAGACTTTCAGAGGGTTTTTTTTGTTTCATTACAATACTGTTATTAGATTCTCCCATTTCTGAACATACAAGACAAAATAATATACAGAGAATTTCTGCTGAGCACAATAGTTTTAGGAAGTATGACCTAGTTTTTTCTTTTAGGTTCAGAGGTTACAACACCGATTTCAGACAGGCTAGTGAACACTGCATCATTGGTATTTTCATGTTTTCCAATAAATAAGGCTTTGAAAACCTAAACAGTGTAACAAATGCATGAACTGGCTTCAGTATTCAACAACAGTCTTTCTAACAACGTCAAACTAACAAATCTAGGTGGAAAGCAAAACAACCCCTTAAACTGCTGAGCTATTACCTTGTACATCTTATCACGAAAAAATACTGAACCACTCCCTTTCCTCATTACTTCATGGGTGCTTCTTTCCCAGTGTTTTGGGTTTTACTTTGCTGAGAGTTGGACAGAAGATAAAAAACATACATGGCTGTCAGAGAGCTACGGTCTTAGTGGGAGTTTCACAACAAAGGCTAGCTGCCATTTTCAACGCAGCATAGAGGTTTCAGGCATCAAATCTAAGACTATTAAAAACCAACCGCAACAAAACATAATTACATGACCGACCGCTGCCGTTACCCACGCTTTATCACTGTGCTGGCTGGCACTTTTACAACAACCCTGACGCTGTCACCCGGGGGTGTTCTCCCTCCCAGGGAGAGAGGAGGGCTTGGCTTTGGAGAGAAATTTCTGGAAGGGCAGATTTGGGCTGGTGCTGCCTCCGCCACGCTCCCTGGAGCATTGCGTGCCACAAACAGCAGAGGAGCATGAGGGAGGCGCTGGCGGTGGGTGATGCAGCGGGCAGTCACGGGGCTGCAGCATCGAGCCCCGCGCCCGCTCCCCACTCTGTCTCCAATCATTTCCATACCCACAGAAGCATGAAAGAGGGGCAGTGACAGACACAAAACCTTGCATGAAACACACCACGGAGGAGCTCCTGTCTAGTATTCATTGGAAATTAACTCCTTACTGACTTATGTGGTGTTCAAACAAAGGGAAAAAAAAAAGGGAGGGAAGGAGGGGGGACTGACGATGGGGTGTGAGCTGTAAATCAGACTCGCAACCCAGCATGGGGGGAAATGGCAAACATTGGTATTGACCTGCACCCAAAAAAGGTGTGTGTGGGGGAAAATAATCTCTTCTTCAGTTGTATGCTGAAATGAAATTATCTCCACTCAATGGCTCACTCATCCCAAGCCAAGCCTTTGTTCAGGACACCACCTCACTACCAGCAAGACAAAGTGGAAAAAAAACCAAAACATCTGCTCATTCAAGAAGTGCAGTTCTCCCTCTTCTGCACAAAATGGTGTCTCTGGATTTTGGGTATGATGAAAAGTGGAGGAAAATCAAAATAAGGAGCATTAAACAGAGTGTGGTTTCCACTCTTGCACTTCCACTCTGAAATGCTGCCATATAAGCAGTAAAAATTATCATGTTTTACAAATATTTTGTGTATTTATATACAACTTCCATTTATTTAATTTCAATGTCATTGCCATGTTAGAAAAAACAATTGTTTTAATTTGGTTTTTTTGAAAGAAATTATACAAATACACAGAGATCAGAAGACATGCATACATAGACATATATACACATTTGTGTGTATAATGTACAGATCATAAAACTAAACTAGTAACTAAAAAACTGGGAGAAAAAGCCACCTGGCGTAATGTACAATATCCTCTTACAAAATAAAAGGACTATATATCTTCAGTATCACACCTTACTGAACAATCCTTAGATCACCTTTTCAAATTATTTGGTCTGTTCCCAGACTGCTGAGATTAGGAGAAGGTTTCCTGTTACAGAAAGTGCATATTAGAGAGCAGTGATCCAAATAAGCACAAGAAAGGCACATGGTAAGGTAAAAAATGCTTCTAAATTTCTATTAGATAAATGGTCAACGTACTTTTAAATTAGGTTTCTGTATTTCTAACTGACATAAGACCTTTCCCCTTTCTCAGTGTACTTCAAGTCTGTACAATGAGAAAAAAGAGAAGAGGAAGAGGAAGAGGGGAAGGGGAAGAGAAGAAGAGGAGAGGAGAGGAGAGGAGAGGAGAGGAGAGGAGAGGAGAGGAGAGGAGAGGAGAGGAGAAGAGAAGAGAAGAGAAGAGAAGAGAAGAGAAGAGAAGAGAAGAGAAGAGAAGAGAAGAGAAGAGAAGAGAAGAGAAGAGAAGAGAAGAGAAGAGAAAAGGAAAATTCACCACAAACCCCAAAACAATGTAGGGGAAAGAAGATGGGCGCAGAGAAACAATGATTAAAAGAATAAAAATCTAAAAATTTCTGCAGCTGCACAGAAGAAAAGCTGCCAACAGTATGGCAAAGCACAATGCTGTGCAGAACTGACTGACTGGGGCACCTGACGTGGAACTGCAACTCCTGGTGTTTCTATCTGTCACGGTATTAATACAACAGAGTAATTGCTAAAGGAATGGAGCTCCTAAGAAAGCTCCTATTTACTCTCCTGTAAAATCTATGCTACGCCACCAGAATTCTCATAGAGGGAAAGCCGCTGAGGAAATGAGCCTTCAAGCACACACCATCAGGCAAAAGACAATAAGGAACCAAACAATCACCCAGATGAAACCACTAAAAAGATGCATTTTCCTTGTTCACAAGCTGCAAAACAAGCCTCATTTTCTTCATCAAGTCATAAAAGAACATAAAACTGGTAAAGAAAATTTCCATGATGCCTAAGACTATATAACCCTAACAATTTTCTTCTGCAATAAAAAAAAAATTAAATATAATAACGGAAAACCTTGGGAAATGTAGAGTTTTTATTAGTTTTATTAACTTAACAATATAAACTTGAATTATCTCAGTTTGTTTATTTGCTAGTTACTCATTTCAAAGTGCTTCTCAGTGCTAATGAAAATAAAATCTCAAGTGCTTTGTAAAAGCAATGGGGTTGGCTGAAATAACTAGAGATTTTTATTTTATTTATATTAAGATGTTTTCTCCTCATTCAGTAACTAAATTGTTAATTTAGGAAGCGGTAGTTACATTTTGATATCTCCTGTACTAGTATGCCATCAAAATAATCAAAACAAAAAAACCCACCCTATTATTAAAGTAAATATTATTTGGGTGATTACTTTTTATTTATTGCCACTAGATATTTATTAATACCAGGATGCTAGAAAAAGGTATATTTAAGCTTTTTGCCCCATCTCTAAATTCTTTAACTGTATAGTACAGTGTGACTATTTATGCTTAATCTCTTTTTTCCTCCTCCATCTACTTGTTTTCCTGCTAGTTTGCGCTCCCAGCCTGAACTAAATTAAAAAACTATTTTCAACTGATTTGGAGCTATTTAAACTTATTACTCCTTCAAGGATATTTTTACTTGAAGCACTTCAGGAGTTAAATTGCTAAGTTAAAATCAAAGTAATGACCCCAAGCAGAGATTACAGTTGCAGAGTAAATTCATATAAATAAAATTGGACTGAAAGGCATTTCCCGCTGAATGATAGTGTCTCGATTAAATCTTGTACTGGCACTAAGCATGCCTTGTGGTTCTAACAGCCCATCACTTGCATTAAGACTATCACAAAGTGAATGAATACCAAACAAATCCAATCAGAACTTTGCCCTCAAAGCTGTGAAAGCCTCCAATTTCCTAATATTTCCAGACCACTTGAGTGACTGCCTCACAAAACATAAGGATAATTAAACTGACATAAAACAACTGCCCTATTTAAATCCTAGGGGCAGTTTATCTAACCTTCTGATCCCAAGGGAACCTACAGCCACTCTAGCACCTGTCTGTGGTCACTATCTGACAACCTTCACAAAAATATTCTTCTCAGTGTATGGGACTGTCTCCCACATGCACTAATACAATCCACATTTTACTCCCATTTATGACATTCAGCAAATGCAAATCTTACTCTCATCTGCAAATGTAAAACAATTTTGTCATGACTGAACCTTCCATCAGCATCCTCTACCCGTAAGAATACAAAATACTCCAACCAAGTCAAAACATCTGATATCTCTTTATAAATCACCTCACTTTTAAAGTATTAAAACTCACAATAATTGCCAAAGGAAGGGAGGCAAGGCAAAAGGCAAAAGGCAAAAGGCAAAAGGCAAGGCAAGGCAAAAGGCAAGGCAAGGCAAAAGGCAAGGCAAGGCAAGGCAAGGAAAAAGGCAAGGAAAGGCAAGGAAAGGCAAGGAAAGGCAAGGAAAGGCAAGGCTCCTGGAATTATTAGAGGTTAAATCAATTTTTGTTCTCAGAAAGATCATCCTCCTGATTTTGCTTAAAGCAATGGCAGTTTTTTCCACTGACTTCAATGAGATCATGAGTTGGACTTAAAAATTGCAAAATAACACAGCCCGTAATTTATTATCCACACTTGCTGCCAATTTTCTCCCTTAAAAAGAACACAAAAAAAGTTTCATTGTTAGACCTTGTAAATGATTCACTTTGCCAATTCTGTTCTTAATTGTGGTTACCAATTGCAAATACATTCACATGTTTTATAAAAGCCAATTTCCTTCTGTCATCTTGGATACTCCACAGCATACAGGTTTGCAGGCACAAAAATAATTTTGTTCACCATTAATTTGTAAAATAATAGAACAAGAAATTGCTGAATCTAGAAGAAGCTCCATCAGTATCATTAAAAAACCTCAGTTTCCATCTGCATTATAATACAAAAACCACATAGTCAAATGTCTGAAGGACAGGGGGAAAAAACAACTCCAATACCTGTAAAAAGAAAATCTGCAAGCAGCATTACTTTTCCCTTATACAAAAAAATAAAATAAAATAAAATAAAATAATAAAAAATAAAATAAAATAAAATAAAATAAAATAAAATAAAATAAAATAAAATAAAATAAAATAAATAAAATAAAATAAAATAAAATAAAATAAAATAAAATCCTCTCTTTTGCATGTTTTTCCTGATAATAAAATAATTTACATTTTGACTATTCCAGTGTCATGATCTCTAACTCCTTTCAATTTCGGACCAACTGAAATTCCTCAGGAGTTTTTCTCATTGTGGAAAAAACAAGACTACTCATCTGTCTAAGATCTTGTTGGAGAAACAGTTTGGCAAGACTGTAGTTTGCATCTTCCAAACAGTGATAACATGTACATATAGTCCCATTTTATTCTATAAATCAGTTCTTTCATTAGCTCATTTATAGGTATCTTTCTGAAACTTCAAAATGACTTGGCAATATCAGGAAAGATTTCAAAGGGTCACTCGATTTTCCTCTCAGTACATTCTCAGTATTAGTCACATTTAGCATAACACCATCAGGGGCCTCAGTTTTATTATTTCCATGTACCCTCCAGGGCTTCCATTTTCATCCTCAGAGCTCAATCACAGTTTTTCATACACTGGTCCTGCCCAAGGATAGAACCGTGCTTACTTTTCTTCTTTCTTTTAAGCTATATATTCAGATGAATGTCAAGTGCTGATTGAGAACATATTCCATGATGATCCCTATTTTCAGTTAAAATACATACTTACAGTTTTAGATTTAACTCTCTGCCTTTTCAGCCAGAATCATTTAGCTGGAGTCAATCAAGCATGTGATTAGAAATAATAACTCACAAGCAATGAATTCAAATAGGTCTTCGCCAAACTGTGTAAGTGTGGCAAACTGCTTAAGTGTGGCAAACTGCTACCTTCTTTGTAAAGAAGATACTAAAAACATACCTCAATAGACACAATTCTTGGACCTTAAACACTACGCTTCTTGTTGAGTTACAACACTCAATATTTAATTCTCACTTTCCAGAAGGTGCAATCATTATGGGTGTGGCTACCCTTGGGTGGACACCTCCTATTAACAACATTGTTGGCTTAGTCACGACCAGAAACAAAAAACTGTGGGGAGACTTTCAGATACTTTTAAAAAAGTGAAACTGTCCACAAGGCAGAAACTTGTTTGGTTTTGAGTAAAAATCCAACGCTAATGATCTAAAATATAAAACTGTATGTGAATGACATTAATGACATTTTAGTTGATCCTCAATTACCCTCTTTCACTGTGTAGTTCTCAAAAATGGCAGAGAACTTCAGAAAATGGCATCTTTAAGGAGAAAATAGCTAGCTCTCTCCTTAGTTTCTCTCCTTCCAAAACCAAAAGTTGTTTTACTTAACTAAATGAAGAGCCAAATTCCAGTGTCTAGCATGCATATTTCAGAATATTCAGATATTACTCTACCTTGTTTGTATTCACAGCCTCCAAAGAACTACCTGCCTTTAGAAAAATCTACCATGTTCATATTAGCATTAACAAGTCTTTTGCTTCACACATCTCCTTTACCATCTATTTCCCACTCTTTCACTGATACCAGAACACAAATACAGGATTTAAAAATCATTACTGGCAGCAGCTCTCAAAAAATTGTATAAAGCCCTGCTTTTAATGACAGTTTTTACTGTTGAGATTCCTGACCGAGAGAAGTTCAAGTGACTTGCATTAGTTTAGTGAGCAAGCTATTCATCAGAGCATCTGGAGGTGCTCACAGTCCAACGACCTTACTAACTTGCTAGCAATCCTAATATATTGATCTACAAATACTTTTAAATATTGTCCTTTCTGAGGTTTCTTCTGGTACACTTAAGAGTCCTTTTCAGTTTGCAAAGACGGGTATCATATAAATTGCCACATACTCCTGCTCCCCAACTGCTATTCTCTGTCAGCACCAGCAGTACCTATTTGTCTCAGGCCAACTGAGCAATCAAAAGAAACAAATCTCAGACTGACTAAACTTTGAAATATATCTGAAATACATCACACATCTTAATGTCAAACTTTAGATGAACATTGGATACAAAGAAGGATTTGCCACCTACCTACCACCTAATAAAAACCCAGTACTTAAAGGGAAAACTGAAGCATTTTGCTGCGCTTCCCAAATAAAGTGAAAAAACGGCCACACAACTGCTCTGAAAAATTACATACCATCTTTCCAGAACAGTCCTTTAAATCAGAAACAGCACTGAAAAAATCAGTTCAAATGAAGGAAGATGAAACTAATATGAGATACATTTCAAATTAGGATTTTTTTAGTAAGCTGCTTTGCTTTTTTTTCTCTTAAACTCACCTGAAGACAATAAACATTATTTTCTTGAGAAAAGAGTAATACAGGAGTCTATGTTCTTGTGTAGTGCATAATATAAAATGGCTTTAAATTTGTTTCCAAGGACAACAATTAGAAAACTCTTAATATGAATACATGTAAAGATAACTACTGTACTTTAATAACCCAGTTTCTGTTGTAAAACCTCACTAATAATTTTGTCACATAATCTATGACCAGTGCAACATCTATCTTCCATATGATTTCTTTGTAGGAGTTAACATTCTGTCTGTAACTTTTATTGCCTTCGCAGGAGGTATAGATAGGATCGTGAGCATAAATTTAACTTATACCTAGAAACAGCACCACAATTTTAATATTCATCCAATTAAAAAAAAAGAACTTTCCAGTTCTCACATTTTATAACATATTCCCACAAAATTCTTACTGTCCTACAAAAGGGACAGTTAGCAATGTTTTTAGAAAGTCCTCACAGGCACACTGGCCTCTTCTCAAAAGCACTTAACCACAACAATCTTCCCCCTCCACAAAATCTCAGTCATGCAAAACCACAGAGCTATCACTCATTTTCAGATACACATTTATAGAAAAACAATCAACAAAATGTTTTTTAAAAATATCTTATTTAAAATACTGTTAGGAAAGCACATCTATTACTCCCTGAGGTGCTCATACACAGTTATCAATCAGTACCATTTTTAGTTGTAATCTATTACCCACAGCTTTTACATTTATTAAAGCAAGTGCAATGAAAGATTATTTTTAGGGGATGAAGGAAGGACAACATGACATGTTCAAGATAAAAAGTAATCAAAGCAGCCAGATTTCTTTATCTAAAACTCAACTGAAATCCAAGAATATAAGAAGAACAATTCATTCTAGAGCTTGACAGCTATTTTATACAAATTTGGAAAATAATAATGAGAAAAGAATGGAATTATTTCATCTGCTGCCCAAGCTGTCCCCTTCACAGATTAAAAAAAAAAAATATTTTTTTTCAAAAAGGTACAAAATGCATTTCCCCTTCAGATATATATACAAAGCAAAAGATTTCTGGGCCCAACTCCAAAATCCATAGACTAGTGAAAATAATCCTTTTTCACTTAAAACGATTATCAGTGAAGTCAAAGAATAATGGCTACCTGATTACACAGATGACTTTCATGACTAAGCCTTTAATTAATATTGGTTAGTATGTTCTATTATTACAAGCAACACTCAATAATATTTAAGAATAAAAAGTATTATCTGACTTCCTTTTGTAGGTGAAAAGGTATTTCTATCAGATTTAATTATTATGTCATATTATTAATTACAGCAACTACCATATTATCATTTGTTGTCCATTAGTTAATAAATGTACACACACCCTTCTGCTCATTTCTTTTGACAAAAACAAACAGAAAAAAAAATCAAAACACCAAAAAGCAGTTAAACCTTAGCGCAGAAGAATTGTCACAGATGGTGTGCATATCCTGCCGCATCATTTCTGGGCCTCCAGTTTGGGAAAGAAAAAGAAGAAAAGACTGTGACATTAAGTAAATCATGTGAAATATATTGCAATGTACTCTACTAATCTTTATTGGTAATTTATAGCTGCAGGACATTTGTAAATTTAACAGCCCATCAAAGCTTTTGAGAGGACTCAGTCCTGAGTACTCATTAAGTGAAATTAAACATAACTTTCCATAAAGTATTATGCAGCATGAATGGGTGGGCAAGTTTGTGAGCAGCTACGACAATAATAATTTATAGTTTGTAATCCTTCCTTATGACTTCCAAAAACATAAAAAAAGCACTTGGCAGCTACAAAAAATACTTAGTCCATGCTATAAATTACTCTGGCAGAAAAATCTTTTATGTCCCTGAAGGATGCACTAATTCTTCTTTCTCCAATGGAAAAAGATAAGCTAAATACAGAAATACACCACCTCCCTTTATCTGCAGGATAGTATTCCCTGCATGTTCTTCTCCCCAGCTATTTATGTTCTCTCCGCAAGCACAAGTCATAAATAAGGCCAGTAAGAATTCAGGTAAATGCCATGGAGCTATCTAGACCATCCAGATATGCAATTCCCTAGAAACAGTCTATACACTTTAATAAGTATGCATTCCCCCTGAAGACACTTCTCTCTCTACAAAATCAAGCACAGAACTATATTGTTGGACACAAAAAGAAAAAACACAAGGACCAAGAAAGGAAGAGAGGAAAACTATGTGTGACAGAAGGTACCTATTCAAATACACATCTTTTACACACAACTTTCTGAGATAACTAGTATAATTTTAAAAGCAGCCAAGAAGGCAACTGGCAGCTTTTGTACTTTAGTCTGCCTCTGGAAAAAATGTTTGTTTTGTTGTTTGTTTGTTTTTTTAACCTAGGAAGTACACCAATAAAAAATGCACAGACACACACACACAAAAACCCGAGCACAAAACGAGCAACTTTTGATACCGAGATGTTTGAGATTTACACCCAAGAGCGGATGACACCAAGCAGTATGGGAGGTCGTACGTGAAAAATTCATGAGAGATACCTGAAACAACCCTAAGGATTAAAATAAAAAATGTTTAAATTTACTTAAGGAGAGCAAAACATTTTTTAGAAGCCTCCACCTCCTGCCGTCTAACTGTGGGACGAGCAATGCCAGGCTAATTTCTTTCTCTAGTGCCAGCAGCGCACTCCCTCCACAGTGATAGCGTGCAGAGGGCAAGCCCTGCATTCATGAAAAGATTTGATGCTTGAGTGAGCCTGAGCTGCCCAAATGGCAGTCGGGAGGTGGAGATACCATCTTAGAAGTACACCTTTGGCACCTCCTGATTCACCGTGATAGATGAGTGGTTTGGACACCCTGCACAGACCCCTCTGGGCACAGCACTATAAGGACTTGTGTTTTATGTATGATATGTGCAATCCTCTCATGTATCATTGTTCTAGATAGTCTCTGTGGCCTCTGGCTCAACTCACTCCAGTCTATCTTGGCTGCAGCACAGGCCCTGTGAAGAGAAGTCAAGGGAGTTGGGCCTGTCCACTGGGAGCTGGGATCGCTTCAGGGCACCTGGCAGCACTAGAGACCTCCTGAGGTCCTTTCCAGCCTGGATGGTCCTGTGAGCCGAGATTTAATTGTCATCCTTCTGACAGAAAGCTCGTTAGCATTCTAACACCATGTCCTAGGCCGGACTGTAACCAGCCACCCCAAAGCAGCCCTCTCAAACCAAACCAAAAATAGCAGATTTCACAACATTCCCCAGTATTAACTCCACTCATAAACACCAGCTACTATTTACTAAGTAATAAACATGATTAACGGTTTAATTTTGGATCAATAAGAAATGTAGTTCTACAAGACAGATTCACTATAACTTAGTGCTAATTAACAATTAAAGGATCGGAGCCTTCTCCTTAGAGTCTAACAAGGAACATGGCTGAACAGATTTGAGAAAACAGCCCATCTTTATTTCTGGAGAAGTAGAAAGGAGGCTCTTTAATTTCATATCCTTATATTTATAGCTACTAAATATATAGCTATCTTACAAATATACATTACATATATAGATATATGCACATTTATATTACAAATAATACATATGTATTTTTATATATATGTGTGTGTGTGTATATATATAGCTGTCTTACAAAAAGTGTCCCAGAAACAGAAGGTAACTCAAAAACAAGACACAAAACCTTGGAGTGCTGAAGTCCTGCAATGTAAACAATGCATTAAGAAATCCACACATATTAGTAGCCCATACCTGAAGATGTTTCCTAGATTGATATATCCCATTTTAAGAACCTTTGATTGAATACCCAACTTCTTAATTTGCAACTACTTTTGTTTGCTGACTCACTAAACTGTATAATACACAAGAAATGGTAACTGATCAAAGCCAACTGCACATTTGG
The DNA here is from genome assembly GCF_028858705.1 of Grus americana. Classification (NCBI taxonomy): domain Eukaryota; kingdom Metazoa; phylum Chordata; class Aves; order Gruiformes; family Gruidae; genus Grus; species Grus americana. Next base: position 62,225,223 of record NC_072891.1, read on the forward strand.
ATTTTTAAAGTGCTGGCATGCAAGAACTTCCCTGACACAACCTTTGAAATTCCATTGCCATTACACCTCTGCAGCTGGGATATGAATTTCTGCCGGTGTTAAACCCTTCAGTCACCTAGAACACTACAAATCTTTTTCTTTAAAGTAGACGTTTTGAATAACAAATTGAACGATGGACGCCAAGGAAGAACAGACCCCAATTCAAACCACAAAGTCTTTTCTTCTTCTTTCTCTTCCAAAGCCAAAGGTAGGTTGGAATCTTCATTTAGACACTGATATTCATATACTTGTGGTACAGAAAGAGTTTACAAAAATGTGAGTTTGTGTAGCAATTCTATACACACAAACACATGATCATGTATCTGTACAAATAGATATAAACATATAAATGGTATGTACCTGTCTAAAAACACTGATTCCTTATTCTGGAACACAAAAGTAATTTCCAATGTGCAAACCACTTTGACCAAATCAAATTCTTCACGATGTTTTCTAATTGAAAAAATGTGCTTCTTAATATCATATCCTTACAGTTCTTGTTTAACGCAGTGCCAGGCAAAAAGGTTGGTTGAGGATTTTTCTTCCTCAATGTCTGATTACTTTTCTCTCTGTTTTTGCCTCCCTAATGCTGTGGCACAGGACTTTGCTATAGTCATTATTTTCAACAGGACACAGGTTCACTTCTTTACAGCTTATTAGAGTATTTTATGGCATCACCATCAAAGAAACTGTAAGGATTTGTGTTGCTCCATTAAATGTTACAAGGCTGCGTTTTCCATATGAAATATAATTTTGTACATTTTTTGTCAATTTTATTGTCATAATAATCTTTGCAAGATTTCCTTAATTTCTTTTTTTCTTTTATTGCTGTTTGTTTGCTTGGGTCTTTTTGGAAGAATTAATACAGGAAATATTAATAAGACAAGCTCATTAAAGCATAGGAATGAAATGATTTGGGATCTCTGCACTACTCTTAACAATGAATGGGAACAAAACATTCTTTTTTTCTGCTTACAAATAATAATAAAAGTTATTAGCCACTTTATCACCTGAAGAATTGTCACAGAGTGAGCATTTAGCATGCAAATGCCAGCATGAGCACTATCTCTGTGTATGAAGGTAATATAAGCAGAGGTTTCATTAAATAGTGCCTGGTCATTTACAACACACACACAAGAAAGTCTGCTACTTAGTATGAAAAATATAATCAGTTCAAGTGCATTAAAGCACTATGTTTCTGTCAGGAGCTCCAACTACTAGAACTGCATAAATTACTTTCAAAAGAAAAGTGAGGTGCACAAATGTGGTACTTAGGGATATGGTTTAGCGGAGGACTTGGCAGTGCTAGGTTAACAATTGGATTTGCTGATCTTAAAGGTCTTTTCCAACCCAAACGATTCTATGATTGTTTCAGCCATGCATCCCGTGTCACAATATGTCCATTTCAGCTACACCAGCAGTGTTTACACGAGCTGCAGCCCTTGTTTTCACAAGAGTGGAGAAAGTGCTGCTCATTAGCGCTATTCATTGCCAGTTACACAAGAGGTCTACTTGCAACTACACCAGGTGGCTAAACACTAGTTGCCTCAAAGACAAATACTGCTACAAAAAAATTTCAGTGTACCGAGAGACCAATAATACAAACCACAATAACTTCCTGACTAACTTATTTTGTTACTCTGACCATCTTCCTTGTTTCTGTAGTGAAATATCCTTTTTTATCCTGATGGTAACAACCAAGAAATGCTGGGGGTTTTGGTGATTAGGACATTCATCTAGAAAAACTAGCAACAAAGGAATTGCTGCTGTTCCAAAATAATTTAGTACTAAACTTTTACAGACTTTATTAGATACAGGACAAAGCCCAAAACAACTATCATTATTGTTTAATAAAAAGGTTATTTCTTTTCATACTGGAGAAGCAATCATTCCTCCTCTGTCATATCATGGTGTGAGGTGCATTACTATACAAGACACACATGTGGAATGCTGGAGAGATGGAAAAACTGCTGACTTAAAATAAGGCCCAATAAAGGGAGGGGAGGGCAGAAACAAACCTTTAAAATGAGCTCATATTTGTAAATCACATACGTTCTTTACAAAATATTTCAATATTTGTGTCAGAAATGAGATATTAAATTACTTTATAAATTAGTGGAAGCTTCTGGAAATAATGTAATTGATATTGTCAAGTAATTGGGTGTATTCTATATTGTAGAAATTTGCATCCAAGACAGCCAAAAGACACAAAAGTGATTCCAAAATAGGGCAGTCTTTGGATTATTTTTGTATGTGAGAGATTCCTGTGTATAACAAAATGGTCAGAATTTCTGAAGGTCTGTAGCCTTTATAAAATATTCCTGGTTATGCAATTCTACTAGAATGACTAGGCTATTATGACCCTTTTGCCATCCACTGATACCTGTCATTGCACCCTCCAAAATCATGCAGGATTCACTCCTTTCTGAGAATACAAACTTGTAACTCCTCTGAAAGCTTTACAAAGTGGCTTGCGACAAACTACTAAAGCCTTCAAGTCCTTACTAGTCACGTGGCTCGGCTGAAGAAACCCTCTCCCCCTCAAATGCCCAGTCAAGCCCCTGACACGATGCCCAGTCCTGGCCTGTTACCCTGCTGCCTTCTGCAGGTGGCCGTGCGGGCGGCTCAGCCCAGGCTGGCTGAGCCAGCTGGAGCTGCCTCACTCGACTTTCGCATCTCATTACTTCCGCTTTTCTAACTTTTCCACTACTGAGCACCATCAATTATGCACTAGAATAACAGAGGCTTGGCTCAGCAATGTAACATAAAGGCCGATTATGAGTGTAAATAATTTAAACACCTGCGTGCCATGTTTCTTTTAGCAGTGATACGCGGCTGGTGGATGTGATGCACTCATAGGGGAGGCTCAGCCTGTTAATGTACTGACAACTCTCCCCGTTCACATGATGGGGAGGGCCTGCTGCAATGCTGCTGTTGGTCTAGCAACAGAAGGTTAAAAAAAGAGTTTCTTAATTAGAAAAGAGAATCGCTGAGAGTCAAACATGCAAGAAGATGCAAGTTTCAAAGTCTATGGTCCAGAGAAGTTGGCAAACTGTTTATATCTCTGGTACATAGAATCCCTCATTCAAAAGGAAAGGTTAAAAATGGGTTTTCAGGTGGGGAATGCAATGTTATAGAATGCAGCTATAAAACAACCTTAGGCTACTTAAGAGTAGAAGAGAAAGGAACAGTGTATTAGAAAAATTGATTTTGTACTATTAACTATAGAAAGTCTATTTTTGCCTGCTAGGCCGTTCAGTACATTGGTGCTGCCACTTAAGACATTGATACCAAATGTTCCAACTTCTATTCCATAGAGTTTAATTTTGCTCCTAGTATGTGACTCAGAGTTATCTCATAAACAGCCAAAGATCAGGCACCTGGTACCTCCTTCAAAATGCATAGGTAAATGTCAAAATGGGGCCCTCCTCAGATAAAAATGGCTAAGGAACAAGTTTGCAATATCTGGATTAGTTTAACTATGCTCCGACTTTTCTATAATACCCTTTGCATGATTCAGCATTTCTGTCATGAGCCTTCACAGTAATAAGATGTGGGACAGCTCTAACATATGCTATTTTAAAACAACCAAGGGACTGTTAAAAACCCCTGCAGCTGAGAGAGATGGCTTTAAATTACATTTTTTGTTTGCTTTGAAAATCCACGAATAATTTGACATTGTAATGTAGGGTACATGGAATGTTTCCAGCTGAAAAACGTAGTCCACACTCCAGTTAAATGAGTTTTGAACCAAAAGCGCACATACAATAACACAGTTCATAGTTTCACATCTGAGCTGAGGATCATGCTGCACAGAAAAACTCCAAAATACAAAGGGTTGTGATGGCCAAGGGGACAGAATTAAGAAATATGAAACCATTACATGTGTAACTGAAATACACAATCTTTCAAACTGCGGTTTCAAAACTGTGTTGGGATTTGACCACGTCAATTGAAAGAAAGGGATAAAGGGGGGCAGGGGGTGTTGTTGCTTAAAACAGCAAACCTTAATAGCACCCATATGATTTAGCAAATCAATGTGGCCAAAGTCAATAAATAATCATGCAGTTATTTTCTGAAACAATTTCATTACTTTCTTTGAGCTAACAATTGGTAATTGAGGAAAAGCGTTTTCATATTTCCCTGTTAGATACATCTTTGCTAAGTTCCCTTCAAATAAAGAGTAGGATTTGCACCTTTATTATTGTACGAATATTTCAAAGCAACTTCTTTGGAAAGTTACTAGGTTCTTACTGCATATTTTTTTCCAGTATTGATCGACAGGAAATAGCCTTGCTTAACTCCTTGTGCACCATTTTCTCCCAGGGCCACCACATTTATTTGAACAGACTGTAGGAGTGCCATTAAGTTCCTCTGTGGTGAAGACTGCATGCATTGAATTGTTCCTGTACCACAGCCAGACAACTTAGAAATCTCCTTCATCAAAAAATGTGCAAATGAACCCAAATATAATGTCTATTTATTTATTTTTTTTACCTGGGAGTTTTATTTTATGCTGACTGGTATGCAGCACACAATCTTCACACAGCACTTCTTTGCAGCCAAGCATTTTATGTGCCATAATGAGGGGCATTTTATAGACATGGCAATTATCATGGATTTTAGGGCTTAGGTAGCTGACAACCTCATAGTGGGAGACTTCCCTATACTTAAGACAAAGTTTCTCATTAAGTAATATAGATACATTTCAGTTCAGTTTCACACAGGCAGGCTGACAGATAAGGCCAAACTTGTAAAACCAGCCATCCATGGGATGAAAGGTCTCAGCAGTGAGCCAGCGTGTAAGGTAATTTTAATCAAGAAGGATTGCCATGGACAACATCTCTCTATACAACAATTACCATTTGTGTAGTATTATACAGTATTAAGAACATTAGTCAACACTATAGAAATCTTTCTCTGACCATCTCGCTATACATGTAATGACAGTATGCTATTACATAAAAGTGTATACAAAGTACAGATATTTACAGAAAATGAGAAATAAAGACGGATTATACACTAGACCCCTTACATTTTAACCAGCCCACAGTATCCCAAAGTATTTTACTTTCCCAAGTGGATTCTATCATTTATTGCTCTCCTTCCCAACTGTAATTATTCTGTTCTATTGATGAAAATGAGAGCAGTACATCCACACCCTCTCATTTGCAGGAGCGTGTCTTGCAGGTTCCACAGTTTCAGGCTTGCCAGATTGGAAGAGTTCATTACAATTAGAGATGTTTACCGTGTTTATGAAATAGTTTAAGTAACCACAGTCAATGGAAGGATTAGCAAGTACATATGGTCCAGAGATGCTTACAAAAATAATTAAAAGTAGTCAGTGAAAACCAAGTGGGTGGAGCATCCTTGTATGTGGGAGGGAAATACTACCAGCAGCCATGAACAAATCTCCTAAATTCAGGAATCTACCGATGCCTCTACCTCAGTCTGCCACCTACTTCCATGTGCGTGCGAAAGTTTGCCTGCCCTACTCATCTGTGAGATCGCAAACAGCCTTTAATATTTCATTCAGCCCAAAGCACAGAGCGTGCTCAAATTCAATACAAGGAAATGCTTTATCTCTTCCTTCACAGACTAATAATCCGACAAAACCAGAAGCACCAGGGAGTCATGACAAGTTGTGAGGAAATGACGTGCAGACATTTCTGAACACTTTTATTCCTGTTTACTGTTTGGGACACTTGGAGTGAATAAACACCAATTAAGAGCCTTTTGTTCACTGATGCATAAAAACAGACCCAATATCAAGGGCTCGACTGGTTACCAGAGTACTTTTTACTTAGATGAATTCTTTGAAACATTTTTCCCCCCCTAGCTTGGTACATGTCATTAAAAATTATTTTCCCTCATTTTTTCATGAGTAAATGGCTTTAATTCATAAAATGGCAAAAACTCTACTAATCTGACAAATCCACCCTCACATACAAATTGGAAACTGTATCCATAGAATGCTTCAAAAAAGATTCCCATTAACTGCTAAATTTCACTGTATTTTTAGGATTGCCTTAATTTTTCCCACATACTGAGACTAAGATTATCATCTCATTTCACTAAAGGACACCTAAAAATATTGGCCATTTACAGTGTATCAGATTGTGTTGTGGGACAGCACTTTGAACAGCATGGTCTGGATGTGCTCACGGAGACATTTACATAGCAACACCCTTCTATGTTAACAGAAATCTAAATACACAGACTTCATTAAAGACATGAGACAAGTCCAAAATTTTAGAAGTTCTGAAGTGAATTTACTTAATATTGTATCACTGACAGAATGTGATTCTGCAGTTAACAGACCAACAGTTGAAGAAAATACATGTTAATAAAATAATTTATATTTTAATGTTTATATTACTTCCAGTAGGAGGAGGTTGCTGAGTAAGCTTTTAAATAGTACCTACAGATTATGGTAATGGCCTATCAACCAGCTTTTAACTGTTTTTATTTTATCCAGCTGATCTAAGCTTATTAGAAGTACTTCCACAGTGATTTCTGCAACTATTCAGGAATACAAAATACACAGAAGGATGGTCAACATTGCTGATAAATGAAAACAATTTTTTACACACCTGCCTTTATGATACCAGGATCCAACAATTAATTCATGGCATATATTATTAACTAGGAAAAATGTATAAATTCTAATTAAGGGTTGTACCTTTTTAAAACAAAAACTGGAGAGAATACATTTAGGCTGTAGGAGCCCGTAGCTAAATGCCCATGACATTTAGAATGACAAGCACTATAATGCTCTTCCATGACTCCATCAGGCTTCTAGACCTGGCAGCAGTAGACACTGTCAGGTAAATTACTGTGCATACACTGTCTGCTGACACTGAAATAAAAAAATGTGAAAAGGCTAAAATCAGACACGTCATGCTGGAAGATGGAGGAAAGGGAATAAAAATATTCCAGTGCTATATGCTTTTATATGTTACAAATAGGCCTTCAAATATTGTATCTGTTTTTCAAGTCCTGTCTTTGCATGTATCTCTAGCAGTCTTTGCTATTAACAAAGAATCCTGATAGAATACAGCGAGTGAGAAATTAATCTCCTAATGGCATTAAAAATTAGACCTATCCTAGTATTGGGAAAAAAAAAAGACCAAAAAACATTTGGCAAAACCTTGAACATTGAGAAAGAAGCTAAATGTTGAACATGGTCTAAGGAATCACAGGTCTTATATAGGAAATATCACATAGGAGCTTAAATATTTATTTTGATCAGTATTTGGACATTGCAGCAATGCTCAGAGGTGAGGGGATGCACATGGCACTAACTTACAAACCAGAAGTCCTTCTGAAAATACACCATTCCTGACATAAATTACACATATCAGAAACCAGAAATATCTTTATATGATTCGAAATTATAATCAAAACTAAGAGTCCATAACGGAACTTTAACGTTACACTGACACACAGAAACACTGTACCATTATTATAAATAGTTCCGCACATCCTAGCTAAAGCCTGATTCATCATGACACTATTAATTCAGTCTTATATTCACCCCATTCTAGGACAATCAGTGAAACACTGATGTCCCTGAAGAGCACAACTGCTATTATATGTAACATTACACATATACCTATTATCAAAATAAAAGCCTAGATGTTCCATGAAACTACACATCCTGCAACCCATAGCTGAAATGCAGCAGTACATACGCTGGATATTATCAGAAGTGTCAGACCATATATCAGACTGTTTGAAGCACTGTTTATATATACACAACTAATCTCTAGCTGAAGTTTTCCAGTCTTATTAATTCAAATTGAACAGAAGGCTCATGTTTCAATGTTAAATAAATTGTTCTAATTTATAATGCTCTCATGCAAATTGAATTAGAGAAAAAAGATAATATGTAAAACTATATTAATTCTTAAAACTGCACAAATTTTACTCACCTTATCCACTTTAATGATTATCCCCATTATTTCAATAAGTCTACTCGTCAAAGTACGACAAGCAGTCAATACCTGTAACACTTAGAAACTGCTGCAAGCCTTGCACTGTTTTGCTTACTTGGCCATTGATACCAGAGTTGTTAACATGTCAGCAACCTGCATCCATTACTAAAGTCAAGTCCTCTTTGATTTATGAACATTTTATTTATTTATTTTTAAATGTGTTATCCTAGTAACACTTAAGTGCAGGGGAAAAAAGGGTCTGATGGGACTGCAGGAGAGAAACAAAGCTGATCATTTGGTTTCAACTAGGAGTATATCCAAGCAATCATGCTTATCAGTTTGAAAGGGGCTAATGAAACATTATCTTCAGGTGAATGGTCTTCATGTATCACTATTTCTGCTACAAATTATTTCTTAACCACAGCGGCACCCCTCAACACAGCTATTCTACTTAAGAACTCTGAATATTCAGAGGAAGGAGGAAGAGTTCAGAAGTGTCAATACAAATGAGAGGACCTATTCTGTGTCCTAGCCATCACCACATGTTCTAGAGTAAGAAATTATCATCCTACTTTAATTTGGTGTAATTCTTTTATATCAACCATTTATGAAGCAGAGCTGGTTGCATACAGATTATCAGCATGCAAAATTCTACCACCAATTCATATCTATAATTTTTCTCAGAGAGCAATCAAATACTCTTTTTAAAGTTTGAATTGGAGTTTCAGCCGTTCCACAAATTAACTTGCTACAGCTTACTGTATGCTTTATATTTAAGGCAATTTCTCTCTTTTATGACATGATGCATTTTATTTTCTTATTAAATATGATTTAAACGAATGAAGTATTCATTGCAGAAGTCAAAAGCAAATGGGCAGCAACTGAGCTCTGTATCACAAATATTAACTTTAATGTGAAGAGGCACAAATTGTTTTTTCTGGCATCAGGGGCTCCAAGGATTAAAAAATTAATGTCTGTCCATCCAGACAGAGAACAGCTGTTCAGCTAATAAACCACATTTCCCACTTTTTGCACAGGACTGCAAGACCAAAAAGCTCTGGCTGTGCTGAAATTAGCTTTGCAAGCACTTAAGTCACTAAGGAGTGCCCCTTGCAAAAACAACTCCAAACTTTCCTAAGCCCTGCACTTCCCTTATTTCAGTGGCTAAAATTTCATCCAAGGAAAAAGTCTTTTCAGAAGTCCACCACTTCATTTCCATGTGCTTCATCTAGAAGCTATGCCATACTGCAGGTGAAAGCAAACCTACATGAGCTTTTGACTAAATGTTTGCCCTCTGTTAATCAGCTGTATTTTCCAGACTTTCCAGAATATCCCAGACATCCACAGCAACCAGTCAGTTCTGCCTGCAATTTTTGTTCTCTGTTCCCAGCACTAAAGTAAGAAGAGGTTCTAGCCCTTTGCAGGTTATTTCTTCCTGTGAGGGCAGGTAATACTCCTCATAATCAGGGGTATTGTGTTTTTAAATTACAAAGTGCAGCTGCCTTACAGTGAATAGGGATATGTAACCTCAAATTGCAGTTCTTAAGAGGTCACAGTTTAAATCCAGTTATGTATAGGAGGATGAGCAAAGTTAGCTTTGATTAGTTGCAAAGTGATAGAACCTCCTTACTCGCTTCCTTTTCTCCCTCTCCCGCTCATCTAACCACACCACCACCACCATCAAAACAAAACAAAACAAAACAAAACCACAAAAAAAAAAAAAGAAGAAGAAACTCTCTTTGCTCCAGTGATCTGTTGTTCGAAGAATGCTATCTGCCTGTGCACAGCCCCTTGGCCATCTGGGCCATGAAGGGCCCTCAATCCCAGCCCTGAATGGTAATTGTCTCAGAGAGCACCCTCACAGGCATTTCAGGCAGTGGGGCTTATTAAAATCCTGAAGGGCAGTAATCCCTGAATGCCACTAAAAAGATCTCCAGCTGCTACCGTTTATGAAGTGGGCTTGACAAGAGAGAGAAAAGGAGAGGGAGCTGGGGGGAGGGAGGAAAGGGAAAAGAAAAATTTAGAAGAGGCAAGTTATCCAAACAGGGCCCCCATAAGAAGAGTCATGTTTTATCAGCTTAGGCTTTCTTGCCTCAGTTCCCAAATATATCATCTCCACTCCAAACCCGCATTAAGCCTTCCTTTTACTTGTTCCTGAAGGGCTACGGAAGGCAGGGAACACCTCATGAACATATGCTTACAGAAGATCTAAAATTAGATAGGAAAGAGAAATGAGGAAGGCAGGTGAGGGAGCCAGAAGCAGAACTGAGGTCTGCCTTTTCCCAGCTGGTATGATGAAAATTTCTAGATGTGAAAGCATTCAAAATCAGTTTTCTCTGTATGTGCATATCTCTTCCCCCCCCCCCCCCCAAATTCTGAAAAAGTCTTTTCATCTCATTAGGTTAAGCTGATTAATAAAAATTCAGCAGTTTGCCCATTGCTTCTTCAGAAGTGGTGAAGCTGAAAGATGCTGGCGGAAGGTTTTTGTGTTGAAGACAATAAGTGGGATGACTTCTTAAATCCATCGTTGTCATCCTCCATTACAGATAAATAGACACCTTGGCTCAAATTCTTCAAACAAACACTACATTGCTACACTTCTTTGTTTTCTATCAACCTTCATGAAAAGGTTAACCCTTCCAAAGTGCAGAGATTTGTGTGTGTGTTTTATAATTCACCAAGTAAGTGAAAGCTTTCTCTCATTTCAGCAATTATTTAGACAAGCTGTTGAAAAGGCGTTATAGAACACGTATTGGGAAAACAGAGGCTGTGGAAAATGAAGAATGAACTGGTCAATTGCTATATTTTAGTACAAAAGTGCACTCAAAACTGAAGTTGAATGTGCAATTTGCATATCTTCAGAAACTGCTGTAACTTAAACAGGGTTTTAAAAAATATTCTAGAGGCCAGAATTTTAAAATTCTGCATTAATAAAGTAGAAAACCATTACATGTATTTGGTTTTTTAAACACTACGAATGAATGTAATTCATCATCTAAGGACCTAAGGACAAAACGATAAATCTGTTCTCTAGCTGAAAATTCTAAATTTGGTATTTTGAGGTACTATATTTGCAAAATTCACTTCTGAAAATAAATATGTCAGAAGTTGACTGCTCAAGTAAAAGATCAAGTTGAAAAATCAAATAATTTCCACCCATTTCCTGACTATGACAGACCCTATTATAAATTAAACGTTTCTTTAAACTATTTTAAGCACAAACACCACAACATCTCAATTAATACAATTAAAACCAGCCTTCCACAATTTCATACTTTTCTAAAATGCTGCAATGTCCCTGTACTTTAGACATGCAAGATCAGACAGGCACTTATTGACATGTACAAAATATTTTTTACAGATACTAGACCAGAATTTCAGGACATTTTTTCAGCAATGTGATCAATAAGAGAAACTCTCATACATAAATATACATATATGACTGTGTATCATTTTTTTTATTTGCCCTTACAGCAGAGCTCTAAACCAGATACCATTAATCTTAACTGCCAAAACCTGCACAGATCATTGTAAAAACTGTGCTAATTTTGATACTGCACGAGGCAGGGTCACTGCAGCTTTTAGCAAAAATCCCTGTGTCAAACCAGTGAGTATATTCTCTAGGCATTTGATTTTTAAAGATGATTTGGGCTTGTATCTAACATCCACAGAGATTAAAAGAGCATTTTCATGTTCTGTTTACAAAAATGACATAACACTATGTTGTTCTGAACTTTTAGTTCAGATAAGAGACTACAAACTACAATGGACCTTCAGAAACCTGTTGGGTTCATATTTTGTTATGGTCTGTTTGATAGAGCCATTCTAATACCTGGCAATAGGATAAGTAATTACACAAAAGAAAATGCTCATGCCTGTTGTGGACTCTATACCAGAAAGAAGTAAATTTTAATGCTTCAAAAAGAACTTTCATTGATGCATCCTGACTTTTCCTGGCTGTTAAATGCTAACCATACTATTAAACCTGTTATGTTACATTAGAAATAAGGAAGTAAAGCATAAACACAAACGTGAAGAATATTGAAAAATAGAAGGAAACTGGCTTAGACATAACAGTTTGGTAAAACTGCTTTTATTTCATTGGTGTAAGTCACAACTGGTTTTTTAATAGAAATATGAAATATACATACAGGATATATATACATATCCCAGTCTGGGCAAAAGCAGCAATTCCAGTAATCCTTCCCAAGAATAATTGAAACATATCATAATAAAAATATACACCTGTATATTGTCCTGAATTTCATGTCCTAAATTATCCTCTCGTTACAATTTAAATATAGCAATGAAAACCAGTACTGGGTTGTCAAGAAATAAAACTATGTTGCCCAATTACAGTACCATTGTTTGCTATTGTTTCTGACTAATCAAGCCAAATTAAGTTCAGTTCTGCTAAACTTCAACTTTTAAATTTCTCATTAGTTACAAATGAACAAGTCAATGCAGATTCTGGTTAAGAGACCAATATAGAAAAACATAAAATTAAACTCCTTTCTGAATCCGAAACACAGAAGTAAAGACACATGAACTGTTTTCAGTTAAGAGATTGTGTACAACCCTGATTAACCTACCCACAGCAACAGACTGGCTGAGCTCTCTAGGAGAACAGTTCATTACCATGTTTTGTGATTTCAATTAATTCATTGAAATGCCACACTGCCATAGGAAACGGGCTGTACCAATCAAACTGGGAAACTGATTATGGTGAAAGCTGAACTGAAAATCAGTACCTACACAGATGATGAGGGTTTTTCTTCCCTTTGTTCTCAAGCAGGTCTTTTTCAGTGCAAAAGGTGTAAATAGTTAGCAGTGCACTAGGCAACGTAACTCTATGTTGCCACCTGCCCCCGCTTCCATTGCTTCAGTCTTCATGGAGACATGCCTAACAAGTCTTCGTATTATTTTGTTTTCTTCTTTACAGACTCTTACTGTAAAATAAAACACTCTTCTTGAGAAGAGTGTTGGAAAAATTCAACTACTCCCAGCCCTTACAACATTTTAATTCATTACGTTCATTTAAGAAAACACTGGTAGAATTAGATTTTAAAAAATAAAATAAGAAGATGCAATAAACCCATTCAATTTTGTGATAGTATTTGTCCATCATAAAATTTTGCTATCATAAAACAGGAAAGATAAGTGAGAAAGATAAGAGAAACAGTGGGCATGACTGTATATGGAGGAGAGTATTTTGCATCAATACAGTACAATTATCATACTAATTTGAAATTTGGATAAATGTTTACAGAATAAAAGAATCAAAAAATTTGAAGAAAACGGATGCAACTCAGTGCACAGTTCTAAGTTACCAACAACTACCTGTTTCTCAGACTGGCTTCTGCTAAAATGGGAAAACAGCTGGTTAGTGTACAAAATAATGCTGCATTATGGAGCGGTCAGATAAACATACCATTACAGAGACAAAAGAAAAAGTAAAACCATATTTCTAACAAGACTTACAAGCTTTCTAAAAAATTCATGGTTACAGCTGAAATATCAACTACAGTAGTGAAGGCACACTTTTTGTTTTTTAACATGAGACTCAAGAAAAAGAGCACATAAATAAATTACAATTTTGATTGGCTATTTTTTTTTAATATAGGCCAGTGAATTCACAAATGAGTGTCATTTAGAACAGTTGATTAGGCAAGTACAAAGAAACAACTCTACACTAAATTTTAAAAGCAGAAGAGGGATAATTTGTACAACGATGTTGTTTTCCAGTCTGAACAATAAACCCTTCAAAAATGGAGGCATTTTACACTATTTCATATACACATGCTTTAAGGTCAAAATAAAAATCTTATGGTTCATATAACAGAGAATTGTTCTGATTGTTGCAGAAGCAGTATCTCTGAATTTTCCTGTCTGTAAAATATCAATCACAATATTAAAATTGTTGTGTTAGGTGAGAAAGGGAAGCAGACACACAAATGAGAAGGATATTAAAAAAAGAGAAGTGGCCTAGACAAGACTCTGGTTACTTGTTTCCTTATACTGGCTTTATTGAAAGTCACTTTGCACTTGAAGCATACACAAAAATTCTAATGATGTTTAACTTTTTCAAGTTGGTATTTGTGATGCAGTAGTTTTCAGTAAAATCTATTTTCCAGCTGTTGGTTTAAACTCCAAGACAGAAGAAAACATCAGTAATGGTTAAAACTGGAAAACTAACAAAATGTAAAAATGTGTTTAAAATACTAGTTCAAAGAAAAACAGATTCACTGCACATGAAAAAAAATCATAAATCTTCCTCTTCTGTATCACAACTACAAATGCCTCAACTACACATTCCTGTCTTCAGAACAGATAAAGGAACTTGAATAGGGTCTGGCAATCAGTATACATTATTTATAGAGAGTATTCTTCTCATTAGGGAAAAAAAAGGAAAAAAATGTTTACCGGAGCAGGGGGGGGCAGGGGAAGGGAGATCTACTTCAACCTATTCTTCAGGTATTCTACACACCAAATCAGCTGATCTCTAGTGAAATTAAAATCGTGGTTAACTAAAATTCATTCACATTGCTTCACAGCACTTTATAATAATGTGTTACCTACTTATCAAAAGTCAATTTTTCTGGTTTTGAAATAGTACTGCTCTCTACAAACCTGAAAAACAATGCTTTTGCTGGCTTTAAGGCATTGTACTTGAAGTTTCTTATCAACAGTATATTCATATTTCAGGTAACTACCATCCTTGTTCCAAATTCTCCTACTCCACCCTTAAAAACTGGGTTTCTTCCTGCTATAGTGCTGCTAGAGGGTGCGAGTGAAGCACAGTGCAAACTCATTGTTACTAGCATGATGTCAAGCCCTTCTCCTTCCTAGATAAACGACCAGTGCAGTAACAAGACAATCCTATTCCCATCTGAGGAGAGTAAACAGAATTTGCTTTTATACAGCTCCTTTCATATTCAAAATATCCCAATATGCTTTACAATAATGAGATAGATACTCTGTCGTTTCTGTAATCTTAAATGTAGAGGGCAAGGCTTTTGTCTTGTGAGTAGGAAGAAAAGGAGGTCATGGGTCCTTTGAAGCTTCCTTACATCATCTAGACTGAAGGACAGGAGAAAATGGAGAACATAACTGAGACAAAATAGAAAGGGATGAGGACAGCTGACCATTGTGAAATGTGTAAGACACATCTCTTTCATCACAATCGAGAGCCACCTATCTAGAAGCAAAAATGAATCAGCATGCAAGATTTTTTTTTTTTAAGACTGGCAGCAGGTACAATGCTAATCATATTTTTCTTTGAAGGCTTTTCTTGAGCGGGGAGGGAGGGGGAGAGCTAGGAAACCTGGTGAGATGAATTTCACTTTCATCACAGCAAGTCAGGGATCTATATGCACACAGAGATTCAGTTCAGGTGAATGTAATGTAGTAGGCTGTATTAGCCACCCAGACAACACTTATCCTATAAAGAGGTGAAATATCCTGGCAAACGAGAATTTGAAAGGAACTTAGGACAAAAACACTCCTCAGGAAAACAGAAAGGGGACAGGAGGGTATGAAAGGATGAGACAGCTCCCCATCCTGCCTTACAGCAGGGGTCCATCACCTGCCCGGCAATGGCTGGCAGAAGCTTCTCCAATGAGGATGGACTGGCCAAGGAAAGCACAACAATCTGCAGTCTCTGTTTTATTGCCAAGCTGTGTTCCCAACTGAATTAATAAAAAGCGGTGGCCTAATTAAACTACATCCTCTGCATCTTGCCTTCTTTCTGCACAGCAAAGACAACAGCTAAATGGAACAGAACAGCAGTGGCTAAACTCTCCAAAATACTTCATCCATTGCTGCTCTGATTAGAGCCTCAAACAGCAAGGGAGAGAGAGTTGCCCAAGAATCTACCTTCATTGCCTAGCTGTTCACAAAGGATTGCAGAATCTTTGGCAGGAACCATCCCCTGAAGGAAAAAGTTGGTACACTTTCCCCACCTAATCCTACCTAAATGATGCTAAGTCTAGGTTCATCTAGCACCTCATACAGAAAGAGGGTGGATGGTTTTGGACGCTCCACTTCTGCAAAGCTTCATGCAACCCACAGCAAGTCCTTGCCCTTTTTTTGTTGGAGGCTTCCCTTTCCTCTGCAGTTATGCCTTCAGCTGTGTTCACTGTTTAATTTCCCCAACTGCCTTTCTTCTTCTCGTAACACATGCATACTTTAGCCTTGGCTATGGAGTGCTGACTGAGAAGAAACAATAGGAGCCTTTCAAGTCTTCAGAGTGAGCTTGGAGCAAGGCTCAGCTCAGAGACCCAGTCAATATTTACTGCAGTTTGAAGCCACTGTTTCATGGCTCCTTCCAAGCGGAACGCAGTAGTCGGGAACCCCAAGACCTTATCTGTTTTTATTCCAACAAGGTGAAAAATAAGGGGATAAACAGATTACAACCAAAATTTCTTTTTCTTGGAAATACTCATGGTCACGGAACAAAAAGAAAAAAGGAAAAAGGAAGGGGAGCAGGAAAGGCATAGACGACACTGAACAATACCACAACTTTTGTTTGAAGAGTAATCAGCCACTTATATTTTGGAAAGTAAGTTTTCCCCTAAAGCTGATTAGCAAAGTTTGAAAATCACACATCAGACAGCTACTATCTGCAAATCTATTTAGATACAAGCAAACAAAGTATGCAAAAAACCTCAGTGACTATCTAAAGCTCTTGTTCTCTTTGCAACACCTAGGTCACAGCATGACCACAGATTATAGCATGACCATACATTATAGCAATGCATCTTTTTGCACAGATAAAACTTTCTGATGTTTAAAAACCGTAAGTAAAACCCACACCTTCAGCTTATTGAGAGAACAAAGATAGAAAAATGGTTAAGAATTGACATTTTTCATGTTAAGGACCTAAAGGAAGCACAATTCAATGTTTTTAAATAAACATTTTCCTAAGTAAAATCTCAGGATTTTTTTTTCTTTTTGCATTGCAATTATACTTCTTTACACGTATTCATCTATTTCCAGAAGCTTGCAGAACTGCAACAAAACCAACAAAATCAAAAGAAGCGTCCTGGCAGAAAACTGAGGTTGTCATTTGTAGAATCTCCCCCCTTCTTCTTCCCTTACTCCCCGTAACTGACCACATTATACAAAAAACCTCCTAGAACCACGTTTCTGACAGTGAAGTACAACTGGATTGACAATCGTTATTTACCTGTTCAAACTGAAAGGGAGCTGGATGATTTTTTGTTTAGAGTGGTTGGAATCCTGTCTGAACATGCTTTCTCATGTTAGATTCCACTGAAAGTTTTGAATCAGAGTCTGACAAACCACTGTTACAACAGGAAAAATCACAGCTTTAACTTCAGATGCGTCAGGATCTTCTGAAAAACACATTTTAAGTCAGCCCTGGGGTTAAAGGGCATGCAACAGCAGAACAAATGCACCTTTCCACCTCACATGTTCAATTTTCAGATGCATGAAGTTTTCATTGTTTGAGGTACTTGACTTGAGAATGTTGAATTATTATCATGGCATTTGTTCAATTTTTAAAATTTGATAACATCAGATGGGATTCCCAACTGCTTTCCATTCCACTCCTCTCACTTTAAGGAAATGCAGGAAAGCTTAGAAGCACCAGAAGACAGGTAGAAAGAACCAATACAATTAAAGGAAGACACAAACACATTTGCAAAAGAGGTAAGACTCCTGAGTAACTGAGAGATGCTTGTTTCCAAAACAGAGTTCAAAAGAATAAAATTATGAGGCAGGGTCCAAAATCAGTTTGTAACAAATTTCTCTTACCCATCTTTTATATTACCTTCTCATAACCCCATATGCAGGGTGAGAATTTTAATCTATATATGGATAAACAAGCTTTAGTATATACAAAATAAATATGTAACCATGCCCCAAACAGTAGCTAAGATGGAACTAAAGTTTTGAAGAGGAAAAAAACATTCAGTAAACAACAACCGAAATTAAAACAGGCTTTGCAGAAGTGGGAAATAAAAACACACAGTAAATAATTTTAGAGAGATTTAATCATGTTCTATTTTTTACAATAGCTTAGCATTACTAATAACGTTTTTGAAATTTGGACAGGAATAAAAGAGAATGAGGCAGGTGAAGTACTGTCGACTGAACAGTTGATACTTACTTCACTCTCTTCTACTACTGCAATTTAAAAAAAAAGTAACATCCGCAACAATTCAATACACTCAATGGAAATTTCATGCAAACCTAGCACAGAGTTAGGTTACAGCAGGTTAACGCACTATTTCTTTTACCCTCTGTTTGTTAGATAAGTATTGCAGAATACTACTTACAGACTATTCCTGATCATTTATTAAGGAATATTGCAGAAAAAGGTAATTAGTAATCATGTATTATCATAAATCAATATATTCCTTATTACTTAATTCCTCAACTAACAAGCCATATTGTCTAAACACTATTCTTACTTCTGATATATTATTTAAATAAGAAAATTACTGCAGTGATGTGGACCAAAATAAGTAGAGTGTGCAAGAAAGGTTCTTTCCAAAAACCTATGAATTTATCTTAAAAAAATAATTATTTCTTTTCTTTCTTAAAGGTGGGAATGTTTGTCAGACCAAAACCATTAAGAATATCCCTAATAGCAATCACAGGTAACAGTACTAATCTCTAGCACATTTAACTGAAAACCACGGAACTTTTTCATGCAGGTACATCACCATACTTTTGGGCCTAAGACACTACGAAGATTTGCTTTGTCTCTGGCATTTTCATTACAGTGTGGAAATTGGAGGACATTTTGTCTTAAGGGTAGGGCTAAATATGAAAGAAAACAGATAATTCAAGAAGATTGGGTTAAACCTACCTGATACTAATGCTAAACTAAAAATCAAGTCTTGTAGGCATGCACTGTACTAGTTTTATGAAGAAAATAACCACACAAACACAAAGCAGATGCAATCATTGCTCTGTCATACCTAAAAAAAACCCATTACAGAAATCCTAATTGGGCACTGCAACGATCTGATTTACTCACAGAAATTACAAACGCAAAATTGCTTTCATCAGTAATAATATATTAGCTCCAAACTCTACACCTAAAATAAAGTGCTTATGAAACCCTTCCAAATGCTTTGTTCTGAAGAAGGCCATTATATCAGCACTAAATCAAGACAGCTAGTATGAAAAATGGAAAACGGAGATTTCTTTTTACAGTAAGCTATAAAATGTAGTTCAGTCAGAGACAGGGTCTGAAAAAGTAATATTAAAGTGATGCTGTAAATCACTAAAAAAACTTTTTTTTTTCTTGAAAGCTAACTATCATGCTTCAGACTAGAAACAGTGAATATGGATATTCTCTTCATAAAGAGTTCTTTGCAAGTAAGTTTTATATAATTAAGATATAGAGAAAGTGTTTGCTTGGAATTTGAATGCAGTGAATAGCCATGGTATAATGAGAAACAAGTATGATCTACCTCTCTAATTAATTTTCCTTCTTCACCCACACCATCACTTGTTATGATAATGTGAATCTTAACCTTAATGAGAAATTTCATACCACTTTGATTAAAGATACTGCAAATAACAACAGTCTTTTTATTTTGTTTTTATTTTAATGAAGAACCTCTTTATACTCTCAAAACCCTCAACAAATGTATGGAACTTCTGCTAGTGAAGATCCTATGTACAATACAACTTTTATACCATGTGTTAAAAGACTGATTTATATTTCATTTTTTAAGTGAGGATTATGCTGTTAAGCATGTTACAAAATTACCATGTTCTCCGCAGGAAGTGTTTCTAGTATTTTTGTAACAGTAGTTTGTCTGAGGACTGATTAAGACATAAGTTCTTCAATAAAATTGTGTATGCATTCCTTTACATTTGTGAACTCAACATGAAAAGCTATTAAACACTCACAGGACATTTTTGAAATATATTTTAAAAATCAAATTCACAGAAAATTTCAAAGATTTCTGGGAACCTTGCAGGCAACTCACTACAAATACATACAAGTAACATTAAATTGGACCCCGTGTCTTACAACTGGATCTACCAACACAGAGGCTACAAAACATGAGCAAATTTCAAATGTATACAGTTTGAGAATTAGAACTTGCTTTTTTTGTGACACAACATTTTAAGAAAAAGAATTTATTTCATCAACATCTTTCTTCTCAAACTAAACATGTGCCACATTTCCTGAAAGAGACATCTTCCTGTCATTATGTTGTACCTCATAGCCACAGCAAGTCCAATGGAAATCACGAAAAATGTAATACTTGGTACTCCATTAAATGAAATTACTTCAAGAAAAATTGCTTTCACATTCTCCCAGCCCCTTCAACATACAATGATATGCTACATGACAAGAATCCCTGCTCACCATTTTGGTAAACAGGTAATAAATTACATAGAGTGTGTGTATATGTATATACACACATATATATATCTCAAAGAGTTTACATTTACAAGGAGAAGCAGCATTCACCAGCAAAACAGGGCCTTCTGTTTTGTAGAAGACTATTGTTCTATTTTCTAGAAAACAGAGACTTCTTTCCTAAATACAATGTTTTAATTATTTCAGTGAGGAAACAATTCTATGCTGTTTGGACATTCACAAGATCAATCTGGTCTTTAAGGAATATCTTACCTAGAAAAGAGCAGTTATTGCATATAGTGCTTTGGAAAATACATAACCTGTATGCCAGTGGTGTACTGCTCTATCTGATTAATTTTACCTTCATGATCTTAAATTAATGATTTTTTTTGGCACATACCAAATTGTTCTCCACCATATAAGGCATCCAACACCTCAAGAGTTTCACTAACATCTATCTGCTAATCATGTACGATAAGCCAATTCTCACTTTTGAAACTGCTGACAGCAAAGCAACTACTCATTCTATCAAGTTCACTTTTACCCTCTTCAGCCCCCCACCCAAGGTGAAGGTCCCGACTCTGCAAAAACAGTTCAAAAAGTCTCAGTCTAGAACTTATTTGGACCCAAGCAAATACCCCCAGGGATATACAGTCCCATGCTGTTGTGCCCTCTCACTAAATTTGATTCACGCAGATTGCGTGGCCTCACAAAAATTGACAAGCCTAACTACTGAAACTCTTATTGATGAACTACCCCATTAAATCATAAATACAGGACCTAAATCAACTCCCATCCCAAGCAGTAGGAGAATCTTTTTATTTCAATATAGTTGGATCTGAACACTGCCAAAAACACTGCAATAAAAAAGCATCAAAAGACCAGCATTAGATCCTGTAGTAACTATCGAGGCATACAATTCAAATGGACTTCCCTTTCTTATTAGTACCCATCAGCTCCTACTGACTTCAGCAACTTTTAAAAACTATTATATTTATTCAAACTATTTTCCTTAATCAGCTGTAGGGACCATTTCTTGAAAGGTATTTAAGTATGTAAGGGTGTAAAAAAAGCAGAAATAAAATCTAAGACAGTTAGGCACCAAGCAGTCTCAAAAATCCCACACGGCTCCCGTCTGCAACTCTAGATACACAAATACATTCAAAATTCTGGTTCTGAGGATATATTCTTTTTTAAATCAATATGCTAAAAAATCTGCTTAAATAAATTACTCATTTTACTGGCTACAAAAAAAAAAGTAAACACTAGTGTGAGGGCACAACCTCACTCTTTCAATGTCTTTAAGGACAGCATTCAAGATAATTCACCCTGCAATTATGCACTTTTGCTTGCATTTGGAAATATTTGTGCATTGATAAATAGAACTGGCACACATTTCACCAAAGCTGCTACTGTAGTACTCCAAAATCTTAACCTGATTTCACTGAAGATGATTTGCACACCATGAGCTGAAAACAGAAAAAAGGTGAACAGGCAAACTAGACGCATTCATTCAGCCTTTTAAAAAAAATCCAGTTTACTATGCAGCACACAAGCAAAAGCATATAAAGGATAAGATGATTTGCACCCACTTAATAAATGCAGGCAAATACTGGCTTTGATCCCAGCAATTGTATTGGAAAGCTCAGTTCACCAGAAAGTGTGCAAAACAGAAAGAAAGATAGGAAGGCAAAAGTGACTGAAATGCAAAGGGAAAAGTGTATGCAACTTAGGCGTAAGTGAAGGGAAAAATACAACCCTGGAATTAAGATCTTTTGAATGCGGGAATAATAAACTTCCAAGTAAATGTCATTGCACTACGACTGAGTTTTCCCAATTGGGTATTGTATATATATAATTTTATATATATAATTATTAGGCACACACTTTCCATGTTCTTTCCCCCCAAAAGCAGAGCTGACAATGGTGACAGCAGAGTGTGTAATTAGTTTTTATTGTTCCCCTGACAGCCATAGCTCTGCAAGGACCCCTTGCCTTTTCCATTGTAAATGTTATGGAAAAATACACTAATGACAGGCATTTAATTATGGGCACAGCGACCATGATGGGAGCTGTGCCAAAAGTGATTGGCAGCTTTGGATACCAGATATTCACAGCAATGGTTCTTTTTGTCCCATACCTTGTAACCCAGATTACCAAAGATATGAGTTTTTTAAAGTATTTTTCTAAAGCTTTGCTCATTGTCTATAGATATTATTATTAATGACCACCACCTTAAAAACAGACAGAAGAAATAGATAAAATGTTTGGGGTTTTTTTTGTGTTGAAAAGTAGCATGAGGTTTTTTAGAAAGAGGTCTATCCACAGACAATGTCATCAATGTACAAGAATTACCCACCAACTCTGGCACAAAGCTGACTTTTTTTTTTAATTAAACATAGCTACAAACAAAAAGATACTATGCCTCCTTAACATATCTTTATTCCATATTTACAATAAACTGTCCCACATTCAACTGTAGTTGCTGAGGTGCTTTTTCGCCTGATTAATTAGCAATTGGGAGACACGCTTTTTGGCAGCTTTTGTATCCCTATTATTTCTTCTGGTTTGGCATGCAAACTCCCTTTTGGGAGCACCAGTATTTGTACTGTACCCCGCTTAGTGATGGATCACTAATTTTTAATAAACTAAGCCCCAAGAGAACCGCAAAAAGATGTATAAGTGTATTGGAGCAATAACTGTAAACAAATAAATAAATAATAATTTTAAAAAAAAAGACGGGGGGGGGAAGAGAGCTGTTGCAGTACATAAAATATTAGGTCTTTTGCAGACTATGCATGGAGAGCCTATCCATTAGTTCACATGTACTCTGAAGACACAGGTCTGAATTGGGTTTTAACTACTTTGTCCAAATCTCTGCCTTTATCTTTAAAAAGCTTTAAAAAAGCGACCAGCTAATATGGATGTGCATTTTCCTTGAAGAATGCTATATCTGAATGTCCCTTCACTGTTTCTCATCCCTCCCCCACCACCAGATGAATGAAATTACTCTGTGAAGCAGATCTCTATGAAGAATGACCACACAATTCTGGACCAAACGGTTCTAAGTCTATGTAGCAGTCACAAATCCCTGGCTAAGCTGAACAAAGCAACATTATTCCTAAGTGGTAAGTTTGCGAATATAAAAGTGAAGCTGTCTGGCTCTAAAGTGGTAACTTGCAAATAGCTGCAGAATCAGTGTTGGCTCTCCATCCCCCATCCAGCTGGCTCTCATATCAGTAACTTCAAAAATGCAGTTTGCCATTATGGTGGCTTAAGGCACTTTATGTGCCAGTGCAATGACCATGCTGTGTGTGCATGTCAGAAGGTCAATACTTGCAAATTCCAGAGTCTCTCTTTATTTCCTTCTTTTCTGGAAACAATAGGAAAGAGAGCAGGATTGATAGCTCCTACTTTGTTAACTTCTGCTCACCAAATGCCCTGCCTGTATGAATACATAACTATTTTTTTTAAAATCTGATTAGACATCAACCAAGTAAAAAACAAACAAACCCCAATCCCCACCCAAAATATGCAACTGGTTTTCCTCCTCATTAACAACATTAATTAGCAAATTTCTTTGCAACAACTTTTAACAATTCTGGAGGACCCATCATTAAAGCTGCTAGGAGTCCTTATCTCACACTGATGAACTAGCATCTCAGACCGGTAACTCTGCTACAAAGATCATCATCAAATCTACCAGTAAGTAAAGTAAAATACTTAATTTTTCTGTCTCCTCACAAAATATACATCTATATTTTATTTACACAGCACTACAAAAACAACACTTTAGTTTTGATGGAAATATTTAGAATGTATTCAGCTCCAGTTTCAAAGCCACAGACTGAGATAAGATACTCAAATTTATTTACAAAATTAAAAAAATGTAAAGTAAAAAAATAAAAATTCCTATGTACAGAACTAGTATTATAATAAAAATTAGTATATATTTCTTAGCAATTCCCTGTGTGATAAAATAATGTGACCTGAATTTCTGTAGAGAGAAGGAATTTCTTCTGAACTGTAATATGAATATGAAAAATACTACTTTGAAGTCCACAAAAGCAAAAAGGTAGTGCTTCATTGCTACCCACTAGGGAAAGGCTGCAGCACTCAACTACGACTGATGAACAACTCACGCAATGCCAATATGCCTGCCACTGGCCAGCATCCACCCCCAAGTATAAAAATGAAATAATTTTGGGGAGGAAAAATTTAAACAAATAAAGAATGTCAATGCTACACAGCAAACATTAATTATGGCACAAAATACATTCTGTTAAAATATTCATCCTTCTAAATGCCATGAGGCTAAATTTTATCTTTAAGAATGGAAGAAAAAGATTTTAGCAGCGGATGATCAAAGCAAACTTATCTCCAGTTTTTCGCCTCACCAGATGATTCACAAGGAAATAATTCCTTCTCTGCACTCCAGCACCATTTCATTACTGTCATCAAAAACTAAAAATGGTGCCTGTCAAATAAGATGATCCTTCAAGAGTCTGATGAAAACAAACAAAAAATATAAATTTACTCAGTGATAAACACGAAGTTAAATATTTTATTGCGGGTATTACTGTTAACAGTTCCTCATTAGATTAATACGCTAATTTGATGATGGAAAAGAAAATTAACCAAGTAACAATTAACGAATAGTGTACTTACAGGTTTTGACAGTCTAAGATGCTTTTTTCCATGTCATATATCAGCATGGGTAGGTAAATTCTTCCACCAGATTATAATGTAAATGACAATAAGAATTGCAATTTTCAGGGCTTTTCAAGTAAAAATTGCCGAACCTGAAGAATTTGCTATGAATTGGTATTAGCAATTCAAGCAGATTTTGCTAATTAACAGGACTCTTGTGTATCTTCTCTGGCTGATTTTTCTTTTGACACTATTTTTACTGGTCATGCATTTATACAGAAAAATGGCCATAAAACACCTAGCATACCAGTGAACAGAACATGGGCATCAAACAATTTCTCTACCTTTTGCAGTAGTCAAAAATAAACAATTATTTTTTTTTCATAAAGCCAGGATCTAACAATGTATTTTTATCAACCTGTCAACTGTAAAATATGAAGAATGTTTCCCCAGATGAAAAAAATAAAAACAAAAATGGGGGGGGATATAATTTTTCTTTTATTGGAAACCTTGGTGTTTTACAGGAGTGAAATACAATCTCAATCCTCACAGAACAGCATCCTTTTTTATCTATTTTCAAATACTTGATTTTAACACAAATTATTTCTAAAAATGTGTAGGAGTGGGAATTTGTGGTTTTGTAATGTAACAACCTATGCTCAGTTTCTTTAAAAAAAGAGGATTTCATCTATAAATGTTTGCACACTATAAAATAATACCCACCATTTTAAATGAGCTCAACTATAATCTAGCCTGTAGAGGCTACAATGAATAGGCAGAATGCAAAAATGCAAGGAAGACTTCTAATGCGTGAAGGATTCTATTCTTCCATTCAGCTATGCCGAAGTACATTACAGTAAGGCTTACTCACAATAACTATAATACCACCAGAAACCAATTTCAATAACGTGTCTGTTTATTTTAAACCAAACGTTTCCATTTCATTATGTTGGTGTGCTGCTGACTGACTAAATTTTAAGCACAAGCGCAATGAAAACTTAAACAAAACAGGGGCCTTTATTCTCAACAGTGAATTACACCATTCAGAAAAACTGGAAGATTAGATTAATCATGAGACTAAAAATATTTTGTGAAAAACAATGCTCAGAACTGGATAGCAGAGCAAAGAGTGATTATTGGAAGAAAATCCCAGTTCCAAAATACTTCTAACTGAAATATTAAAAAAATTGAAAAACAAACAGTGAGGCAAAGCAAGAGAGGTACATCTCACAGCTATGGACAAACTACTGTCTACTCATGCTTTCCCCAGGAAAGGTTGTGTCTTTGTTAGCATCTTCTCTAAGGTGATCCAAATGACCAGCTTTCTTTAGGTGCATTCTTAAAGTCTAGTATTTCAACACTGCAGTACTCTGCCCAGCGATGGACTGGTTTAGGAAGTAGCAGTAAACAAGGCACTCTAATAAATCCAGAGAATTCTCAAAGCATATCTCTGTAATCTTCTGTTTCATTTTATATTTGCGTTCCTGAGTGCTTGCTTATCTACCTGCCCACACACTGACCCAGGGACTACTAGCATGCGAAGAAACAGCACAACAGGAAGATGGCTAAGAACTAAACCACAGATTCTAGAAATAAATTTTATTATTTTTACTTTTAAAACAAAAGATCATAGCTGAAAGATGGGACCTGGGAATTAGTTTGTAAAGCTATTCATTTTCTAAACATTTAAGAGTTCATCAATTACAAAATTTCATTTTCAGAGATTTTTTTCTCACGTTACAGTCATGATTTACATCACATCACCTTCTAATGACACACTTCAATGCATAGATACATATGTATATATATGCATATATATGTATACATACATTGAAATGCATACATATTTGCATAAGAATGTATATACATTACATGTGCCTCTCCGTATGACTGCAAAGACCATGACTCCTGAAGGACTAATTGCATTCATTCATTTTCTCAGCCCAGCATGAAGCTGGTAGATTGCTGGGATCATAGCAACAGGGGAGAGAAAGGAGGGCTCATCTTTATCTGTCCCTCTCCAAAAGGATACAGGGCTAGCCGAGAGAATGCAGTGAAGTGTCCTCACTATGTCCATTTAGGAAAGATTTAATAAGAAGCATTTAATGAAGACCATGTAGCACTTAACGAGGTGCCTCTCAAACGAAGGTGGAAGCCAATGAAACTATTGTTCTTTATGTAGTTTTTTCACAGAATGTTTCAAACCGTTTCAAAACCTCACTTTTAAAATAAACACCAATAGTCTTTTGGAGACAAAGGGTGTTAGTGAAAGTAGTAAAAGCACGGAAAGTATGTGTAAAGAATTGAAGGCTCTACTACTGATCTTTTAATTACAAGAAATCAGTCAGAGATTTCTTCAGCTCTCTCAGTTGTTCTTAACACACGTAACTGCCTTCTTCCGATTCCAACCTTTTCTGCATGGTTTCCCTAATCTCTGTACATAGGCAGAACTATTTCTAGATGGAAAACAAACAAGCCAAACCAAACCAAAAACCAGCCACATGACCTCAGCATATACAACCAACATGCCATAGTGAAATCTGCAAAACACATATAAATGGATGGTACGATACTCGGACATCCAGCAGGCCAGCATACTCCTCAGAATTGCCAGGCATGCATGAGCAGCCACAGTCTGAGGTTCACAAAATTAAGTCTATGCATTTCGCTGGTTCAGGGAGGCACTTAAGTAGACATCCATTCATCCACGCAACTGCAACAGAACTTAAGTGTGTCAGTACGCACTTCAGGGAAGTCAGATGCTTTTCTGAATCAGTACCTAAATATTGAGCTGCAAAATTCACCTAAATGAAGTTGTGAAATTCTGGTCTATGTACAGAATGTTCAGAAGCATCCATTAATTTTTCTTTTCGCTGCTCCCAAGTGTCCATCTTAAAAAAAAAAAAAAAAAAGTCTAGCAATATTGATCAAATTGTGGTATCCAGCTTAATTACAGGAACACACCATCTGAAGTTTAAATGATTTTTCAGTATCTAAATTCTCTAATTACCATCTGATTTCTTGATTTTATTATCCACATAAATACACAAACAGAAAATATATCAGTATCCTATGTCTTTATAATAATTCTCTTGTCGATGTAACTTTATAAACAATTTTCTTGTATAAGATATAGCCAAATCCAATAATACTACTGATAAAAAATATTTGCTTTTGTCAGACTGCAAGGTTTGGCCTCTATGTATGACCAGAAACTGGATTTAAAATGCAAGTGTTTTTAACCACCTTGAAACCAGTAACGGTTTATGAAGCTACATAACCTGCCACTGAAACAACTTATAGGGAAATACCTAAATATAAACCACAATCTTGAAGCACAATCTTGTAAGCAGAAAAATGTAGCAATAATTACCACAAGTGGTTCAGCTTGAAGTCTGACAAGATTAAAAGCAGTAGCAAACACTAAGCAAGTAGACCGCTTCAAAATTTGGCCCAGATACATGACATTTTGACTGAATTCTAATTACAAGGACACTAGTAATGAGGATTAAATGAATGTGCTCCATTACAAAACAAACTCCCCAAACTATTTTAAGTGGTGGATTCAGAATAATATTCTTTGACAGTAATATCTTGTTGTCTCATATAAAAACACATATGCAAACAGTGCTGAAAGACTAATGCACTTTAAGGTGATAATTAGAATTTACGTACACTTAACTCTAAGCCCACATAAATAACAAAAATATTAGAGTACATTTTCAAGCTTACTTGAGGATTAATTTCCAATCCACAAAACAAGGATTAAAAAACCTCATTTCATTATACTTCAAAATCCTAATACTTAAACATATTCTCATATGGAATTGGACTACAGCATTTATGGTACTTCATGTACGTTGATAATTAAATACATAACAAAAACAAGGCACGGGAATACTTAAAACATTTCTAAGAACAGACTTAGGCTCTGTAAGAACATATAACTTTGTTCCTCATACATGCTAACAATAATGATCATATAACATTTTTTAATTGTTCTAGCAGAACTTTGGCAACTAACCAAGAAATGTAATATGAACCTTGCTAACAGACTCTTATGATTTTTTATTTACCAAATATTGTTGACACCAGGAGCACTTATCAATTGGGCCACTCACCAATTTACTAATGTGTCTTTTAATAAGGATGAGATCTTTATGTATTTTAATAAATTGCTGGAGTTTCATAATTAAAAACCTAAAGATAATCGTATCTGAGGAAAGTACAATCATTATTAAATTCTTCACATTTTGATGAAACCTTAGAGTGCTTTTAGTCACTATCAAAATTATCAACATTTCATTTTTAAAGTGAATTATTTAGTTCTACAGTACTTTTAATTCAGAATAAATACGATAAAGAAGTAAGCTAAAGCACAATGGTCGCATTTGTGTTTAAAGAATGACAGTATATTTTGTCTTCTAATTTCAAATAGTTATCACCAAGTAAGCATCCCTATTTACTTCAACATGTATAAAAAACAGATTGTTCATCTCCCAAGTCTGTCTCTGGAAGCAGATAAATCACTGCGAAGTTATTCCTACAACATTGTTAACTGCTCTAAAAATTTTGATAAACCAAAGCGAATTTTGCCTGCAGCTTAGATTCTGACGAAGCGAATTAAAAACTCAAGTATTTTCTTTCCTTTGGGTCTCTTACACCTACCAATCAGGTGTTTGCCTGTTTTTCTGTAATGCTTGTGTAACTTGGAAAGCACACAAAAACTGGCACACTTTGTATAAAACAAAGGAGAAATACATCTGCACCTTGCTCTTTCTCATATTTTAACTCACAGATAAACATGACATGTCCAAATAGATACTTCCATTGTGAGAGCCCAGTGAATATTTCAAGACAAGAAGAAATGTTTGTTTTTAAAAGGGAAGGTTTAGAAACATCTTACAATTAACTCTTCCTCTCGTGTTTGGAAGAAAAACAAAACTAAGTTTTATTTGCAATCTGCTGATGTTTAATGTTGGACTAAGGAGAGGTTTCACTCACAGTAATAAAATATGATTAAACTTACACAAATCCTTACAAACCCATTCAATGCGCAATACCTAAGACTAGGTAAGCATTGCTTGTACCTTCAACTAGCTTTACCTACGTGCAGTTA
Source organism: Grus americana (assembly GCF_028858705.1). Classification (NCBI taxonomy): domain Eukaryota; kingdom Metazoa; phylum Chordata; class Aves; order Gruiformes; family Gruidae; genus Grus; species Grus americana. The sequence goes on from NC_072891.1 coordinate 62,255,320, forward strand.
TTGTGTACGCTTATGACACACAAGAGAGCAAAAGTGAAAAATCTTGAAGGTAAGGTTATTTTTACACTATTTTAGCTTTTACACCAGCAACGTGTGCATTTAGTCAAACCTATTTTTTTTCAACAATTTTCGTTCTGCCCAGTGGGATTTGCGAATATTACTTTATTTTTTTTCAGCAGTTACATTTCATTTTGCCTAAGAACAGAAAAAACTCTGGTTTTGAGGGACAAGGAATTTTTTGGGATGCATGTTCTTTGATGTGTGATGTGACATGTAACTTTTTGTCTTATTTACACTGAGTAATTTTTTTTCAAGTAACACATGTAAGAGGAGAATGTAGAGATAGGCATTTAAAATTATAGATTCTCACCATTCCCAAGCATGATTGTTACTTTGCATAAATACTCTTTGTGTCAAGCTTTTTGTGCCAACTATTTATCGCTGAGGCGTTGTTACCAGGAACATAGTATTAAAGTGCTCGGCAAGGCCAGCTAACTCTGGGCACTTGAAAATTCTGCCCGTTAACTTCTGCATCACCTATTTTGAAGCCACTCTGGAATACAGAGTAGAGGAGTTTTCTACAGGCAACATAGATCTATTAAAAAACATGACCTGTGACAAAAATCAATGTGCTAATCTCAAACCAAACAACAGTATCAGAAGCATAAAAAAGAGATAACCTAAGATAAAATGTCCCCAAATTTACTTAGACTAGCTTGACAGGTTTAAAAAAAAAAAAGAAAAAAAAAGTAAGTCTGCTCACACGCACTTTAACAAGGCAAAAAAATTAATACCCAGGTGACTCTTTACCGAAACACATGGATATTATTTGGAGCAGGACTGAAATTTTCTGATGATAAAACGTGAGGGAAAACCCCAGAAAAATTAAATTAAACCTCCTTTTCCAGTAGAATGTAGATTTCAGCGCACGCAAAGCCTGCTGTCGGAATCCCTCTGGCGCGCCTGGGCGCGAAGGGAGCGGGGAGGCTGTGTCAGCACGGCTCAGCCCCGACGGAGACACCGGCGATGCGCTGCCCTGTACCCGGCGGCACGGGCATCCCTCCGGCCCAAGGACGGCGTACCTACCTCGCTTCCTCACGGTTACCTCTAGCCTGCCCGGGAGAGCCCCCCGCCGGTCGGGCAAGGCAGGGCAGGGCAGGGCAGGGCAGGGCAAGGCAGGCAAGGCAGGGGGAAAGCCATCCCTCCGCCGCGGCTGCCGCCCGTGACAGCGATCCCGCCTGAGGCTGCTGCGAAGCCGGGACCGGCCGCTCCGCTCTGTCCCGCCGGGGAGAGAGACTACACCCCGCCGCCTCCTTGCCCGGGGCCGGCTCCCCGCTACCGGCGGGCGGCTCGGGACCGCGCCTCGCCTGCCGCACGAGTCCGCCGGGGCACAAGCGGGGGGCCGCTACGTGCACCCCCTCATCCCACCCAAACTCCTAGAGCACGCTCGGCCGCAGGCGCGGGGCACCCACGCCGCAACGGGGGCGCATCCGCCCGGCGCCCGCGGACCGGCGGCGGCCGAGCCCGGGGAAGCCGCTAGCGTGGTGCAGCGCCGGGGTGGACGGGCAAGAGGAGAAAAATACCACCACCTGCCCCACCGTCGCTGCCTGCAGCCCTAGCCCTCCGAAAAAGAAAGTTTAACGCCCCATCTTGCAGCCGGGGTAGTTTCTGCAGGAGCTGGGCAAGAGCCGCCAGCACTGGGGCGCCGCTCCCCGCCCGCGTCCCCCCCGCTCCGAGCCCGGCGCCCGGTGCGCGCCCGCGGCCGCCCCGCGTACCTGGGGTTGGTGCTGTTCCAGTAGACGGCGTAGCGGTCGGCCACCGCCTTGGCGCCGGGCTCCTGCCCGCGCACGCACACCCACAGCGCCGCGGCCGCCAGCAGCAGCATCTCCACGTGCGGCATCGCGCCCGGCCGGTGGCGCGGCGAGACGGGATGCGGAAAAAATTAAGAAAGGGGGAAGGAAGGGAAACAAAAAAAAAAGGGGGGGGGGGCGAGCAGACGGCACCGAGCCGGGGCGCGGGAGTTGGGAGGGATAAATTAATAAATAGCGAGGCGCAGAGGCGGGTAGGCTCCGCGGCGTGCCGCGCCGCAGCGAGCGGAGGACGCCTGCCGCCGCAGACGGGCAGCCGGCAAGGAGGCGCGATCCGCGGTCCCTCAGGGAGCCTCACCCCGGCAGGGGGAGGTGGGGGCCGAGGCGGGCGGCGGCAAGAGGCGGGCGGAGCTCATTCACCGGGAGTCCCGTACGGAGCCCACGGCACGACATACACCGGCCCGCCGGCGCGGCGGGCGGGCGAGGGGCGCCGCTCCTCCCGCCCCCCTGCGAGCGGCCCCGCGGCTCGGGGGCGGCGGGGTGACGCGGGGATGGAGGGAGCGAGCGGGAGAGGGGGGAGAAGAGCGGGGAGGAGGGGAAGATCTTCCCCTGGAAACCCGCGGGGGGTCCTGGCAGGATATTAAACGCCGCCGGTTGGTAGAAGGGCGAGAAGTACCCAGCAGATCTTAAAAGTACAAAGTTTGTCTCTTCCTTCCTGGCCCTCCGCCCCCCACAAATGAAAAAAAAAAGGGGGGGGGGAAGTAAAAGCCCTGAGGACTTTGTTTGCTGCGCTGATGGAGTTGGGAAGCCTGTTCTGCAGCAGAGAGTGTCTTGAAGGAGACTTTGTGGAATGGTTTTCTTGTCTTTCCTGTTCCTGGGCGGTGGATGCACCAAGGACTGAGCAACAGCAAAGGCGGAAAAAAAAAGGGCAAGAAAAAAGGGGGGGGGGGGGGCAGAAAAAAAAGGAACGGCCAATCCAAGAAATATTGCGGCGTGGAAATCAAGGGGATGGAAATAAAAAATCGTTTTATGAGAGGGCGTGGAAAAAAGCAAAACCTCGGAGAAGTGGAAAATCAAGCCTGCAAACTCCTCTGATGATGCCGGTCTTGGCTGGCCTCTCCTGCTGAGGAACGAACGGAGCGATACGGCGAGGTGCGGAAATCTGCTTCAGCCTCCCGGAGCCTCTCTGTGATAAAGCAGAGTCCAGTCTCAGGAACATCAACTTCTGCGGAAGGACAAAACAGTTTGAAAGACAGCGAGGGGGCGAGAGAAAAAGAATCCACCCCTCAGATGACTACATAAGGAGATAAAAAAAAATAACCCCAATTCTTCTTCTCGGTCTTGCCCAACAGCTGCTCCCCTTTTCCCTCTGAAGCAGCAGCAGCAAAAGCAGTAAGGAAAAATATACCACGCCAGCAGGCAAATAAATAAACTTGAATGCAGCGGCAGGCAGGGAGGGATCGTAAAGAGCGACGAGGATTGGAGGGGCAAAAGTCAGTTGTTTTTTTTTTAAAAAAAAAAGCTTTATGGGAGGAAAAAAAATCTTTAAACAGTCACGCCCCCTTTTGCAATGACCGGTCCCTTCACTGCGTGTAAATCCGACATCAGCAGCCTGGAAAAGCTACGAGCCTGGCATGCTGGATTGTCGCTGTGCATGCGTGTGTGCGATAGCCGCAGAGATATATGCGCGGTATATAGAGGTACACACGCATACGTACATGCACACGCGTGTGTCCGAGGCGGGATCTGGCGCCGGTGTGCGTGAAGGATGAAGGCGAGGAGGAGGTACAGGCAACCAGCTCGGAGCACGGGCGCTGCTGCTTGATCATGTGGGATTTTTGCATACAGTTTACTTGGGAAAGGGTGGGGGGATTTGCCGGCGCAGCCAGTCAGGGCACAGCCTGCTGTTTGCTTACAGATTGCGTTTTTTATTTTTTTATTTTTACACCTCGACCTGATTGGCTTGCAACACGAGAAAGGAGGCGGTGTCCCAGGCTTCTCCTCCTCAATGCCAAAAACCATACCCAACCCCACCTTCTGGAAACCTGACTAATTGAATTACTAAGACATCGGAGTGGTTCCTTTGCAGCGTTACTGCTAAATGTAACCATTTCAACGCCGGATGCTACGATGGGGTCTACGCGGGCTGTATACGAATGAGTTTCCGTCTGCTGCGGAAAACAGTATGCCGAGTAATTCAATCATAAAAGAAAACTCCTTCCCCACTTTCCTCCGCGGCGGGGCTCGGCTCGCACGCCCCGGGCGATGCGCGGCCCCGGCTGCGCGGCGGGACCGGCTGCCTCGGTTTGCAAACCGCAACTGTACGCTCAGGCGTTGCACGAGCCAGTGAAACCCGGGCGGCTGTTCCGCAGCCGGGAGATGGATTCCGCTCTGCTCTGCTTCGCCTTTCATACCCCTCTGCAGGAACCGATCTGGCGGCGGCCGCGCTGGGTCCGCCACCACCCGCACCCCTGCCAACGACGGCAGGAAAAGGAGGCTGGTGGGTACCGGCGCTTCGTCGCCGGAAAACGCCAGCTCAGAGGAGGAGGCGGCGATGAGGCGCCGCTCGCCGTCCCCCAAACGCCGCGGGGCCGCGCGGCGCGCGCAGGTGAGCGGCTCCCCGGGCGGGGCGGGCTGGCGGCCAGGGCCTCCTCCGGGGGGAGGGCGCTCCCGCCGCCCCCGCCCCGCCGGCGTTGCCGGGTGATGGCGGCCTGCGCGGCGCCCCTCCGCCAGGGCCCCCGGGGCTGGGGCGCGCCGTCCGCCTCGCCGCCGTTCGGAAGCGCCCCGACTCCCCCCAGCGGCGGAGGCCGGCACCGCAGCGCGGCGGGAGCGGGGGGCGGCCGCGGGCAGAGCGGGCCCAGCACCCGCGCCCTTCGTCGCGGCGGCATCGTGCGTGTGGGGCCGGGGCGTCTCAGCTTTTCTTTTGCTCCCCCCCCCTTTTTTTTTGTATGTTTTTTTCTGCGTGGAAAGAGGTTCCAGATTAATCTTCACCGGTCACAGCACCTAATCTGCCCGAGTTTTTGCTGGAGGACAGTGGAATTCTCTTTGCCCTCCCCTGCAAGTAGTTGAGGCGAGGGAGCACAGGCTGAAGTTAAAAAGAAACACTCGAATCCCTTGTTTTGTGTTTTAACTTTATTGTTGGGTTTGGGTTTTGTTTGGGGTTTTTTTTTAGTAAAGGAACTGTACGATTTGCGAATCTTTATTATCAAAGGCCTAAAAACTTGTCTAAATTTTGTCTCCCTGTGGTTTCCTTCAGCCTTGTTTTTAATATGTTAATGTCTGTAGCTTAGTCTTAGCAGGATATGAAGCACATCAGCTGAATACCCCAGGTATAACAGGCACCATAAACCCAAACTTTTTTCCTTCCTTTTCATTAAAAAACCCCACCAGCATTTCAAATTCTTTTGCTACTGTTGAACTGAATTCTTTGAATAGGAATGGGCACATCCAGTGTTTCCTCAGTCTTTTTTCTCCAGCACGGACAGACATGTGGAAATCACTGTCATTACAGGAAGCAGAATAAATAGCACTTTTTTTCTCAAAGAGTCTCCTCAGCCACATTTGTAAGGAAAGCTTAATGATTTTTTTTTTCTCTCTTTGTTCATGCCTTGTGGGAAACATCACAGAGAAAGAGTGAGGGGTCAGTTTGTGTAACTTACAACACCTTCTCACAGCAGAGCCAGAGCTTAAACTGGTATATAAAATACCCTTGCAGGACTATAGTACTTGGATTTTTCTTTAACACATACAAAGCTATGAAAAGGAGTCAAACTATTAACAACTGGAAAAACGCCCACCAAAAAAGACTAGCTGTGGCAGGAAGATATCCTTTTTCCCCTGCTTTGCTTGGCAAGCAAGCTGTAGGTGGCTGTATCTTTTTAATTTATAAACAATACAAAGACATAAATCCTTTGGACTCAAGAAGTAAATTAATTCTGCAAAAAAAGAAATAATACTTTAATGAACAGCTTTTTGCTACATCGTAACAAATTCATATGAACCTATCATAATACCCAATACCCAGCAGCATGCCAACTTCTAGTTTACTCTACATTTTCGTGATTACATGATTGAACAATTATTGATACCATAGTTGTAAGCTGATTCGGTATATTAATGGCCTCTGGCATTAGCCTTCATTTGGCAGAAAGGTAAAGACTGTTAACAAGTGATTCAACATCTGTTAAAATATTTTGAATACAGTATTTAGAAAAAATAGTGTATATGCACAGTGAGTGTCTGAATCTGCCTCTGACAAGCCTCTGTAGCTGGATCTCCAGCTTTACAACATAAATGAGTCTTTAACATACACTGTACAGCGTGTACCTTCTTGGCAGTTGCACAGAATTTCAGTGTATTGATATGCTGTGCTGCAGTTACTATGCTAATTGATCACGTACCTCAAAATAATTAAACTAACAGTTTAAGACTTTGTCTCAGGGAAAAGTGATAAATCTGTAGATTTTCTTTCTTTGTTGATTGCCCTTAAAAATACACATAGTATTTCTATCATTGTTCAGTAATACCTAGTATCTTAAACAGATACAAATGACTTCTGGCATTACAATGTCGACAAATTAACAATGTATTGTTAAAGTAATTTCCCTTTTAAAGGTACTTTAGCATCTATGAAACACAGAAAATAACAAAGCTGTATCTACATTTTTCCTATAGCTTGTGTGTATTATTTTCATCTTTTATAAATATGAGTAGTGCTTAAGAAGTAAAACTGACTTGTAGGGCCCAATTCGGCTTTTTCTGCCATTAACTCCAGTGACTTTAAGTGAGTTAAACAAGTAAATCCCATGGTTTGGGTTTTTTTTCTTTTATTAAAACCCAGAGAATTAAGGAGGGACCTTTCTGGAAAAAAATGGAGGATGCATACTGCAAATCAGTGAAGAATATAGTTGCATTTCAAACCTTTTTTGTCCAAATTTTGTGAAAATGTGAATTTTTAAATCGTGAGTTTCCATTTCAGTAGAATTTGATTAAAGGTAGCTGGGCAGAAAAATACATAATCCTCTGGTTGGTCTACGTTTAAATTATCTTTGATGTTTTGTTAAAAGGACCATGCAGAGATACATCTTTTTTCTTTATCCGTGGTATCCTTAGAAATGTGTTTTTCAGGACCTGAAAGCATCACACTTTCTTATACTTTTAATCACTCTCTGATCCCATAAATATGTTGCTGAAAAATGACTTAGAAGCAATCTCAGCTTCAAGTTTTGCAAATTAATAACTAAACAGAATGGTTAATCGTTGCAAATTCTCTCATCTTTTACTGTAATCCCTGATACTGTAAGCTGTCAAAAAGAAATATAAAACAAAATCTTAAACTAATTTCCATATGAGAGGAGTGGGTACCAAAGGCATAAATGATACTGTTAGAGAGAATCACTGAATTCTTTATAGAGAAGTATATTCATCATCTGATTGCAAATATTCTCAAATAAGATCAGAGCTTTCTTCCTAGGTGATTTCTCTAACTTAAAGATTTTTTTTCCTCTTGGATACATTACCTGTGAGAGACTATGTGTGTGTACTGCATACATGGGTTTTTTTAGTTTTTTTTTTTTCCTGAGAGGAAGAACTAATCTTATGGAAAGGAACAAAATTAAATGGCTGTAGACAAACCTGACACAGTATTTACCTCTGTGTGTGAGTATTTTTGGCTGGCTAGAACAGAAGAATTAAGTGAAGATTCTGATACTCTTTTTATTAAACTGTCTGGCAACTCCCTCACTTCTCTAACTCTACCAACCAGAGATAACATATATGCTTACTTTACTGTGGTGTACTGAGGCTCAATAACTTCCTGGTTTTAGATGTTCAAAGGAGTAACTTTGAGATCTTTGTATTAAAAAAAAATAAAATTAAAAAAAATGTCATAAGACAAAATACAGTAATGAGTTCTAGGCAAGTTCGGGGGGGTATATCATCTAGAGACATTTTCAGGCTTGTTATTCTGTCCAGACCTCATACATATTTCTTTTTGCATACAGTTCTTAAGAATTTGTTATTATTTTTAATGAAAATTATCTATCTAAAAAAATCTATCTATTAGCTTTGCTTCCATTTTAATTTGTCAGTTCAAAATCTGTGTGTCTGGCTTAGCAGTCAAAAGAGCTTCAGCCTACAAATTGGGCACGACCTCTTCGGCACATAACTATTTGGATGTTAGTCTGCAAACTTCAGAAGTTTAATACATTGAGGAAAACTTTGAGAAGGAAGCAAAAGATTTCCTGGCTTCATATTGACATTCTATGATTTTTTTTTTTAAGTTTTCAATAAAAAGAATTACAAGGGAGGAAATTTTCAAAAACATAAATGGAAGTGGCGTACTTATCTACCCCTTGAGACAATAGAAAAATCCACTTTGAAGTTCAGTGTAATGTTCCCTCCATATATATAGGTAATAACTTAGATATAGTGTTTTGACATTCAAGTTTGTGGGTTTTTGTCTTTACAAATACTTTTGTTCATGTTAGCTAAATATCTAGTTATAAGGAATTTGTTGACACATTTTAAAGAACTCTAAATTTATGTCTACGTGAAGTTAAAATATTTTTAATACTGTCATTTTGAAAGTCCAAATAAAAGCATTTGTTTCTACCCAGTCAGGACGCTATGTACAGTTTCTGGCTTTACAAAAAAGTAAATCCCATTGCACTGATTTGTCATTAATATTGGGTCAATAAGAATAACTAAAATAACCCAGGGATAAAGCCCATAAAAGAGAAGAGGATAAATGTATAGCTTTCCTTTTTGCCATCCACTTCAGTTCTTCCACGCTCTCCAAAGTAAAGATATTAATTTAAATATCTTTTAAAAATACTTTTGAAAGTTATTGCTCAATCTTAATTTATTACAGAGCCACTATCTTACAAAACCTCCAAATCACTGTAGAAACAAGTACTTAAACTCATAGGTGCAAGAAAGATTAAGTACTATACTGTAAAACTAAAGTGTAAGACAAAAAAAGCAATCAGATACAGTGGACAGTATGACTCTGGCTATCCCAAAGATTCCTGTTCACTCCTGCAAAAAGCTCTGTATTGAGCACATTATACAGATTACATTACATGAGCAGGCTCTCATTTCAGCATCTGTGCATCTCCTATGATGACATGGCAGGATGGAAACCAGTTAAGGTAAATAATAATCCCGTTTGACCTTGTGATATTTTTAAATTATATTTTATGTTGCTTGCTGTTCAAATGCCTGTGCTGAGACCACATTTTCCTAGAGTCCTTTTGATAAAAGTTAGCTTTTCAGGATGCTTTCTTTGTACTGAGGAACTGCAGCTGGTGGTCTAGAACATCAGTGCTTGCTTAGGAACCCTGGTTTTAAGCAGCCTTTTGAAAATAGATGGAGATAAAAAACAGAAAACAAAAACCAACAGATGAACAAAAAAACTAGAAAACCAAGAGAGGAACACCTGCAGGTAAAACTGAATCCTTAATTTAAAACAATATATAACAAGAAATAGGTGTTCACAGGTACATGTGGTTCTTGGTTTTGTAATGATACATTGTTTACTGGACAAATCATTGATCTTGTTTATGGGCATGCTGCCTTTTGTTTGTTGTTTGTTCAAGTCTTGCTGTGTGGGACGGACAGCTAGCAGGGTTTTTTCCTGTCTATGTTCAGATAAGTGAAGAAAAATAAGTTAGAAGATCAAGGCAGGGATGGACTACTGTTGTCATCTGGAAACATGATGGAAACCCTGTACTTGATTGCCTTCAAGCCCTATGTAGTAAACATGATTATTAATTTTTATTATTAATAACACGCTTTACAAGAGTAAAAAAATTCCCAAGATACTTTTCAGAATTTAATCAACATTCAGGATCATTTTCAATTTAAGTTTGCAAAACTGCAACCATTATTCTTGCTGCCCATTTCACATATGAATCATAAGCTGTAAAATCATAAACAGTTCCTATCTGTTGCAAACCCTTGTGCTTGCTTGTGCATATCTTCCAGTGCATAGCAAAGTCTTAGACTTTGACACTGTTCCCTCCTTGTGCAGCACCACCCATTAACTAACATTACTCACATTAGTGAAAATGAATCAACAGGAAAAAAAAAAGCCCTGAACAACAGAGATCTGCAAAGTAAGTTATTACAAACCATGCTATAACTCTGCTCTCTTAGCACTGGAGGCACTTGCCCTGATATGTAGCACAAGTAATAGGTAGAGTTTTATAGTCTAAAGACAGCTCTACGAAGTTTTTATGCAAAGCTAGCTAAATGGCACAAGATAGTCCTTCCATTTAGGAAGCTTCAGAGCTCCTTTGCAAATGCAAGCTTTGTGTGCGTTACATGCTGGAGAGTCATTTGCTGAGGAGCTGCTTACTTAACAGAATCAACAGACCTGACAGTGAGTTGTTATGTGCCACAGATGGCACATGGTCTATGAGGATGGTGGTCTTCAAGATGGCTGTTGGCACGGTATAGAGGTGCCATGGATCTGGGTGTAGCTTCTCGCCAGTGCTGTTTACTTTGTAGAACAACAGTTCCATTGGTACTGCGGTAATGGAACAAGGTCCTTTGTGTTGTGGAGAAAACCTTATCTGGTTAAAAGAACAAACAGAAACAAGACTGATATGTATGATTACAATGAATTAGGAAGCAGATTCTGGAGAAGTCTGTGTGCAGGTATGCACCTGGGGAGGTCTTAGTTGGAGGAAAGAAATCTCAGAGGTTTCAGTGATGAAATGCTGAAGACTCATTTACTTTAAGCAATGTGGAAGACACTTGCAGTGTCTTTAGCTATACTGTTTGTACTGCAACAGTGTTTTTCATTAAAAAAACCCCATTCTTATAATCATGCGACTCAGAGAAAATCCACCCTTTCATTTAAAAAAATACATTTCTGCACAGTTTGCAGAGTAGAGTTTGGGGAGTGGACCGTAAGGTTTTTTTATATAGCAGATCTCATATTCATGACTGGGTACCTGGCATTTGCACTCCTGTGTTTATGTCCATTCCAATGTGCGACAGAAAGAGGAGAGCTATCAAAGACATTTTGGAAAGCGACTAAACCACAACTTTCAAGATAGAGGCATGAGAGAAGGGACTAGGAGAACATTTTCTTAACCCTCTTTATTCATAAATCAGACAGATCCACTAACATAGCAGTTCTGTTGTAGATTTTGTATGCAGCCTTTTCCATTGCATAGAGTATACTGAGTTTGGCTGACTCTTGAATTCCAATAGATTAGACTCAGCCAAACAAGAACACAGCAGAATTAGCTGTCATGTGTGATCTATGCCAACAGAACAGATGTGAGCTCGGCAAATGCCAGTCTGATAATGGTCATGGAAAGCCAGAAGGAGAGAAGGAATAAGGTTAAAATTGTTTAAGCCTGCTTAGCAAGACTTTGATTATAGTCTCATTGTTAATGAAACTGCTGTGAATGTAGTGGAGAATGAATTTATGAAAACATCACAGAAGTTTGAATGGCATCGTCTGCTTTCTGATAGTTCTAAGTGAATATTATTCTCCTTATCATCAGCTATGCCATAGCCTTACAAAGTATTGTACTGTTGGAGAAGAAAATATGAGAATTTTATTTGCTTAGATCATAAAGATCATAACTTATATCAGAGAATTTACTCTTTTGGCACTCATGATCCCTGTTGTTTCTTTTTTTTTTTTTTTACATGTTCCATGTCAGCTTAATTTTTGTACGGATTTTGCAGTGCTTAATGAAAATTGTTCATGAAAATACTACTCTTTGAAACTGAAGTTACAGAAGACTTGTACAGTTAAGAAATTAATTTCACATCTTTTTGGCAATCATTTGCTTTTATTGTCCTTCATTTTGGACCTTTGCCATATGCACTCCAGAGACATGAATCTTATGTTTGACATTGGAAAGGTGTTCTCAGAACTAATTATATCAAACATCCATTTAAAAGTGAAGAAATCGGAGGAGATAGTGGAATCCAGCTAAGGATGACTAAAGAACAGCTCTGAAATGTAAGACTGTCTTACAATTGTGGAGGGGAAATGCCAAAGTCAAGAATTGAGCAATTACTGATAAATCATAAAAGGATAGAAATATGACCATGAAAAGAATTCATAAGCAGATTTCTTAATTAGAAGGGATTATTAGTATCTTGTAAAATCCACTGTGTATTCTTTGCATTAGAGCATTTAGCGTTTCTGCATAAACAAAAGAAAACAAGCAGCAATTGTTTTATACTTCTGAAATCCTTTGTCAACAGGCATATGGCAGAAACAGAGTGGAAAATTGTGTTACTCTGAAGGTTGCTGATGAAATCGACAGATCTGCAATCACTTATGACAGTTAAAACGTTTTCATTTTGAGTGACAATTGATGTTTTCTGCTGTGCAAATGTCTCTGCATCTTCTCTGAGCAAAGAAATAGAGGTAACAATTAATTTTGTGTAACTATTAAACCTTACTTCAGAGAGGGGGGGGAAAAAAAGAAAAAAGGGAAAAGAAAAAAAAAAAGCAACAGGACAAATCAAACCAGAATGTGACACTTGATGTCTGAGGTCAACAATCACAGTGGGGTTTTTTTATTACTATGTTACCTAGGATTTGACCAGTTTGACATTCTTTAACGTATTAAAATATCAGGACTTTATTAGAATCTGCCACGTAATTTATTGCCACATCTTCCCATTTAACAGATCCCTGAGGTTAAATTCTGTATTTGTCTACATGACCTAATAAGCAGCAGAATGGACATTCTTTATTCAAACACAGTGCACGACTAACAACTGCAACTGCCGTATAGTAATGCTCAATTAAACTTCCTGCTCCTGGAAGGCACCGAGTGAGACTGTAACACACTGAACATATTCATTTCTCATTATCTTCAGTGCAGTAAAGGGTGCTTAGAGTTTTACGGGACTGAATTCAACAGGATTAGGCCTACAGCGCCCAAATCTTCCACGAGTTACAGTAAAAGAAAATTAGTGTATCATTAGAGAACGTAACTGATTGTGCCCAGAATCCATGCAAATTGTCAGAAAGAGTGGCTTGCAAGTCACTTATGAGAGGAGCTACAGCAACATGCTTAACACAGTCCTGCCAATATCACATAGACCTGCCACAGCAGGGTTTCTCTTGCATGGCTTGTACCTGTAAGGTCATGCTCCATTGCATAAGCTTTAGGACTTGTATTCTTGTATCTGTAGTGTAAATTTAAATATGTGACAGACAAGAAATCAAGATTAATAAAATGTATGATAATTTTTCATTAATAGTTGAAAAGCTTATGTGAAAAATCAAAGAATATGCAACTGAGTTGAAGTTTTACCTGCAAACTTACGCTTGCCAATAAAGATACTGTGCATTGTAGATCAAGAAAGTGTAGTACATGTTATTTAGTGTAACTGGGCAAAACAGCAAAGGATATCATTATAGCACGATAAATAACCCTGTGGTATAAAGCCTGATATGACTGTTTATATTGGTAGGCTAAATATGGAACTCTGAAGCTTTTTTGCAACAAAGTCCCTTTTTATACATATATATCTGGAAGAAAGCATATTTTTTCTGAAAATCTTGAAAGGTTATAATCATGGTTTAAAATAAGTAACTCTCAACTTTTCCTTTGTGGTCATCAATTCCACTTCTCCAAAGAACCTCATAAACACAATGGGCCCAATGCCAAAATGAAAATTAAATGCTTGTGTGATCCCCAAGGGAAGACATACTTTAACTATGAAGTATTCTCACAAGAAACCTTGTAAACCTTACATGAAAGTGAATGATCTAGAATTTGTGGCATTCATGTTTGTTGCTTTGACAGCACTGTTTATCAAAATAACTACAATTTTCAAAGAAAGACTACTTAATTTTGACTGTATTGCTTTTCTGTTGGAAAGGACCTATAAATAATAAGTTCACAAAGTTTTTGGGTTAGTTTGCAGTTGATCTAGTTTGTTCCACAGCAGTCAGTTAATCCCTTCAAAGCATCATCTACTCATCAGTTCATTATTTTTTCTAAGCATAGATGGAATATATTAAAGCTATTTGGAAGCACTTAAAAAGAAAAAAGGTTGGAAAAGAACAGTACCCTGCATGTCAACCCTTTAGAGAACTGAAAAAAAACAGATGCTTTGTTGTATTGTTTTCCCAAGACACTTCTACTGTCCTTTCCCCTTTTCCTCATCTACTGTATTTATCTGCTTTTCTGATACTCATTTAAGCACCTGCACTTAAAAAGCGAGTCAGGTTACATCTGACATCTATAGTTGTGCTTGTATTACTGTGATAGTGTCTAGCTTCTCTTTGCTTTTGTTACTGATTTATAAGAGCTGGCTGTAATTTGGTAGCATGCATTTTAAAACAAGTGGCAGTTTAACATCAAAAGATAGAGAAGCAGTAAAGGTCTCAGACTTGCACAAAGTTTCCACATACACAACATACTACTGTTGGTACTGCATATGCATAACAATTGTTTGAAACTATTCAGCCTTGCTTGCCAATAACTACTCGGTCATGTGTATGGACCTAGACCTTTTACAGTTGGAGTTTTTTATTTGGTCTGCTTAGAAAGATAGAGGCAAAATTCCTCCTGGACTTTAGTAAGATCTGGATTTCACTCACAGTGAGTAAGTAACCTAACAGCACCAAACAGAATATCTGCAATATGCAACTAAATGGTGTTAAATCTCAGAATACTATGCCAGATTTCCTAACATAATTATGTTTTATTTGCAGCTAACAGAAGGAAAAAAGGTATATATTTTAATGGATTTCAAGCTTGCCAATTTTACTCCAAAGTATAAAAGAAATTTCTCTGATTTGTTGCATTCTGCAGGTTTGAAGATAGATCTTGCTTAGTGAAAGAGTGTGGAGGAGAATACACGGAAAATATAGTTGGTTGTAAACAAGGGAAAATATATGAGGCCGAATGTGAGTTGGAATGAAATAATGCCTTACATTCGGTCTTATATTAGCATTTTTACTTGACATTATATGCAAACAGGAGATGATTCAAGCAGGCATAGAAGTCATAATAAAATAGCAGTGATGAACTAGCCCATGGTTGTTCAAGCAGTAATGCAAAGCAAGGTTGTCTATAGTAGCAAGGCATTGAATTCGTGCCCAGGAGATCTTTTCTTCTGTTGTATTCTTGTGTTTCTAAGAATCACCACTGGACACTGACAATCCACCCTGAGGCATGAGTGGCCCCATAGGAACAAAAATTAGAAAGTGCCATGTTTAGGTACCCAGCAATTTAAATATATTTTACAAAGGAACGTAGAGAAGAGTTTTGTTTTCTCCTTTTTTTTTGCTGGGAGGCCCAAGGCATCTGAGTTTGGTACTTTTCTAGGAGCATCTTCTTTGAGTCTGTAGCTGTGACTTTTCTGTAGGTCCCTGAGGTTAGGGATGGCTGTGGATTACAGATCACTGCTTGGTCAGCAGGTTGTTACCCACAAATACAACATTATGATATTGTAGTTCTGAAACTGACAGTTCCTTTTTGTGTGCTTTCCTCAGCAGTTCTGGAATAGTCAAGAGGAAGACTTGCCTAATGGTATCATGGTTTCTGTAGGAGCCGCCCCATTAAGAAGCCAGAACTGTGGAATACTGCTGCACTGGCTTCATTCTCCAGCGGTACCCAAAATACTCTTCTGTTAGGAACTGCACTAGGATTGAGCTCCTCAACTCAGGAAGTATGCTGAAGACAAAACACTGTGAAAGGCATGCCTTAGAGCTTTCATTCCATTTTCACACACTGTCTGTGGGCCAATTTAATAGGATGCTGCAAACAAGAGGGAGAAATTACTCCCCAGACAAGCATAATGGGAGAAATAAAAAGTAATAGCAGTGAAAACTCTAATTTGGACTGAGAGTTTGGAGCGACACAAATTAAAAGACTGAAGTCTGGAAGAGTTTTACTACTGACATAAGTGAAATCAGAATTTTGCCCAGTTTAATGTAGCATAATCCAGGCCAGGATTTATGAACAACCTGCATGCTGATACCAGGCAGCACCAAGCTGTATTTAATCAGATAGGGAGTGGAAATTCAGAGCATGCTGTCTGTGGTGAGCAGCTTCAGTAAGTAGTGCCCTTTAAAGTCTTTACAAATGTGTTCCACCATTGTTTTTAGACAAAGAAAAAGCACTGCACCCCAAACTGTGTTAATATCATCAGGTGGTTTTGGTTTTGCTAAATAAACTGTATTCTCTCATTGGTATCTTTTCACTAACCTCACAGCTTCACAGATCAGCACACAAGTCCCCCACCTCCTCTGTTCAGATCTGCTTCTTTATCATTGTAAATACTTTTAAAAAAATAAGAAAAATAAAAGAAGTTAAAAAATTGACATAGTTCTATCCAGAATAAAATAGTTATCATAGTTAAAAGAGTACTCACAACCTAGATTTTCCAGCAGTCCAGATCTGATATTTCCTTGTTGCACAACCTTTGACAAATCATTTAAGCTCTCTGATCCACAGCTTACATATCTGCAAAGAAGATTTAGTAATAATTACCTACTTTTCACAAGTGTTGAGGGGATTAATTAATTAGTGTTTGTTAAGAACTTAAAATCCCTTAGATGAAAGGCACTAAATTATAAAAAAAATACTTTTAAGCTCAGAATTTTAAATGCCAGAAGGGAATATTGTAATAATTAATTTCATCTTAAATATTAGAGTCCCTGTAAATTCACTGTGTTTGGCCTATGTGATTGCTGAAGAGTCTCTCTCCTCAAATCATATCTAGTTTTGGATTTAAAAAGTTTGAGGGATGGACAATCTGATATCCCTGGACAGCTGTAACCTGGTGATACTATGAAACTAGTTGTTACACAACTGGATCAAATTTGCCAAGCTACAGCTTTTATCCCTTTTGATTTCATCTAGCCTTTGTCTGCTATGTATAAGTGCTCTGTTACCATCCTGTATCTTCTCTTCTAGTTGATGCTTATGTTTCCCTCTGACCAAAACTTCTCTTTCATAAACTGGAACAACTGAATGACTCTAGGAGCTCAATACTAACCTGCTTTTCAGTTTTCCATTCATTTCTGTAGTTCTTCACAGAACAATTTCATAATTTGCAGCATTTTTTGGTGTGGATACTAGAACTGGATGCAAATGGACTCAGCGAGCCACATAAAGGTAACAGATCCTCTCGCTTCTCACAGGTAAGTATTTCTCTACCTACACCTCTGACTATTGCATTATCTCTATGAGTAAAGTTGAATCAAATAAATAAAGAGGTTCATAAGCACTTGATTATTCACCCTAAAGGGAAAAGCAGTGGCTTTTAAATAAGCTTTTTTGCCTATTGGTCTGCCAAAATGACCAACATTTTCTTTTCTCTATTCTGTTGCTTGTGCATTAAATGAGAGTAGCATAAATGAACACTTTGCTACATTTTAATCCTCTCAAGCATCATATGTAGGAATATTAGACTCTTCATTCACAGGAGCAGCATGTAAAACTTTATGTGTTCCCCTATCGCAGGGATACATTTAAAATTTTGGGGAAATTAAAGGTATGAGTCAGTAGCCTTTCTATGCACCATATTTTTGTAGTTTTACATGCTTTAGCACTTCTGTGATCCCCAGGCAATAACTGCATCTTGTGAGAATTTCTTTCACAGAACCTTTTTTTTTCTTCCCCACATTTCTTTCTTCTGCTCCTTTCTTGCATTTCGCTTTCTTTCAAACTGACTAGAACAATCCTTAAGAACACTGTCTACTTGCTCTGTTCCTCTGGGACCTCCATCTTTATACTCATCTGAACAATGAGTAAACTGCATTTTATTCAGTTCTTTTTATTCTGCATTAATTAGATCACTGTCACCTGATTTTTCCACCTGAAAAAAAATATATCCCATTTAATAACATAAATGATATTCTTTATTTTCTTTCTCGTGTTTTGGTGAAGACATCAGTGACAAGAAAACCAAAGACTCTTGGTTTAGAAAGAAACAGTATTGTAAGCATATACAGTAGATTTAAAATAAATTACATGTTATAGAAAGCAGAGACAAACTTCCTCTGTTGTAGTGCCTAGCAATTTTGCCAGAGGAGTTTCAAATGCCAAGTGTTGAATCTTCACCTTCAGAAGCTATTCCATAATGTTGGAGACCTAACCATGAAGATTTTTATTCTGACATTCAAACTACATTTCCTCATACTTTAATTTTATGTCATCCTTGCTAGCTGTGTCCGTAAACAATTGCTTTTCCCTCATGGGATGTACAATCTTGTGATGTATGTGTTTGAATTTAATTAGAAGACATAATTTCAAATCAAAATGATCAAAATTAGTTTTGCCTCTGTCTTATTGGACTAGGTTGATGTTACAGTCCAATTCTCTCTGACCATGTTCTTTTAGATATTCCACACGAGGGCAGTTTTCATGTTTTAATACCAAATGTACTTATTTTAAATATTTGACATGGAGTTTGATTCAGCAGAGTGATACAGCAATATACTGAAATCACAATACAAGAATAATAAAGCAATTGCAATATACAGTCAAATAAAAATAAATATGTAATTCCTATTACAGTCTCTCTATGCTTACCATCACAGTGCTGGGCATCTCCAGTCACTGGGAAGGAATACATGGGCCGAAGCCAGCTCAAGCCTGCTGCTCTCTTCAAAGTTCATTTTGTTGGTTGCTCAGTATTTATGTTGGGCCGAGCCACCTGTACACTTCCACCATGCTGGTCTGGCTGGCTTAGGAACACATTCACATCATTTTCATTAACTCAGGGAAGGCCGTTTACACAACTAGTTGACACACTCAACTGATAGAGCCATTGACCTAAAACAAAGGCCACTCTTATGTCCCCTTTGTGTTAGGGTAAGTTCAGCTTTCTTTACAACAGTTGTGGTCACTCCTTCTGTTCTTCCTTGAGCTTCATGAGCACATGTCTTTGCCTGTCTCCTTTGAGCCTTCTTCCATTGCGGGGGTTCGTTGATCAGTTACAGTTGAGGTGACCTGACCCTTAGTGATTTTGCAGTTATTTCCACAGAGAGAGGAAAACAATTATGTTAAGATACATGCACTTTAGCTAATGCACTAGTGAGGTCATCAGGAATGAAAACAGCAGGAATGGTACAGGCTGTTAGACACATATCACACGATTCTGAAGAAGCAGATAGCATAATAAAAATACAGTTGAGATCTGTACATTAGACTAAGTACTTCTAGCAGTGAAGTTGGAGTGCATTTGCCATCCAGGATTTTTTTATGCTTATCCTTTCCTGATGCTTTTTTTCTAAGTGTCCCTGATGACACTCTCATGACAGGACATGGGACGTGACAAACCTTTTGTCTGACCTGGTGCAGCTGTTCTTACGTTCTTAATGTAATAGGAGCATCACCAGGGCCACTAACTAGTGTCAGTCAAACTTGAGAAGTGTTTTAATCCAAAAATCTTTTGAGAGAAATACATTCCTTAAATGGATTATGGTCCTTTTTCTTAAATTACCTTAAACAGCAGAGATGAACAAACCTAGACTGATATGCTTAAAACCCAGCTAAGGTTTAACTCCTTTCAGGCAAAGATCTTCAAAGTAAATACTGATCTAAGACCACAGTATTCCTCTGGGAAGTATGCTTGACTCTGAATTATTCTAATAGCTTTACAAATGCATGAATAGGCTAAATGAATTATTCCACCAAACTCTGACATAATGCTGTTATTACATTTAACTTGAAGACCTGAGCAGACCACATACATGCAATGCCTGAGTGAATTAGTTGTACACAAACACAGCTAGGCACAGTTGCTGCCGCAGCAAGGTTATAATATTATTATAAAGTGAATATGTCAATATGTGTATTTATGGATCTACATTAAAGTAAATATATGCTAAAAAGTTGTATTCTTGGACATAGAATGAGTCACAGATGAAAAAAAAAAAAGCAAGAATCCTCACAAATAAAAAGGACCCTCCTTTTCCACTGCTGCTTACCATCATCCTCCTATAGCACAGTGTGTTCTTCCCAGTTCCCTACTGTACACACCAGATGTGGGAGTCATGTGGCATTTGATGGGTGGAAAGTGTAACCACTCTTCATGATTTAAACCACGTCACAGGTCTTTCCTTCTTCCCCCATCCCTCAGATGCAGAGTACAGTTTCAGAGGAAGCTGTCCCATCACTCCTGCTCCTGCTCACACTTCTGCCTACAGGCTGCCCATTTCTGACAACTCGTTCTGAGATAAAACTTCCATTCTGAAATGTCCTTCTAGTTTTTTAAGAGGAGGAGTACTCACTGGACATTTTTGTCAAACCATGTGCTCTTGGGGAATCTCCTACCAGAAATACAATGAATTCTGCATTCTGAGTGACAGCTCTATATTAACAGGTCAACAACGTTGTAAAAAGGTCATTGGCAACTCCTCTGACAGACAGATTGCTTTGAGTTTTAAGAGCTTCCGTGTACATCTGGCAGAAGGACTGGGCACTACATAAGATAAAACTTTCTAATAAATCTTGGGGATACTAAAGAATGAAGTGGAACAGTTGAGTAAGTGGAATGAAGTGGAATAAGCCCAATGTTCATGGCATGTTGCCAACTGTGTTCCCAAATGGCTGCAAAATGAAACAAGGAGAGAATGCGTGATCATCATGGAGTAATATGAGCAGCCAGAGAAAAAGAATTAAAGGCAAAACATTTCGAGGCTGTAAGGGAAATCAAATCAAGAGGGCCAAATTCATATCACGTTACCACTGGCTGCTAAAGCTTTTGCACATTATTGTGTATGACAGATAGCTTTGAGAACAGGCAAATCACTTTTTTTTCTTTAGGTCTGTTGCCTCATTGCCTGCTGTGGCAGCTAGGTAATGGAGATTACTTCATGCCCAAGTGGGAATGAATAGGCTACTGTGTACAAGTCTGCTGGGAAGAAGAATATTTTGGTTATCTTCAGCTCAGAGCAGAGTATTTTTGCAGACAGTTCAAAGCAGTCATTAGGCTGCAGTGGACATGGTGATAACAGTAAACAAGAAAATAATAGGCAGTTTGGATAACCTTAAAATAGTATTAGTTTTAGATAATTTATTGGTCTTTTAGAAATTTCACATTTGACTATTTCTCTTCCACCTGTGGCTGATCCATGGCAGTCTCTGCTGCCTTGAGGTTAAAAAAACACCCACTACATTTCTTGGGGACAGCTGTGGGTTCTGAGACCAAGATCACTTAGTGTTCTTCAGTAGGCAGCATCTTACTTTTTGTGAAGTTCCCACTTCACGAACGTCATGACAACCTTCTGCCACAGAGCAGTGCAAAACAAGTTCCTACACTTCTGTTTCAGGACAGGTTAGACAGATATCACACTGTCAGAGCAAAGCACTAATATTTTATTTTGTCCCTGCTGCAGTGTCACACTACGTCAGCAACTGGCCCTGAACAGTGAAAAATGGAGGAGCTTGAGAACTGAGGCTTGCCTAAAAGTGTGATGAAAACCAATTTAGCTGTAATCTGGCAGCTGTAAATTTAACTGTGATGGCAGAATATCTATAATTAGGAATGGGACAGGCAGGCAGATGGTATAGAAATAGCAAAAGAGCTAGCAAGCTTTTGGTGAAGTTTTCTGACTATGATAGATGATTCTGAAACTGGAAGAAAATTATATTAATGAAGACGGCCCAATTATTTTTGTACTGTGTGTTTTGTATATCAGGCACCAAAACTAGGGCAGTAAGACAAAAACCTTCAGATATGATAGTTTTATCACATTTAAAAAAATGTAAAAAATAAACAACTAGCAGGGCTAGCAAAGGTACTTTCCAAACCAGAAGATGGTAGCATTAAGTCAATATGGTGTATTTTGGGCTTTCAGATGAAACTGCCTGATGATCAATAAGTGCACCTGCTGTGTGTGTGAAAGGAAAAAATTGTCATGAACCCCGCAAAAATCCTCAGCAACAGGT
This sequence comes from Grus americana, assembly GCF_028858705.1. Taxonomy (NCBI): domain Eukaryota; kingdom Metazoa; phylum Chordata; class Aves; order Gruiformes; family Gruidae; genus Grus; species Grus americana. Next base: position 62,277,029 of record NC_072891.1, read on the forward strand.
CATTAACAATTCTAAGAAGTATATAAAGTAAACCATAACAAAAGAAAGAAGCCTTGGGATTTATCTGAGATTTCCCCCATTAAGAGATGTGGCAGTATACACTTTGCTTATGCTGTCTGTACAAGTGAGAAACTCAGTCCAGCACTCCAGGCACTGCTATATTAAATATTGATGGGAATTCACCATATAGTAGATTTTTCTGTCCAAGGAACTGATAAATAGTTAATGAGGAGTTAGGCAGCTGAGTCCATCCTGAATGGGTAATTCCTTCAGTAACAACAGTTTGTTTGCCCCTTGAGGGTTCATTTTTTTCTCTCTCATACAATAAAATATAATTTAACTTAGGTTTATTATTTTGTAACCTAAATATATATATATATATATATGTATTGATTGTTGGGTTTTAAATTGTCTGAACACCTTTGGAAATCTTTCCCTGCTCATAAATAAACAATGCACAAGTAGCTAGTCAGCATCTGTCTGATGAATTACAGTGTTTGAAGCATCACAGTCAATGTGATCTAGTCAATAATAGACAGCAGCAAAAAAGATACCGGCCTACCAGGCACAAAATTAGTCTGTCTGTAACTTTTACTCATTTCTTCCTAGCCACAGTGAATTAATATACCCTTGCACATTCTAAATCTATGCTACTACCGTGGTAAGAGCCTTGGTACACTGAGCCAGCTGTATGCCCACTGTGTATTTATCAGCTGACCACTTCTTTGTTTAAAAAAGAAGAAAAAAGTACTTTCTTTCCTGAGGATTTTGTGCTTAAAGAAGGTGGCAGCTGGAGCTGGGACCCCTCTATGTATCTATGGAGGAATACAGAGGTAGGAAATGTTTCCTCCACAGCACACTAATGCCCTTCAGTCAGGCAGTGAAACAAGAAAGCAGTGCTGCGAATCTTCAGGAACATCCAAGTCTAGGAAAGTGTATGTTATTTCTTTTCAGAAGCTGATCCCAGGTGAGTTTTGACTTGTAGCTTGCATTAGAATAGAGAAGGTGAGTGTTCACAGGCAACAGTCACCACCTCAAATCAAATCCAAGTAAGTCTTCAGCTGTGTCAGCTGTTCAGTAGCACATGTGGAGGTCTTGCTCAAGGTAGACAATAGAAAAGGAAGTGCGTAGAGACTGTTGGAAACATGTGCAGGCTTTCTGGGTCACCTGTTATGAGCATGTCCAACTTTTCATAGTGCCTGTATCTGTTCAGTAGCACTTCCTGTTCAGTTCAGTAGATAAACATAGATCATTGGGTTGTTGATCTAATGTTTCTAAAATCCAGTAAGCATTTCACAGCTATTTTAGATGAAAATATAGCAAATATTATTAAAGTTTTGTAGTTGTAAGGGAAGGTGTTAAGATACAAAAACATATCAGTTTTGTATAGGTATTTAAACATTTTGCTAGAATGGGCAGGCACAGTCAGCTCGTGCATGAAATAATAATATTGCTGACAATGCAACATACCATGTGATGGAGTACCTTGTAGCAGATAAACGCTTTTATAGCTAGGCCACCTTCACTCCACACTACCCTAAACCATCACGAGCTACTCCAGTGCACAAATAATGCTTGCTATTTTGCTATAAAAGGACTATCCTGAACACAGTGCAAAAACCAAGCAGAGTTTGTGATATGCATTAGAAAGATCCATAGGAGAGGACTGTCAGAACATAAACATTTCATAAAGCAATAAATCAGTATTATATTAAATAAGAAAACCTGAAGGATCAACAGCCACCTCTCAAGTTAACGGGGAAGAAATTGTTGGGCTTGCATTTTTATGTTTTACAAGTAGTCCCTATTTTCCCAAGGCAATGTATCTGAGTATTAAGGAAAATAATTTATCTGAATGTAATAGAATACTATACCTGAAGTATAGTCTTCTGATCAGTTAGTCCCAAAGCCTTATTGCCACAAAATAAGAAGGGATACTGACTATTTCAACACAACAGGTGCAGAGAAGTATAAAGAATGCATGTTTTAAGTCAAACAGACCCTCTATTCCCAGGGGAATTTATCTGAATGGAGAAAGTTTGTGTTTGTTGCAAGCAGTCCACAGGAGTTTGGGTTGTCACTACAACTATTGATCATGCTGACAGCATCCTTTTACCACAAGACACTGCTTTTCAGCCTCTTCCCCAGCTCCCCCCATACCTATGGATAGAAGAACAATGTATGCCATTTTCAGTCACTGCAGCCATTCTCCCCTGTTCTGCAGCTTTTTCCTACTGTGACTTTAACACCTTTAACAGACAGGAATACATTTGGCTTCTCATTCACAGATTTTTTTTTTTTCCCTTTATAAAATCATAATTCTACAGAGAGCAACCTGATTACCTAGGAAGTAGAGCACAACCCAGTAAGTTGCAAGCAGCTGCCCACAGTAAGACAGAGTGTACGTAGCAAATAGGGCCCTTACATTACCCTTTTGGGCTCCACTTGAGTCATGAAGGCAAGAACATAAGAAGATGAAATTAGTCCTGCTAGATCAGACCAAACCATCTAGCACAGTGTCTTGTTTCTGTCAATAACCAAAAGCAGATGATAAGGGAAGTTACTTACAGAGATAGTGTAAGCTTATGAGGCACTTTATCCATGTTGGTACATTGTGATGCGCCATGGGATGTGACAGAAGCTGAAGCTTTCTTCTTAACTTAATGTAGAGGAATTGATGCCAGGAAAGGATGAGGTTTGTGTGCTTTTATCAGAGTTCCCATTAAAAAGAAATAATTCATGTAAGTACCACTGAGGATTGCCTGATGAAAATAAGGTGATAATGCTCCTGTGTTTACAAATTCATGCAATTTAGAAAGGAACATCAATAGTCCATAAATAGCAGCTAAATCACTCTGCAAAGCACAGCAGTGATGATGACAGCTCTTGAAGAAACTAGATCAAGGATTTATTTGCTTGTATAGTCATGTTTCTAGTAAGTCTTCACCATTCCTTACTTGTTGGATTTGGTGATCACCTTTGAATAGGTCCCAACAACAGTTTACAGTGAGGCAAACTTTCATTTATTTCTTCGGTGGGAGGAAAACCGCAAATCACCAAACCCTGGATACAGTTACATTTACAGGCTATGTGGCTAAAAAACAGCTATTCTGAACAATTTGTCTGAGAAGAATGAAGAATGCTTGTAGAGGTTGTTCTTCTTTACAATGTGCTTGGTGGATTGGGCTGAAGTGAATAGGTTAATAATTATGAAACAGTTGTTAGAGAGTCTGTCTGAGACAGTGTAGACCACAGCAAACCTCACCCATCCTGACAAATTTTGTGAAGAAACTGGAGGGCAACACAGAGAAGCTATCATGTGGCTACAATTACATGCTGGAATGGAGCACTATCAATGGGACAGATCGCCAAAAGAGTTATGGAGAAAAAAGAGGGACTCAGGTAGATTTTGGAGAGTAATGACCTTGACAGACAAGTATGCAAACACCAGAGTGATGGACATACAGCTGCAGTGAATCCTAGGGAGCAGCTTCTGTAATTTGGATGCAGCAAATCACAGGGCTCAGGTAAAACTCATCCAAGAGCACTAAAGAAAATAAAGTGTGAAACACCAGAAACGTCAATGAGGAAGCTGAATATAATGGCCAGTAAACACAGAGCAAAAGAAGCAGCAGCTGTTTTGCACCCTGTATATTCTATCTGTAGAATTCCTTGTCAGAGTGGGGTCACTGAATGAAACCCAGACACAAGGTAGGGCTGGTGCATGCTGTGACTTAATGTTAACACTCTTGTTATCCAAGCGATAGGCAGTCTGCTCTGAAGTTTTAGCACATAGACACTTAAGGCAGAAGGGAAGGAGGTTAGGAAAAAAGCGTCCCTTGCCTCAGCTACCTATAGTATTAGTGATGAGTACATTACAAAATTTGCCATCTCTGCAGGATCAAGACCAGCCATTACCCAGGGCCAATGACTACTTCTGAATGAACAAACTTGTCTGTTAAAACCAGATTGTTGTTTCTCCTTTAGTGTGTTTCTCTATCAAGAATCTATTCTTTGATTGGCTTCTTGATTAGCTTTGCCACAGCTAGTGTATTTCTGTGACAAAGTCTGCTGGCTAGTGAATCAAGTCTGTGCTCAGAGGCGAATGCATTCTGAGACTTATCTCTAGCGTCTCTACATTAGTGTACGTAGCTTGAGCAACAGTCAGGAAGAATTGCAAGGTCATAACTGGTTGCAGGGCTACACTGTGAGCACAGTCACAGAAATTGAGTGGGACAGCATATGCGGCACAGGCTTCTTTGGGGAGAGAAGAACGGAGGATTGCATCCTATATAAAGGAGCTTCTTGATGGTACAGCTTGTCTTTTGGAGGTCTTTGGATCAAGACCAATGAACCCTGGGGATATTATGGGAATATAATGGGGAAAATGGTTTTAAAAACACATGTTACATGCCTCAGCCACCTGTAGAGATTGGGAAAAATATAAGACTTGTTTGCTCAAGTACTTAGGGAGATGGCCAAAGCTCAGGTGGAGCTAAATCCAGGTCTAGACCTAGAGGATAATGTAACTTTAGTAAGTATGCTAGTAGTGAAAGGAAGTTCAGAGCAAACATGGGGCTATTGTTGAACAAGGAAGACAACCCAGTCAGTAGTAATCAATAGCGTGGTATCTGGTTGGCAGCTAGGAACAGATGATGTTGAAACCTATATGCTTCATCAGTAAGTTGGACACTACAAAAGCAATTTGTGGATGATAGTAAACAAGAGGAAGAGATTATTAAGATGGAAAATAAAACCTCAGTCCTGATAGACCTCAATAAACTTGAAGATTGGTCAACAGACATTATATGCAGTTCAAGAAGTGTAAATTCTGCCCATGGGCATAAAAGCCTAATTCATGCACAAGTACATTCCAGAACTTACTAGCTGAGAAGCAGCCCTGATGTAAATGCCTGGAAGTGCCAGTGAATATCAAGTGAAATATGAGCCAGCATTGCAATCACATCACAAATAAGGGAAAGTGCACACTGCCTATTAGCCTGGTCAGCAGATCAAGGGGAGTTACTATACATCGTTTCTCGGCCCATGAGGGGCTGCACCTAAAATACTGTGTCCAGTTTTGGGTTCCAGATCAAGAGTGCTAAGGAGAAAGAGCATCATACAGAGGCTACCCAGATAGTTAGGATAGTTAGTTAGCACATGACCTTCAAGAAGAAGTTGAGAGAGAGGCTTGTTCAGTGTGCCGCAGAGGTTATCTGATAGCAGCCTACAACTGCTGGAAGGGAATTTATGATTTGGGGGAGCCAAACTCTTTCCAGTAGCAGAAAATAGCATCAAAAGGAGCAATGAACACTTACTGCAGCTGGGATGTTCAGATTAAATGTTTGGGAAAAATTCCTAAAAAAGATCACAAGTGCAGCACTGGAATAGTGAGCAATTGTAGGATCTACACTCTTGGAGGTTTTCATGACTTGACAAGCCAAAGTCATACCTCACCTGATCTACAGCTGGTGATAATTTTCCTTCAGGGGAGAGGCTGAACTAGATAACTTCCAGAGGAACCTTCCAACAAACATTCTCGGAATCAATGAATATGTCAAGGTTAAGTATATAATTTTCTTCACACAATGTATGAAGTTTGATTTCCACTGCATCAAAATGGACTAGCTCAGAAGCTACTCTCAGTGTTCTTTTACATTTCCTTTGTCTTAAAGGAAAGACTGGCAAGGGAATTTTATACTTCTGTAACTTGGCAGAAGACCTACAGCTTAGGATAAAACCTATTTTCTTGTTGGTTTGTCCTATATCACCTTTGCCAGGAAGTGCATATTGTGCTTTGCGGTGTCACTTCATTTGAGAAGATAGTCTTGAGTTAGTAGCAAAAGCGAAGGTCAGGAGATTAGGGAGAAAAACTAATTGCACGCTATAAACAACCCAAATATACTTCATTTTGCACAGGGCTTTTATCAGCTCTTGTTTTATCAGAAATCAATCCATCCCTTCACAGTTTACTTGTTCATAGGATAAAAAATTAGAGCTTGCAGTAGTAAATATGGAAACTGTAACTATAATTCATCAGGTTTTTTAATCTCTGATAAGCTTGCATTATTCACAATAGCAGCTCCATGTATCTCTCATTGTACCAGGAAATGTGACATTTATTTCTATAAACCATTTATACAGATAAACTCACAAAACTGAGTCCACAGACATATCTGGAATAACTTCTTGGTGCAGTTATTCTGAAAATACTTTATTGGTCATTTATAGCTTGCGTAGCTTCATCTAGCTCAGAAACAAACCTTAAGTAGCTGCAAGCCCCTTTCTTTTCAGGTGTTAGAAAGTAACAAACCTTAGGGCTATATTCTCTCTGTCTGAAAATGTCTAATGGCCTTTGTATTCAGTATATGGTTTCCTTGAACTTCAGTCAGAAAACCATGTGTAGCTAGAATATAGACTTAACAGCAGTCTTCAGTTTTCTTTCCTAGTCATCTAAGCTCAAAACTCATTGGGGAATGTGTGATTAACACCAAAAAGAAACAACTGAATAAAAAAATTCAAGCCATCAGCCACACTCCACACAAGGACTTTTCAGAAGACTCTTGTTTACCCGGCACGTGTAGGAATTGTCTGGTGCTCCAGAAATGTGGAGAACAGATCAGGTCCGTGCTCTAAGAAACATACAGGAAAAGAAAAGAAGAAGAAAGAGCAAATAGAACAGAGGGAGGAAGACAGAGAAAGGCACAAAAATTCAAAGACACATCTCTCTGGGACTACGTTTGCTTGTTGTGGTGCCAGGGAGTGAGGCTTGGCAGTACAGGTGCTGCCTCCCCAGCTGACAGCACTGATCAAGTGGGCTACCCAGACCTTCCTTTCCTGGGCATGGGCTCTCATGAACCCATAGGCAAAGCACAGCTACTTGCCATGATGTGGGACAGAGGAGAAGGAGCACTCAAGAGAGGATGGGAAACAGCCAGGACCTTTTCAGCCACCTCCCCTCTGCCTCCCCCTGGCCCCCAGCTTGGTCAAAGTCTCACTGGACCCAGTTCAGAGGGATGCACCAGGGGCAGTGCTGGCTGCAAGTGGTCTCGTTGCTAAGTGTCGAGAGGAGAGAGAGATAACATGTCTCTCTGAAAACCTGGTATGTCTGTTACTATTCTTTTCTTACCTGTCTCTGGCTGCCAATTTCTTTGCTACTTCTTTCTGTCTCAGTTGATGCCTGCTGCTATCTCTTTTTTTCTGTCTCAATATCTTTTTTTTTTTTTTTTTCTATTTGGAGGTTATTAAAATTTAGTTCTTTCTTTCAGAGTGTAGCCCTCCTTGCCCTGTCATGAAATAAAATCATATTGAACAGAAAGGCTTTACTTGGAGCTCAGAGAGGAATTAAAGACACCAGTTTTAACAAGAACATACATAAACATTCCCAGACTCCTTGTACTGCCACCATGAGCTTCCTTATTCATGTTAAGTTATTGACAATCTGTTTTCAAGGTAGGATACATAATGCTTTGCAACTTTTATGTATGACATGTTTTTCATCACTGTGAATACCTCTCAAAGACAGCATCACATCTAGTCCTCTTACAGTCCGCACTATCTAACCACCTACTTTTCCTTGCAGTTAATGCACCTAAATAAATGCCTTAAACTGTATTAAATATGTATTATTTATGTACAGTTACAAGGGAGCAGAAGAAAAGTCCTAACTTTGTCAGTGCGTTACTGCTGGTTTAATCAGTGAATATTTGCAAACCAGTAAAGCACACACAATATTTTCCTTCTGCGTCCTGCTTGCTCTCCATGTCTGTTGACAACATGGATAATGCTGGAGCTGCTAATTCTCTGCTTGTAGTGCTTAATGCTCTTGCCAGAGCTCTCATTACTAGAAAGAGACTGAGGATCAAACTCATCCCGAGAGTAATCCAGCATAGCACTGACTGAAGTCAACAAGAGTTGTGCCTCCCTATGCCAGGGTTGTATTTATCGCTGAAACCATCTCCAACGAAGATGCCTTGCTATGTTTATTTTGTTGCACCGTGTCCTGCATAATCAGGAAAGAGTAAGAGACAAAAGGTTTACACTGTTGTTTTAATGTCTGCCAATAACAAGGTTGGAGATTCACAGCATCTGAAACCAATCAGTTGAGCAAAGTGCTCTGCAGCTGCACAAAGCACTTCATCTTAGCATTGTGTCCAATTGTGCATTACAGGGGATCTTTCAATATGCTCTTCTAGGCTGTGCTAGCAAACTTAGTAAATATGCACTCTTGCCTTACTTGCTGACTTGCTGAAAAAAAGAAAATTAAATACATTTCTCATATGGCTGTATTGTGGAATTTTTCCACACCATTAAATAAAACGTTGCTCTAGTTTATTGGCATTTTCTGAGAGAAAACATTTCTTAAGTTAAACTAACTGAGTTGTGTGGGACATTCTGCTTATGCACACCATATTTTTTTCTCCAAGCCATATAATATTTCTGCTATTGTGCCAACAACTCATCTAAGGTAGAAAATCAGCAGCCTCTTCATCTCTTACCAGAAAAAATCAAGGGTAATTCTTCTAAAGGCAATGGAGTTAAACCAGTGTACAGGAAGAGAAAATCATGTTCTAGCTGATCAGCCCTGTAAAAGAAAACAAGATACAACCTTTATTACCAAGCAGCCAAGTTACAGAAACTTACAACTTACTATGCTTTTTAATGTAGTTTGAGTGACAGAGAGTGGAACACATAATATCAGTAACATTTTGGGAGTAATTAAGAAAAATAACTGCATGTGATGTCCATTTTTTGCAAGCAACAACCATTAGAAAAAAATTCTTTGAAACAATAGTATTTCTTTGTTCGTGTATTATGCATACACCTGTGTACTCACATAGGTTAAAGGCAGGGCAAAAGGAGCCTTAGTGCAAATGTGATAGCCAGAGTAAAGCAAATACAAAGGAAAGTTATACTGACAGGCAGAAAGGTTTAATATTAGCCATTGGAGCTACTGGAACTGATACTTTGAGCTAGGGTTTCTTAACATTAAGGCTTCCTTCTCTGTCTTCCTGAAAAGCCTATTACATAAGTCTGGTTATTGGGTTAGACTCATTTAAAATCCAGCCTTGTGTCAACTATTAAGCTAACAGATGTAGATCCATAGGTGGATGAATGACTACTAGCTTCAAAGATGCTTGGCTCATGTAAAGGGATTGAGGTGCTGTATGATGTTTGGGATTTTTTATTTTCCCATTGCCTTATCCACATGAGATATACTTTGCTAGGCACTAACTTGCTTGGCCTTTTTGTCTCAGTCAGAAATTTTCTATTAAAAATAAAAAATGATCCTAACAGAGAGATACCAAACATCCATCGTTTAATCTCTGGGGTCCTTCAACCAATTTGAAAGTCAGCATTGGAGGAAATAATTTTTTTCTGTTGGTTTCAGTCTGATCTCCTGCAGTTGTTTAAATTGGACCAGCACACAAGAGTTTTAAATTAACTGCATAGTAAACTAAACCTATTGCATATAGCTTTTAAAACATTTGCACAGGAAAATATGGCTGTCTAAAAAACCATAAAATGAAATAAGTATTTAAAAAATGCTATGGGCTGTAGGAAGGTGTCCTTAGCATACAATACACAGTTACATATTATACAATAAAAAAAAAAATCCCTGTGAATTCTGGCTTCAACAGGTCTGAATCTCAACTATTCTAGAGGTTATCAACATATTCTTGGTGAAAGATCTACTTTTGGTCCTGTGCAACCCTGTTTGAGATACAGATACATGATGCACATCTATGCAGACCAAGTCACGTGTATGTATGTGCACAAGAACATCTGTGAGCATACTGAGGTCTGCACGTGCTATAATGTAGTATGGTGTGTGACAGGCCACTCAGATAACACAGAAAAATCTGCTTCTAAAGATGTTTGATTAAATTATTATAATGTGTTGCTAAGGTTTTGGCACTCATCTGTGACCAAAATAAAATCTCCAACACAGTCCTTACTCATTTTGGAAAAAACAAACAAACAAACAAACAAACAAACAAACAAACACCACCACCACCAACAACAACAACAACAAAACAAAACAAAAAAACCCCCAAAACCCAAAACCACCACAACCAAGTTTCACTTCAAAAGTGAAGATTTATTGGTTTAGAATCAAAATTTCTTATAGTACTTCAAGGAGAAGCAGAACTCCAAATGATTTTATTAGTATTTAGAACTACCCAGGGGAAAGTGTTAGATTTACAGGTGATCCCAGAGAAACAAGTCCAGTGAGACTGTGTTGCAGCATGCATCAGCATAAAACTCATTTGCTCAATGCTGCTGTTACTCGTTTGGATTCTGATAAAGAAACCACTAGATAGTTCAGCTTTATATTTAGTTTAGGATAAAAGTAACCTAGAATCACTCTGATAGACTGTTATAATTGCATGTGTTACATTCATTTTAAAATATTAAAATCTCTGGGCTGCAGACATTTGTATCAATGTAGCCAGCTGCAGGGAAACCACATCCTAACATGAGGTCTTGTCATTGCTATAAAATGTTAAATCCTGTAAAACAAGCTAAATATTGACAATGAGTTAATACAAAATATAAGCATGCTAAAATGTTGACATTCAGTGCATCAAAGATCACCCCAAGTGAAGAACAGTGCGAGACTGCTGTTTAGTGAAAGTAGTGGTATCATGGAATAAAAGGGTATTTTTCCCATTCCAAAGTGCAATTTCAGTTTGGCCCTCTACAAAGTGATGGATTTCACCTTCACAGAAACACAAACAATTTGCCAGGTAGATGTACTGAGCTTCCCAGGTCCCAGCCTCTCTAGAAACTGTAAAATAGCAACACCAGAAATCAATCAGAATGGGGAAGCTTAATTGGGTCCCCTGGATTTAGTAATCTCAGTAGTCCTTGAAGCAAGAAAACAACAAACAGGCCCAGCTCTCTGCAAACTGGAACATGTGCTGTATGGCAGGAATCTTCCTTGGATATCTGATGAAAAAAAAATTGTTTAGAAATTCTATTTCAAACTGTGGCTTCTGACATAGCAACTTTCCCATTTTTGTCCTTTGTTTTTGATTTTCACTTTCAGAAAGGAAAATTACGAGACAATTAAATACTAATTTCTAGAGAGCCAGTGCTGTCTGGTTCAATGTTTGCAAAATTTTAAGAAAAGAAAAATTATTCTTCTTTTGGATTTCCTTGAGGATTTTGGAGGCTTCCTCAGCACTGGAGCTCCATAAAGAACTCTGTGGTAAAAATTAAGAGATGTTGAGCAATGGCAAGATTTGGCATTATATGTTTGTTAATCCAGTGTTCCTATCAAGCAGGTCCTTCTGGAGTTTTATGAGAGGAAGTTCAATACAGAGAAAATGGTATGTGTAATATTAGGGTAGCTTGGATTTGCTATGCAAACTTCTCTCTTTCCTTTAGTTTCTGAAGACAGTGAATCTTAGTTAACAATATTGTTTCCCTCTTGCATGGCTGCAAAGAATCTCTCTGAGGTGACCTGATGTTTGACAGTAATGAAGTGTATAAGTTCATGTTCAACACACACCACTATGTTCAACACACAACAGTATGCTCAAGTAGTTCACCAAAATCAGTTCCTTTCCCTTCCCTTCCCTTTTTTTTTTTTTTTTTTTTTTTTTTTGGAGAAACAATTAACTCTTGCCAAGCGGAGCTGAAGACCTGAGACCTCTAAGACTTTCCTGGAATGTTTATGCCCCAAACAAACACTTCTGCCTGGCTGGCAGTAGGAGACCCCCAGCAGACTTGTACCAGACCCCAGGAACTGTTTGGGTCCCAGGTCCTCCTGTGCCAGGCAAACATGGGTCTTGCCCCAGTGTTCTCAGTATGGAGAAGGCTTTCAAGCCTGTTGGTGGATTCACTGCTGAGACTTCAGCTAAAACAGCTGATTATTTGCGAACTGTGGCCAAAGTTCTTTTAAAATATTATTCCTGATTTCCCTGACTGCACTTTATGGTGAACACACACTGGCTGTAGGGATTTCATTTTCTGGAACTTTAGCTTGTGTGAATTTTTTGCCAATTAAGGTTGGCAATTTCTCTGTAAAATTATGTTCCCTTCTTTCCCAACAATCGCTGTACATACCGTCCTTGGAAGTCCTCAGAATAGTAAAAAAAAAAAAAGAAAAAAAAAAGAAAGAAAAGAAAAGAAAAGAAAAGAAAAAAGGAATAAAGCCCCCAGTAAAGGAACACAAGGCACATCTATGTCAGAAAACTCTTGTTAGTGATTTCTGAACCACTTTTGTCACTGAAATTTAAAGCAAGAATAACAAAACCCTACTATAAAGGAGGACTGAAACATTGTTTCTCCCTTTTACCTCTTTGTATTATCATGTCACTCTGATTCAACTAAAGCTGCACAGAGGGAGGAAACCATGGTCTCAATCCCTCTGATTTTTGTAGCAGACCTAATTTTAGAATCTGTTGTGTCAAGTTTTTCTAAACCTGTCAGTTTAATTTGGCAGATGCGGGTTAATGGAGACCTACTGAAAGCAGGGTGAAAATCTATCTCGGTAGACGAACATAATTCATGACTTTCACAGTGCGGCAGTAAGGTAATAGATAAATGTCTCTTCCTTGAAGTTATAGCAGGAAGCTATAGACAAAGGTACCTTTCTAAGAAAAAAAAAGCACTAAAAAAAGAAAAAACGTTAATGGCAATGGAAAGAAAAAAAAAAATGCTGCTATGTTAGATGGCCCCTTATCTTCAAATTCTGAAGTGGCAGCTGCAAAGACATCAAGACAGGTAGGGCAGCAGAAGGCAGAGGCTTAGGCACAAAAAGCTTTAAATGGAAGCAGAGCACTTCAGGCACCATGATACAAATCAGCAGTGGCGGAAGAAGCCTTTCAAGAAAATAATTTAATATTTGTTAAATAATTTGTAAGAATTATTACAATATTACTTAGCTCACTTCAGCCCCAGACTGCCAGTGAGTCAGGAGTCAGGAAAATGCTGTCCTGACTGGACACTGATCCATTTAGGTAACTTAATACATAAATCTAATGCAGAGAGCTGAAGGATATTCAACTTTCTAATTACATTACATTAATCCTGCAGTGATTTTCATTCTGGTAAAAAAATTTACAAGTCGAAGTTCACAACAACTGACCCTGGGATAGTGAACCCAACAAACCTTGGGTCCCATCCGTGTCTCTAGGACCTCGAGGGGAACCTCCACTCAGGGCTTCATGCAGGTCCTCTGAATTACTCCTTGGAGACTGTCAGAGGGTCCTAGCACTTCCTATTGCCTCTCACAAGGAACAAGGCAGAATTTAAAGACTTAAATTCTGAAAAGACCAACTTTCCAAGAGCTTCCCTCTTTAAGATAGGGCACACAAAACAGTACAGACATTATCTGGAAGGATATTTGTGCAAACAGGTAAAAAAACCAAAAACAAACAAAAAAACCCCCCACAAACAAACAAAAAAACCCCATAGACTTCTAACTTGCTTGTGAAAATGTCAGGAAATGGGCTATTCTTCCGTTTTTGACGGTGCGCTCTGTAAGTCCCACTGGAAAAGGAAGTGTGGCTAGCTAGATGAGTTACTTTGTATACACCCAGGACTTGTCAGAAGCAGCCACAATCCACCCCACAGCAAGCAATCACAGCCATGACGTATATCTGACAGCCACCTACAGCAGGGCACGGAAGAAGGGAAGGGAGGAACCTCCCTCCTATACTAGTGCTGTGCTAAATTGCACTACTAAATACTAAAGAGTCAGGCTCTTTAATTTTCCTAAGAGTGAATAAAAAACACTTATAAAACTTCTTCCTGACTAGATCTTTGCTTACAGATGATCATTTGCAGGACATGCTGCAAGCCAGCAGGGAAGCAAAGGTGACCAGCTCAGCACCCCTCTGGAGACTTGAATCATCAGGCAGGCCCTAGGTCTGTGTTTGTCAATGCTGGCCCTGAGTACCTTTATCACAAAGGGGCATCTCAGTTCTAAACGTTGTTCCTCATATACCTCAATCTGAGGACCTCTAGACCACTGTGACAAAAAAACCCCAAACCCAAAACCAAACCTGCAGAAGAGAACTGAAATGCAGGCTTACCAATCTCACTGCTTTGGCAGTCAACTGGCCTCCACCCATGTCAAATAGTTCTCCATCTGGCCTCCCCATACCTGGGAAACTACAGAAATCCTGGACAAATCCTGGGGCAGGGTGATTGCATGCAATGCAGTAATAGGTAATATGTATGAAACAATTTAATCAGATCTATGACTTTTGGACCATTTTTCATCTGCTTATCCTGAAAGACTCCGTTTAGACCTCAGAGAATTCTGAACAACTTTAGTTTTTAGTGCCCTGGGTGTGAGGTGGCCCTGCCATGCATAGAATCAGCATCTGCTCAGCGTGAGATGCTTCTAGCATATCGAATGACAAAACCAATCAGTGAAAGAAACCTGGCTCATGAATAGAAGTTACATGCTAATGAATAATGTTTGGGCAATATTTTTGGTATGTAAGTCACATTCATCCTGTGTTCAGCTCAAAATTCATTGGAGTATCTCTAGCTGACAATTTGAATCAGAGAATTATAAGTAAAAGAGCTGGAGGGTCCTCAGGAGGTCATCTTTCCACCCCCGTGCCCTAAGGCTGAAACCCCAGGGGTGCTAAACATTCAGGAGTGATTATCTCCGATTCTGTGAGAAGTTTGCCTTTCAGACATGCTAAAGGGCAAAGGGCACTAAGAACAACTCTGATCTGTTGTACCATGCTTGAGACATTCACTGTTGTGGGTTAAGGGTCAGGGTCTATCCCAATTATTTTCCGTTGTTGTCTATAAAGGAAAGGCCTCTCTGAATACTGAGAAATTGCTTTAAAGCCTTGATTTAACAGCACAGGATTTGCCATGCTGGATCATGGCACCGGTTCCACTGAGAGTGGTTTCCCTCCTCATTTGACAACTCATACCAGAGCTTTCAGAAGGAGTTCCATGTGCCTGTGTGCGAGCAGGGGAGATACTCCAAGTGCACTGAACACAAGAGAGAGCATCTTCTGGCTGACAGAGCTTCTATACTATCCTTATTGCTGTTCTGATTTGCAAACCTATAAATATCATGAGCTGTCATAAGTTTATAAAGATCTTTCAAATATCCAGAGTAGTTAATTCAGGCACTTGCCACATCAGTGAACTCCATAAACTGGCTGCTCACCAGGACAATCAAGACTTCCTTGTTTGTGTTCTGAGTGTACTTGTACTTCTATGCTGTGGGGCAAAGGTAAAGAAAAGAGTTTCCAGTTTTACTATAATTTGCATAAGTGCCTTGCAATTATTTGAAAAACTCCTTCATTATAATTTTTGCTATCGTTTCTTTGTGCCTAGTTAAACAATCCTTTTCTATGCAATTTCCTCTCTTGTCTTACCATCCTTTCAACAGTTTTCATTGTCTCAGGTTTTATGCAACTCCTGCCATTGCTCTCTTTCGTAATAGGTTTTACTAGCATATGTGAGCCAGATGCAACACAGCTCTAACCAGTTCAATAAATGTCAGTTCTGGAGTCAGAACTGCACATTTCCTCCAAAAACTCTCAGCTTCCAAAGTATAAGTAGGAGTTAAAGCAAGAAAAATAATTAACCAGAAAGTGATCTTAAGCCATGAAAATTGTCAATGGCTAACTTGCTTTTTAAAAATTAATTAGGACAGCACATGGAGTTGCTTAAGTCCCTGAAATTAGTATGACTCTTCAGGATCCTTGTGCAGAGTTGGCACAAGCTACCAGTCCAAGTTCCTTACATAAGCTCTAGTTCCCAATAGGTGATTAATCCTTCTGAGAACACTTGAAATGAGATACATCCTCCACAGCTAGGCAAAGGTGGAAAGCAACCTTTGCTGCACATTGATGTAGTATTTGCAATAGCAGTTTCCATCTCTTTCAGGGACACAAGTGTCTTTACTGCCAGTGGTTGTTACAGTCCTAGTAATGACATGTCAAATATGACTGCATAGTGTTTTAAAAATTCAAGGCTCATCAGCAGAAATCACAGGTTAAGTTTACCATGATAAGGTTACCTTACCAGATCCTTAGGGGATAGATCCCCAGGAGAGATCCTTAGCCCAGTTATTTTCTTGGGTTAAATCCTGTCTTGCAAGCTTAAATTAAGTGCAGGAGAAGAATTAGGCACTTGAGCATTGGATCTAAAACTGTGATAAAGATTTGCTTAAGTGAAACAGGTAATGCTGAAGAAGATTGCAGGGACCTGGATCCATTTAAGATTCACCCTGAAGTCTCTTTCAAAGTCTCCTAGCACGGTCCATACATCCTGATAAAATATGGTCAGAGCCATGTCAATTCGATAATCTGAATTTCAAGTTCCCAGTTTTTGAGTCTTTATATCAAATTCTTTTAATTTATTTCAAAGTAAGCTGTATATATTGAAAAGATGAAATTGCTCCTTCATAAAATGTATGGCATATTAAGCCATATTTGCAATTTTTTATCAAAAAAGTTACCCACTAAATTGATCCTTATTATTTTTCTATTTTCTGGAATATATGTTAACTAAAATAATAGGTAGTTTTATTTCCTAATTAATTTTCTTTAGAAAAATGCATTGCTCAATACATCGTATCTAATTTTTTTCTTTGAAACACTTTACCACCATTAACAAATTAATTTTTATTGCCCTTTCATAAATGGCAGGGTTCCATGGAGTAAAAAACATATTAATCATTCCATTGTTATTTTCTGAACATTCAGAGCCGTGATATCCAGGATCACTAGCTTCAATATACAAGTCATCTTAATGGTCAGTTAATGGAAAGAGTCTTCTTATTAGAGTACCTGATCCAACTCCAATAGAAATCAGTAAACCTGTACTTCTCCACTGTATACATTATGAAAGGAAGAATTAAAAAAAATATTGACCTGATAAAAACAAACAATAAGGAGGTTTGAGGAAAATCTGCTGCAGCCTGAACTGGACTTGTTGAAGCACCACCAGTTTGGCATCCTGAAAGGTTGTTTCATCTTGGAGTGCTGCTATTTCCACTTAGGAGAATTGCCACTCAAAGATGTCTAGTCTGAGTAATAGCAGAGTGCTGCAGTGAGCCATGGGATCCTGATCTCCTAATAGTCCGGTTTCATTTCAGCCCCTGTGCCAAGTCTTTCCTCCAGAAGTCAAGACTTAGGGAGGGCACACAGCACAGGCATTTCTTGATTTTATCTGCTGAAGAGCAGCCCAAGAGTTGTCCCCTTTCATACAGGAAAGCAGTTAGGGCCAGTTGTATCTCTTCTCCTCCTGAACACCACAAGAGTTACAGCTTTTCTAGACTAGCAGCCCAATATCCACAGTCTCATTGGAGAGTGTACAAATTAGGCTTCAACTCATTTGAACTCACTAGTTCATTAAACTGTCCTAGAGTAATAGATGGTATAGCAGGATCCACTCCTGATAAGTGCCTGTGGTGTAACAAATAACAAGTAACAGCTCTAGTATTTTAAACAGTTGTCACAACAACAAAAACATTAAATTACTGCAGTCAGATGTCTACAAGCTAACCTCTATTTTCTCCAAGTCTGGCTGATTTTGGTAGGAAAAGAAACCAACAACCCGAAATTAAAACACCCCCAAAAACCTGTAAAAGAAATGAAATAACACTACAATCATAATAATTCTCCAGAATCTCAATACTTGGGATCAGTAAATATCTATAAATTTACCTTCAGAACAAGTTTTGGGAGTGTAAGTTAATATTGCTGATATGCAAACTCATGCAGAGATAACTCAGGATTTACGCGACAAGTCAGTGGGAATTCTGGGGAAAAATGTCAAGACATTGGAAATTCTGGGGTGAAAAGTCAAGATATTTTGAGGTGAATTGGGTCTTCTCAAACTAGAGAACTGTATTTCTGTCATTTTGACACTTTGTAGGTTCACTGCTTTCTTCTTTCCGTGCTAATATTCTATAAAAGTCATCCCTCATTCCCCAGCACTCCCTTTTCAGTGCTGTAAACCTCCTTAAAATATGAATTGTAGATTTTCTCAGGTTTTGTACTTTACTGTCATTCACTATCTGATTTGTGGAAGGCAAAAGGTATATTTATATATTTATAAAATCTTTCAGTTTATCATCAGAGTAATTTTCTTCTTTACTTCACCTCTTCTGTATTAAGGATGTTTGCATGATAACAATTAATAGAAGCAAAATTTTTTATGATAGTGCCTAGGATCAAGTTTTCAGCTTTCAAAATTCTGACTATATACATACAGATCATATTACCTTTGGGAAAGCTTTTATTAATCTCAACGTCAGAGCTGTTTCAACAAATCTACTGTAATAATGAAAAGACATCTTATCACATTTTGCTTTCAGTAAATTTACTATTCTTTGATAAGGTTGCAAACAACTGGGAAGTAATTGATCTGTAATTAGTGTGGCAACTGCACAAGATAGACTGCACTGGGATTTCATCATTTATCTGCCCAGTGCTGTGCATCCTGCTCTGTAATATTAAATTATTTAGCTTCTCTAGCTACTCTCTTCAAATACAAATGGTTTTATGCATCCTCCATTATTTTAGGAACTCTCTGAAGATGAGAGTAACATTTAAATTTCTGATTATCTGTCACTGGTAGAATTATTGCCGAAGGGATAATTTTTCACACATGCCTTGCCATGTCCTTACTTAGCAAGCCGCTGGCTGCCCATGCCTGTGAATGGATGCTACAAAAGACCCTTTGATTTGCACCCAATCTGCTGTATTTATCACTTGGCTGCACTAAGCCTCCTGATATATGTGATTGCCATAGCTGAATTGTTCCAGAGCTGTGCAAACTAAAGGGCATGAGTTTAGCACACTGTGGTGTAGCATCACCACCATCATCTACCTCACAGCTGCCAATTACTCAGGCTCTGCCTGCCACCTTTCCCTTATGCCACCTTATGCTGCAGGCCATCACATAAGTCCACAGTGAAAACAGTGGCTTTTTGACAGAGGTTTTTATAGCTTGACTTTTTAACATTGTAGGGGCATGTGAAGCATATGATTTTTTTTCAGTGCTGTGTTCCTTCTTAACTGTGAATACAGGGGAGAAGGAGGTAGCATGGGTGTTCATTGACCTGGGAAAAGAAGTGGCAATAGTTTAATTTATGTAATTGAAAACATGATTTCTTCAATAGAAGAGGAAGAGAGAGATAGCATTACCCTTTTGTCGCTCAGTTTCATTTTCTTTTCATTAATAGTTACATTAATCAGTTCACCAAGAAGTCAAAAGGAGAGCCTGTCACTTGAACTCAGAAGCGTCAGGACAGTTACAGTATTAGTTCGTATCTAGCCTCTGAATCTTTATTAATTTCTGCTGCATAACTGACACAGGAAAATGAGCAGAGCAGAATACCAAGTGAAGGTCCACCAGTGCTGCTGTATATAGTGACATAATACAATTTTATACATTAGTTTCTATTCCATTTCTTATGTATTCTAAGTCTGGCTTTTTCTCCACAGCTATATAAACAAACAGAGGCTTTTGATGAGCTGATCAGGCTGATGTGTTGTGTTGTTATTGTAAAACAATTAGCACAAGTGCTTCAAAAATTCCTCCCAGTATATATTTTCCACCAGCTAATTTAATTTGTTCATTTCCTTAGCTTTCTCATTTCCTCTGAAGTGTCTCATGGTGCCATCCATACCAATGAAAATGCCTCCATATTCTTGCTTATTCTTTTTCTCTCAATCACTAATGTGTTTACACCACCAGTCCTGCCTCAGCACTTTGAACAGTGTGTTGGTAATGGTCCATTTCTATTGTATGCCTGCTTTACTTTTCATGCTTTCAGTATTTAGCGCTCTAGGTATCTCTTTTTGTAGCAACACCCTTGAGATTCACCTCTCTTTCCATATTAGAGTTGGAGAGTGGCTAGCTGCGCAGTAAAACATAGGCAGTGTTTTCTCCTGCCTTCCACTGGTAGCATATGTTCCAATGCTTTGCAGGTTTCCCCACAGCCTGTTTTCTAGTAAAAATTACACATGTGATGTGCAATAGACATCTTCCCAAGTGCCTCACCAGATCTCTGTTGTGCAGAGCTTCACAGATGGTGCTCAGCCTGGTGCCAGGTTTTCCGTGAACGGAAGCAGGTAAGTAGGCCTTGAGTACAAAATGTCTGCAAACTGCTCCTAATCTCCTGCGGTACTGGAGTACTTTTTTCAGTGGTTGTTACTGGACCCCTGAGCTGCTGACAGGAATTTTGACTGAGAAGTATTCTTGACATATGTTAAATTAAGTAAAGTCCTAAACTCTAAATACATTCATTTACGTATTTTACTTACTCAAATATTTAACATTATCTCTGCCCATAATACCTGCAAATCTCCCTCACTCTGATCCTAATCTTCCTTTTTAATCTCTTAGCTAAGCAGGAATTACGGATTGCGAATTCATGCATTAGTTTGCTCACTTGAACTGTGCTATAAAGGAAGAAGTGAGAATTGTAGCCATGGCAGCCAGATGTTTCGTGCTTCCCAAGATTTACCACGTTATGAATTACAGATAGTGTGGTATACCCCGTGACTTTTCACTCACCTGAACTTGCTGTGAAATGGGAAGGTGACAAGTTAGAGTTTTTTGAGCAAGTCTCCCTACACAGAGCAGTACAGTGGAGGTGCTTTGGGAGCCTCAGAGTTAGTGAGATTTAACTTGAAATTAACTTGAAATACATTAGTGAGAGAGAAGAAAGGAAATGAAAAGAAGCTCTAATGGCACACACTGTAAATCTCTTTGTAGGTCCAAGATGCTTAGAAGATGAAATTAGAGGCAGGAGGAAGAGAAGCACTAAGGCCTGACCAGTTTAAGCTGTTTTACTCTTTGCTGTCTCCTCTAGGTTTAGTTGAGCTCAGCCAAACCTCAGATCCGCTTGCATAAAGTATCTGCCCTTATTTGACTTCTCCTAGGCTCTGCTGCTCAGACTTATTGTGGAAATCAAACAGAAGCTGAACCTCATTACAATACGCTAATGGTGAATTGGCAAAAAGCCTCTGAACACACAACTAAATGGCAAGGGTGGTGTACTGCAGGCGAGTGTGCTATGATCCTGGGCCTCAGGATAAATATTTTGCCCGGGCTCTGCAGGTGACAGTTACGGCAGCGCTTGTGCTCATTGCTCTCCCTGGCCTGCACGGGTGCTGCTGAGGAGCTACCTCCTCTGCCCTGCACTTGGGTTTTTGTAACGGTGAAACCTCCTCCATAGCAATTGTTCATGCATTTGCCACATAGTTTCCAAAGCGTGTACATAAGCCAGCAAGTACATTTTAAAGGCTTGATCTCAGATCTGTTCCAAGAGGTGGGTGTTGGTATATAAAAAAAAAAGTCCTCTGTGTATTTTTTCAGGCCTATGATAAGAAAAAACAGGTGTATAAATATGCAAAGATTAACAGTTGGCTCAGGAGGTTGGTAGTGACAATTAGTTTACTGATTTAAATCCAGTTTGTTCAAATGACCCAAATTAACTACCAAGTGAACGACTGAAGGGCTGGGTGACAAGGGTTTGGTGCCCTTGGTCCAGAACAAAAGAGGCAAGTCTCCTGCCCCCAAAACCCCACTGCTGACACTGCAACCTGACAGAAAGGAGACTCCCACAGAGGCTCTAGATGATCTCCCACACAGCGTTTTTGGCACTGGGCCTGCCAAGGAAGCCCATGAGGTGTGCATGTGTGCATGTGTGTGTGCGTGTGTGTGTCTCCAGCGCACAGCAGAGCATGTGCCACAGCAGGACGGGCAGGACAATGTGGCCCTGCAGCCCAGGCAGGAGAGGACATCTCTCCTGGCAGACCGAGGGGCAAGGGGGCACCGCCAACTCAAAGCCAGACAAAGGAGCACCTTGAGCTATCCTCAATCATTAAGTAAGAGCAAATTTGATGAAAGAGTGAAAGCAAAGTTAAACGGAAATTATTTCCATAAACAAAAGTGAATGCAAATGGGCTGAATCCTGATGAATCCACACAATGGCTACATAGTGGAATGAAAAAACATGAAAGCTATGCACACATATGTATAGCCTGCCAAAACAAGATGTGATCAAAGCAAAAAGAAGCAAACATATGGACAAATTTTTAGCAAGAGAAAAGCATAGCCAAGTTCACTGACCTTTATTTTAATTTTCTTTAGTTCTCAGCCTTATGAGGAGTGCAGGAAATGGAATGTGCTAATCCCAGCTGGTACAATCTTCAAGAAAGGTGCAAAATCTCCCCAAACTAGAGAAAATTGAATGCAGTCAGAAGCCTGTTTAATCTGCTTCCCCCCCCCCCCCTTCCAAATAAAGCTCTCCTGATGCTCTGTCAGGGGCCACCAAATGAGTCAACAAGGAACTTGCAGTGTGGCAGAGAGCTTGTTTTTTAAAATATATTAATACATCTCATAGAAAGATGACTTCAATGACATGAGAATTTATTTGAAACACTGGGGGATGTTTTTTCATATGGCAATGAAGAGCTCCTGATTTTTTTTTTTATTTTTTCTGTTTCTCCATTTCCAGTGTCTCTGTTTATTTTCACATCATTTGATAGCACCCAGCAGAGCAATAGGGGAATATTGGTAGGGAGTGCACTGGCTGGGGGTTTAAACTGACTTCTGGAGGTCTATATTTGTTTTTTATCTTGTGATGTTTTCAGCCTGCTGCTGCATAAATATGAATACTGAGGGTAGAATTCAAAATTTTCACATGAGTATTATTACTTTGCATTTACAGATCCATTTTCATCCCAAAGTATATATTTAAGGCAGTGAATATCCTTGTGAAGTAGACAATTCTACACCTATTTTACAAACAAATGGACTATGGCAGCAAGATAGACAAAACCCAAGCTGAGGACATAACATAGACTTGCCAGGATCTCATTCCCAGCTCCAGTCACTACAATAAGAGTATCAACTTTGCCCTTTCATTGCAGAAGGCATAACCTAAACCCTTCCCTACTCATGCCTGTGGGAGTTTTTCCACTGACTTTTGTGGAGGTAGGATTTCGTCCATGGCTAGCAAGAAGCAAGGCTGTGAAATTGACTATTAACTTGGGTTGACAGCAGAGCAATGCCGTACCTGTGCCACCTGCCATCCCCAAAGCTGACTCATGGATGCATGTACTGTGCTTGAAATAGTCTCCTAATGAACACCCGGTTACTTAACCTTTCTCTGCTTTCCCAAACATTCCCGAAGACAAGTCTTTTCTTTCAAGGGCCCATCGAAACTGAAGGCCCGTGATGTGTAGTGGACTATTGAGTTGTGTTTTGTTTTGACCTTGCTTGCCCCACACGGAGATTACCCAGTAGAGTTTACAAAATGCAATGATGAACCCTGTACAAAACCTGAGGATACACATACATTAGACTCTCTGAATCTTGAGCTGGTTTCTTAAATTACAGTGCAAGCTCTGTAATATGATAGCTCTCTGACAATTATATGACTGCCTATAGAAATTTTTGTCTAACTAAAATTTTAAAGCAATAAAACATTTCAAGGATTTATGACTTGGCACTACATTAGACTATACAGTAAGTTTTTCTTTGATTTTTGCTTGACAGTAATGTGGGTCCACAGTTTATCCACTTACAATACCAGTGATGGAGCATCACCCTACCAGTATATGCCAAATGGGTTATAGTTTTAACTGATCACTGAACATCTGATCAGCAGCTA
This sequence comes from Grus americana, assembly GCF_028858705.1. NCBI lineage: Eukaryota > Metazoa > Chordata > Aves > Gruiformes > Gruidae > Grus > Grus americana. The sequence continues at coordinate 62,300,658 of NC_072891.1, forward strand.
CAGTGGGACCACAGAAATAGGAGCATGGTTGAAAATCTAGGTATTAGTGACTGGAATAAGAGGTTTTCGTAGGAAGGGTCAAGGGTTTTCAACTAAACATTCCCTTCATGCTAGAACTTTTTTTAAGAGATGGATTTATTTCGGTTTATAAATGTTGTTGTTGATTTTTACCTAGGGACTTTGGAAAAATTTGGGAACAAAAACAATGTTTTTGTACTATGTCAAAAGAAACCCAAAATCTGTATTTGTTGTCTTTTTTTCCTCTGTTGCATCTATATAAAATAAAATATGTTTTTTCCTTTTTGGTTTTTATCTCTTCATTCCTTTCTGCTCAGCCAGTTTTCAACTATTCTGCAGTGTTTTCAAGTTGCAGAGTAAAAATTCTGCACCATCTTCTTTCTTTTGTCACTCTGTAACCTCTTTAAGCACAAAAACGTATGGAATATGGAAAGGTGGAGAAAAGTAAAAGCCTAAATGGAAATATTAAAAACTAGCCTGCCTGGGCATAGGGGAAAAAAAAGGAAAAGGCAGGAGAAGGAGGGAAAAAAAATTAAAATGGCAACATCTGAAGCTTTTCTGCCAAAAAAAACCAAAAAAGGAGTTTCATAGGAAAAGTTTTAATTTAAACGTCAGATAGCAGAATTCTACCATGCACTCTTTTCTCTTTGTAAGTTGCAATTGAGAAGGTGAAAAACCAGCTTCAACTTATATAAAGCAGCATGCTGAGAGGGTATGATGGCATTATAATGCTGCACACTGTATCACTGCCAGACACTCTGGAGCTGCTTTTTTGCTATTTCTGTCCCAGTCTCCCTCTACCCTGCCTTTTGCTCGGTATGTTGGTGCAAAATTTTGTGAGGTAATATTTAGGGACAGCCAAGCTATTTCTTGTTGCCTCTGACCCACATTATACAAATGAAAAATTAAAACCAAACCAGAATTATTTTGGAAATTAGCTAAACAAATTTAAGCAATAAGTAGTTTTGCAAAGAAGAAAATGGCAAGGAATATTAGTTCAGAGAAATTAACATGCATATTTCAAGGTCCTGCTTTAGTAGAGAAGTCCATTAGCAAATTTAGGGAGGCTTATAAACCTGGCAATATCTTCCTGTAATGAATAAAAGAAATAAAAACTGAATGTATTGGTAGGACAGAGGTGTAAACATCCCTGTTCTTTCTTGTATAGTTTCAGGTACATCAGGCTGAATTTGTAATGATTTTCATTTCGCATACAATATCACATTCATCCACCAGTGTAGGCATCCAGTGGCCACATTTGCATGGGCAAATAAGTAACTATACAATTAATGTTATTTGATCTAGGCTCAGAAATACAGCAACTGTGTGTTGAAAAGTCTATTCTCTCTAAAAAGTATGCCTTTTGAAAATGTGACAATAAACATTCTGTGTTCACGCATCCACAGGAAAAAACCTAGCTTTAGTCATTTTGATAAATGCAGGAAGCCTTACCATTAAATTAATCACAGCCTTCTCTCCTGGGTTTAAAGAGAGAGGATGCAACACAAGGATCATGTAAATTGCATTGTCAGGGCTGATACACACCTCTACATGCATTTGCTACAGTTGTTGAAGCTTTAAACATAAAGGAGGAAAAGCAAGTTTGAATGGATACTCACAGGTTTGTTTAATAATGTAATAATTCTCCTGGTTAAAACACAGAGTTCTAGAAATCACTCCCAGAGCTAATAAAGCTATGTTCTTAATATATATTTCTCTTCCTGGAGAGACCCAAAATAGGCTGTTTTCCCTTTAATATCTTTCCCTTTAGGTGATAAAGGAAAACACATTTTGTCAAGCTTAGCCTGAAGGCACGAGCAAGAGAAACTGAGAGGTCTCCTGTTTTAGCCATCTCTCATTCCAGTATCTACCACAGTGCCACGCCAGGATTAGTACTATGAATCTACCAGTCCATCTGGTTTTTACCCACTCTCAGCTTTGGACATAGACGTCATCCCCTGCTGTTGTACTCTGAGCTTACCAGACTGCAGCAGGGGTAGCCCAAAAGGCCTGGGCATTGTGTACAAACCCTGCAGGTCTGAGTGACGCATCGTCCCTGCGCCTGCCTCCTGCTGAAGAGCACCTACAACCTGTAGCACCTACAGCTGGAGTATCCTGTCCTTCTACAGCTCACCCAGCAGAGCTATTTCTCCCCAGCTGAGGTGCTCTTCTCCCTGCTAGTTTCTCTGTTCATCCATGTGTGAATACTGTGAGACTTGACTTAATTTTCTAGCATTTATACTCTCAAATTTACTGTTTTATGATGGCTTATTAATGAGTTTTACAGCTAAGATGTTTGTTCAACCTCTCCTTGCATGCTGTTAAAACTGTGCTGTTTTAATAGCTGTGAGACCACAAGATCTGATCTCTGCTCAAGAATATTTATATGTGTGGTAAGAGTATTCAATTTGCCAACAAATGAGGTTACAGTGCCTTGTAAGTCATTCATTTTGATGTTTATTTCCTGTGGAATTGCTCTCAGGGGTAGATCTTCCTTCCCGTCAAATGGCTCCACATTCGCTTCTCACCAGCTGTTCTTCTGTATCCCTGAATGTTTCCTGGACTGGAAGAAATGCATATTCCCTGATTTGCTTGATTACAACCTGCGACAAAGAAAGCAGAGCCCAGCCTATTGTTTTAATCAAATGCTATGGGAGGAAAGGGAGGAATGCTGGGAGAAATAGATTAACAGTTTTTTGCTACTGCTTCACTTTTTCCCAGTGTGAAAGTGAAGTCTGTGGGTTCGGGTTGAGCAGAAGGTCCCAATTGCCCTCTTGGTCTGGACCCAAGAGTAATTCTGATCATTTGGTTCAAAGGATGTCCCTGTGAAGAACTGTGCTATGTTAGCAGCAGATAGCTCCTTTCCTTCACCTCATCTCTAAGCAGGCCATTTATATGTACAAGAAGACTTAAATAAAAGCCCACATAAACATTGCAGCCCCCACTGACAGGACAAATAAAAATCCCTCCAAGTTTAGCAGTGAGTAAAACTTAATCAACTGAGCCAGGGCTGCATGTCACATACTGGCTGCCTAATGTAGATCTGATTAACACACTCATACATTGGAACCAAGTCCTGAGTGCAGGCTAATTCTTTGTTAAAAAAAAAAAAAAAAAGTAAATGAGGACAACAAGTGCTGTTGTATAAGCTCTGAGTCCCAGTTCCAATGACTTTGTGCTGCTCCCTTTTTTTTTCTTTTTTCCTTCTTTTTTTTTTTTTCTATGGGGCCTTATACCACTAACGAAAACAGAAGTTGCAAAGCATGCATGTCTTGATATCTTAATAGGTTTTCTACTCTACTGGGACACCTTAGCATCTTGAAAGTTTTAAGTTGATATACTGTGTAACAGTAAAAAAATAATTATTATTAAGGGTTAACCAAGGACCTGAGTGATAGAAACCAATCCAGTTGTGTATAATTAGACAGTAGCTACCTTGTAATATTGAAGCTGTAAATAGCCCCAGTGGGGGCCCTGACAGAAGGCTGAGGTGTTTACAAGGCACAAGAGATGCTGCTTCAAAGTACATAATTCCTGTTGCCATAACTATTGCTGATATAATGGATGTGTTCATTAAAACCAGAGGATTATTTGTTTATCCATCTTTTTCTATCACATGCACTTCCTCAGAGGAGGGAGGACAGCATCCTTTCAATACAAATTTATAGTACACACCTCTTTTTTTGCCCAGTCAGAGGAATATTAAAGGATTGCTTTATTGATTGTTAACCGGAGGTCTGCTCCCTGCTGGGAAAACCTACTTCTTCAAACTGCTTGCAAACAGCCCCACAGAAGCCAGAAGGGAAGGAAATGTGCACACATCCATTTTTAGGCTCCCGTTGGGTGTTGGGAGCGCTGGTGCTTATTAAGTCTTTGTCTGCAAGTCATGCGCTGCTTCCCCTGGCAGGGTCATTATGCAGCCTCCCTGTGTGCTCAGGTGGGCTGCTCAAAACCGCAGCCTGGGCCTATCTCATGTCAGAGAGAAGGTAAGAACGCTACCTGAGGTGGAAGGAGCTGCAGAGAGGAGCTGTCACGGACTGACCACAACCCCAGTTCCCCACCCTCCTGTGCTACTTGCAGGGATGGGGTGAAGGAGTCAGGAATGAAGGAGAGAAGTTGAGCTTGGGTGAAGGGGTGGGGGGAGGAGTGGTTTAGTTTTTATCTGTCTGTCTTCCTTTCCAAACTTATTTTAATTGGCAATACATTAAATTCATTTTCCCCAAGTTGAGTATGTTTTGTTCCTGATGGTAACTGGTGAGTGATCTCCCTGTCTTTATCTCAAACCATACAAGCTTTTCCATCTTATTGTCTCCCCCGTCCTGTAAAGGAAGGGGAATAAGAGAGTGGCCAAGGCCAGCCCACCACAGCCCCACAGCCACCTCACCCCACAGTCAGCCCTGCAGCCCTCAACATGTGGTTTAAGAGCTGCAACCCTGCTCCACTACACAAACACATTTCACTATATCTATGCACTACTCTTTGATTTCCAGCAGGTGAGCATGTATAGCAGCATGATGAAAGACACTAGGACTACAACAGTAGCAATATGAGGTAACCAAGCAGATAGCATCTCTGCATGAGGTCTTCATAGCTTGTTTCCAAATGGTGAGACCAACAAGTGGCTGGGGTAGGCTGCCAATAAGATGACTGCTTCACAGTCTATGCTAAAGGTTTCATCACAGCTCAATGCCCCCAGAAACAGGCAAGGGACTGTTTTTCACAGACTGGTATTTCTGGGTGGGCTTTTCATGCCAACTAAGCCTAACTTTTTTCCCCATTAATACTATCTGAGGTGTCACATCATGACTTGGATTTAATACATCTTGTGCATTTAGCTTTAGAAGATGCTGGTCCAGTGTCCTCAGGCTGGTGGTATTCTGCCTTTGCTAGCATGTTGGAATGAATAATTTGCTGATTTTAAAGCAAATGTGAAGAACCAGCTTGGGTTTCAGGTGGAGAACCAGTGTCAGGCTACTGAGAGCAAGCATGCTTGCATGCATACTGCAAGCATGATATGAATAAGTCAGTTACATGTGCTCTTCCTGCAATGGCCACTTCAAAATGAACTGTCCTGCTTGGGAAAGAGTAACTGCCCTACAGATATCCATAAAATATATTACTTAAACTGCATGCCAGCAGGACTTCCATGCACAATTGTATCTAAGAAAAGATTAATTTATTAAGAGAAGCCAGCTTTGCCCATAAGAAATAAGAACAGTGTTTTTCTCCTAGCATTACCTGTAGTCTAAATATTTATCTTATCACTGCTGCTATCCTCACCTATTGTGGCTCATTATTTCAGACGTCAGGCTTCTGTCCTGTCTTTGGCGTGTACATTTATCCCCCTGTATCTTTATAAACACACACATTTATCTTAGACAAATCAAATTTTATCACGTGTCAAATTTTTGTCACATCTATACCAAAGCCCAGAATTAGAAAAAGTGTACACAACTATATGGTTTTTTCCAATCTGCCTACCCTTTGTACAGTGAAACTTTTGTGCCTTGGATTCCTGACCAGCATAGGGTCAGACCAGCACCTTCAGGATGAAGTAAATTCAACAGGTTTGGCACAAACAGCTTGGTTGCCAGCTTGCAGGATAAATGGGTGTGCTATTGCAGGCTGCCAAAGTCTGGCAAAGTAAGAGGAAAGCCTCAGTGCGACAGGGAACAGTTTGGTATCTCTAAAGGTTTGTCTCAGCATCCAAAACTCTGTTTTGCTCTCATAGGTTTAGTTTTTTGTTTGTTTGTTTGTTTGTTTGTTTGTTGGGTTCATTGGTTTTAGGAGGGGTTTTTTGCCTCTCAACTTTTGCATTTGCAGGCTAAATTTTAGCAAAGGCTCAAAGCCTTTCAGTCTGCTTTTGTGTCTCTGCCTGAGCTATGGCTAACCTGCCACACTGGCTGCACAGCCCAGGTTCCGACAAAACCTAAGTGAGCCAAATGTACAAATTATGTTTTCCTGCCTGCTGATACCATCAGAAGGGCAAACCAAAATTCCCAAATATAAGCAGGTCCTGGACAGTTTTTCTGCTCACAAGAGGATGTGTTTGAGAATCCTCTTCTGCCACCAGTGTCTAGTTGCTGGGTATGAGTCCAGAAGACAAGGTTTGTAAACCTGTTCACAGCTAAATGTTTTACTGAAGGTTTCCCCTCTTCAAGTGGCTCAAAGTCACAATTCGTAATAATCTCTTCAGATTTTACTGAGGCTCATGAGGGGAAAGCAGCTCTGTAGAGAGTTGAATAATAAGACAATAAGAAAATGTTTCAAAGGAAATTAGCACTGTGTTCTTAAGCAGTATGGAAATGCTATTGCAAACCAGCTCCTGGCCAAGTGGTAAGTATGTGTGCTTAATTTGAAGTATTGATTTCATGATTAAGCACTATCCACAGTATTGACATATGTCTCTGAATCAGGGCCTTAAATTGTGCAGTTCTTCCAGAATTAGCTCCCAGAGGAGAATGGCTCTTCTAATTAGCTACTACTGCCATTTCTCCATAACCTCTTCATTTTATATGATTGGAGTTTTCTTGATTATGAAAGAAAATAAAAGCATTCAATAAGAAAGCAGGAAACAGTGAATCAATTTGGTCCTTTCTCATGAGAGAGGGGTATCCTGGGATATGCTGAGCATTGACAGTACTTACAGAAGTCACCACAGAAGCCATCATATTACTTACCACAGCTTGTCATTAAAGCAAAACATAAGCTTTTCTGGTTATTCATGTTTTCACATACCAACAAAAATACTAAAGCATAAAATAGCAGTGTTCTTATTTAAAGGGGTCTTGAGAGACTGGAGCATTTAGTATTCAACAATGAATGCACAGGACAGGCACTTTTGGTACTAGCAAACTCTCCTGCAGTATTTTTTAAAAGATTACAACACCAAGACAGAAATTCTGAAGAAATGCACTGCTGAGTACATTTGCACTAAGTGCAGAGTTTTAGCAGGCATAGGTCTTGCTAATTTTCAGAGAGCTTGTGGTTCTGCCACTGAACAGAAAATTGTCAACTTCAGCACCCCATTCCACCCCCAAAATAGATTAAAAAACTCATTATAGCTTAATTATGTTTGTACATGTACAGTGACAAGAAAACAGTGTCACCAATTTGCTTATAAATCATCCTGCAATTTCACCCCATAAAAATATATTAGTACAATTTAGAGGTTACCTTTTTGATATTGATACAGTATTGCTACCTATAAATAAACAGACTCTGGTAAATTAGAAAGTACCAGTAACCCTTATGTAACAAAGTGCGAAAGCAATTAACTCAAGGTCATTTACATATCAGACTTGCTCAGGAAGATAGTTTGGTCCTGAGCTGCTGACCGGGGCAATGAGATTTATATATCTGTGTTTATAGATAATATGATATTTGTTTAACATGTCTGTCTGGATAATATTCGCACTGAACAAGCAGGAAAGGAAGGATGAGAGAGCCAAATGTCAGCTATTTTATGTTTACGTGTACAACAAAAGGGAGAGTTTACAAATGTCAGCAACTTGTTTTTGTGTTCCACTCCCTCAAAACATCTTGCCACTAAAAATTGGATGTGACAAGAAATTAATCCATATTGTGATCTAATTATTGTTGGAATTATGGGAAAAATGTAAGATGTCTAAAATATTTAATTGTGAGAAATGTCTATTTAGGTAACTTTGCAGTGAACTGCTCGTAAGAATCTTAAACAGCTATGCTAGGTTTGAAATGCCTGAATAACCAGGAAACTGTGGATTTTCTGTTTCTGGGACATATATGGAGTCCACAAAAAAACCCCCAAAACAAACAGCCCTTCTCTCATTCTTACAACCCAGCCCAGGGCCTGGGCACGGTGTCTTCTTGTTGCCATGGCACGGGCACAGCGGAAGGGGCTTTTTCCCTTGGGCAAAGGTGACCAGGTAGGTGGGAGAGGGGAGGTGGGCTGGGGTGCCTGACCCCAGGGGATGGCTGGCAGAGTCCCATCCTCCTGGCAGCCGGGCTGCAGTGGAAGCAGTTCCTCATTCATCTGGTGAAGGCTCAGATTTGGGGAAGTGTTTACATAGAAACTGGTAATAGCTGAAAAAAACCCCCTATTTTTATATTTTAAAGCTCATTAAACTACCTCACTTTATCTGACTAAACTACCTCTGCGATAGATTATCATTTCAGGCAGTGTTGTTAGGAGTATCTACACCATGATCCAAAGCCTGTAAATACTTCTTTACATGTCTTTCTACTAACACAGTCTGCTGTTGTGTATTTTCATGGTAAGCTGTAACACGGCAACATGGCCATGTGCCTGTTCCTTTTGCAAATCCAGCCAAAAATGAAGTGCTCAGCCAGGAGACTCTCCAGAGTGTTTGCCAAAAAAATTATATGTACTGAGCAGACCCGTGCAGACCAAACTGACCTGTCATGGACACGATCAGTGACAAAGTCATTCCTCACTATGGTCAAGTAACACATTCACATACAATGTGGAAATGAAGAAGTTTTGCTCAGATTTGGTTTTTTTTGGGGACACACACACACACACAACACACCTACTAGCTGCAATGAAAGAATGTGAGATAGAACTAGAGAAAGATTCATTCTTGGGGGAAAAAAAAATCTATTAGATTTCCCTTTCTGTTATTTGCAATACTCAGCAGAGGTTTTTAAGGTTAACTCATTAAACCTGTTTCTGTCTCTGGCAAGTCAGTTCCATGAGAACATCTTGGACTGTGCAGGTTGTGGAGAGACTAGCAAGTCTCCCAGGAAAAGCACCCTTGGAACATTACTGTCCACTAAAGGTTGAACAAGGAAGGAAGAAGGGGAGGAGGCAGGAAGACCAGAACCACTCAGCCCCCCACCCTTCCCCAGCCCCTCACATCCTCAGTACCCACTGCCCTGGCCTCCCCACCACCATGCTCCATGGACTAACCTCAAGGGCATTTCCTCATCCTGCCCCAGCCTGCTGCTATGCAGCACCTCTCCCTGCAGGTGGTGGCCGGGTCTCCACCACCTCTTCCGCAGTGTGAAAGCAGGAGGCAGTCTAGTGTGGCTCCAGCTGCAGGACTTCCTGGGCCTGCCCTTACAACTTGAACAACAGCCACAGGCACACCTGCCCCATGGAAAGACTTTTGACAGGGGACAGTGTCTCTTGTGCCAGGTGCTCAGTGCTGGGATGGCATCCAGTGGTTCCTCCTGGGCTGGAAGTGCACCATGGGCCACCAGTTCAACAGCATCAACCTTCAGGTTTGCTATGCTTCCTAGTCATGATGATGGCAAAAATCATTGCTACACATTTTGTTTTGGGGTTTTTTTTCATACTTTTTACACAGATTTCTAAAATTGTGGCAAATATTTTAAAACAGTGATGAATTGCCTATAACCAAATGATTTGGTAACTATTCACATTGTCTTTGATCACTTAATTAGATCAAGTATATTACATTTCAGAGAACAAAACAAGGGACCTTATTTGCCTTCATATTAAAACTTTGGCATTGTATGAGGCTCCAAAAGAAGGGATGATGAGTCTTTCCATATTATTGACAGAACTATGTAACTAGCATCAAGGCAAGTAGGAATCAGGCTCATTGCTTTGCATCTAACAGAGATACCGATTCTTGTGAGAAATTCTTACAAACACTATGACAGTGATTATGGCTCTAATGATTGACTACAGCCAGTTTTCACAAGTAGAAATGGCTAACAGAGCTACAGGCAAGAGAAAACATGGGGTTTGGGGTCTACTATGATTTTATCCTCATACCACTGATATAAATGGCAGTCTTCTTCCAACAAGAGGTCATTAGGTCAACCAAGTGGTTAGAGTTCAGAGTAGCTTAATTTAAGTCAAGGGGACTGCATGGTTGTACAACCATATGAGAATATCATCACGTCCCACAGGCTCGGAGACAAATTTTGCTCGTTTAACTTGGTGCAGAGCAAGAGTAGATTCTTGCCGTTAGTGCAATTAATCCAAATATATGCCATTATAATCTTCAACAGCATTCACCTATTCAGAAGCATGCTCTGTCTTTATTTTGTGCACATAACTTCCCTTGACATTAACAGGAGGGGATAATAGACATGGAAATGTAAAGAGAGGTTAATACTCTTCCCCGTGACCTTCCCAGAGACATCATATTTTCTCAAGCTGACCCCTCATTATGCTGAAAACTGCAAAGAAAAAACCCCACGGCTTCTGTAGCTTTTTTTGTTCACTTCAGAGACTACAGACATCTTCCCTAAGTACATTCTGTTAATAATTATTTTGAATGTATTCTAAAAATCCACATCATTCCCAAAGTGGGGAAAAACACAAAAGAAACCCCAGTTGGTGAAGGAGGACAATGTGAGACATTATAAGCAGAGCCGGAGCTGCCTGCCGTGATTGCCACTCGGAGATAAAAATCATTCCTCACACTTCGAGACAAAAGTAAATGGCAGTTTGCAATGTTAAGAACCCCTGTGGAAATAAGATGAAATGCGGCGAGGCTTCCAGAGCTGTGAGAAAAATCAATCTGATGGAAAATTGACAAACTTGTTTAACGTGTCGGCACAAGATCCAAGAGTTGACCCATAGAGACCTCCACTTAGGCATACCGTGAAGTTACTGTCAGTTCTCTTAATCTGTTCAATTACACAACAGGATCTCAAAGGGGACTTTTTACCAAACATCACTTTAAATTAACTTTTCTCCTTTGTGTTTTAAACTTCCAGTCCTTCCCCCTCCCCTTTTTGCAGCAACATGGGTAAATTATTAAAAAAAGCCCACTTGCTTATCAATATAAATGTTATAGAAAAATTAGTTTAAAATTTTGATTGGAAGGAAAGTTTATGCAGTTAAAAAAAGAAAAACGCTCATCTCATTGCATGTGGCCAAATTCATCTCCACTGTAGTTTCTCTGAGGCAAAGGTCTATTGTTTTTCTGTTTTGAGGGAAGGAGGAAATGGTAGTAAAAAGCAGCACACCATCATTTTTATTCCATTAGGAACATGAAACTGTGCTCCTTTTCACAGCCACAGGCCACAAAGCAAAATGGAGAAGGGTTTGAAATAGAAGAAATGCTACTGTACTGAGCTGACCCTAAACATTTCTTTCTTCTGACTAGATCTTTATTTTCCCTTGAGGAAGTGGAGCAAGAATAGGATAGGAAGGGAAGATGCTAAAGAATCCAAGGGATCAAATAAATTTAACTTTGAAGATAAGTACAGCAGGATTTAAGGGGGAGAGACTGAACTCCAGATGGCTGGAGAAGAGAAATTGGGCTTTTCCTTCTTCACTACTTTTTTAAATCCAACTTTGAAACAAAAGATTTTTTTTTTCTCCCAAAATTTATTATATTTGAAGTCTGAAGTGAAGGACACTGAAACTGAGCAGAAAGAGCAGCAGGAATGTGGCCTATCAATTAAACTCAAGTGCCAAGACTCACTTAGATTAATAGGTATTACAGTGCAAGTGCCCAGCAATATTATTTAATAGGTTCATTTTCAGTAAATGCATGCATACCAGCAGTAACATAGCTTTCTGTTAACCAGCAAACTCACAGAGAATGTCCCAGTAGCCACAGTAGTTTGTCTGCTATTGATCTGGAGCGGGTATGGATCATATGATGGATTTTGCTGATGAATTCTTGGTCTTGTTGATTTTGATGGGATTAGGCTTTATGCCAGATTCTTTTCTGTTTCTCAGTTTTATAATTTGTTTTTTTCTACTGAAAAGATCAAAGCTGAGAAACAAAAATTCACTTTAAAATAGTAAGAAATGAAGACTGGAATACCAAGATGACTGATAGTGAATTTTTTTTGAAAAAGAAAAAAAATGTCCATAGAGCATGAACATTGTGCAAGAGATTGCATCTAGGAAGAGGGCAGAAGCAAACAGCTTTTTTTTTTTTTTTTTAATTCAGAAGGGATTAAGTGATTTTTCTACTGTGCTTGTTAGAACAACTTGAAGGAAGAAGACTTACTTCTGTAACCACTTAAAATACAAAAAAGTAGCAAATTTAGAAGGTCTGTTGTTAGTTTTGTTAGCACTATTAATATTGTTGTAATGTCAACAGCTCTTGATACAACAAAATATAATCCCCTGCTTAAATAGATAGCACTTTAAAAAGTTCTCTTCTGATTAATAGTATGTTCTTGGTCTGAATATTTAAGGTAAAATTTAACTATAATTTATATTACATACCCACATTATTACTGTGTCTTGCACTGCTACCAGAGATAGCTTTATTTTAGGAGTTAAAATAATTTCTATATGTTTTCTCTTGTATAAGCCACTGTTAAGTCTCACTGGAAACTTGTTAAAAAGTAGTATTAACTCTTCTCACTTCCTGAATGACCTGAGGAAGACCTTGTTGCTCTTTTCAACACCAAGCACTTCATAAAAGCTATGATTCTCAATGAGAAAATGTTATTTATTCTCTCCAGTGGCTTTTTCACAGGCTTCAAAAACTTCAGCCTCCTTGGAGTCTGCAGAAATTGACAGACCTCAAGTTAGACTGAATAGTAGACACCCTTTTGTTTTTGGATTTTTAATGGTCTTTGGCACTATGTAGGTCCTCAGCTACGTATACTTAGAGGAGCAAATTCCGACCTAGAGGAGTAAGGAGGTAAGTTCCAAGGTGGTGTGAGTGAGCATTAAGACTGTAACTGAGGTTAAAGGGGCCCAAATTTCCATTTTGAAGGATTGTCAAATGGTTAGCCATCAACCACTCCTTCAAGCCTGATCCATAAATCCAAGTGCAGAGGTGACACATTACTGGCTAGTGACTCCAGCTGCTAGCTCCTGTACATTACTTACTTGGAAACTACAATAAATACCACAATGTTTAGATATAGCCTATGTGTCTAATGGCATTTTTATTTAAAAGACCAAGGTCAAAGTTTGCTCAAAATTGCATGAGCAGCAGCTCTACTCTTTTATGGAAGCTTTTGGTAGCTCTTAAAGCTTTGTGACTTCAGATACAAAGAAGATTCAGTATTACTGAGTATCAGCACTAATAGTAATGCTAGTACAAATGCTAATGCTGTGTACTTAGTACTTAACTAAGTATTTTCTAAGCAAAGCATCAAGAAAAAGGTGTAAATGAGATGATAAATCTCATTAACATGCATATAAGTACACAGATCAATGTAATGACAATGAAGTGTCCATGTTTTAGCTAACATATATAAAAATGTTAACATAGTAACAATAACTTTAGAAATGGGTTTAACTGAGCCTTAAACAATAAAGACTGTGGTTAAAAAAGTACTTTAGGAGCAACTCTATGCAAGTCAATAAATTAAAAAACAGTCTTTGCAATGTAGCTGCCAGCAAGTTAGGCTGATTGTTTTGCAGATATCCTAAAAGGAAGGAAAATCTACATATCACTTGTTTGTTATTTATACTTGTGCTTTCTGGCAGGGGAAAAGAATCATCCCTTTATTAGACATCATCAAAGAAGGGAGGGGAAGGGTAGATGTACATGCAGAGAGGAAGTCCTTATTTTTGCTTTTATTGATGCAGGCTTGACTTACAAAGAGAAAGAGCAAGAGAGAAATTTCTACAGCCGTTATCATAATAGTATACGGGCATCTTCTGTTAAATTTCAAAAATGCCTCAAGGATTTATTCACCTAAGTCATGCAGAGGCTTTTGAAATTCTTGCCCTTTGTCTAATACTAGTAGTAATCTGTGATTCTTGTCTGTTACACTCTGATGATGCAAAGAGTTACCATTTATGGTCATTAGCTGTTCCAAGGGGTTTTTGTTTGTCTTCCAATTCATGTATTTCTCTTATCCCCACACATTCACACTACAGAAATACACCTTTCTCCTCCCCCACGTATACTGGGCAACTTCCCAGACTAGAAACAAACAGATGGGCTGATCTTACCTATGGAGAATTTCTCTTCCTTTAGTGTTGCCCTTGCCACTTCCCAAACATATTCCTTCATGTTGGCAAAGATGCTACACAAGGCATCTTTGTTTCTGCCAAATACCAAATCATTTCATGGTGTGTTGAATTATAGAATATTTAAGAAAGTTAGATGACTTTTTTTTTTAATGAATTCAGATGTAATATTTCCAGTTTTCAAGAATATCAGCAGAACTTCATTTAAAAAATGATAGATACACACACTCACAAACATATAAAGGTCAGAAAAGTAAGTTTTTGAGGGTTGGTAATAATTTCAGTATTCAACAGCTGTCTGTGTTTGCTCTGCTCTACCTCTGCTAAAGAGACTTCTACCCATGGACGATTTACCCAAGATCTTTATTTTTCAGCGGCAAAATTTTCACAGGCAAATTTCCTGAGCTTAATTTACTGCACATTTTTGCTGGAATAGTTTTCAAGCCTTTGCAGATGCAAAGTCACAGGAAACTGCCTGGTTATATATGATTTTACATGCCTTGCAGATAGCTCAGGGATGCAATTGCAAAATCTAGCACTCAGGGACAGCTGGGAATTTGTGACAGTCCCTGAAGGACTTTGCAACCATAAACCAATGACTGGATTACACTGATCCATAAATGCATTTTTCTCCTATCTCTGGCTAATGCAATACAAATAGTCTGCCTACTGTTAACTATTTCTGAAGCCACACATGAGAGAACATAAAGAAAATGGCATATATTCAAGAAAGGCCATCAGGTCATTTGCTCTTTATGCTAGCAAAAGACTTCAATACCTGTGCTGTTGCAGGAAGCAGTACGTGCAGAAATATTCCTTAATTTAAGTTCTACTTTGAGAAAATTTTGCTAAAAAGTAGTGATTCATTCAGATCATAGAGGGAATTGGTGATAGCCTCTGCTCTACAGCAGGAAAGTTCAATTCATGAACAAAGTGTGGGGATAAAGTTACAGGCTTCAGTTTACCAGCAGTTTCCTCTTCTGAGCCCTCATGGTGATGCCACCTCCTCATAACTGTACTCTTTGTGTCAGCCTGCCTTAGTACCTTCACTGCCTTCATCCCATCATGCAGTTGCCCTTGCTTGGCTGAACGGCAGCCGGGGAGAGAGGCAGGATGGATGGCGGGTCTGCAGTTACATGTGTGCCGAAGGTGCAGAGGGGTGCTGGCACCTGGCCTGGTGAGGGGCTCTCTCTTGGCCTCTTCTCCACTGCCTGGCTGGGGAAGGGATGCTGCCCTGCAGTGGAGTGAGTGCAACCCAGTGGAGCAGCAGGTTGATGCTCTGGGGCATGGTGCTGGACAGGACTGGGGTTGTGCTTTGGGACCCATGACACAGAGAAGCAGCTTCTGATAGATAACTGTGATCTGAAAATAGCAGATGAGCCATGAAGGCTATGCCTGTATGAGTTGAACTTGCCCAGGACAGCTCTCTGGTGCTGAGGCTGATGGGTACAGAACAGCATGTGCCTGTGCCA
Organism: Grus americana; assembly: GCF_028858705.1. Lineage (NCBI taxonomy): Eukaryota > Metazoa > Chordata > Aves > Gruiformes > Gruidae > Grus > Grus americana. The sequence continues at coordinate 62,316,027 of NC_072891.1, forward strand.
TTAAATCTTCCTGCCCTCAGGAAGCAGTGGCTGCATCCAGGGAGCCTGAGATGGCTACTGGGCATCACCAGCACTGAACTTGTTCAGGAGAGGCAGTAGTCATGGGCCAGGAGTGTGCCAGTGACTGTTGGCGTGATCTGACAGCTGCTCACGTGGCGCTGCTCACGTTACCAGAAGCGTAGCCACTGAAACTAATGTCACATGCCAAAAAATACACAGTGCCTAGTCAAGGGCCACTGCTAGACTGAAGCTGTATCTCCTGGTTTTCAGATCCATTCTGTACTCCAGTTCAGCCTTACCACCGTTTTAAGCTGCATTGGTCTGAATGCTCTGCAGTTTCCCTAGGCTGTCACAACTTCTATTGCTTCAAAGATATTGTATTAATCTTTATTCATTGCTGGGCCTCTATTTTTCTGTAATAAAAAAAAGAGTAAAAGTTGAAAACTCATAATGAACAAACCCTTCCTTTGTTCTGTTGGGAAGATCATGAAGGCATTTGGACTTTGGAATTCTCTTCACACTTCCGCAGAATCATTAAAAAGTAATTTTTCTTTAGCTGCAACCTTTTTGGTTGCCATTAAAGATTTCCAGGTGCGTTTGCTCCCTGATCAGAAATGTTCCTTTGCAGAAAATTTCTCTTCAAGAAAATTTTTTTTGTCTATTTTCTAGTTTGCTCGTTCACCTCAGTATTTGAGCATCTTTCAAAGCATCAAGCAAGATGATTAACATTCACTATATTTGTTTCTCATCTGTCTCCAAGGACAGAAGCATTTTGTTTTGTATGTAACTATTACTTTGCTGCCTATTTTAGAGAAAAAAAAATACCCATCCCTTAGAGAAGAGAATTTTTTAGTTTATATTGGTTCAGAGACCATGCGTCACAAAAGATGCTGATTCCAGCTTGTGAAAGTGTCTCCAGTCAAGCAACCACAGCTGCAGTGGTGGGACATAGCCTATTTATTCGTGTTAATCTGAGCCTAATGCAGACAAAGATCCAGAGGAACAGCTGAGCTATTTGACTGTTCTTCAGCAACTCAGATCATCTCTGGTGATTGCATCTGTGGACAATACATGCAAGTAGCCGAGCACAGGGAGGTAAGGAATCTCAAATCATTTAGTGCCCTCAGTTTTGTGTAAAACAAGACTTGGAAATATAAAAACCCCCTTAAAATAATGAGCTGTCTGCTAAAAGCAGGACAGACTTGGTATAAACACTGTTTAATTAACAGCCAATGAATTCTTGTAATTAACTTTACTGTCCCCATTTTCTATTCTTTCTCTACCAAAAGGAGAAACAACCCATTTCATTTGTACGAGAACTTAGGAGGAGATATTTCATGCTGCAATATGAAATGTTGAGGTTCTCTGATTTAACTGCTGTGTAACATCTCATCCATGTGACGACTCTGTTTCCTTAGTCACTTTGTCCTTGGGTCCCCTTTTTGCCTGCAGCATTGCAGCTGCGGATCAAGCAAAGCAGAAGTGCTCAAGAACAGCCTATTATGTTGTAAATTCCTGAAAGTGTATAAGCAAAGAATGTCACAGAAACACAGTAGCAAATGAATCATTTCATTTGCTTGAAGTGTGGATATTTGACATATGTGCAAGTTTCTTACCCTGAGGTTATTGATGCCTGTGGTTTTGTTGAAGATAGTTAGCGGAGGCAGTTGGTTTGGTCAAAATTACTTGGCTGTAGAATAAACAACTCAGAAGTGAAATTTCAGAAATTCTTCTCACTACCTAATCATCCTGAATGGTATTTTTTTTGTTCTTGCTTGAATTTAGCCCTGCAAGCATGAGACATATAAAATACGTTATAGATAACTAAAAAAAAAAAAAAAATTCTGATTTTTTAATCTTTATTTAATGACAGGAATTAGAGTATTTTCATTTGCTTTGGACTTGATTTTGGACTAGAATTAAATATTTGCTGCGTTTCTGTCTCTCTCTCAAAAAAGAAAAAAAAAAAGGAAAGGCAATTGTGTGCAGTTGTCTGCTCAATAAGCAGCTGCCTGTAAAGCCCAATGTTTTGCTTTGCATACACTCACTTGTCAGCTCAGTGCTACTTCCCAGGGTGAGACTGACTGGAAGCAGAGAAAAGATGATATAGGAGCTCAAGAACAGTTGAAGCATAAGAGATTACAGGGATTTACGAGCTTAAACAAATATTTACCAGTAAGTCCTTAGCTTAGTTTTGATAGACTTTTGCAGTTAAATGTCTATTTCTTTTCCTCAGCAGAACTACAGACAATTTAACAAGTGTAGCTGTTTATAATGTATCAAGCAAAACTAGGAAAACACCACAGAATTCAACTAATAAAGGTTCTGTTCCTAACCTGAAAGTAGGCCTCAGTTTTTTTAGCTTGCAAACCCGATCCAAGATTTCGGCAAACACGAGCTCCTTCCAATTCCTCTCCTCCAATCTGAAAACCAGTTAAATGCAGAGCTTTCACATATTTCTCAATGCAAAATAAATATCTTGTGATCAATGTGTCTACACAAACTGAAAAAAAAGGAGGAAAATAGTACTTGAACCATCCACCCCTTATTGAAAAAAATTAAAAACCAGAAAGCCCATATTTTAAACAACTTTTATCATATTCTGTGGTCTTAAGATCAGGTACAATATTGATACAAGATAATTTCAGATATACTTTTGTACAAAGAAATTATGTTGTGAACAGGTATATGGTATTCAACAGCTAATGCTAGTTTTTCTCATCAGATGACTCATTTGTTGTAAGGGTCAGTAAACTTCTGTAACCAGTGAAACTGCAGAAGAAAAAAAGCAGTACATGTTTGTAAATGTCTACATTTATTATAATCTTATATAACGCTATCACATATGGGAACTGCCACATCAACTCAACATTTTTATTTAAGACAGCCTTATTGTGCATACCCCCACGAAAAAAGAAAAAGAAATTAGAAGTGTAAAAAAGGTAGGGTGAGAAGAGGGAGGGGAGAAGAAAAGTCTTCAGTCATTGAATATATTTTCTACAGGTTTTCAGAAAAAAGACCAAACCCAAACAACAAAAACAAGAAGTCAGAAAATTCACCAAGTACTCACTGCGTTTAGATTGGCAAAATACAACTACTCTCATAAAGCATTATTTGTTTTTCAAGTGGTGCCAACCTGTGGGAGATTGCATGCTCAAGCCTGGAGCATCTCCAGGGCGTCTGTGGTTTGAAAAAAAAAAACCAATTTGGTATCTGCTTCTAAATTTACTAGAACTTTAAATAAAACCTCAGTCAGCTATACTGCCAATATAACAGGTCACTCATGGAGAAGGCTGGGAGAAAAACAACTATAGGATGGAAAAAGCAATATTGCTTTAAATAATTTTATTTTAATGGACTCTTTAAATGGATTAAAGTCACTCTCTGTTAATATGGAATTTCATAAATGAGCAATATAAACCCTCACCTAATTTAGCATATAAATCTGAATATTTACAAGATCAGACATCATCATAGTCATTTTACATATGCTTTTACAATTGTTATTTTGCAAGGCATTCTTTTATTATGAAGTGTTTCTTTACTGAGAGGGTGGTCAAACGCTGGAACAGGCTTCCTGGAGAGGTGGTCAATGCCCCAAGCTTGTCAGTGTTTAGGTGGGATTTGGACAATGCCCTTAATAACATGCTTTAACTTTGGGTCAGCCCTGAAGTGGTCAGGCAGTTGGACTAGATGGTCATTGTAGGTCCCTTCCAACTGAAATAGTCTATCCTATCCTGTCCTATCCTGCCCTGTGCTATCCTAATTATCTGTAAGATGTAGGAGTCCTTTTCCTTTTCTTGTTCAAGATCACATCACCCGAAGAAGGCCCTGTCAGCCTCCTAAAGAGCTTCCTCTGTGCCTCTGTTACGTTTTCATGTAACTATTGTGTACATGACCTGCTGCCTTTGATTTTGTTCCTGTCAATGCCACAGTTTATTAAGCAAAAGCAAGGCCATATTTTTTTCTTGAGAATATAGGTGGACGTCAGTGAGCTCACATGGAAGCCAGCTGAGAGCCTGAAAAAATTAACTGTTGGTTAATTATTCTTACTAGGGCTATTTTCTTATTCAAAAGGGATTACAACTTGTTTTACCAAATACTGTTTTTGAAAACTCAGCTAGATAGATTGGTAAGTTTAATAGTTCTAGGAAACTATCAAGGATGGCTCTTTTGTAGGACCTTCGGGGGAAGAAATATTTTCTGTGAGTGAACCCAGTGGGATTCTGGGGCCATGGCTGAGCTTTGAAGGTTAAGCAGACTCAGTTGCTGTAGGAGTAGCACTGAAGACCTTTGGCCAATGCTTTTGAGAATGCTGAGTCACTCCCACCAGCCACCTGTAGTCATCCTGGGATCAGTTTATCCTTATCCATGATATTTTTCAGAGAAATTCACTTTGTCCATGCTCAAAGATGACTAGAAGCTGCCTAGTACTACACAGAGTACTTGCTGAGAAGGGGTATGCCAGCTTGGATTTGGCAATTCACTAAGCTTCCCACTAATCTGGGAGCCTGGACAGAGTGAAGTTGAATCTGCATGTGAAACACAAGGGTAGCCATTTCCCCTGCTGGGACACACTGCATGAGGATACTCCCCTCCACATCACCTGAGTGGTGAGAGATGGGTAGAGTGACCACCAGCTGAACTATTTGAGTGGCATTAAAACAGACTTATACCTGGATTTAGAAGAGTGAACGACTGAAAATAAAGGGGTTTCTGTCTTTTTCTATAACCACCTATTGCTTAGGTAAGAAAGCACTTGGAGCTTGCCTTAGCGTCCTCTTCTGCACGTTGAACAAGCTCAGTTCCTCTGGCCTAGAAATGTCTCTGATAAGGCAAATACCTTGATGGCAGGTTCCCACACAGATCTTGAAGGAACAAAGACATTTTGTTAGTAAAACAGGCCTGTTGGAACCTAGGAAATCCAGCATGTAAGCTGCCTGTGAGTTTTAAGTTTTGAGTAAGAGAAAATGGGTAATTTTTGTTTTTTTCAAGAGGCAATAGCTTTTCCTTTTCCCTTAAATGGTACTTCCCCTAACTGACATTTCAAAAATTAAAGAGTGTGCAACATTGTTATTTGTTCTTATAACACGACTTAGGAAACATTGATTTATTATAGGGAAATTAAAGAGCTGTCTGTGGAAACACTACAGTTAGAAGAACACATTTCCATCTAGTATTCCTATACCACATAAACTTCCAAATTATGTAAATGCCAAGATCCATGGAAATTAATTAGCCACACTGAGATCTATAAAGATTAATATGTTCAGAAAAATAAGAGAGAGGTGAATAGCCAGTAAAAGGCAAAACTACTGGAAGTACTTACTTAATGGCAGAAGTGAAAAGAGATGACCAACTAGATCAGTAATATATAAAAAGAATTAGACTTATAGAGTATTTTAGATCGAAAAAGATCTCTGAAGGTCATTTAGTTGAACTCTGCCACTTGCAACAGGGCTAGCTTGGATCAGTTTGCTCAGGACCATGCCCAGATGAGTTCTGCGTATTCAAGGATGGAGATTTCAGTCTTTCTGTTAGCATAGTCCAAGTACAGTTAGCAGCACAGATAAATAGAAGACACTACATCTTTCTTCTTTCTTTTATTAAACCCCTTGCAAGATCAAAGGTTTCACGAAAAAATAGAAACTTACAAATTGTATGAATAGTTTTAATGCACTCATAAAAAGACGTTAAATGAAAAATGACTAAGATTCTGTACTATATCTGCAATATAATCCATTGACTTTATTCTGAAAATATTGTTGCCATTTTTGAGTAAATAAAAAGCCCAGCATTACACGTTCACATGTATTTACCACTTATTTCAAGCAAAAACTTTACCATATATTTTTTCCAAAGAAATTAGTTCATCCCCATTTTGAAAAGTCTGGTAAGAAAACATTCAACACCCTCACTGGAATTATGGTGAGCTGATGTTTCTGTTGTAAAAAATTATGCTATGGAAATCAGCAAACAGTTTTACAGAGAGTTATACAGCCATACTAAACAAGCTTCTAGGTTATGCTGCATTAGACCTCTCGATTAGTAAAATATTTTGACAATAATGGCAACTTCAGCTGAAGCTTAAGCATTCCATACTTTGGATTAAAATGCTGTAACCTTTGAAAAACAAATATCCAGTGTTACACACCTGAAAACATTCTTAACCAAACGGTAATACTCTAAAGGTTAATGCAACTTCAAATTGAAGCTGCAACGTCTGTATTTACACTATCCCCATGTCAAATTTAACTCCTTAGAATGCAATGTGACACACAGTAAATTAATCGTTTTATGTATTTACTCAGGGTATTTTCTTGCATACACTGTATTAGGAAGCATCTGATGCTATAAAATGATACCCACGATGGGACTCATGTTTAGATGGCCTTCTCGAGGTAAGCTCTCTTTGCATTGTAAGACTGGTTGTAAAACAACAACCACACAGGAAATGAGAGGAATCCTGTTATTGGCTTATACCCATTGATCTGAATTTCCAAATTCAGCAACATAACAGCATAGTCAGAGGAGACAAGTTCACTTAAAAAAAAAAAGTAATTTTTTTGAATCAGATATTTAAAAATTGTTAACTTATTTGTTATAGTTGATGTATTCAATTACTGTTTGCCTTTATGAAGTGGAGCTGGTTATCAATGTTAGGTTAAGCATTGCTAACTCACTTATAAAAATGGCAAGGTGGAAAGATCTGGAAATCTCTACAGCATCTATTTAAAAAAAAAAATGAAAGAAGATATCAATTTTGTTGAGTGATGAAAATAAAAGAAATAAGATTGTCCATTAAACATTAATTCTGTCATTATAATCATTTACTAAGATTCCTGTTTAAATTAATGATTTGTATAATTATCAAAATGTTTATAAGAAAATCACAATTGTTTGTAGATTTTCTTATTACTGTGCATCTTGAAACTGCTGGGGTAGCTTTAGTAAATAATAAGCATCAAGTTTAGCTCCCAGTTTCAACACAGACTTCTACTGATCAACTGCACTGGTGCTAGCACTGAGTTACCACTTACAAATCAAAGGAAACACGCATGACCAAAGCAAAGTAAAGTAAACAGAGGAAAACAAGCTTAACATCTACAACTCAAACTATCCCAAGAACTAGTAGGAATCCACTTCAAGAAATCTTGACAAGGCTTTTATATCTTTTATGCAAACAAAAATATGATGCATTTCTAAAGTTTTGCTTCGATATTAGTATTTAGTTGTACAGTACATTAAAGTCAGTGTACAGCTTTTACCATTTTACTGTAACCTCTGTAAACTCACAATTATATTGCATCATATGAAAGGTTGTGAACCCTCTGCAATCCCCATTATATCTACTGAATGCAGCAGAGTGAAACTATCATGTTAGTATAGGAGGTTAAGAGGCAGTAGACATATTTGGTGTCCAGCCCATTTGATAAGCCCGTTCCAATGTCCTCTTGCAATCCTGTAGTACCGTACTGAAGGTTATATGTGGATACTGCTGCACTAGCTGCTCCACTGTGGCTTCATTCACCTGCAACCGAAGAAAAGAATCTATGATGTGCAAAAAGTGAATAAAATGGGCAACATTATGCAAGCAAAATGAACGACTGAATTTCGGACTCCTGGGATGACTTGTAGGATTGGGCTCTTCACTGATACTACAGATTTGGGTGCATTTATCACAAAACAAAATGTACAGAATGTAATGTTCTGTTAGAGAAAAAAGCCCACACCTCAATTTTATTGTAAATGGAGAAGTTTTATATAACGTTCTAGTAAATGCTGTTAGATTAGCTGTGATTGAAAGCAAAGAGGAAAGACAAATAGTCTCCATTTGAAAACAGCTTTGTTTAGAAAACTGCAACAATGTTTAACAATCTATTAAACTATTTTCACTCTAGGCTTGACTATGCTGGCCACTCAAAGACCCCCAAACCTAATTATTCAAAGAAAACCCATCCTGTTTATCAAAGTGCTGCCCAGAGTAACAGATTTCTGTCTTGAAATAGAAGCATGTTTATTCAAACTCACTCAAGCAGACGTAGGCTTGAAATGTAAGATTTTCTTGGCTTTGGAAAATGAAAATTGATTACATCTATTAATTAACTTATGGTATTGTTATGATACTTTTACATATACTAAGTAGTAACTCCACAATTAACCTTACTGAAATGAACTTGCACTGTATGGTAGCTATCAATGTGGTTGCAATGAAAAATAAGAGATAACATTACTAAACATGGGGAAAAGAATGCAAACTGTTCTATATTGCAGGTAGATCAATTTACCAATTTACCAATTCAGATCAAATTTTCCAAAGGTTAAAAGTCCTGCATGTCTACATCACTGGTAGAATTTTTTATTTTAGCCTTTTGGTGTGAGGCTAACACTGCACAAAGGTTTTTTGGGCAGAAATGTTGGGATCGATAATTAAAACATACAAGCTTGTCAGGTCTCGGATGTCCCTCCTAAATCTTAGACATCAAAGATAGCACCTTTATTAGACAAGGCAATCAGACAAGCCTAGCTAAACCTCACATCTTTACAATTGCAGTGCTGTGAGGGGATTAATTTGTCAATTATTTTTAAGCTGATTGCAGTTCATATCACAGAAGTAGACAGTTTTCTTCAGCCTTTAGATAAGTAAAAGATTAACCTAAGAATCATAACTTCTAGGTAGCTCTCTTTGAAATCTTTGCTGAACACTCGGGCATTTTAAAATGCATCGATATTACATTTAAATACTGAACCACCTAGATCAGTAGGATGTACAATGGATATAATTGTTTGCTTTTTTCCCCATGGTATTCCACATTCAAGGACAAAAGTAAAAAACTAGACTAAAATATTTACTACCATTACAAAGATCCACCTTGGGAATAATATTATTAAAGCACAGTGACCACAGTATGTAATAATATTTTTGTCCTTAACAGATAACAAGGAGCACATCCTTCTGAACAGTGATTGCACTCAATGACAAGGATAAATGAAAGGTCTAATATCCAGTTCTTCTACTATGATAATAGAAACACTCAATCTTCATTGGAAGTTTCATCTAGCCGAGACTGACTTGGATAGAAAACTGGTTTAACATCCCTTCATAGCACAAACTGTACTCTTTTGGCAAATTACTGCGTTACAGTAACATCCTCCAGTGCTGAAAAACAAGAAGTGACTTTTAATAAATCAAAATGAAATCACAGATAGCCCAAGTCCTCAAAAATATTTGATATTTATAGCTGAATACATACTTTCAAACTGTCAGCAACACTTCATAGAAGTATTACTTGGTAGGGAAGAATCCTCTAAAGTAGCAGTATTTGCTACTTTTTGCCTATTCAAAAATAGTCAAAAGGCTCTTTTCTTTAAATTTGTAGTGCAGAAAGCCATGGTGGAATCTATCATACTACCAGAAACTTCTCTTAATGGTTAACTCAGCCACAACAAAGACGCTTACCACAGCAGACAGCTGCTCATTCTGCTCTGTCTTAATGGGAAACTTAAAGAAGAGATATTGTTTATCTGCTCGATAGATGCAAATATTACTAGCAGGTAGAGGTGGTTATGATTTGACGTATACCTGCTGGGCTTTATTTGTTAGAATGGCATGGATATTATAGCTTTAGAGCCTATATCATAAAGCAGATTTTCTGTTACAGGAAACAAGTAAGGCAAATTTGTTACAAAGATGATGTTCAAAGACAGCAAGATAGGTAATGATCTCCATGTCCTGGTGTCTTTGACATAAGACTGAACACACTTACAGAAGCTACAGTCTAGCTATATATAAGCTAACGTATTTACTACAAGACTAACTTAAGTGAAACAGCATGGCCCATGATACTCAGGGAGACAGATGATAATAACGGTATCTTTCAGTCTTAAAGCCTATGAAGAAATCTATGGTAAACCATCTAGTACTACCCATTCATCCTAATTTTTTTTCTGATACAATTATTACTGGATGAAATAATATTTAATACAATTGTTACTAATTGCTATTACTACTTTACTAAACTGGAAAAGGAAACTTTTGGTATTGAATGCCAAATAAAATAAAAATGAGCATACAGAAGGCAGTTAAAACCATTGCAGAAGTGACACTGACAAAATCAGCTATTTTATGACCAAAACCTGAATAGTAGAAGGTTTTCTGCTTTTTTCCTGGAGTGTTAAATGAACATTTAAAATTATTAGTTTGATCCTAGACAATAACTTCAGTGGTGTTAAACAGCAAAGTAACAACAAATTCTATGTACACATTTGGAACTATAACAGTTACAGAAAGAAATTACTTTGAGTTTAAAAAATTGATTTTACTCTCATCATAGAGGAAAAAATTATCCTACCAAGCTTTGTGATAAATGATCACATAAATGCAACTTTTAGTTAAGTGTAAATATTTCTAATCATAAGAAAGTAACAGCAAATAGTTAAAAAATATACTGGACAAATTAAATTCAATGTAAGATTACACAAGAGAACAGGGAGAAAAAGAATCTTATTTGGCAGTGGGACAACCTACATGGATCCCAGAATAAGAAACAAATGTGGACAGTTAAGCCACAAATGATCCCCTATCAGAAGATTTGGAAAGCTTTTCATCTACCATGAGAAAAGTCAGGTCAAACACTAAAACAGTGTAAAATTTTTAGTATTTTAAACTTTCTGTACTATTGGACTAAAACTGCACTATCTAAATGTTAGGAAAACAGAGAAATCAAAAGGTTGTTCTTTGTTAATGAATGAGATAAATAATACCTGAGTCAACGCCCTTAGTATCCTTGTCTTTGGTTCCCCTAATGGTAGGATTAAGATGAAAAGAAGTCTTACGCCTAACCATTAGAACACAAGCTTCTGTCTCTTTGTTAAGATGCAGTCTGACTGGTAATAAAACAAAAGTACTGAATGCCATTCCCAAAATAAATTCATTACACAAACAGGGCAATTTTCTCTTCTGAGCTTGAACATTCTTGTTCAATGGATGAAAATTAAAAATCTTCACATCTTAATATGCTTTAAAATGGTATGTTTCTTCCACAGAACTTTCATTAATCTTCATCTTTTGAGTTGTCAAAAGGAAGACTGCTGTCTGAAGATAAACTAGTTAGATTATCTAATACATAATCATTCATTTGAATTTGAATAGCCCTTCAATTATGTTTTAACACATAATGAAAGAACGCAGTCCATATCATTAACAGTCAAAGTAATAGGTTTGTGTGAATCCTGGTCATCAAACAGAAAAAAGAAAACAACAACAAAGATTGGTTTGAAAATTATTTTTTCTTGCTGAAATAAAAATTTATTTCAGGCCAAAGAATAGATTAAAAAAAAAAACAAAAACAAAAACAAAGAAGAAAATGGGTTACAGAAACTGGCAGGACCAAGTGATGTCATCTCCTTTTAACTCAATTAGAGCAGTTACCTACAAGTTACAGTTTTGAATCCTTTTTGCTTAAAGACATCTGAACACATATCACCTATTTCCTGCGAGAGTATTATTGACTTTGTGACAAGTATTATCTGGGGTAGCACCTCCTCAATTTCTTCTTCTGATGATAGTGTGGTTGTGCAAAGAGTATTTAAATATCATCTGCACTAATGAAAAAGAACACTTCCTCATGTGATAGTTAGGAATTCATCTGGGAAAGAAGAACACAAACTCATCTAGTCTATGCGAAGTAGAACATTCACAAAACGGTTTTGGGAATGCTCCTTTGGAGGACTCTAATCTCACTCTGCTATATAAATAATGTGGGTGAAATATTGAGAAAAATGGGAAATCAGTGTTCAAAACTCTTTCTCTCCTTTAGGTAAAATGATCTACCTACAACAGAAAGGTTGGAAAACCTCTCCAGTCTGTAAATAATTTTTCCCATGACAAACTAACTGGCATTTATGAGCTGATTTTTCAGGTTCAGTATAAACTGAAACTAATTTTTCAATTAATAAGCTACTCACAGAAAAATATCCAGTCAGATTTTTGATCTGGTATGCTAGACTTACACATCTGGTCTGATTGCGAGTATTTACTCATTTGATACACCAATTATGCCACAGACCACTATGAGTAATTTCTTTTATGCCATCTTCCATGAGTTCTCATGGAAAATTCAAACTGCAAGCATAAATATTTACTAGATAATTTTTAGGTTTTTATTTTTAAATATGCCATATCATTTGCCAGAATTCTGGTGATAATTTCAGCACTGTTTTCTTTCATTTCTAGATTCTAAAATCAAGAATTTCTAAAGATATCAAATTATTCCAAGGGGCTAGGATCTATTTTTCTTTACCTTTTGATTCCTTTATGTTCCTAGGACAGATCTTATTAAATTCAAGGGAGTCAAGTTTTCCCAATCCTGTTAAGATAAATTAGGGATTACAATTGAAACCATCAGTTGAACTAGACATTTCTTTTTAATAAGACTGATAGCTTCATTAGCCCTGATGAACACGACTGGGAAACTGGCAACAATGGACGAGGAGAAGGCTGAGGTACTCAACAACATTTTTGCCTCAGTCTTCACTGACAGCCTCTCTTGCAACACCTCTCAAGTGGATGGACCTCAAGGCAGGGACTGGGGGAGCAAAGTCCCTCCCACAGTAAGAGAAGATCAGGTTCAGGACCACCTGAGGCACCTTAACACACATAAGTCTATGGGACCTGACAAGATGCATCCCAGAGTCCTGAGGGAATTGGCTGATGTAGTTGTCAAGCCACTCTCCATGATATTTGAAAAGTCGTGGCAGTCAGGTGAAGTCCTCGGTGACTAGAAAAAGGGAAACAGTGCACCCATTTTTCAAAAGGGTAGAAAGGAGGACTTTGGGAACTATCCACCTGTCAAACTCACCTCTGTGCCTGGGAAGATCATGGAACAGATCCTCCTAAAAGCTATGCTAAGGCACATGGAGGAGAGGGAGGTGATTTGAGACAGCCAGCAGGTCTTCACCAAGGGCAGGTCTTGCCTGACCAAGCTAGTGGCCTTCTATGATGGAGTGAGTACATCAGTGGAAAAGGAAGAGCTACGGATGTCATCTACCCGGACTTCTGTAAAGCCTTTGACGGGGTCCCCCACAACATCCTTCTCTCTACATTGGAGAGGTACAGATTTGATGGAGGGACTGTTCAGTGGATAAGGAATTGGTTGGATTGTTGCATCTGGAGGATAGTGGTCAACGGCTCAATGTCTGGATGGATATCAGTGATGAGAGGTGTCCCTCAGGGGTCTCGGACCAGTACTGTTCAATAACTTCATCAGTGACACAGTGGGATCGAGTGCACCCTCAGCAAGTTTGCAGATGACACCAAACTCAGAGGTGCGGTTGACACGCCTGAGGGATGGGATGCCATCCAGAGGGATGTGATGCCATCCAGAGGGATGTGGACAAGCTTGAGAAGTGGGCCCCTGTGAACCGCATGGGATTCAACAAGGCCAAGTGTAAGGTCCTGCACCTGGGTCGGGGCAACTCCTGGTATCAATACAGGCTGGGGATGAAGGGATTAAGAGCAGTCTGTGGAGAAGGACTTGGGGGTGCTGGTGGATGAAAATCTGGACATGAGCTGACAGTGTGTGCCTGCAGCCCAGAAAGCCAACCGTATCCTGGGCTGCATCAAAAGAAGTGTGACCAGCAGGTCGAGGGAGGTGATCCTGCCCCTCTACTCTGCCCTGGTGAGACCCCACCTGGAGTACTGCATCCAGTTCTGGGGTCCCCAGCACAGGGGAGACATGGACCTGTTGGAGCGGGTCCAGAGGAGGGCCACAAAAATGATCAGAGGGATGGAGCATGTCTCCTATGAGGAGAGGCTGAGAGAGTTGGGGAGGACAGAAGGCCCTGGGGAGACTTTATTGTGGACTTCCAGTACCTAAAGGGGGCTTATAAGAAAGATGGGGACATATTTTTTAGCAGTACCTGTGGAAAAACTTCAGGGTAACATCCAATTCACTTGATAATTGAAAAGAAAAAGTTATCTCCATTCCAAGTTAATAACTGAAATAAATAAGCAGCCTTATAATTAAAAAAACCCAAGCCCCTCAAACTCACATGCAAAAACCCCAGACTTGCAAAACTGGATTAGTGCAAAGGGCCAGTATTAAAGCTTCTTTGGAAAACTTGCCTATGCTCCTCAGCAGTTCATAACATCATACAGTCATGGATTGCTGAAATAATTTTTGCATAATATCTAACTTAGCCCTTGGAACAGGAATATGGCTAGCTGATTTTGGAGAGTGCTGACATCATGGGCACTCTCCTGAAGACAATACAGGTAGGTACCTTCAGTTATATAACTTTATAGGCCAGTCATTAATAAAAAATAACAAACCAAGTTATAATATGGTTAGTCTGCAATATCTGCACAGAAAGGCATTAGTAATATGTAGAACTGCTAGCTTAATTTTAGAAATCCAGTACTTATAAAGAATTCTAGGGAAATGTTAGCAGGTGAGAGTAACAGTCACACCAAAAAATTTTGAGAGCTGCCATACAGAAGTATAATAATAAAGGTTAACAGGGTGCAAGTATTATCATTAAATTTCTACATATAAAGAATCACAAAACCAACTTTACACAAAATAAATGCAAATTGATTTGTTCCAAAAGGGCTTTCTTATCATGTTACTGACATTTTTGCTTATGGAGTGGTATTGCAGCATTAGAGGTACTGAAATTTGTGTGCATTTTTGTCTCAGTATACATAGAGCAGTATTACATGAAAGCCAAATTTGTATGTAGTGGACAAAGAAATGACTCCATAATCATTGTGTGTATCCATAATGATGGATTTTGGATGCATTTTATGTTCCAATTTCTCTAATGTTTTAACAAAAGCCAAAATATACACACTTGGAGTTATTAAGAAACACATTCTCATACACACTTTCTTTTCTCTATGGTTTGCTTCCTCAAGTCAGTGTCTTATAAAAAGTGCACTTTGATTTTCTTCTGCTAATAGTTGAATGAATTATATTCTCAGGTGGCCCAATTATAACTGTTGCCTGTAGCCATAACAAAATTAAAGATTTCTGGAAACGTTTCCTGTGAAGTGCATTTGATCAGCTAAGGCAGACATATTCCACAGAGTTTCAGTGACTGCCCTCATGCCCAGGGGCAGAACCTTTGTTTAGGACTTTAATAAAATAACAGCACTACCAATATTAGCACAATATCCTATAGTTGAAATAAAGTCCCTTACGATTTCAACAAAGAATGTATTTGACTTAATCAATGCTGTTATTACAAGAAAAAAAAAGGGCAAAAAAAAAAAGCAAAAAAAAAAGCACACATGCATGCAGATACAAACACTGTATTTGTGGACTCATAATGATATGGACAAGTACAGTCTGATGGACTATTATTATCATGACATTCAACCATTTAATTGTGTTAAATCTTAGCAATTAATTTCCCACTTACATTTGGAAAGGGGAAGGAGCGCGTAAACAGAAGTTTCTGTAATCTTTTCTGCCGTGTGAAGTGAAATAAATGGAATACACAAACCCTCTAAAGTTCACTGACAGCACTTCTGGAAGGGTTTCAGAAAATGAGCAAGGTTACTTGTGGAGTATAGTCCCTTTACAGTTCTTTGCTTAAGTCTCGACAGAAAGTTAGAGTCCTAGAGGGATGAAATTCATTGTTGTGGTTGTTTACACAGGTGAATGCTACTGCCTCAAACTGACAGTCCCTGCACAATTGCTGAAGTCACTACACTACTGCAAGCTAACAAAATAATCCATTTCAGGTCTCTGAGTTTGCATAGTTTTCAAGCAGAACCATCATTTCAGGCCTTGCTGTCCTAATCATTACTGCCAACACAATACTGAATATTAAAGTTGTGTAAGTGATAAAGATTTCATTCTCAATTCTCATTGCTTATTGTGAGGGTTTATTTTTCTATCAAATCAAAGAAACCCATCTAAAGGAGCCTTTTAGTTTGGCTGGTTTGTTGGTTTCCTAATTCTGTTCATTTCACTCTGATTAATTTCTTCTAGACTCCATCTATACAAAATTTCATGGTAAAAATATTACCAGTTCATAAGCATTTCAAATTTATGATGAAACTGTGTATTGCTTTGTTCTTACTTATAAAAATTGCAGCTAATAAAGGCCCATATGCAGTGAAATGACAGTGTTTATTTATATAGTGATAAATATTCTTTCAAATTACTTTCTGTCTGTTGAATTAATAGCATTGAATATTTTGCTTCCTATTCTGCTACATTAACAATAATTTGAGCACATTATTGTAATACTTGTCAAAACGATGGCCTGTACAATTAACAGAGAAATCATTCTCAAAAAGTTGTCAGCTAGCAAAAATGACTGGAAGTTCCAGGGGACAATGCTTCTAAAAATTTCCCTCTCTTTTTTTTCTAATCATAAAAATTGTAACTACTTCACATTGAATTTTTCCTTAATAGTTGGCCTTATCCTGATTTTGAACTATTGATCAGTACATGAGTGCCCATTTTTCTACTGTAGCATGACATCATCAGGTGGTTGCTTTTTAAAAACAAGGACAGACTCATTAACTCAGGAAGATTCCATCTTCGGCCTATTGCCATGGATATGTTGCTGAACTATCAGCCTGGAGGATAAAAATCTTTTGGTAAAGAAACAGTTAAACTAGAAGTATCAGAAGTTCAATTTGATAAAGAATCCTTTCTTAAATTTTAGCAGATGCTTTCATTAACACATGTAATGGATCTGTTATTCTAGTTAGCTAGGGAAAAAAAGTATTGTTCAGTCTTTTAAAACTGTTGTATTGAAAACCAAAGTGTAATAAATGCTATTTTTCTTTTGTTGTGGGTTAGAAAGGATAACTGTCGTTTCCTTCTAATGGTATTCACAGATTTTATGAATCTAAAATCTTCATTATTCAGAGAGACATATCAATGGCAGTTCCTATACATATAGAACTTTAAAAAAACACAGAGTATCCTTTTTAATATGCAGCAACGTAACTCAAACAAATTATAGTGATTTAAGAGAAAAATAAGTGCTAAAGAACTTTTCTTAAAGGGAAGGATTGGATATTTTCAGTCCTCTTCAATATCACAAAACCATAATTTGCTATCTCAAAGCGAACCCCTTAAAATATAAAAGAAGAAATGGTAGCCATTTGTCAGATGTTTTAATCAGGCTAATGATAGTTAGCCTTTTCTGAAGGTGGAAGGCAAATTACTGTGATAATTATATTAAAACAAGCCATGGCTCTGTACTCTCACTGTTCTACTGTTGATTAAGAACAGTTTAGCTCAAAAATGTATTTGAAATGTAAAGATGTATCTCTAGAACCTAAGATCTCTTTCTCACTTACTTAACTTCAGTTACAAACTATCTATGCAAACTAAAAGTTTGTAGATGAAGGGTAAACATGTTTCCGGTCATCCTTATTAACATATGTATATTTAATTGCAAAGTCTTTTTTCCCTGAGTTGGTAAGTTTTTTCAGAAGCTGGCATTTCCTTACATACAACAGGAGCTGAATCCAGTTATGCTAACGATTTGCAGTTAGCACAGGATATATATTTATAAATATTTCTAAAACAGATTTTATAGAAGGATAAAGTGATAAACGATTTTAAAAATATATTGATATTCTAAAAATCAAAATTTTATTCTTACTTAAGATGCAAATGATTTCTTTTTATTTGTAGGGGTCATCTATCTTCCTTCCTCTCTGTGGTAACATAAAAGAGTTTGTCTGTCAGTTGTACTGACCATCAATTTCTGTGCTCTAACTTCTCAGTAAAAGTATAATAGGAAATCCATGCTACAATTCATCTGAGAAAGTCATCTGGAATAAGCTACAGGCTTTCAGAAATATTTTCATGAAAAGTAACTTGAATTTCTTAAAAAAAAAAAAAAGAAAAAAAGAAAAAAGCAAGGAATAATGGCCATGATGACTTATTAAATGAAGTTGTGTATCCATTCACAGCCAACTTTGTCAGACTCTATTTCATTCACATATAGCTGTGAATGTTGAATTTTGCGGCCTCTGTTTTTCAGTGTCATTTTTCTGCGTATTTTCCCAAGAAATGTCTCCTGCATTTACATGGTAGCACTGCTGATAACCATTGCAAATAGCACCACAGCTTTAGGAAAAGGATCTTGAAATACGAACAACCGTGTGAGAAAAGTTGCGAACTCCATGGTAAGTTTATTCTGACACATTGTTCAACCAGTCAAGCTATCAGCCAGAAAAACAGATCAAGTTTTTAGCCACTATTTCCTAGGTGATACCCAGCCATTTTCCACAAAGGTGAAGATTTCAAACTGCCATTATTTAAAGCTTTTTGGGTTGATGTGAAAGCACAATACAGAAGTGCTACAAAGACATCTTTAAAATGAATTCTAGCAATAAACAGCAGAGAGAACATTGCCTTCTTCCTCCGATTTATTTTGGAAATATGAAATAAAAAATAATCAACTAAGTAATTACAACAAGTAAATATGATCTAATCAGTTTAGGGGTAGAAATGTATAGAATTGTGTTCAGAAAAAGAAGCTTGAAACGTGTGGACTGGAATCTTGAATCTGATGCAGGCATCATTTTATACCCTCAGGATGCAAGTACAGTTCTTAGGAATCCTCATGCCAGTGATTGTGGGAGAAAAGAAAATGGCCCATAACTGCCCATGCCTCTCTCAAAGTTTCAAGTATTTAAAGGGCGAATTATACTTTAAAATATATACTTTCCTAAGCTGTGATTGATTAAAAAACAAACAAACAAAACAACACAAAAGAGCTACAATTAAAATTTGGTCTGAAGAATGGATAGCCATGTTCTCTTTCTGCTGTGGGGGAATTGAACTGAGCTGAATTGAATATAACCCCTGGTTCTGGAGACAACTGAGGTGACAAATCAGAGCTTCAATGTACCCTGGCGGTATACAAACCAGCTACATGTTCCCACACGCTCATGTCAAGTCCCAAAACACAACCTTGGGCTGCAGCCCACAACAGCGCAGCACTCCTCTGTGCAGAGAAACTCGGGAGTTTGTGGTTTCACTGTGCTGCCAGAGCATTGGGAAGCGGCAATACGAGGCAATGAAGCCTGGCTCGCTGCCCCTGGGAGTGGGGCATAGCACCAACACAGGTGGTAACAGCAGAATGCAAAACAGAAATACTACGTCTTTCTAATTAAAAAAAATCTAAAATGTCCTGCTTAGGCCTTAAATAACTACTGATTTTATCTCTTACTGCTTTCAAAGGAACTGGAGACTCAGAATGGCATTTCCTTTTTATGAAACACAACTTGTGCAGTCCCAAGTGCTGCCAGGTGCCTGTACAGACCTCCACATACATATGCACACAAATACATATTTGCACACAGTTGATACCAATTAATGTGTGAGAGATCAGAAGGGAGAAGGGTCCAACCGCTTCCGAGTGTGTTTTGATGTTTGTATGCAGGCAACTGGGGAATTTCTTTGTCCAATATATAGGTACTTAAAAATATTTAGGGTCTACTTTCTGAATGCCTAAACACTTTTGGAGGTCTTGATCATAGTCTCTCAGGAGCCTGTCTGACACAGAAAACTAATGGTACATGTCTCACTGTACCTATGCTGTACAATGCAGGACCCTGTAGAGATCAAGCTAGCATTTCCTGAGGTACTCATGGAAATGGAAGCAGTAAGTTATGGTACCACATCTATATGACAGTATCTCATGAGTCTTGCTGAGTGCTAATTTTCCTGCACAAGGTGCTGTACTTTGGAAGTTAAGCTGCTATCAGGACTTATGCCTGTGTGTCCACACTGCCCTGCACCTTTCCAGAAGTACTGGTTCATTCAGAGCTCTCTCCAGGCGTCAGACACCACTGCTGTGTAGCGCAGGGAAATCTGCATTTGCCAAAGTCATTGAGGTGCTAGGGAAAATTAGAAATAAAAGAAGAGACATTTGCTTAGTAACCTTGCCTCTAATATTTTTACATTGAAAAGAATATTTAGATTTTGTGCATCTAAGCATAAACTTGTTTTCTAAACCAAACTTATACTTCGGATAGTTCAGAAGGACTTTCAGCATTTAATAATCTTTGACTTTTTTCTGTATGTTATTTGTAAATAGAGATTATGTTGCTATTTAGCAACACTTAAATGTTGAAAAAATAGTGTTAAAATGCTTATTAGAAAACTTCCAACTTAAATCTATGCCCTCATTATGATGATCTCATGGTAAAGTCAGCATTTTTTATGAGACTTCTCAACACAATGACATTTATTTTAAGAAAAAAACCTGTGGTATGCATGTTAGATGGTAGGAAACATGATAAAAAGAAAGGTCATGGCAATAGCAGTTTGATGAGAAATGAATAATTTGATTATTTTCATGGTGTAGATCAATAACGCTCTGCATCTACTGAAACATTGCCTGGAGGCATTCAGATAATCAATGGCATAAAACAGAGCCTGCCTTTACCCAGGCTTGCAGCCTCTCTGATCTTTCTTGGGAGGACCCTTGACGCCTCTAATTTATGTCAACTGCATATCAAAGAAATTCCAAAAAGCCTGGGTCATAAACAGTATTTTAGTGGTAACCATTTGAAGTCTACTTACATATGTTCCTTATGTAACTACGTTTAAGTACTTCCCCTCCAATGCCTGGGAATTCGTAAAAAAACATAAATGCTACCTGGTACTAGCATAACAGTCAGTACCTTAGTAAAGGAAGGCTAATTAGAAGGGGCAAATCTTCTAACCCTCTCTTCACTGCAAGCTGACAATAGTCCAAAGACAAAATTTTCAGTCAATGGGGCATGTAAATAAATCCTTCTGCACCACCCAAGAATTCTCTTTAATGATGTGCCGGACACTGACATTTTTAATTTAATAGAGCAGCCACTGGAAAAAATTAGTTCTGCATGATGTTGGGGAGAGACAGTTGAAGACATGACTTTGTTCAGTAATTTCTCTGTTCATTTGCAGTGGAAAAAGGGAGCTGGCATCTTCTAGCTGCCAAAAACTCTTAAGTCAAGGATACTTACTTCATTCTGTCTGTGGAGCTATTTTTCTCATCAAGCCTTTGCAAGCAAAAAAATAATTCCCAATGGTAGTACAACTACTACAGTGTTTGCTGTAACAGCATTTACTCATTTCTTAACAAGTTTTAGCTACCATACTTTGCATACTCGTATACATGCACACAGGCATGTGTGTACACATACGTGCACCCACTTGGAGGCACGCAGTCAACACTGCTTTTCTATCTTCCTTGACGTTTTCTCAAGAAATATTTTTTCCTTTTCACAATTGACTTTCATAACACAAAAGATGGTATATAATCCTTTGTAACAAACTAGGAAAGCATTAACCAGCAATTAGAGGAACATAGACTGTAGTAACTATAATTTAACTGATGAGGTAGTAAAACTTGTTTTCAGCATCAAGATCATTGATTTTCTATAACAGCTGAAGACAGGATAAAATTATTGCACTTATTAGATCCTTGTTGATTGTTCAGCATTAGCTAAATTCACAAAATAAATACATGTGTAAAATTGACTAGGTGATTCAGGATCAGATCTAATTCCCAAGGTCAAGTAACCTTTTGAACATTCTCTAAGTACATAATCTTAGCACAATCCATCAAAGAGACTCACATGCTCTTTTTGTCTATTGGCTCTTATAAAACACTAATGTTTAGGAGATTAAGTGGAGTCAGCTTTAATAGACAGAGCAATTCTTCCAAAGTGCTCAACCTCCCCTCAAAGTGGAAACCGTCTAAGGCTGGGTTTGCAAAATGCTGTTTCTAACTTTACAACTGACCTGAAAATTATTATTCCTTGCCAGTTGAAATACTCAGTTTTGTAACTGTCTTCTATAAAGCACTGCAAGAGATGCAAGGCAATGGTTTGAGCATGAAGTTTCTTAGACCAAAAACCTGTGTTTCCACAGGCTGTATCCAATTAGAAATTTGCACCCCTGAGAGATATGCTTGTGGTGGGCATCACAAGCTGGACATTTCATTCATGATGGCTGGAAAAGAAATAATCCCTGCAGATACATTTGAAGATTTGAGATCAGAGACTTTGAACCTCCAATGACTTTTAGCTATTTCTGCTCTGTTCCCAGGCCTCTTGATCTCTCTTCTCTCAACAGAGATATGATTCCTGAAGCCCATATACAGGATAAGGTGGAGCTGGACTGCCTTGTCCTCTCTTGTTCTAATAATAAAGTGCTAAACTTATAGGCATTCTTAATATATTCCAAGTAAGAAAGCTAAATTAAGTATTTTTTTCTTATTTTAGCATTATGGTTTTATCCAAATCCTTGCCTTTGTGTTTTCAAAACCATTATATATGAGCAAGAACAAAGACGTATAGAAAATCACTCTGGAAGTAACACTGAAATATTTTTATTATTCTATTGGTTTTTTTATTTCTTTCTTTTTAAAAGCCAAAGTAGTCTGTCATAATAATGACATGACATATCAATCACTTTTTGGCCAAAAATATTCACAACCCTCAGAGGGCAGATTTTACATAAAGCTTTTGTGAGCACCTCAGGCTGCAGGTGTAGCCTGTGGGTGTATTTTGAAAATCCATGTCAGCAAAAATTTATAATGTACTTTTTAGTTCTCTAGATAGTTTTCAAGCTAAATATGTGAACACAGTACACTAAAAGAGTTACCACAGTAGTGAACACCAAACCTGTTTGCACAGAAAGGCATAAATCTTCCTGTCTCTCCCTCACTCACACATACATACACGAACACTCACTCTCACATGCACTCAGAAGGAAGCACCAGTTCATGGAAATGCTCCTTACCTGATCACACCTCATCAGCCCTAAATATCTGAGAGACTTGCTGCTTTGTGCAATTTGGGTGGCTCCATGGTCTGTGATTTCTTTGCACCAGCCAACGTCCACCGTCTCTATTGTCATGCTGTATCGTCCAATGGCTATCAGAGCTGTAAAGATATTAAAGATATGAACTATATAGCTTGTGGAGATGGTAAACTCAGTTCTATTTATACACTAAATGATGCTGAAATTAACTTCTGAGAAGCAGTTGTCATGTATCTTATAAAAGATCTTGTATTTCAGCAATTTTAAATGTGAAATAGCTGTCTCCAAATTAGGAATACACACATGTGCAAACATATGCAAACACATAGATAAACAGATCTTCCTATATATTTTTCTGTCTGTCACTCAAGACAAATAGACCAGTTAGTAGAGATATTCTATATGAATTCTTTTAATTACTTTTTTTGGAAGCATAAAGGATCAATTAATTGAAATTGAAATAACTATGGAATAAAAACAATTCTACCTCACTCTTCAGAGAAAATAACTGTTTTTATGCTCTTAACATTTTTTTTTCAGCAAAATAATATTGCAAAAACACCACAGAGAATAACGGGACATTTTCTGCATCAATAAAAAAAATGGTTTTAGGAAACTCTGCAGATATCTTATGTACATTTTACAACTATATTCAAAAATTGCCTTTGCTTCCCAATGTTTATATTGATGATGTAATAACAATGATATGTCTCACTTTCATGTTTTCTTCACAAACACTTTTCCAATTAAAAAAAAAAAAATTAAAAAGACCAGAAGGATTTAAAACAAAAACTTGAACCTTTATAAAAGGAAAGGAAAGAGGATCTGGAAGTTCTGAAAGGACTGAAAAATGGTAGGTAGGAGAAACCATGAAGCATCTGAACAGGTTGGGAAGGTTTTGCCATGACATGGCTAGTCTGGAACAACAGAAAGGATACAAATCCCCAGCACCTTGGTCACCATGGACTAGAACACATTTCAGAAAATACAGGCTCGGCAACTGTTAAGTCAAGTTGGGATTTATTTACAGAAATGAGCAACACTCTCAGCTCAAGATAAAAAGTCCAACGTTTCTAGTGTAGAAGTCAGCCATCTGCACATAGCCAAGGGGTAGGATGTTTACAGCTTTTAGCTGTAGTTATAATGCAGTTGCTGAAAAGGAAGATGAATGAGCGACCTAGTCCAGATAATGCAAATATCTTTAAAGGCATGATTTTTCAGCAGCTGTGGGCCACTTCTGTTCATGCTACAGCACCTACTGTCAGAAAGGAAAAAAAAAAAAAGAAAAAAAGGGCGTTATGAAGAGCTGGTAGCTCTTGATATGCCAGCTGTCAATTTTAGCTAATCAACGTATAACTGAGATCTAGAGGCAGAGAGGAAGAACCCACCTGACCTTGCAGTAGTTCTGCAAAGACCTGTACTGATGGCAGACAGCAGTAAGGATAATTGGATAATTTATAAATATTTAGATGGACTTGATTTGCAAACAAACTCAGCCAAAAGAGGCCAAATACGTTCTCAGAAGCTGTGGAAAGTGCAGTAGTACATAATTTTTTCCTTGCAGCAGTTCACCAAAAAGGGTAACAATAATTGAACTTTGTAATTGACATGATGAACTTATGATACGATCATCTATGTAGTTTCATTATGGTTTCATTGATTTTTGTAGGACAGTACCAACTTCCTGTTCTCTTCCCAGTACATCCCTAGAAAACAAGTCCTAATTTTGCAAATACATAAATATATGTATAGCAGAACATAAACTTTGCACTTTTTTTTACAGAGCCTTTTTAAAATATCACTTTAATAAAAATTATAGAAAGAGAGTCAGAAACTTTCTGCATGTATTTTGCAATAACAAAAGATATAGCAATTATAGATTATTGTAATTCCACACAAAATGTTATAGGCTTGAAGTAGTGCAGGAGTACTGAAAGCCTGCCATTACATTAGAATATTGCCAGTTAAACAAAATTTCAAATACTGTTTGTATTTGAATATTTTTGCTAGTTCTTGTAAAGTTACAATCATATTCTGTCATTTTCAATGCTTCACAAAAAACTGATAAAGAGAAGAAAATCAACAAAGAATACTTTTATGGCAGTAACATAAAAGATCATCAGATCACACTGGTGAAGAATTCTTCTAGTAAAGGCATTAAAGGAAATTAGAGATATAATTTCTGGGAGTTCCCTCATAAGACTTAGATTAGAAAGTAGGGGATGCAAACCATTCTACGATTCTATGATGCTGTTGAAAGACCAAAAAAGGTTGTTACAGTGTATGCAGAATGCCCAAGACTAAAATGTAACCTGAGCACCGTTAGTCTAAGAAGCTGCCCTGAGTGGGGCTTAAAGATGGCTTAAAGCATGAAAACTCACGCAGGTATCTTCACATGCACATATTAAACAAATTGGAAGAATAACAGATTGACTCTTTTATTCATATACACCATTTTATAACTGAATATTAATAGAAAACAATTTTATAACAAAACATAATTTAAAATGTTAATTCATTGTTTGATATGTTACTCTGTATTTTGTAATTTTGAGGGGTATTTAATTTCTAGACTAGGATCTTAACTAAATCTCAGATAAGTTTTACAGATTTTTAATAAAAAGATAAAAATATTTTTACCTTTTACATAATGGAAAAAGGACTTAATAATTATTGAAATAATTACAAAATAATTATCAAATAACAGATCATGAAGCCTCTTTGCAAAACTGGCCTTCACTGCTTGTTTTATGAACATCTATACTTTAACCAGCCAATTGCTATTAGTGTTACTTCTCTGAAGTATTAAAAGAATGAAAAAGATCATCCCTGGGATTTTGAAAGCATAAGTAAATTTCCATAAATCAAAGTGTTTATGTATGATTTTTAGATTACATTGTCATGACTATATTCTGTCAGTTATCAGGAAAGCCAGAACACAACTTTAATGATACCATGAGAGAACCACTATGGTTTTTGGTACAAGTAACAATACTTACAAGAACAATGCAAAATGGAATTACAAAATCTTCAGGACGTTATGTATCAATATGATACATAAAAAATGGAATGGGAACAAAAAAATTCCAACTGTGACATTTGGGGAGCAGGGCTTTCTAAATAAACACATTTTGCAGAAATTCCAGACTGATTTTCAGGCAACTGTTAATCTGTTGTCTTCGCTTGTGTTCCACATTCATGTACATGCAAATAATTGAATGAAATTTCATGCTTTAATCAATCTCTGTGTCTGATCTTTGCATCAGGTATGTCTTAGGCTAACCATGGCTGGAGTACAGTTTAGATTAGAGACTGCTGCCCTTCCTTTGCAGCATTCCTCACTGCTGTCTCAACCCTAACCATTCTTCCTACAGAGCCCCAAATGTCATATGCACATATTTAATTTTCTGTTCAGCAGTGTTAAATAGCTGGGTATTCTTTAATATGTAAGGACAATTGTCAACTTTTTTCTAATATAATTACAAATGACGCTATAAATCAATTACTGCATTACAGATGGCTGAAGACTTACAATATTCTGTCATGTGCTAGTAGAAAATAACATACTCGTTTTGTATCTTTGCAATTCTTTGTCCCCAGATTAGCAGACATCTTTCTGGAAAACCAAATATTTTGACAAGAGCGAACAATGTTACACTGTAGTCATATATTGCAACAGTTCATCTATCAAAGACATACAGGGTATCCCATTTTAAAACACCAATGACCTATTTTCAGAAAATTTCAGTGTGTGCAACTTCACCCTCACAAGAACTCTCTTGGTCAGAGAAAAGATACACTATTCAGTCTCTCTCAGCACCCAACAGTGGGAGATAAAGAAAGGCCATGAGAACAGGTAACAATACTTGCCCAGAACACTTTCCCCACATGAAAAAAATTGTGGTCAAGGCCTTTCTGAACTGGGGTTGATGACTCTGTACCTCTGTAAGTTCATCTAATCAGTTTTGTGATCCACAAACTCTTTTAGGATCCACAACATCCTGTGGCAAGGAGTCCCTCAGTTCAGTTACCTTTTCTTTCAAAAATCACCTTCCCTTGTTTGTTTTGAACCTGCCCTAAAACTTGATCCAGGACCTTCCCTTTTATGATTGCTTAGTTCCTTTCCTAATGCTTTCTGGAAATCCCAACTGGCTGTATCAACCAGGTCTTCCTTGCTGCTTGCTGACTTCTTCAAAGTACACTGTCTGATACAACTGTGAAGCACAACTTCTCTTAACAAAAGTTGTGCCAACTCTTCCCAGATACGTCATATTTATTCATGTGTTCACTAACTGTATTCTGTATTATTACTGATTTGCCTTATACAGATGTCAGGTTCATCAGTTAATATTTTCCTGATCTTCCTTGAAACTTTTTTTGAAATACCTCTGCCAAGCAATCCTGTGGTAGTCAAGCAGGTTTAAGTGAAGGATTACATGGTGCAGTTAGAAGCTCGGCTGTTTACTCCTTGCGTTCTTTTAGAAGTCTTGAGTACACACAGTTCTTCTGCTTGCATGAGCAAAATACTTTAAGCAATAAGATTCAGCTAAGAAAATGTTTGTGTTGCTCAACAGCTTTTCCTCCTCTCTGTATTTGCCCATAATAACCAGAATACATTGCTATTCTCAGAAAGCCTGGCAGTAATTTAACAAGGAAACATACAGTAAAAGCCTTACAAAGCAAGTTTGGACTTAGGAACTTGTAGCACAATCAACAGGAAAGCACAGTCAAAGGTGTGTTTCAATATTAATGACAACCAGGCTTAAAAACGTAGTGAGTGACCTAACAGAAGAACACGATACATTGAAAGTAAGTAGAGGTGGGTACACAAAAATCCACTATGTAGTTTAAACATGCTGGCTTTGACACCTTGTTGTACGTGAATATTTAACAATGTAACCGATTATTTTATCTTTTTTTTTAATTATCTCCTTTATTTTTGGCAAAAGCAAGATTTCATATTTCTTTTTCCAGTGGTAGGTTGGTGGAATGGAAATCAACTGATGCACAGCTCCTACGTAGCAGAAGATAAAGTGTAGTGTCTCTAAGTGGAATTGGAAAAACACCCCCCACAGCCTTGAGCTGTATTAAGCAAAAATGTTTTCCAGTTGTAGTGGTACTTTGTTGTACCTGAGAAGGTGAAAGAACATATGCAGGACTATATTTGTAGGCAGAGGTAGCATCTTGTAGACAATCAGCTGGAATAGTTTGAAAAATAAGACAAATTTTGTCCTTAGTGCACTACCATTAAAAACAAGTAGTAATTTAACCTCATTTTATTTTAAACTGATTAAGTTAAACTGACATAGCTAAATGCATCTGCTACTACAGGCAGAAATGACTGCCTTAAAGAGGAAAGGTCTCTGTTTACTGCACATAAACTGTGAAACCAATGGTTGTAATGTGAATGTTGTCATGGTTAACTGCTTCTGAACCTGACTTAGGCAGGCACTGAGCTCTTGCATCTAACAAAATCCGGAGGGATGAGACTGCTCTGTTTATTTTGCAGGATTGTTTTGGGAAACTATAGTTGGCAGTGTATCATCTTGAGGCTTTCCTCCTTGATTTTGTATATATATGTAGATATAAAAACCAAAAAACAGATATTACATTGATATGTTAAAAAATTCAGTAATCTAACATTTATAATTTAGTTATGACCACTTCCAAGTATAAGGTCACTACAATAAAAAAAATATTAAAAAAATAAAGTACATCTTTTTGGTATGAACAACCTAAATTTGGCCCAATCTCAATTTTAATGTATCTTTAAATCTGGAAAAAAAGTACTCCAGGTTTTGCATAATTTTACCAAATAAAATTGTTTGGAAACCTGGTGTATTAAGCAGAATTACATCCAATTACACATGTTTTTTATTGACATGTACCTATTACAGAATAGAGTACTTCCTTAATAAATGTTAGTTCAATTTAACTGAAAATAAACCTCTGTGAGGTTTAACTGTGTTGCTGTTTTTCTCCTGTCATCACCTAAGATACTGCATATGTAAAAGGCACTACATTTGGTCAGCCTTCAGTGAGGACTGGATAGATATGTTTTAAAAAATTGATTATAATTGACATCACCCTGACACCAGGGCATTACACATATATATGCATTCGTGCAAAAAACATTCTAGCATTTGTTTATTAAGTTCTTTTTATCATTAATGTCAAAAGCATCTCAATGTCCAAGAATTAGAATTTAAAATTTCCAACCTCTCTAAGGGTTTTACACAGAGTAGAAATCAATCGGTCAACCAAGTATTACCAAGTAATAGTCTTCTTATGGAACTTTCCATTATCTTTTATTTATTATATAGCCAAAAGCTATTAAGGTGGCTTTGACAGCCATCTACTAGCTCCTGAAGAGCCTAATGTACAAAAAAAAAAGGGAAGAAGTTTATGAGAGTTAAAATTGCAATAAGCATATGTAATAAGAAGAAAATTAGCAAGGAAAACTATACATTTAGATGTTAAGGAAATGGTATAACAGTTCACTCTAGTAGACTGTGACATATTCTTCTGTTGGTGGAGTTATGGAGTTACTCTCATCTGCTTATTTAAAATATGAGTGGACAAAGCTCTGGAATAGCTACAAAGAAAATGTTGTACAAGACAGACTGAATAAGCCAGTTTAAATGGCCTTTTCTATCTTTCATTTTACGCTATTCTATTGAATTAGAAACAAAAGAGAAAGATGTAAATGATGAGGATAAATTATAAACATTTGAATGTATTGAAGCTTCACCAGTCACCAAAATTAGTTTGATATTCCATTTCCAGTGATTTGTGAAAAGCATTTATAAATTAGCCTGCAATTAGACACAAACACTTGTCAACTGTGAAATACACTTGAGCATACAGACAATATACTGCCATCTAATTTTAATATATCATTATCATTAAAAATTAAAACATTAACATATATGCTAATATTATCATCTACATTATCAAATATTTCATTAACATAAATATCACTTCTACATAGAAAAGGCTCTTCTTTACAAGTGCATACCTATAAAAACTTTTTTGAAAATTTTTCAATGACTTCAGTTTTTTCCCCTGAATTAGGGCAACAGAATTTGATTCTTCAAAGCAAATCTTGATGCCATAAGCAAAAGCTTGAGAATTTTGCCCACATGATACTAACAGATAGGATATATGTTTACCTCCTGCATCGATGAGGTTGATGGTAATCTGCCATGCAAATTACATGAGGTCTTCCAATTTAGCTAATCTGTTATGTGCAGAACCAAAATACATGCCTAATCCCATTTCCATGTGTCAGAAGATGTTTTGATGCTCTAACTACGGACATAAGTTGAAGAAATCACTGCTTGAGTTCTCTGCTCACCCAGCAAAGGAATCATAGCTCACAATTCACATTGCTTCTGCCTTAAATAAAAAACCATTTGTATAAAACTCTCTCCATGATACAACTTTTTATACAATTTATCTACTCCTGTTTCAAATTTATAATGGTATTATGATGACTAAATAAATGTTTGTTCATTGCGTTCCTCAGGGGTTGGTACTGGGACCGGCACTGTTCAACATCTTTGTCAGCAACATGGACAATGGGATCAAGTGCACCCTCAGCAAGTTTGCCGACAACACCAAGCTGTGTGGTGTGGTTGACACGCTGGAGGGAAGGGATGCCATCCAGAGGGACCTTGACAGGCTGGAGAGGTGGGCCCCTGCAAACCGCATGAAGTTCAACAAGGCCAAGTGCAAGGTCCTGCACGTGGGTCGGCGTAATCCCAAGCACGACTAGAGGCTGGGCAAGGAATGGATTGAAAGCAGCCGCGAGGAGAAGGACTTGGGGGTATTGATTGATGAGAAGCTCAAAATGAGCCGGCAGTGTGCGCTTGCAGCCCAGAAAGCCAACCGTGTCCTGGGCTGCATCAAAACAAGTGTGACCAGCAGGTCGAGGGAGGTGATTCTGCCCCTCTACTCCGCTCTTGTGAGACCCCACGTGGAGTACTGCGTCCAGCTCTGGGGGCCCCAGTACAGGAGAGACATGGAGCTGGTGGAGAGAGGGCCACGAAGCTGATCAGAGGGCTGGAGCACCTCTCCTGTGAGGACAGGCTGAGAGAGTTGGGGTTGTTCAGCCTGGAGAAGACAAGGCTCTGGGGAGACCTAATTGCAGCTTACCAGTATCAGAAGGGGGTCTACAGGAAAGCTGGAGAGGGACTGTTAATCAGGGAGTGTAGTGACAGGACAAGGGGTAATGGGTTTAAACTAAAAGAGGGGAGATTTAGATTAGATGTTAGGAAGAAATTCTTTACTGTGAGGGTGGTGAGGCACTGGCACAGGTTGCCCAGAGAGGCTGCGGATGCCCCATCCCTGGAAGTGTTTAAGACCAGGTTGGATGAGGCTTTGGGCAATGTGGTCTAGTGGAGGGTGTCCCTACCTGCAGCAGGGGGGTTGGAACTAGATGATCTTTGAGGTCCCTTCCAACCCAAACCATTCTATGATTCTATGATTCTATATACTGATACAAGTTATGCATCAAGCACTGTAGTTCATTTGCTACCAAAGAAAGGTTACCATGGGTGTATCACTAAAAATTTTCAGTTTGTCCTGGTTTCCCGGCCAAAAGTCTAATTCTGCTCAGGCTTTTGCATACTCAGATGACATGCAGTATGACATGTATTTTTTTTTCTTTTATAATCATGACCTCACATAACAACTACATTTCAGTGCCATCATGAAATAGCAAAGCAAGAGAGAGAGAATTTGTACAAGAACTGGCCCTCTACCAGGGAACTCTGCCAATCCCATTTATAATCAAGCACTTAAACACATTCCTGGTTTTAACTGTATGAGCGGTTCCCTTGAAATAAAAGTAAATACATAAATAGATGAGGTAACCATGAACTTCACTCTTCTCATAATCAAATGTTGGTCTTAATTCCTTAACTAGTTTCCCTTACAGTACATACATCCATGTAATCAGAAGACAGGGAAAAAATTAAGTCCTTTTCCCCATGGTATGGCAGTGTTGCAACAGGGAGATTGGTCAGTGGGGTTTTTTTTTAATATTTTACACCAGTTGGATTTTAATATTTATAGCAATCGCTCAGAGAATACAGCTTACCAGAAAGGTATGTAAATAGGTAAAGACTTAAGCTTTTGCAAATCCTAAAGAAGGTTAGGAAAAAAGTTGCCCAGCCTGAAAAATTTTCCCAATGGAATGCTGTATCATCTCTCTGGATGGCAAGCCTGCATTTAACATACTTGGTGTATTTTGTTTTTTCTATTGTGTTCACCTGCCTCAGGCTGCTTGAGGTCTCCTGTGATAATTTTATTGTTATACCTTTGTGTATATGTGGCTATGGGCAACTTTTCTTGAGAATGAAGTATGGGACTGCAATAAAATGCAGAAAGATATAGGGGCATGACCACACTGGGAAACCAATCTAATAAGATGCCTCAAGGAAATGAAAAGAAGACAGACTGTATCCCTTGAGCGAATTTGTTTTCTCCAAGAGTTTAGGAAATCTGCTTAAATCCCTTCTCTCTGGATGAATATCTTGACCTTTATGTGGAAGTATGGTGGCAAACCACTCAACTAGTGATACTACTGTAATTTTGACTAAAAATCCGTTTGAAAGTGGTAGCACATACATTTTAAAACAATATATTTCTAGTTTCCCTTTTGAAAATAAAATCTCAATATTTTAAGCACTGGTTACCTAAAGAAGCCTAAGGAAAATCCCTGGAGGCAAGAAAAGTCCTAAGCAACTTAAAAGACCTATTTTTTTTTTTAATTAAAAATATATTTAATACAGGTAAATATTTCATTTTTTCTGTAAGACACATAAAAGTAATTGGCATATATTTACCTAGCTATGGTTTGGTTGTGGTATATGGTTACCATTAAGTTGGTACTCAATGCCAACTTTATTAGCTGGTAGATAGAAAAGTAACAATTGCTAAATCAACTTTTGTCCTACAGTTCAAACCCCTAGAAACACGGAGCAATTAGAGGGCTAGGATTTCCCAAGTAGAATTAATCTTAGTGCTTGATTTTTTCATTTTGCATATTTGGCCAGACTAAAATCATACACAAAATAGTACATTTGTGCAAAGGTTACTAAAAAAACCCTACCTGTTGTCCTACTATGTAAGCAAAATTCTGCCATAAACTAGAAATGAAATTGCAAAAGCAGAAAAGAGTGATCTTTGAAAATCATCTTTAACATAACAAGTGTTAAACAGCTGTTTCCCCAGAAGTCCACACTAAGAACAAGGCTAAGCTATGGACAAAATCATACAAAATGGTTTGTTGCATTTTATACAGGATTCTTAAGAAGAAATTTCAACATTGACAACAATGAATTAATGCTAAATACATCTTTATTCTACATAAACTCTATCAACGCAGATGAAAGGCTCTGTGACATTTCAGCCATTTCAGCAACATCTTTTACTGAATGCATACCAACAGCAAAAACCAAACCAAAACAAAGAACCCCCCAAAATCTTCAATATAAGGATGCAAAAATATACTTGTACTGGAAACTGAAAGGCATGCAGTATATTTGGTTCTGTCCTGACTGTAGACCTCTCACAAAAATATTAAAAAATACCCATTTCAGAGATGGATTGCAAAAGTCATAGTAGCTGCTGGTTTTAACCCCATGGTCTTAGGACAAAATAGCCCCTGTAGACTTGTTAAAAACAGATTGGCGGTACTTCCACCTGCCTGGGGACGCTAAACCATAACTTGTTTTCTTTGCATTATTTTGCACAGAAGTAATTTCTATCACTGCCACAAACATAGTCCGATTGCAAATGGAAGACAGTAAGCCTGCCTTTGATCCCCAAGAAAACTATAGAGCCAATTTTCCTGGAAGCCATCCCTGAAGGACACAAAGATGACTGGAAACAGCCAGCACAGATCTACCATGTGCAAACCAAGTGTAGTCAACCTGATTGCCTTTCTGTGATGAGATGACTGACTCTGTGGACAAGGGACATGTAATTTTTTTTTTTTTAATCAGGAGAGTATTGAGAAGAAATGCTATACACTCTTAAAGATGACTGCTTCCTTTTCCAGTCCAAAGACAGAAACGTTGTGCCAGGGTAAAGACACCAGCAATTACCTGAACCGCTTAAAACAGGAACAAGAGATATACAAGGAAATTTAAATAGAATCTTTTCAAAACAGATAATGGCATTTAAGCTTATTTAAACAACATGTACCTAACCTATGAAAGATCTTACTCCAAGTTGCTATTGCATCCAGGAGCTTAGTAGAATTCAGAGATGACAGTCATGAGTGATGATAGTGAAAACCCAGATCTAGCCAGCATTAAAAATAAAGGCTGTAACCCTGAATTATGTGAGGTACACGCAATGCATTAACCTAGACAGACAGGAAAGAAACAATCTTTTCTGAAATTTGTCATCATTTGGAGAACTAGTGTATGCACTGCTTATGAACTTCTGTGAATGCTTTGAAAAAGGCTGGATCTTAGAGCACTTCAGGGGCTATAGAGACAGTCACAGAACACAGAATATCACATACAGACCAGATGTAAAGTTCACTTAATGTTTTGCTGGAACAGCTTGAGACAATAAACTGGCAGAAGCTAGAAAACTCACTGTATATCACTTATTAAATATATATTTCTTAATATACAATTATAACATATTACATAATATGTATATAACTGTACATATTTAACATGTAAATATATAATTAACAAAATTACAATCCCTTATAAACCATCTCCTATTATTCCAAACTTCTAGTGAGTAAGTTGAGTTTGGCAAGTCCAAATTTCACAGAAGAAGTAAAAATCAGGATGTTGAGATGCTGATTGTCAAAAAAGCAAAACTAGTTAGTTCTTAGTCACGTGGGACGTAAGAGAGAGGGTAGAGACAGAAGAAGTTTTCACAGCGAGGGAATTTAACTGTTTAGCCTGTTCAATTGTGGGATCAGCCAAGATAAGAGAGCGCCTCTTTGAAGAATGACAGAAAGTAATCCTAAATGATGTGGGAACACATCCTTTTGCAAATTTAGCTTTGTCTTTCTCACGTAAGGACTCCAGCTACTGTATTCTTCTGATTAATAAATACTGACTTTGAAAAGGCTGCTCGCTGGTCTGCAAATACTTGCTGAGACAAAGGATGACATCTGTGACAGAGGTCTATACTCATTCTGCCACAGAGGGAAAATGTTGAAAACAAGAGGTCCTAAACTGCAGAACAATAGAATTGTGCATTTTGCCCTTTCAAAAAGGAGGGTTCATAAATTTATCAATTTGAAAGACTACACATCAAAAAGTCTAGAAGACTGGAGGAAGAAGAACATCTAATAAATGCATGTTATTTCTGTGTCACGCACTAAAGAATTTCACACTGATGGTGGGAACAATGACTACTTAAACCATGATTCAGTATAACAACTCTTAAGTTTCTATGAACTTAGCAGCAAATAGAATACAATAGATACATTTTTAGTATATAAAACATTGAATCAAATGGAGACAAAGGAGTCAATTAAATACTTACTAGAAGATAAAAACTGCTTACAAAAATAAAATTTTAGGTACACAATCTAAAAATGGAAGAAAACAGCTATCAAAAGCTTTGGTTTTAATTGTAAAACTCCAAGTGTACAACTATTCAGTACTCAGCAAAAGGGTAGGTATTTGACTATTCACCAAAACACACAAAAGGTAACAGGCAATAAAACCAAACATAGTGTAGAGCATGGCACCAGACAGACTCTTTATGCACTTCAACAAACATCTGTGGGTGGCAATTTTTAACTCCAAGAAACACATCCAATGCCTTTTAAAGATATTGATACAGTATTTACAGTTCTATACAGGAATACAGGTTATTTTTAATGAAAAAATTGCATACTGCATTCTAAGTCAACCAGTTCATATTCACTTTCCTTACTTTTCTTGCAAAATGGTAAGCGGAGACTGGAACACTGAGATTCATGCAACAGGGTTGGAATTGTGTAATCTTGTAAAGTTGTATGCCTACGAACTAGGAATAAAGGCTTGACAGAACAGCACTGAACAGAATGAAAAAAATTCAGTGGACTTCAAGACACTATGGATTATGTTATAAAAAGGTAGCTAGCAGTATGAAAAGGCTAGGCAGGACAGAAGGTGAGTGATCATGTGGAATACAACACATTTTGAAAGAAGAGCAGACAAGAAAATGAAATTAAAAAAGTGAAATGAGAAAAAAATCCTACACTTATATACATAGACATATCTGTATAGCCCACATAAATCCATGAATATATGATAACATAGTATATTAACATCTTTATTAAAACTCTTTACAGCCCTGGAATATCATTCCCTGACACATTATGTTTCCTCTATAACTACTTTTGGGCTCTTTTTTTTTCTTCCCATTTTTTCCTAAAAAAATTAAAAATATTTGGCATCAAACACTGTATTTTTCTTGCCCCATGAACCTCTGTAATAATTTGGCTGTGCAGTGAGCTGCTAAAAATGTGAATGAACAAGCCACTTCAATGTCAAGACCCAACATATCCCATAAACCATCATACATCCTGATTGTCAAATTTGTCTGCAAAAGACCTGTGTGTTTAATAGTGGTCCAACAGCTGCTTCCCACAGTCTTGAAGATGACAGTTTGAAAGCCACTATTTCAAAAAGAGGAGATTCAAGAAGTCCATAAAGAGAAAGAAGAAATTATTCAGCTTCAGATGGTGGTGGAAAAGTCAGAATTAGTCTAAAACAGATTGAAGAAATGAAGATATGCTTAGGCTTATATTAGAAAAGCAAACTGAAAAATGGCAGCAATAACAGACATTACCTAGTGATCTCACTGAGATACTATTATGACATTTCCACAGCATTAAAAACCAGAAGTCTGAAATACAGCATTCAGACCAACTAATGCATGTGCACCATCACTGATCTTTCAACTGTTTCTTACTTTTCAGATACTTTGATATTATTTTGAATTTCTACCTTATTTAACTGGAGAAAAGCAACTTCGTACACTAGTTTTCCCTTCATGCACAATGAATTTTTATCTATGGAACTAATATTAATATGGCTATTATATTTAGGAAGTTTCTCTAAAGACCTAGAGCTGGTGAGGCCACACCTCGAGTCCTGTGTTCAGTTTTGGGCCCCTCACTACAAGAAAGACATTGAGTTGCTGGAGTGTGTCCAAAGAAGGGCAACGAAGCTGGTGAAGGGTCTCACAGGTTTTATGAGAAGCAGTTGGGGGAACTAGGGTTGTTTATCCTGGGGAAAAGGAGGCTGAGGAGAGACCTTATCGCTCTCTACAACTACCTGAAAGGAGGTTGTACCAAGCTGGCTGTCGGTCTCTTCTCCCAAGTAGCAAGTGATACAACAAGAGGAAACAGGCTCAAGTTGCGCCGGGGAGGTTTAGATTCAATATTAGGAAAATTTCTTCACCGAAAGCACTGGAACAGGATGCCCAGAAAAGTGGCTGAGTCACTATCCCTGGAGGTATTTAAAAGACGTGTAGATGTAGCACTTAGGGACACTGTTTAGTGGTGGACTTGGCAGTGTTAGGTTTATAGTTGGACTCAATGATCTTAAGGGTCTTTTCCAATCTAAATAATTCTATGATTCTATGATTCAAAAGCATTTGGACAGCTATAGCTATGGGACAATATAGTTCTTCCCAAACTGAATCTGACCACCAGCAACATTTTTTTGAAGACAGTCATCAGCCAGTGTAATTACACAGGAGTAATACATATTGCCCAAGTATAGTGGGAACAATGTTGTTTCTATTTCCACTGCTGATGGGGGAAAACCAAGCAGGACAGGAGACGATATGGCAGGATGATATGAATATAGGCAGTGATAGAATCTATTTTACAGCCTTAAGCTTGGGCAGACTTACCTAATTATGCCTGAGTACATTTGTACATGAGTGTTCAAGACAGCTCTGGGAATACCATTTGCTGTTAAAGGCTTTGCAGTGATCAGCAGAAGTACAAGCACTGCATTTTGTCAAGGAGAGCTGAATCTTCACAATTAGAGGAGACTGAACACCCATGGACGAAGGTGCAAAGAGGGTTCATGCAATTAATTCCAAGGTCCAGGTTAGCCTTCCAGATGTGCAGTAATACATAATAGAATCACAAGTATATTTGCCAAAATATATTTTAAGCCGTTGTCAAGATGTAACCTTATGTCACGTTTTTATTAAAAATAAAATAAGATTGAAATACCTGCTTTCATACATAATCTATACTCATTTATTTTACTTTGATGAATCCAGGAATTGATATAATACTTTTCTTAAAATTGCTGAATTAAAGTATATTACTGGAAGTATCTTTTAGATCTTTAAAGACATCCAAAAAGGACAATAAAATTTGATGCAGTGGCTGACAGACTGCTCTGACTGTTTCCTATTGTGCTGATTGTTGCTAAGGTCCCAATTCACAGCATGAAGTTATATACTGCATGTGGTGCAACAAATCTATACAATCAGTGAAGGACAGACTGTCAGCCTCAATTTTGCATTTTTCTGGTTTTGTCAGCATGTATCACTCCACAGCTCAACATAAATTAACTCTAACACAGGGTTTTGTGTCTGTTAACATAACATTTAATACGTTCCAATGCAGTTATATTGTTCTGCTTTGGAAAACATAGTCAGAGAACAGTGATGGAACTTGCCATTAATTTCATTATGACTAATAAAACTGAGGTTGTTCATATAAATCAATACAATTGGATGCTGATAGTGAGTACAACTGACAGGGAGAAATGAAGATAATTTTAAAAGGTTCCATACTGTGAATCATCACAAGCAAGCTTGAAAAATAATGAAGGAACTACTTTCAGGGAACTCATTTTGAAGATCCTCCCTGTTAGGTATCTGAAATGTGTTGTGAATATTTTAGTACGACAGCTAGAGTTGAGTTTCCATGAAAAAAATGAATTGATCTGTAATAATTTCTTAAAAAATATTTCAGTGCAGTCATCAAACTGCCTTCAAATAATGACACCTACATCTGCAAGATGTTTGTAGCTGAACGGTTACAGAGTCTTAGAATAAGAACATTTCCACCATTAATTAGCTGTCCTGTATAATGAATAGAATGAAACTTCATAAAATTAGCTGAGTGTAATCACCTAAGGAACTCTTTAAACAATAATTAGCATGATGAAATGCAAACAAAAAATGTTAGTTCCTAAGGGCTTGAAAAATACTTGTTTTATGAAGTATTTCTCCAGTGTACTTCACATTCAGGAATCTATCTATTCCCTTAATAACAAAGGCAATTTTCTTGGGAAATATACAGGAAAGCAGTTTAGCACAGTAGACCTTTTCTCTCTGCCAGAACCTGGAATTTTTATCTAACCAGATCAGAAAATATAGAAAAATTTATGCTAATTAGATAATTTCTAATTATTAGTATTACATACTAATAAAATTCCAAGTTTACTATATAAATACGGTTTCAATAAAATAAAAAGGCACAGCCATGCCGCTTGCTAAAGTGACTGCTTATCTAAGTTGCTTAGTGGGCATTAGTTTTC
Source organism: Grus americana (assembly GCF_028858705.1). Lineage (NCBI taxonomy): Eukaryota > Metazoa > Chordata > Aves > Gruiformes > Gruidae > Grus > Grus americana. Next base: position 62,355,376 of record NC_072891.1, read on the forward strand.
CTTTGGCTGCTTAATATAAACACGAAAATTTCTCCCTTTTATGTTGTTATGTAAGAATGCAATAGCTTACCTAATAACTTCATTCAGGACACCTTGTTTGAAAGAAACAAAAAACTGAAACAAAAATCAAGTCTTTATAAAGTAAAAAACTTTCTTCTTTTTTTCAAATCGGCTACATAAAGAATTGGCATGCACACAGACAACACCAGTTTAGAAGGCAAAAACTTCTCCAATTTTGTATCAGGTACTGATTTTTCCAAAAAGTAGAATGCCTTAATACTGAAAAAGACATTCTTTGCAAATTGTGATAAAAACAGTGGCCCAGGTATAAGGTCAACTGAAGCTGTATACGGGGAGCTACATGATTCAGTAATAAAGTCTATTTGTGTGTCAGCCATTTCTTTACAGTTTGTGCTGCCATGGCAATAAAAATTTTTGATACAGAAAGTATTAAATTTCCCTTATGCAGGTCTGAAAATCATATTAAATACAAGTTCACCATAAATGATAGGCAAAGTCTATGAGTATTATCTGTGCCAAAGTTTGGGAAGAAGAAAAAGGTCCCTGATAAATTGTGGATATGACATTACTCAATAACGTTTGGAAGTTTTTAATGACACTGCAAGTTTTCATTTATATGCATATATATACTTCAATTAACAAACTACTGAATGCAAGCTTAAGTGAAAGTCATCTTGGTGATGATAGTGACAGTCACATAAAAACACATCTTAAGTCAGATAACCACTGGAAGTTTCAGGTTCTGGTACCTTTAGTCATTAATAAAGTTTCAAACCTGCAGTCTAAAAATGGTGCTGTGAAAAATCTACACCTGAGACTTTTAGAAAACCCTTTGTTTCACTTTGCCACAGGAAAAGTCTTTCCCTTCAACAGTGGTATCATACAGATAAATGAGTGAAAAACCATTGCCTTTTCTTCTGTAAGAACAATCTTTCTGGGAATGTCAAAGCAGTCTGTTCTATTATCAGGTAAGATTCGTTAAAAATCAAGAAAATTTTAGCTCATGGGAAGAGTCCAAACTTTCAAACATTATCCAAATGAAGAGTGGTATACATGGAAACTTGACAGGGTGGCAAGCATTTATCTGTAGCACGTCTGCATCAGCTTTGAAGTCTTTTCTTGATGTGTAAGCAGTCACATAGGCTGAAGAAACACATTTGCTCCTTTCTGCTGGAAGAATAATTTCTTTCAATATTATTTATACTTTTGAGCATGAATTTTAGAATTTTATGAGGAAGAATGTGGTGAATCATTCTCTGTTTTGTAATCCAGAAGGGTAAGCAGTTGTGTTAGCATAACGGTGACCATGAAAGTGAAAGCCAAACTGCTACTAATTGGAATTTCCAGATACATGATCTCAGCAGATAAATGCACTCTTCTTTGGCTTGTTCTCTGACAGCTTTTACATGGACTCTACCATTCTATGTTGCATTACAGACCATTTGGTGTATGGGCGACAGGGTCCCAGTCCTCACTAAACGTTCAGAGTCAAGAAATTCCAAGTGTATGCATGTATAAAGGCAATTTTCTTGTGGGAGATACATTGGTAAGTTATTTCCAAACTTCTATCTAATTTGCATGCTATTGAAATTCCCAAAGTATTACTATTTAGTTGAATTATATGTTCACAAAAACTACTTACCAGGCATGAAGGAGACAAAAATAAAAGGTCAATATATGACATTTAAGCTCAAATCCATAGTTCCTCTTTTCTTCAACAGTAAGAGGAGAAAAAGTAAGACGAACTTTTGTTAAGGGGTTAAAGAAGTATTTCTTCCTTTTTTTTCTGCTAGCCATAAATTTCTGTGACCATTACTCAGAAATATCAACAGTGCTGCTACAGATAATTTTCAACACCAAACACAACTTTGTGCATGTAGTGTAAAAAAATAATTCTGATCGTTGCAATAGATCAATATCTCTGTTTTTCTCAGCTGTGAGCATTGCTTTTATTCTGGATGTCTTTTGTTCTACTATATTGCAGACAATATGTCCCCAAACCTGAAATGGACTTCCACCACATTTTGTTGTTATTGCTTTTTGCCTCACTATCTCTGTCTTCAATCACATTGACAGTAATTGTTTCAAAAAAAAAGTTTAAACTTCTTTTCATCCAAAACAGTACTTGTGCGAGAACTCTGGGCTTACCGCTGTAAACCCTTGGACTTAAACTTTTTGGCTGTTCAAAAAAATATGATGCTGCATAGAAACTACTGTGTAAAATCCATTATTACCTAGGACATCAGTCAGGATGGTGCTAGGTAACAGCATCTTCTGATAAGTCTACATGTGATAGTTCTTCTTCCAGCCTTCTGAAGCCAGCCATTTCAAATATTTTCTGTCAATTCTGTCTCTTACTTTTTTTTTCTTTCAGCCCTTTTGTTGCTCAGAGTTGTACTCAAGAACATAACAGCTCCTACTGTATTAAGTAATTATGAAAACTAAGTGCTTCCTCTGTAATTTGAACAGTAAAATTCAACAGGGAATCAAACCCAAAAGAATACCCAAACCCAAAAGAACAATAAGCATATACTATTAACAACTGATTTATTTCCAGTGCATGTGACACTAAAATTAAGATAACTAAAAATTATCCATACAACTACTTTATAATTTACCTTGGCAAACAAATTATGTCCATAAATTTGTTAAGTTGCAGAATCACACAGGAAATGAGTAAGATGCCATTGAGAGGCTAGCACCATATATATTTCAGAGGTGTATGGAGTATTTAATTTGAAGAATGGTAAACTGAACAGAAGCCATAATCCTCTTTCACTGCACTCCACAACACAGCCACATTAAAAACTCAGGAAACTGAAGTTGCTTCACTAAAGCAAGGCTTGTCTTCGAGGGGAAAAAAAAATGGTATTTATTCACATACAGAAAAAGTTTCATATATGTACAGCAGCTAACTTTCACTAATAGTGGGAGACACAAACTCCATTATGGTTGATTATCTTAATTTACACACGAATCTTTTTTGCCACCAAACTGCTGTAAGCAGAAGAAATCTGTGGACACTTTTCTCCCTTGCTATTGGCCTATTACTATCCAAAGGATGATAGATCCATGACAAAGAAGGTAAGAAAAAGAGAAAAAAATAAAACTAGGTGGAGATTTGCAGATGTCAAAGTTTCTCTACTCTTCTGTTTTCCAGGTTCCATAAACTTTATGCCAAAGCGACTCCCATAGCCTCTAAGAAGACAGAAAATTCCAGCAAGTGAAAATCCCCAAACTGCAAGACCACTTCTTCAGTCTTCTAAATTTCAGTGAAAGTGATGAGAAAGACACTTAACTTTCATGTAACAGTTTCAGTGATAAAAGCCCCAGCTCATCCATCATCATGTTTGGTTTTTTCTTTTTTTTTTTGAAATGGAGTGTGTTTCTGACTGATTATATTGGAGAATGGCATTATCACATTCCATTAATATAACATATATTCCTTTACTGAAACCCTTTCATTAAGATGACAAGTTAGGAATTTAGTCTTAAATTGTAATTATAGGTACATCACTAAGACATGGTCCCTTTTTGTCTAAGAATTCATTTGATTTTTCATGCAAATCAAATTGTTTTAAAAAAATATTCCCTTTCTGGGATGTCTCGGTAAAGAAAAAAGTTTAACAAAACAAAATAGATTGTTTTCTTGGGAAAAATTATACTGAAAGTTGTAAGGGTAGATGAATTAAAAGGAGACAAGTCATAACTATGCCATAAACAGATGGCCCTTGTAAGGGTTGATAAATAGTACAGTAAGCAACAGACTGTTGTTTAATTAATCCAGTCATTTTCAAGTATATCTTGTTGCATATCAACTTATATCTTGGTTGTAGTTTTAAACTCAGTAAAGGGGAAGCAGAAGTCTGAATTATACTAGATACAATTTCCATTTATCTTTCTAACAGCCAGAGGTGACAGCATAACACAAACAGAAAATGGTACAGCCAAGACGATTAAGAGTTTTAACAGAATTACACTGTAAATCTGTCATGGAAAAAAAAAAAAATCATTTTGCTTATAACGCAAAGTTTTCTTCATATTTTTCAAATGCAACAATGAACTAATCCGTATTTCTATAATACCACTCAATCTATGACTGCATGATTTGGTTGAGAGAGAATGAGCATAGATTAGCTTTTTGTTGGTTATATGCAGTGTTTTTCAAACAATGTTCTGTGGACTGTAGGAATCTGCAATACCTCTGAAGGCTCCATGGAAGACTCAAACACGACATGCAGTAATCTATCCATATTTCTAGAATGCCCACATTTCCATGAGAAAATTTTCAGAGATCCACAAATTAAAGAAGGCTGAACACCACAAGTATGAACAAATAGGTACATCGATATAGGTATATTTACAAGAGAAGTGCATTTATATTTTGCATAAATGCATTAGAGGCCTGGAAGAGCTTGTTAACAATTTTACTGTCACATTTAAAGCAGCAAATCCACCATATTGTACATATCAAATTTTAAATAAAATCATGCATTTATTAGATACACAAATGTATAAACATACTAACCAAATCTGCACAGACATCTTAAAAAGATACACAATGCACCAAAGAATCAATTGCTTCATCACTTGGCTCAACATTTCTAAAAATTTAGAAATACTCCCTGCCCCCAAGCCTTCCACAGACACCCACTCCTTCTTTAAAAAGACTCAATAGAAAGATTAAAGTGTGAACACTACACTTATAAAGACAGACACTCTATGGTTCATTGGGAGATTAAAGTCCAGGATCCTGAGACCCTGAATGAAATCATCAGTCTTTTACAATGAGATACTATAATATCTTTGTCTGTTCTAGTTGTTGGAAGTTAGCTGTTGAACTAAATTTAAATTATAGGCCAGAACATGCCTAGAGAAATTATCTGGAACAAAATCATACAAAGTCCTACAGTAAAATCAACATCTTGAATGCAGTTAGAAACTACCTAAAAACTAGAGCATGCTCTGGAGTATGTATCAAAAAGTCCTGTGGAGAATCCATTGAAGCAGCAGGCAGCAATATTCTGTTCTAGCCAGAATTTTGTAGCAGGTTTCAAACATAGCTTCAAGAAGAGCACATTGCCTTAATATGCTGTCAAGTCAATAGATGAAGACAAGTTAATGGAGTGGAGACCAAAGCTAGGGAAGAAATATGAAGCCTCCTCATCAAACATAATTCCCACTTGTTTACTTCTACTTAATAATTTCAAAGCAGAGAACAACTGAAAAATTTTCATATATGAAACGCTTTACCAGCTATTGTAAGTATCATCTGGTATAAAATCAATTGAGTGCTTCTTCTAAACTAATCGCTTTTGCTGAAAATGATCATTTTTACATACTATAACTTGGCAGCTATGTAGGCAGCCCTCTTCCATATCTCTGGCCTTATTATACACTTGAATTAGAAAGAATTTTTTTCTTTCATCTCAATGAAAAATGCAAACTTGACTGTATTGTTTGGGTTCCATTATAAATGAAAATGTAAGCATCTTCCCCACTCACTAAAGGAAAACATTGGAAGACCTTGAAGAAGGGAGTGAATTAACCATAGAAAAAGAGTTACTTTATTATGTTAACCAATCCTTGGACATCAGTGGAAAAAACTCCTAGATTTTGGTCTGTTACCTATTGTTTACTTTAAATACCTCAAAGATGCCAAACGCTATTGGGAGTAAAAAAAACCCCAGCAATTTAAGCCTTATGTTAATGGGTTTGCTGCTCAATTTTAGAAAATAGTCATGTAGCCAAAATGTTTTTAATGAGTACTGTTAAAAGAAATAATTTCTTAAAACACTAGGTATTCTACATTGCAAGACTTCAGAGACAATTTTCAGAAATTAAATGCATATAATAACCTGTTCTAAATCAACCGAACTGCTCACCAGTTCAGATCAATACTACACACACAAACTAGTCATCTGAAAATAGTACCTCATATAGCAATAAACCTGTTGCTGAGGCGTATTTAGTGTTCACCATGGCTAAATGTTTAACAGGCCTCCAAAGCATAATCTGTCAGTGGTAGAAGATTTTGCTGCAACTTTAAAGCCATGGAAATAGCTGCATAGTTCCACTAGGAGCTGTACAAGTTCCCTGTGTCAGAACAACTAGGAGAGATGCCTGCCAGTTCCACAGGGCCCAAGCGTAGGTTTCACATAATTTCCCCACTTGCCTCCACTTTTATTAAGTAGTTAGATGATGCTCATCTTCCTAGAATATATGCTCACTGCCAATAGATTTACAAAGTTCAGATGTAACGCCAACTTCATCTCTGCATCTGTTTGCAAACTCAATTTCTACAGGGATTGTAAACTATATAGACTAATGAACCCGTCTGACATGATTCTATTCAACCTCTGGAATCTTTTAGCTAGTGAGACTACACTCACATAAACTTCACACATTATCTTAGCAAAAGTGGGTTAACCACAATGTTAGGACACCGAAATATACTGGTGAGCATAGATAACCACATTTACCTTAGTCATCTGGTTTTTTAATATATTTGTCCCTGAACTAGCCAAACTAAATACTAGGGGAAAAACAGGCACTGGAAAAATCACTTAATATGATTTTATAGCCTTTCACCTCAATGAGATGATGTTTCCTAATGCAAAACAGTAACAAGATTTGTCTCCATTTTTTGGATTTAGTAAATGTAAAATATACATTTTTTTGAAATAACATTTAGAGAATTTCTCTGGCATGTGGGAAATACTTTAGTTCTAAAGTAAATTAACAGCTCAGATCAAACTACTATAGACCAGACATAATACAAAAGTGAGATGCTGGTCACTGGAGTGATGGTGCCAGATGTACAGCTCCCACTGCAGCAACTTGTCAGCTAACATGCATGCAGCTGCCTTCAGTTTGCATAATATGTTATCAAGAAATCAATGGCTAGTAGTGTTCAATAAGCACAATAAGGATAATAATCAGTTAAGATACTTTCACAGAATGTTGCTCTCTTCAAGCAACTCTACAGAGATAATAGTGGCCATTTTTGGTTGGTGAAGGCCTGCAGTTGCAAACATCAGTTATGTATGTGGTCAAGGAGGCAGCAGAAATGACAGAGGTTAGTATTAATGTTCCCCCAGGATTCAAGGACTTGTAACAAAATCTTAGTGTGTAAATATTTTGTATTTGTGTAAATCAATTCTCCTCTACATGCTATCTTTATGAGACAAAAATTACAATTCTCCTGGCACTGATATTTTGTATGAAAATTTCTGAAAGAACATCAATGGATGTTATCAGACAACAGCTTCAGCTGTATTCTTCCTCAGCAACAAATGAAGGTTATTCCCAGAGAAAAATTGTTCCCTAATAAGTACTCCACAGAATCATCACTAAGAATTATTACTTTCAGCATTACAGGCTGGCAGGAGCACTTTGAATCTGAGAAACTTGCTTCAAGCAAAGTATGAGAAATATTTCATGTCTGTTAAACATTTTTGTTCTCCAGTCACACCTACCGTCCATTTTCCAGATGCACTGAAAACAGTATCTTAGTATGTACATTATAATAGTACATTATAATAGGCATTATCGGTCTTTTGGACAGAACTAACCTGTCATAATCTCAGGTTTCATTCACTTCAGTCAAGTACTGTGCTGGTTTTCACTACCAAGGACGTGGACCATTTTGTGGCTACATTAAATTACATTAAATACTGTACTTTTCTAAACCACTATCTCATCAGGAAGGTTTACCTATACCCATCACAGACTGGGTAGAACACGGCTCATTACTGACAAGTAGAATATATGTAAACCAATATTTCCTTCCTGAGCAACCACTGTCATTAAAAACTCCTCACTCTGCTTTAGGTGTATCATATCACCACAGAATCCTAAACCACCAAATCTGAAGGCTTGGGGAAACAATTTCTGGGGGACTGTAACAAATAATGAAGAAAAAAAAAACCTTACAGAAAATAAAATTTGAGATAACTTTTTAGGTTTCTTGAAAAGGGTGATCCAGCTTTCAGGGTAGTGTACAGTCAGACACCAGAACCTGGAAGAAATACTTCAACACTTGGCCAGGTGTACCAATGTAACAGGTATATATGCACTGCTCATAGCCCATTTCATTGAAGTGATTTCCAAAAGGGCAGTAGAAATAAAGGCCAAAAGGTTCTCTAGCAGAAAGGAGCTTACCCTTACACCTCGCATTTGAACAGATTACATATTGACTAGACCACTTGGAAACCTGTTTAATCAGGTGAGTCAAGAACAGCAAGCTGACCAAAAGAGAACTTAATGGATAATATTTATGAAAAATAGTACCTCATTTAAAACCAATTTGGGATGTGGACTATTACAAAGGTGGTTCTCATTAAGCACAATTTGATGATTTTTTCCTGAAACCCACTGCTTTCCATCAAGATCCTGATTTTTCAAGACCTTCCTATATTCAAAAACAAAATCTTAAATTTGACATTGCATTTTAAAATTAAAAATAGTTGTAGTATCTCTGTAACTGAAGAATAAAAAGGTAGCCCATAGAACTTATTTCAAAACATACTAAAAATTATGTTATTGTGATTTTTTCCTGAGTAGTAGTATTTTTCTGACTGTAAAAGAGACACCTGCACATGCAGTTCTCTCAGATACAATCTCCTATATCATTTAGATATAGATACTGAAATAAAAATTCTCCTGATTGGAGATTTCTCTTTATTTTACATCTAAATGTAAAACCGTGTAGATTAAATCAAACTAAGCTATTTAAAGGAATAGGTATGTTCTTTACAAAACAGTTTTCACAGATCAAAAAAACATGATCTAATTAAATAATGCATTCTTTTCCTTTGTCTTTTTTGATCTGACTCCTCTAGTTGCAAACTTGAGAATTATTGTCAAATAGTTGCATTAGTAATAAGAAATAAGCATAATTTACAATCAATTTCAACAGGTTCTTTTCTTAACTCATCTCTTCATTAATTACATTTTTGCTCTTTCATCCTTCTATTTTATATATGGATCGAGACAGAAACAGAGGGAGAGAAAAAGACCAAGTGTAATGTTCAATGAAAAAATGATGAAAAATGTAACTTGTGAAATGTCTCTTTAGGCCAGCTGATTGCAGGGTAACTACTGAAAAGCTGATATACACACTTTTATTTATATCTACTCAAAAGCAAGAAAACGCCAAAGAATCAGGATGAAGCTGATTTCCCTCTTGTGTATGTGCATAGGTTTTGATTATAGGCTTTTTCCTCAATTGATGAACTATTGCGTGGTGTTCTGAAAATTACTTTACAAAAATAGTGCTGCATTCGGGGTCAATACCTTTTCAACAGTCAGCTATAAAGTTTCCACTGATTTTTTTTTTTAAAGAATGGGATCAGGTCCTCTTTATTTTGACTGAAGAGATTTTGGAAATCTGCCTCCCGGAAGAATAAAAACGTAACATCTGATTAATTTGTGGTATTCATTCATCTTTTCTTCTGCTGAGAGAACAAACTGAATGTTATTTTGCACAATTTAAAAACTTGGAAAAGCATATCAACTTATCTGAAGCTTTTGCTATGCTATACCAGTAAATACTAGCTATACTAGTAAATACTAGTAAATACTAGTAAATACTAGTAAATTAACTATCAGAAAAGACTAAAAAAAAGAGAAAGTACAGTTTTGAAGCTAATTTTCCCCATTATCAAAGGATCACTTTCCTCAAGAATTTGCATAGTGCATTTGTTTTGACCCTTCTTCAAAAACCTCACTGCTTTTCAAGGTTAACTACGGAGTTTACACATGTCTTCCAACAACATATGCAGCACATCTAGTAACACATACCATCCATAGAAATGGGATTCACAGGTGATACTTTTTATGTGGAAAAACTTGGTCCCTATTTTTTACTTCTAATGATATAAAAAGTCTGAGTACTTAGAAGACTTGAAGGTCTGCATGTGCACAGTAATCCCACAGCAACTTTCCACTGTTTCGCCTGCTCTCCCGCTTCTACCATTTTCTTCACTGTATCAATTTCCTCACAGAAAATGGAAACAAGTGTAACAACAAACCCATATCTAAATTCCATGTTTACACAACGGCAACTGATTGGAGTTTGCAGTTCATGTGCTGTGTTGCCCTGCCAAAGCATCTGATGACATCTGTACCAGGAACACTTACTGGTGATGCATCAAGATGAGATTTCAGTCTTGGTAAGGGTCTTGAAGCACTATTCCAATGTAAACATGTAATTAGAATAAAATGGACTTGAATAAAGGCTTGCCTGTAGCATTGGTATCATAGGTAGAATATATAATCTCAAAGCCCTTTCAGAAAAGGTATTTTTATCAGATAGGAAAACAGAACAAGACAGATTGAGTGTAATTCCTAAGCCATAATGAAATCTCTGACGGGGACAGGAAGAAAGCATGGATTTCCCGATGTTTTTCTCCCAGTTTATTTAGTCTTTTGACATTCTGCCTTCTCCATATGCAATATAAACATAAAATCAAATTTAATTGACATTAATTATAGGGCATTATTATGCACTGTTCACTGCTTTTAATATTTTTATTTAATAATTTCTGCATCTTTAGAACCAATATGTAGCCACTCCAAGTTTTGCTGCAGAATGCCAGAAAGGGAAGAGAGGAATAATAAATCACTGCTTTTTAATCCAAAGCTGAGCATTTGTTCTGCAAGCACTACCACTCTTCCAATGCAACAGCATGAATTACACTTTTTCCACCTAGGCCTTCTTCCCCTGACCCTCTTTGGCATTTAAGTGCAGAAAAGAAAGTATTTCAGGGCTGCATGTGTCACTCTCAGAGATCTGAAGTTCCGGTTGCCTGTGGAGGCCATTTAAAAACATTAGCGTTATCCTGGGAAAAGCAGCCTTTGGACATACTCTCATCCATAACAAAAGAGATTCTAAATAATAATAAGTGTGAGAATATATTGTTTCTCTTTGACCACTGGTGTAGGAAACCTGGTTGTATCATAAAGTCTCGTGAAGAGAAGAAGCATGTAGAGGCAAATAATGGGAAAATAGGACACCTATGGTGCATGTTCAAACTCTCAGGAATAGCTTTTACCAAGATTAAAAAGGGAAATGAAACTGAATCCTTTGACTAGCTTTGCAGTGAACCGAGTATACAGTAGCAATCCGTTCCACTCAGGGCTCTAAAACTTTTTTTATGCTGCATTTATGCAAGATGTTTTTGTTTTATGATTTGATTTGGCAAGCAGGAAGTTGATTTCATTTTCAATACAGATTTCTTTTCTAAACAATAATAATAAAATTGCCTTTTACCTGTAGACACTGTCTTTAAACAGAGCAATTTTATTTCTGTAAATGTTAATGTTTAAATATGAACTTAGGTCAAAAGCCTTTAAAAATTATTGCAGCTTTTTTGAGCAGAGGCATTAAAACAAGTTGAGAGTAGCTGGATGGACAGTTCATGCTTTCAGAAAAAGGATCTCTTTTCATTATCAGGCTTACTGTTGATCTAGAATTACTTGTTACAAAGAGAATAGAAATCAGTCTTTTCCCACTGCTAAAATGAGTGCTTTCACATTTCAGTTAGTTGCATACCTACTTATAATTACATCAATTATTCAAACAGCATATACATGCTTCTTTAAAGCATCACATTTTAAAATATCCATTTCTAACTGATTTCTTCAAAAAGACACTTTATTTGGCATAAGTCTACACATACAAGCTGAAAGTATAGAGTAAAGGACCAAATAATTCAAACCTTGCTTTGTCAAACAGAGTCTTTTATGGTTTATATACCCACAAGTCATTTAATGGAGGACAAAAAATATTGGCAATGAAAGGTAAAATCTTTCTCCGTCTCTCTCTATCTGTGTATTGTCCCTCAAAGAATCTTGCCATATCAACAGTAAAAAGAAACCTGACTATCAATATTGAGCACTCTGAAAAGACACAATAACCAGTTCTGGTACTTTGTACCCAAGCAAGTGATCTTTCATTTTTTGGGAAGAAAGGGATTCAGAGATTGTATGTCAAAACATTTTATCACTCCTAACTCTTATGCATCAATTTTGTGTATCTAAAATAATTTATGTCCTGGGGGTTCTTCCCAAAACAATACATGACTTACTAACAACTTTAACAGTTTCAAGCAAATGCGTAGCTAAATGGTCTGCCTTCAATTTCCCTTTAAAAGTTTGTAGTAAACAAAAACAAAATATTGAGACTGCAGTTTAGTGTAATTAGACATAATAAGACAAGGCATATAGTGAGAGCACTCCCTGAGCTATATGAGAACATTCATACATATACAATGAGTATTTGGCAGAGGCCGATTTAAACAGCTGGGAAAATAACTGTGGCAAACATGTCAGAGCGTGCCACAATCTTGAATTGTTTGCTACACCTTCACAATCAACTGCAGAAATCTACATTAAAAGTTAAGAATCAAATGCTAACCACATGTCTAGGATCAAATTCGATGAGTCCAGGGTCTTTCCATTTTTTCTTTTTTTTTTTTTATTTTCAATTGTGCTATGAATATATGTGCAGCTGCAAATTTCACTGGAACATTTTCAAGGCTATTTCAGCATGGTAGTACCAAAAGAACCCAGAGTACAGAAATCAGCACAAATGCATTACAAGTACTGCAGACTCTTTATCATGAACTTTGATATGAAAACAGAAATCCTGACAAAGTGCATCTACTGAAAATAAAAAGAGATGGATCATTCACGTAATAGCTCAGATTTCAAGCTTTACTGGGCAAAAGCCCAGTACCCAGCATGTACCACAGAGTATCCAGAGCCCATTAAGAAGAGTTATAGAATGGAAACTTAATTACACTAATAGACAGTTGGGAAAAGATAATAATTTGGCATAAGACTCACAATATGATAGTATTACAAATCTATTTTGAAATCTAAAAAATAAAGAAAAAACTTTTATCTCAGGAAAATGATATACTTTTTCTAATGTGAAAAAAGAAATTTGAGTTTATGCTGATAAAAGAAAATTTTAAGTCTATTTGATTTTTCTCTTCTGCAGATGGTAGTTCATGAGATGAGAAAACAAAACGCTAAACTCTAATCCCTTTGCATAGGGTTCCCAGTGTCTTACAGTTGTGAGGGCTCTAGCTTTTTACCTGATGTGAATTAAACTACGGGGGTTATCCTTAAATGCAGAAGAATCCTAGGGGTATTATGAGAGATCAGACCCATTTGCATGGAGTAACAGATGTCCTCTATTCTCCTGGAAGTGTTGTTTCCAAAGAGCTGCACTACTGCATAATTTCTATTACTTTCCCTGGGAACCTTTGTCTAAGAAAGGATCACTGCCAATCTGGGGGTCTTTTGTGGAAAACAAAAGATGACAAATTTTAAGTTTTATTATGCAGTCTTTGACAATTTCAGTGAGATAAAGAATTTTTAAGGAACACAGTGTTGATCTTCCAAAACATTTTAAAAACTGAGACAAAGTACTTACTGCCTTTTCACCTAGGAAGTCACAGGTACCTAAGACCAGCTTTGTTCACTAATACTGACATGTATTATAGGTGGATGATTAGCAGCATATGTGCTATTAGCATAGCTAATAACAACTGGCATATGTTGCTATTAGCAACACATATGCAAAGTATAGCTATTAAAAATGTTGTTGTTAAAACCACAATTGAAATTTAATTTTCTAGCATATAAAATAAATGCAGTTAGTTAAGTCTCTGACTTGAAAGATTAAAATTACTTCACTTCCCTGCAAAAAAATACAGATAAATGTTTGTTAATTGTATCTTAGGGGATAGAAGATAAAAAAAAAACCCTAAAAATTAATTTCCCTGTTTACTGTGATGTACACTGTTCTACTTTTGGATTACAAAGTAAAGCTGAATACAGTTTCCCAAACTATTACCCAAACTCCTTTACATAAACCAAATTGTATTTCTACTTCAGCTTTTGCTGTCAAATCCAGAGTGTGACTTGAACCCAAGCACATTGAAAAACTGAAAAATTCTAATTGTTGACAGGGTGTACAGTAACATTTAGATAACACATCTCATGAAGGAACATTTACATAGGCCATCAGCTTTTTCTCCTCAGATACTTGAAATTTATTTTTGGATGCAGAAGGACATTCGGGGGTTGGACTTGAGTTCCCAAGATCATTCTCTAAGAATTCATACTGGACCAGGAAGCAGAAATGCTGAAAAATTTTCAACTTGAATTCCAGCAACCAGATTTTTGGATGGACTTTCATAATTTATATTTAAAAAGATCAAGGATATCAAATTATATGCCTGCATTATGTTACTGCTATCAGTTAAATCCACAATAACAGATAATAAAGAACAGTCAGGTTTATTTTCTTTAATAACTTAAAACAGCTTCTTTTGGTGAAATCATTCTAGAAGTATATTTTTGCTTCTGGACAAATTAGTGAAGTATTTGTTATTTTGTACACATCATCATGATTGAAACACTGATAAAACTACAAGGTCAGCTGGCAGAGATTCTAGACCATTCAGTTCCAAAAAGGTGAATAGTTTCCTTCCTCTAAAATAGAACGTTGCCAAAGCAATGGCGGGAGATTTAAACGAGCTGTAATCAGACCCCAGCAGTCAGTCGCTGAAGAGTGTAGCTCCGGTGCCGGCCCGACCCGCAGCGGAGCGGCAGATCCAGGCGCACAGGGGGTTTTCCTGACTTCCCAGAGGCACGGAAACAGCAGGAACGCGGAAGAGACCCACCACGAGCCAGCTGCTCTCATGGGAACCGCTGACAAGACCTGGGCGTTGCCAAAGCAACGGCGCCCAGCCCCCAAACGCCTATAAGAAGCAGCCTAGGGCGCGCTGGTGACCCGGAGCACCGCGAACAGAGCGGGCAGACAGAGTGTGGTGTGGCAGCGGCAGTTTGCGCAGGCAGGGCGAGCGGACAGGGCCTAGTCAGTCTACCTGCTCAAGAGGAGAGTCCACTGGTGGTCATCACTCTCTCATAGAAGGAGCTCAGCCATGGCGCCCACCAGGCAGAAAGCCCTAAGCTCTGTGCTCGCCAGAAGGCATGTGGCAACACAGACAGAGCTACCACAGAAGTGTGCAGCTACCCAGCTCTCAGGCTGCAGGGAGTGTCTGAGCTTGGCACTGGCAGGGGAAGGCAGTAGTGAGATTGGGTGCCTGAGGTGTGACCAGGTGGATGACCTGCTCAGCCTGGTGGCAGAATTCCGCGAAGAAGTGGAGAGGTTAAGGAGCATCAGAGAGGTGGAGAGAGAGATAGATTGGTGGAGCCAAGCTCTGCCCTCCCTGAGACAGAAACAGGGACAACTAACAGACCAAAGCCAAAGCAAAGGGGACCCTGTATCCTCCCCTCACCAGGCAGAAGGCAGCAGCCTCAAAGAGGGCAGTGAATGGAAACAAGTCCACGTGCGGTGTGGCAGGCGAGCCTTCTTCTCACCCACCTCGCCTTCCCACGTACCCCTGTGCAACAGGTACGAGGCTCTGGCTGTGGAAGGCCACTTGAGCTGGGATATGGATGACAGTCAAGCTACTCCAGAGGTAGCACCTAGGCCCAAAAGGCCCATGCCTCGGGTCGTGACCACCCCAACAAAGAAGAAAAGGAGACTTATAGGTGTAGGGGACTCCCTTCTGAAAGGTACAGAGGGCCTGATATGCAGGGCAGACCCTCCTCTCAGAGAAGTCTGCTGCCTCCCTGGGGCCCGTGTCAAGGACATCACTAGGAAACTCCCCAGCCTGGTACAGCCCTCTATTACCCACTGCTGCTCCTCCATGTGGGTGGGGATGAAGCAGAGACACATACCACGAAAGCGATCAAAAGGGACTTCAGGCTCTTAGGACAGTCACTGAAGGATTCGGGGGTGCAGGTAATATTGTCCTCCCTCCTTC
Source organism: Grus americana (assembly GCF_028858705.1). Classification (NCBI taxonomy): domain Eukaryota; kingdom Metazoa; phylum Chordata; class Aves; order Gruiformes; family Gruidae; genus Grus; species Grus americana. The sequence continues at coordinate 62,371,248 of NC_072891.1, forward strand.
CAGTTAAGGGCAGCAATGTTGGGTGGAACAGGCGGACACAGTCCATAAATGCATGGCTCCGTGGCTGGTGTCAACGCCACAACTTTGGGTTCTTTGACAATGGGGCGGCCTACACGGCACCAGGCCTGATGAACCCTGATGGGATTCCTCTCTCTCAAAGGGGGAAGAGGATCTTTGCCCAGGAACTAGTGGGGCTCATCGACAGAGCTTTAAACTAGGCTTGAAGGGGGAGGGGGATAACATCAGGCTTGCCAGCGACAAGTTGTGGGATGATGTGCCCAGGTTGGAAGGAGGGGGCGCTGGCAAGGGCCTTTGGCCTACTGCTCAGAGATGTGCTGGATGCACTACAGCACGCTCGAAGCCTAGAGGAGACGAGCCGGGGGCTCCAGATGCAACAGGAACCAACACTGGGAAGATACATCAAAACAATTCCATCCACCCCAGCCAATAAGTCAGCCTCATTGGGGGCACAACTGAAATGCCTCTGCACGAACACATGGGGAATAAACAAGAGGAGCTGGAGACGTGTGTGCGCCTGAAAGGCTATGACCTTATTAGCAGTACAGAGACATAGTGGGACAGCTCCTATGTCTGGAGTGTTGGGATGGAAGGGTACAGGCACTTTAGGGAAAAAAAAAAAAAGGATAAGGAATTGGCTGGATGGTCGCACTCAAAGAGCTGTGATCAATGGCTCAATGTCCAAGTGGAGAACGGTGACGACTGGTGTCCCTCAGGGGTTGGTACTGGGACCGGCACTGTTCAACATCTTTGTCAGCGACATGGACAATGGGATCAAGTGCACCCTCAGCAAGTTTGCCAATGACACCAAGCTGTGTGGTGTGGTTGACACGCTGGAGGGAAGGGATGCCATCCAGAGGGACCTTGACAGGCTGGAGAGGTGGGCCCCTGCAAACCGCATGAAGTTCAACAAGGCCAAGTGCAAGGTCCTGCACGTGGGTCGGCGTAATCCCAAGCACGACTAGAGGCTGGGCAAGGAATGGATTGAAAACAGCCGCGAGGAGAAGGACTTGGGGGTATTGATTGATGAGAAGCTCAACATGAGCCGGCAGTGTGCGCTTGCAGCCCAGAAAGCCAACTGTGTCCTGGGCTGCATCAAAACAAGTGTGACCAGCAGGTCGAGGGAGGTGATTCTGCCCCTCTACTCTGCTCTTGTGAGACCCCACATGGAGTACTGCATCCAGCTGTGGGGGGCCCAGTACAGGGGAGACATTGAGCTGGTGGAGAGAGTCCAGAGGAGGGCCACGAAGCTGATCAGAGGGCTGGAGCACCTCTCCTGTGAGGACAGGCAGAGAGAGTTGGGGTTGTTCAGCCTGGAGAATAGAAGGCTCTGGGGAGACCTAATTGTGGCTTACCAGTACCTGAAAGGGGCCTACAGGAAAGCTGGTGAGGGACTGTTTTATGAGGGAGTGTAGTGACAGGACAAGGGGTAATGGGTTTAAGCTGAAGGAAGGTTGATTTAGATTAGATGTTAGGAAGAAATTCTTTACTGTTAGAGTGGTGAGGTACCGGAACAGGTTGCCCAGAGAGGCTGTGGATGCCCCATCCCTGGAAGTGTTTAAGACCAGGTGGATGAGGCTTTGGGCAACGTGGTCTAGTGGAGGGTGTCCCTGCATGTAGCAGGGGGGTTGGAACTAGATGATCTTTGAGGTCCCTTCCAACCCAAACCATTCTATGATTCTATGAAAACCATCCTGAGTAGAACTGCCAAAGAATCTTAACCATGATTTACAGGTATCACAAACCTGTCCTAAGCTCAACTTTGTACTCAAACCTTCAGCCAATTTAGTTAGAAACAAAAATAAGTATTTCAGAAAGGTGGGGTTTTTCTTGCAAATCCCATGCTTCATACAACAACAAAATTATTTAACTAAGGTCATGCCTATACAAGGAAAAATGCATCGATTTAACTAAACGGATTGATTTTAAATCCAGTTAAACTGGTGCAAACATCTAATGTAAATGCACTTACCCCAGCTAAGACCTCACTTAAATTGATTTAGCTTACTTCAGCAATTTATCAATGTTAGCTAAACCAATTCTAGCAAAGGTTAAGAAGGTTTAAGTGCTTTTGTATAAGGAGTTTGAACAGATTTAACTATATTGACTTAAAAACATTTTAATTAAAAGAGTGTAAAATCTCATATGGGCAGGATTTAAATCCCCAAGGGAGAGAAGCAAAGCAGCATATGAAGTTGCATTGCATGCAAACTGAGACCAGTCCTGGCTTCCATTTGGGTACCCCTTTGCTGATAAAGGGTACATACACTGTGTAACTAGCATTTGGAAGGAGGCACAGTAGAACTAAGATTAATGATCAGATGCCAAAGGATTTTGCAGGACCAGCAGGAAAAGGAGAAAGGAAAAAAAACCCCACCAAAACCCCAAATACATAGTTATGAATTGAGGAAACCTGGTCTGGGTATAAATGAAATACAAAACAAGTAGAATTCTAGCATGGCATTTTAAAAAGTGACTTCTCAGTATGGAAACTTATACATCTGTTTGAGACATTACATAAATACCAGTGTAGTATTCAAAAAGGGTTTATCTTTATGTATCAATTCAGTTAGTCTGGGAATTTCCTGGTGTGTATGTGTGGTAGTCTCCACCACATATATTTTAAAGTGAGCCTCACAAGAGGGATGACCAGTGGCAAAAGGCATCAAGATTAATTTTCTCCTTACCATCAAAACAGTAGCTACTGCACGCTTTTAAGCAAACTTTCATACCAGCTCATCCTTGGTAGTTTTGAGAAGCATGGATCTACAGACAGCTGCAGGGCAAGTCCTCCACACCTGATGGCTGGGGAGCAAGCCTGTGCAGTCCAGAAGTGTCATAGTGTCTTACTCTGGCTGTGATAACATAGCTGTACCGTCGTGTCTCATAAACACATATATTCCACCTCCTTTGTACGTGAGTAGAATCAGTGCAGCTACAGGCACTGAAGGCATCTACACACATCCACGTGAACAGCTTTTTAACTTTATGATCCTTAACTTTGTTAGCTCAAGATTTTAAAGAAATATACAACTACTAGAATACAGAAGGCAGCTACAGTAGGGAGGCTTTCATTCCCATTAATCAATGGAGCAAGAATCCCAAAGTAGACACTAACCTAAACTCACTGCAGCTGGCACAGTTGTATGTGACACTTCTGCTCCTTATGTTCTTTTTCCACCAGACTACTTTCTGCCATTTCTTTTTGATTTCGCAGCTATCCTTCTCTTCTTCTTGAAGTTTACTGGCACTCTGAGTGCAATTCCATGATTTGAGCTAAAAAGTGGTTAAACGCCTTTTTGCCTTTCTGACCTCAGTCCTACTAGATGAATCAGCTAAGATGTTATGGGTGGGATACATGTTTGAATCTCTCCCTCGACCCCTGAGATCATCACCATTACAATTTGCTTAGTCTCTGCTGGTCTAATATTTAGCATCCAAAACATACCTTTCTCACAAAGACATACCTTATAACAAATGTGCAACTATGTTAGTGGTTGCATAAGCTTAAAACTGGAGCATTTACAGAAATTTAATAATGTGTTCCCATCTGAACTAGATATTGTATTGCCTCTCAATTTTTAGGAGAATGAAAGAAACAATTGTAGTTAAAATTTCTGCAAGAAAATTCTGAATTCCTGAATTTTAGTGCTTTAAAAAGAATTCTGTAAAAATGCTACAATAAGTGTTGACTTGATAATTCGCTAGGGTACATAAAAATATATCTGCAATTTAAAACAGTGATTAAAAAAGGGGCTGGGTGTTTTAAGTGCTTTTTCATCAAGCATCTTTGTCTTTACCTAATTGTTCTGGTATTCTTTGCTAATTCTGGTATTCTTTGGTAAGCCGTTTTCAAATTATCAGGCAACTAACTGTATGGTTAAGGTTAATGTTAAATGCTACTGATAGTACTAAGCGAAAGATAGGACTATATTTGCTTGTGATATCAGCAGGTGTTTGTTGCACTTAAGCATTTTATGAACTGTTTGCCAACATAAAGCTATATTCTCTTTTTAAAGGTATAGTAATAAAATTTATAATGGAAGTTAAGGACAGATTAATCTCATCTTATTTTAGCCATGGGAAGTTACAAGTCTTATCTTTGCTGTTCGTCTAACTAAGCTCTGTACTCAGCTCAGTAGAAGGGTACTTCTGGAGATGCCCAGAACAGATGAATCATTCTGGGGACTCAGGTCTTGCTCCTTGCCAGCTGAAGAGGTACAGATGGTTTAGACTCATGGCTAACACAAAGTGAGATTAATCCCTCACTACTGGACTAAAAATTGAAGGCAAAAATAAGCAACTTGAACAATTACTTACATATTTTCTATGAAAATTGCTCTTATTTGTATATAGTCATAACATACGGAATGGTCATAACATAGTCATGCCGTACTTTTAAAGTATTGTTTTTATGAGTATAATTTATTTTGCTTTGCTTTAACAAAATCCAGATTATTAAAATATGGTACTTGATAGTGATGGATATGAACCAATGTGTAATAAAAGGTTTGCAGGTTTAAACTCCATCTAAGACAGGGTTTTTATAAAAGGAGCAAATGTGCTTACTTAGAACCACCTAATTTAAGATTCTTTTATAGAATTGTTTTTCACCCTGTATCTTACATTAATGTCATTTAGAGAGCTTTATTCTCTTGAAACTCAAAAACTGCTTAGCATATTTTTATCCTTTTTCAGTGAATACATTTTTTATTATATATATTGCTATATTTTGTGTTGTCATTTATCTTTGTGTAGACTTTGTATGAACCACTGCGAGACTAGCACTGAAAGCAAGTCTTGCACGACTAGCGTTTTGCTAGCATGCCAGAAAAGCATATTTTTTTTCTTTAATTGATACAGGTAGATATTGTCTAGAATGTTGCTGCAGATATACACCTCAGATGAATACATAATCCATTTATACAGGTTGAAAAAAAAAGGAAAAAAGAAACATGCACTACACAATGCTTGGCTCTGAGGTGTTCTGTACTGGGCACAGAGTTTAACATCATCAGATTCGAATATTATTATTAGCCTCACCAGCAAAACTACCTTCAAGTACACCTTCAAGAAAATCCTATGAATGTTTCTTCCCAAGATGGCTTTAAGATTATTTCCATTACTGAAAACCTTAATAAACCTAACAAAAAATCTGATAGAGATCTTAGATGAAAGTGCTGCGAAGTTCTGCCAGCAATCGTGTTTTTGCCACCAACATCCCTGACTGCTGAAAATAAAAGTAAGCAGAAATGTGAATAATAACTGAATCAGCCCATCTGCAAACTAATCTTTTTTAATTTTAGTTTTTATTTTGAATGTATTGGGTTGGAAGGGACCATAAAGATCATCTAGTTCCAACCCCCCCTGCCATGGGGCAGCGACACCCTCCACTAGACCAGGTTGCCCAAAGCCCCATCCAACCTGGCCTGGAACACTTTCAGGGATGGGGCATCCACAACCTCTCTGGGCAACCTGTTTCAGTGCCTCACCACCCTCACAATACAAAATTTCTTCCTTATAACTAGTCTAAATCTACTCACCTTCAGCTTAAAGCCATTACCCCTTGCCCTATCACTACATGCCCTTGTAATCAGTCCCTCAGCTTTCTTGCAGGACCCCTTCAGGTACTGGAAGGCCGCTATATGGTCTCCCTGGAGCCTTCTCTTCTCCAGGCTAAACAAGCCCAATTGTCTCAGCCTATCCTCATAGGAGAGATGCTCCAGCCCTCTGATCATCTTTGTGGCACTTCTCTGGATCTGCTCCAACAGCTCCATGTCTTTTTTGTACTGGGACCCCAGAACTGGACGTAGTACTCCAGGTGGGGTCTCACCAGAGTGGAATAGAGGGGCAGAATCACCTCCCTTGACCTGCTGGTCACACTTCTTTTGATGCAGCCCAGGACATGGTTGGCTTTCTGGACTGCAAGTGTGTATTTCTGGCTCATGTTGAGCTGTTCATCAATCAACACCTCCAAGTCCTTCTCCTCAGGGCTGCTCTCAATCCATTCTCTGTTCAGTCTGTAGCTGTGCTTGGGATTCCCCAACTCATGTGCAGGACCTTTGCACTTGGCCTTGTTTAATTTCATGCGGTTCACACAGGCCTACCTCTCAAGCCTGTCAAGGCCTCTCTGGATGGCATCCCTTCCCTCCAGCATGTCGACCACACCACACAGCTTGGTGTTGTTGGCAAACCTGCTGAGGTGCACTCGATCCCATGTCACCGACCAAGATGTTAAACAGTGCCAGCCCCAATACCAACCCCTTAGGAATGCCACTTGTCACTGGTCTCCAAAGCCACCGTTTTATGTTGGAGAATATTCATCCAAGGCATAAGTAAGAATGTGTTGTACCTGACTACCATATCTTTCTGAAGCACCTACTGTCTGTGATGGAATAACAATACAGATTTTAGCCTTCAGAATTGTTAACTCAAATGCTGGACCAGATGCTGCTGCGAAGTGCTCATGTTCCTGATGAAGCACAATGTCAGGGCAGTCTGGACATTTTCTCCTAATCACTCAAGTTCATATAGAGGAAAACCCTCCTGCTCCACATGTTACCAACAGAAAATAGCAAGAAAGATGAGTATAGTCTGAACAAGGAAAGAAATAACTAAAGTAGACAAAAACACTACATGAGGGGATTGGTTGTTTGCCAGGTATGAAAATGGGGGAGCATACAAATGCCCCAGTGAATCCTTCCCAGTGAAAGGACAGAATAAATGAAAGAACTTCAGGAGTGGCTTAAGAAACATAGCTGTGGAGTATAAACAAATCACTATAGCATGAATCACTTTGTTTTAATGAATATAAACAGATTCATTTTCTGATGCAGAGTACAGTAAGTACACTGTTAGAGAAATGCAGTAAGTTGAATTAGATTCAGCTTATGAATTTACCTCAATACCCTGTAGCTATATTTTACAATTTTATAATCTATGCCTTTACAAATAATCACCCTATCTACCCTGCAGCTTTAAAAAATAAACAAAACAAAAACTTCCATTACCAACACTGATAATCAGTAAGTGACTAAGACACATTTTTGTATCTCCTTAGTAGTGATATATTAGTTTAATCTCTACAGCACTGGCAGCGCAATTCTTTCCATATGGACACCCATATGCTATATTACTAGTAACATATCTTCTAGGAAATAGCCATATGTTTCACTTCTAAACCTGTACAATTTAAAGACTTCCTTGTATTTTTACAGTCATTCTCACCATGTATTTGAAATACCTGTGGGCATTAAGTAGCACGAGAATAATGAATGTTATATTGAACTCTGTGCAGTGCTATCATTAGAAGTGCTTCCACACTCTCGGCTGTTTTCAGCAATGATTTTTAAAATAGGAGAAATATTTCTTGACTTCAGTGTTGCCTATGCACATTTTTCCTTCTACTCCTAAGAACAGTGGTGAGTATTTATTAATGTAATACAGAACAAAAAAAAAAAGAGCATTCACTCTTGAATTTAGTTACACTAAAGGGGATTCAATAATCCACATCTCAGTGCAGCTGCAGCATTGCTCTAGAGGACTGTGGGACCCTTCAGACATCCATCCTACCTATCAGGCCAGGCTCAGGCTATGAGCCTGAGACTAGAAGACTGTACTCTCCCGGACTGGGCTGGAAGAGGATTGTTTACTCCATCCGTTCTCTCCTCTCTTTACATCACTCCGCTTACACCACTCAGGAGTCTTGGCCACAAGAGCGGTCTGACGTTTTAGTTTAGTAGAATTCATGCAAGCCTCACACACAGACTGGCAAAGAGACAGCTGGAGTCAATACAATTCACATACCATCTTACTCTATCCTCTCTGTATAGCTCTGGCTCTTCCTAGAAACTCACACACACTACAGACACAGAAAAAGATAGTGGGTAGGCTACTAATGACAGAGTATTAACTTAAAAGATTCCTGCAGGTCTGAGGAAACAGATGTCATGGAGATGAGCTGTTTCTGAACCCCTAAGACTCAACCCCTCATCCTGAAATCCAATTGCAGAGGAACATCCATGTTACTGAGGAGAAAAAAATGCCCTCATGGAAAAGTAAAATAAGCTTAAGGTCTTTTTCATGTCATGTTTTTCTTCCCGTGTCTCAAATTATAAAGTGTAACTAAAACCAAGTGTTAATGCTCATAAGAAAAAGAGAAGCGATGAGAATGGTATCGACTTTGCAAGATCTTTCTAAATACTTTTATTTATTGGTTTTGATTTAAAAAAAAATATACAAAAATAAAATTGTCCAGTAAAAGAGTCTAGTCAGAAGCTCTTTATTGCCATTTTTAATAACATTTTCACAGCGTGATGTTCTTTTATTGATCAACAATTATATATTTCGTGCTGTTTCAGTATTATGTCACTACTTCTTGTTCTATTGCTTGATTCGTTCCCACAAAGATAAAAGAAAATTTGTTTATCTGAGGTTTATTTAGTCTGCACTTAATAAGATGTTTAATCTCAGTAAAATTTTGCAGTTGCAGTCCTTATTTAGAAACACACAATAGTTTTTATAAGTTCATTAATATGAATTATTTAAAAAAAAGAAATCTATCAAAATGTGGATAAAACAAAAATCACCTAGTTCATTTTCACTTGATTTATGCCATTGTTTACCCAACTGAAACACACCAGGCTATAATATCAACCCTCCTAAACAGAGAGCTGTTTTGCTATACGCAGTGTATGTTCTTTCCTTCTAGTGATCACAGAAGGTGAAAATGATAATAAAAGTGCAGGACGTCAAGGGACAAAGTAACTTTGCCTGGTAACTGATGTCTCTCTCTACACTTTCATCCACTCTCTTCAAAAAGAAGTACAAATTTGCAATTAAGGTCGTGATTGTAAACACAATTAATACATGTAGAGGTTCTACATCTAATTAACTACATAAACTGCAGTTACTTTATTTGAATGCATATAAATGCATCTTTTTGTACATTGAACATAACATACTTCAGTGGGACTATTACAGTGAGAGATCTGCAAAGTTAAATTCCAAATATAGAAATGAAATTTATAATCACAGAATGGTTTGGGTTGGAAGGGACTTCAAAGATCATCTAGTTCCACGCCCTCCCATCATGGGCAGGGACACCCTCCACCAGACCAGGTTGCCCAAAGCCTCATCCAACCTAGCCTTGAACACTTGTGGATACCCTTAATGGGGCATCCACAGCTTCTCTGGGCAACCTGTTCCAGTGCCTCACCATTCTCACAGTACAAAATTTCTACCTTATAACTAATCTAAATCTCCCCTCTTTTAGTTTAAACCCATTACCCCTTGTCCTATTGTTACACTCCCTGATGAACAGTCCCTCTCCAGCTTTCCTGTAGGCCCCTTTAGGTACTGGAAGGCCGCAATCAGATCTCCCTGGAACCTTCTCTTCTCCAGGTTGAACAATCCCAACTCTCTCAGCCTGTCCTCATAGCAGAGGTGCTCCAGCCCTCACATCATCTTTGTGGCCCTACATATATAACCCAACAGTACATCAAATGTGATTTTATTTCTCTTCTTCTGCCCTTGGTTTATGCCAGCAGCAGAAGATGAATTTAATTTGACTTATACTTCCCACATTTATGTGTGTTTATATACACTAATTCATCACTACATAGAAAAGCCCTAAAGTGTATTAACACAATATGTTATTATTTCAGACATCTGCTTTGTTTTGAGAACCAAAAAAGATAAATGAATAAATCTCATCTCCAATAACTCAGGATTTTAGCAAATAAGATTTAAAAACTATTTCTATCTATAAATTATAGCCATAAATAAAGCTATGTTCAATAGTGTATTAGCCTCCAATTTTGAATTTACTTATACCCTGTGATCAATTTGCACCACACATGTCATGATATGTCATTGAAATACTTACTTCAGAAACAAAATAATTAGTACAGGAAAAAAACCAACTTGGAATTCACTAGAAGAAAATTCAAGGAGTAGCACAGTCATTAACAGCCTTTTCTGCCATGTGTTTTATATTCTTACAATCCAACATACAAATCAAATACATTAACCTGCATTTTTTCTGAATGTTTCGATTCTGTATTTTTTTGAAGGATTTTAATTTCAGCTCTTTTAACACTGATTATTGTTCTTTCATTTTAATAGTTATCTATCACAATGTAAATGCCACTAAATTCCACTCAGTTTCAAAACATTTGAAAAATAGAACTAAATTGATTTGCAGAGTTGACTACGGAATTCATTTACTAGGACTGAAGTGCAGCACATGAAGACTGAGATAACATACACCCATGTATAGTCACGTCACTGCAGGAAATTTATCATGGCTTCATAATTCTGCAGAGTGGACTGTACACCTACGTACACTGTCAACACAATCACTTGAGGCAGCAGGACTAAGATCAGACCTGCCAATAACTGGCACTGGGTCTTTGGCGTGGTGCCCTAAGGAAATAGAGAGTAAACTAAGCACATTCAGTGCCTGTGTGTGTCTGTGTGCCAAAGTTTGCCTTCTCCTCACCTCCACAAAGCAACAAAACCTGCAAAGCCCAATGTCCCCTTTGAATATGACTCATTGCTCAATTCCAACCAAGTCTGAGAGGGGAGGACTCTCAGAGATGATAACTTCTTATGAGGTTTTTGAGAACTGTTTTCTGAGGACCCATCAATGCTTACACGGAGGAAACAGTTACAGTGTGAACTCATCTTGGCTTTTAGACATCAGTGGCTCAACATGAGCTCAGCTCACAAATGCGAATCCATAGGACACCATGCTTCATTGGTTATGCCACTGAGAAAACAAAGTGTTTTCTAAACCCAATATACTGCAACATACAAATATTAAATGGAACAGAAAAGCGTAACAACTAAACTAAAAGTTTGAGATTTCTTCTCAATATCTTTGAAGTGATGCACAAAGGAGTGGCATTCTATTAAATGTCTCATATGAAATCTCAGCTCACAGAGGATGTATACCCAATCTTAAATAACTTGGCCATTTTAGCCCAGAGTAAACAATGGCTCTGAGGTAAAGTACACAGAAATACATTCTCCCTATCCTAAAATACTTTCAATATTCAAGTTACTGTTACCAATATTAGCCCATGATTTTTATTCCTCTGATGTTCACATAGGAAAAATATGCAGAAGAATGGGTTAATTCTTCCTTTTCTTTTTTCATAAAAGCTTTCCTGAGTCAGAAAAAAGCCAACAAAACTAAAAAAAAAACCCCCACAGGTATACATAAGGAAACCAAATTTTTTTGCCAAATACAAAACTATTATTTTGAGAACTTTTATGTACATATGTATATATATCTATAGACACATACATTTATATGCATACGCCCCTCACCTTCATTTTAGTCATGGTAGAAATATATTTAATCTAAAATGCTTAGCATTTCCTAGATGTACAAATTTGTTTGCTTTTTTTGCAGTGACTTCATTCTCAAGAATTTTGTCCTTTTTCTTTTGGTGCTGTCCACAGCCATAGTGTCTTCCTCATTTTAGAAATGTTTTTCCTTAAATTTAAGATACTTAACACACAAAAATAGTGCCAAGGAACTTAGGAATGTATAGGTAGCTTTATAGTTCATAAATATGTAATTTTGCATGTAGAGATGTAAATACATAGAACACTTGGAAAATAATTAGAATATTAGTAATGAGTAACTGTAAGCTATGTTTCATGCACAGTAGTGATTAATGAGTCATTATCTGTGACAATCATCACATGTAAATAAAGGCATGCTAGTTCATTTACATGTTGTCTGTAATTCCGGAGGCCATATATTAATATAGGCAATGTTTGAATTACGAGTTTCAAAACTGTTGCCTTTTCTATGTAGAACAAACATACATGTTTGACGAACTGTTTTTGAGGTCATATTGAACAGCAGAGGAAGCCATCAAGACCTTTGCCTTGTAGCAAGCAGCACACAGATGATACTGCTAGCATACCAGACTACCCATGCATGAAGTCAGAGGTTACTGGCATAAAGTAAATTTTATTGCTAGCTCAGGGCAATGTGTTTAAGAATTCTAATTCACTTCTCACAATCCTGTTTTCCAAGTCCAGCAACGCATTTTTGCTAGAGCTTTCATCTATACATTCAACAATGCTGATCACTCAATTGTTTTTACACAAGAATGTAAGTAAGGATTGTTTTTGCAAGGAACCTCCTCTGTTTACAATGGTTTCCATAATTCAAAAATAATTAAAAAAAAACCCAAACAAACAAGATTACAATTGGCTGAATTACACAGGTGTACATTTTTATTATCATGTGTACTGACAGGATATTCCAGAAAATTATCCAGACTCTGTCATATACTTTTCTCAATTTCTTTTTTTGTCCTAAAAATAGCGTATGTCTAATTCATGTTTCTGTTTGATTTCAAGATTCACTGACCAATTTTATCTCATTTTGCTTTCAATCTCACACACTACCTTCTCTAGCAACGAGACTGACATTATCATCTTTGTATCTTTCCACCTTCCTAGGCATTGTATTTCTTTCATGTTCGAGAACAAAAAAGCCATTATCTTCTTTTTAATGAAAATTTTAAACAATCATGTAAGAAGGATTTCATATAGGAAAGATTTTTTTATATCCAGTATACATTTCCATACATTCAGGCACACTCAGATTCAAAAGAGTATCTGAAACATTAATAATTAAGTTTTTACTACAGGGAAGTTCTGAAGTTGTTTATATCTCTTCAGCACTTCCATTATTGACTGAAACCAAACAGAATTTTACCAGAAAATTTTAAGACAGATTGGAACTGGATGAGTTAAATATTTTAAAGCATAAAGATTAGCACATGCTTCTTCCATTGTCGAAAAAAAAAAGCTGTCTAAACTGAACATGCTGAAAAATCCTGACCAAGAACATAAGTGGCAGAAATCTGAAAAAGGGGAGACAGTTTAAAGGACACACAGAAAACTTTCAGAATTCCGTTGGAAGGGCCTCATAATTTATAAAACATCTAGTACAGCATACTCTGTATCATACATACAATTGCTCAGGAACAGCTACTTGGGAAAAAAACATTCTCAACTTTAAATATATGCCAGCCTACAGAAACTGCATGTGACACATGTAATAAAAATTCTCTTACAATCTCTTACACTCCAGCCTCTAGTAACCTTTGCTAGTTTAAGCATGCTAAGTATCACAGATTCTCAAAAATCACCATCAGTGTCATACCACTGGCATGCTAAGACTACTGTCTTTCATATTGACCAGGATTGCCTCATTGATTCTGCGTATTTTTCAGTTTCATTTTATTTACCCCTACTCTCCAGTTTCATACATGGAGTATGAGTTCTGAAAGGCAAGGACCTCAGGGACATTTTTTGTTTGCTTTTAAACAAAGCCTTGTATAAATGGATTCCCCAGTTTGCTGCTAGAGGTTTTACAGTCATTCATGGTGCTGTGATAAATAGTGTAGTAACTCTACAGTTTAATGACTGCTCTTGTGCAACTCAGTGTGAATGGGAATAACAGTACCATGATAGCAGGCACTTCCCCAAGTAATTTGTTACCCTCAAACACAAACAAATTCAATGAACTGTTTCAATAAACAAAGATAAATGCTTTCAAACATGGCAAGTTTCTTTATTTTGGTATTATACTACTTGTACCTGGTCCCAGAATCCAGATATCTACAGAGGACACCATAAGGGGAACAGAAACTTTGTCATTGGTACTGGTATTAGAAGCAACAAGGCAGAAAATATACCATTAGACGTGGCCAGAGCTTGGCCATTAGACTGGACTGAGTTTGGTGGTGGTCTCAGACCTGGTCTTTAGGAGTCCTACATTGCAGTTGGGATGTGCATAATGATGGGATCTACTGGCCACAGTGTGAACAACTGAACCATGAATTCTTGCAGTGGCACAACTACAAAAAGGGTTACTACAAAAGGGTTTTCAGTGTTCCTCCCAAAGTATTTTAAAAATCGCATTAATTTAAAAAAAAAATTAAAACAGAAAATGAAACAACTAGCTACATCATATTATGACTTAATGAACCTTGGTTTCCAAAGGATTTGTGTTGTTGCTGATTGAGTTTGTAATTGCATCACACTAAGACTGTAGAGGAAGACCTCTGATTTTTAATATATCAGAGAACCAACATAGGAAGGAAAGGCTATCAAGGACTAAAGAACTCAACTGGATAACAAAGCCTGACTGAGGATGAGGTACGGTGATATTGCTACTGTATCTTTGTTCTTTACAAAAGTTAAGATCTGATGGTATGTCCACAACTATAATGTGAACTAGATAGAACTGTATTATCGTCACAGTTTTACACATGGAGAACTGAGATGCAGATTAAAGCCAGAAATGGCCAGAGGGTTGAAACCATCAGGGTTGAAATGCCTGACAACAGAAGTTTTCACCAAAACTCATGTGAGCATCCTGACTTCACCTACGCATCCTAAATATAGTAGGCTGATATGCTGGAACACAGAGGGGCCTGTAAAAAGTCTAGATACATCCCTTGTCTAGCATCACACAAGAACCCTCTGGCAGAGGCATGCAGCAATTCAGTTCTCTGGCAGAGCATTCAGCTGCCTTAGCATGACAGTATAGTTTCTTCTACAGTCTCCAATTCATCCACTACATATTTTCCAACTTCCGCAATAAAAGAAGCAGATGTACTACAGACAACAGTCTCATTGCAACCCCAATGTGTCCTCAGTACAAAATTCATCCTGTTTAAAGGAAAGGATGAAAAGCATTATGCAACAGATATTTAAAATCTATTGTGCAATGTACACAAAATAACCAGACAACTAATAATTCAGAATTTTCCTCACCGGTACGTTTGATCTTTGTAAGTACTTGGAATTCTAATGTTAAATATCCTTTTTTTCCCATTTTCTTAAGATTTGTAAAAGTATACAAATAAAAAAATCCTCAAATACCATCAATGGGACTCATACAAACATACAACATCCTGTTTCTCCTTCTTGACACTAAGCTGACAAAAAGTCTCTAGATTCTGGAGGAATATGCTCTAGTGAGCTTAAACTCATTTGTCCCAACCCCCCTCTTTTCTTGTCTCTAGCTTGTTCTCTCCTTTTGATCAGCTTCTGTTTCTTATCCTCCAACATTTTCTGCCCTCTTCTTAGCCTTCAAACTGTTGCCGCCTTCTTTGTAGCTCTAATCCCTTCCCTTCACTTTGCCTTTATCCTCCTCCCATGTTTCCGGCAACTACCTCTACTCTCCTCCCAGCATTTGTTTGCATGCCTTCTCCCTTAACCTCCACTTTGAACCTCTCTGCTCTTTCCTCCCCATTCCTAATAATTTCCTTCCTTTTGGCTTGCCAGGATCCAGAATGCTGGATGGAGGAGTGTGAGGTGCACAGGAAAGATCTTCTTCTCTGACTTCCCTATGGTTACTATCTAGTTGCCATTAGCAGCCCAGAGTCCCTGAAGACTTGTGCCACAAAATGTTCCCTCTTTCAAGACAATTTACATGAAGAGCTATGACGGGATACACAATACCCACTACAGACCGAGTACTGCCAATCTCTAATATCTGAATATATGCAAGCACATTTTTTTTTTTAGGTTATAATTTAGCCATATGTGGATGACTTTCTACAAGGAGAGCAATTACACCAGTATTACCCTGCCTTCAAACTTCATGTCATTTCAAAGTCATGACAGCTATTCAATAAAATGATTCTATAATGGTTAACATGGACACAAAAACTTAATATAATTCTTGAAAACTGGTGAACTGCTTGAACAAAAATCTTTCTGAAGGTTAGACTGAAACATATATCTCCCATGGAAAAATTAATCCCAAAGCTTTGGTCACAGAATCATAGAATGGTTTGGGGTGGAAAGGACCTCAAAGATCATCTAGTTCCAACACCCCTGCCATGGGCAGGGACACCCTCCACTAGACCACGTTGCCCAAAGCCTCATCCAACCTGGCCTTGAACACTTCCAGGTATGGGGCATCCACAACCTCTCTGGGCAACCTGTTCCAGTGCCTCACCACCCTCACAGTAAAGAATTTCTTCCTAACATCTAATCTAAATGGACCCTCTTTTAGCTTAAACCCATTATCCCTTGTCTTATCACTACAGTCCCTGAAGAACAGTCCCTCTCCACCTTTCCTGTAGGCCCCTTTAGGTACTGGAAGGCCACAATTAGGTCTCCCCAGAGCCTTCTTTTCTCCAGGCTGAACAACCCCAACTCTCTCAGCCTGTCCTCATAGGAGAGGTGCTCCAGCCCTCTGATCAACTTTGTGGCCCTCCTCTGGACTCGCTCCAACAGCTCCATGTCTCTCCTGTACTGGGGCCCCCAGAGCTGGATGTAGTACTCCATGTGGGGTCTCACAGGAGTGGAGTAGAGGGGCAGGATCACCTCCCTTGACCTGCTGGTCACACTTGTTTTGATGCAGCCCAGGACATGGTTGGCTTTCTGGACTGCAAGTGTGTATTTCTGGCTCATGCTGAACGGTTCATCAATCAACACCTCCAAGTCCTTCTCCTCAGGGCTGCTCTCAATCCATTCTCTGTTCAGTCTGTAGCTGTGCTTGGGATTCCCCAACTCATGTGCAGGACCTTGCACTTGGCCTTGTTGAATTTCACATGGTTCACATAGGGGCCCAACTCTCAAGCCTGTCAAGGTCCCTCTGGACGGCATCCCTTCCCTCCAATGCATCGACCACACCACACAGCTTGGTGTTGTCGGCAAACTTGCTGAGAGTGCACTTGATCCTGCTGTCCAATGTCACTGACAAAGACATTAAACAGTGCCAGTTCCAGTACCGACCCCTGAGGGACGCCACTCGTCACCGTTCTCCACTTGGACATTGAGTCGTTGACCACAACTCTTTTGAGTGCAACCATCCAGCCAATTCCTTATCCACCGAGTGGTCCATCCATTGAATCCATGTCTCTCCAATTTAGAGACAAGGATGTCGTGCAGGACAGTGTCAAATGCTTCGCACAAGTCCAGGTAGATGACGTCTGTCGCTCTTCCCTTGTCCACCAATGCTGTAACCACATCATTAGTCACATTGTAAGAAACTGGAAACGGCTATCTAATGAAGGGTGCCAAACAGCCATAGTTCTGGACTACACTACACTTATCACCTACAACTAGGAAAACTATTTGAAGTAAATATGTTATTGATAGTATTAATTATTGCATGGAAAACTTTATTTACTACAAACCTACCATATTTTTCTTAATCATCCCTAAGAAAATACTTTACTTTCATGTAATTTAAGGCTTAGTAAGTTACATTTACAATTTAGGAATTTAATAGTGAAAACCATTGTCCTGAAGGAAGCTACCAATGCTGCTTCACGTTCTCTAAAGCTCATTTGAAAGCATTACTAAGTGTTGAATCTTCTAAAAGGAGTAACTGCAGCTGAAAGCTATTAGCGTGCAATGCGACAGCAGCCTGCTTAGGAGATGAATGAGACTATCCTATTGATAAGGTCGCAATCGATCTGAGGCAGACTTTTTTAAATTAGTAAAATGTTGCAGCACTTTAGAAAGTGTCACCAACAGCCCTTCTCCATGAAAAATGCTCCAACTTGTAGGAAAACTGTAATTTATTATTTTAAACAAAAAATTTGCCTCATAGTGATAGAGTATCACCTGTGCTTTATTTATTTCAAACCTATCCTTTCATTGAAAGTGAGCTTATTTTTCTGAAGATAATACTCAGATCTGTACTCCTACGTTCCCCCTAAACCTACTTTTACAAAGATGCTCTTCAGGAGTCATATAAACTGCTTGAAAGTCAATTTGCTTCTAAAATACACTGAGAATATTTATATTGAAAAAAAAAAGAAAGAAAAAAGATAGCAGCCAACTTTAATTCAATCAGAATAAAAAACTATATAGGAATGTTTAGAATGGCCTGTACTTCCAATCACTTCCAGTCCATCAGCACATAGGATAGGGAGGTGAAAACTGAAAAGGACCATGACCTCATGGAACTTAAAACAAAAAAATGGATGCTCATCCTCAGGGCTATCCAAACAAAGGATGTTCCTACAAGTTGCAAAGCACTCTTATTCTCCATTGTATTTCACTGTGTTCAGACCCTGGCAGGATCTGAAATGTTTAGAGCAATATGGTTATGATGTGCACATACACACTGTGAAAAACTAAATCATTTAAGAAAGAGAAAGGCATAAAAGAGTGGAACACTTCAGTCTTTTAATGCAAATTGAGCTAACTTTTTTCTTAGACTTTAGAAAGAATTTTTCCCAAACACTATAGCTCCAGTTAAGCTGGTGCTTTTCAAGTTTCCTTTAAAAATATGTTTTTGAACAGCAAAGAAGGATGAAAACACCAGTGACCAAGGTTATACAAGGACACAGTTTCTGATTGAACTCAGACACTAACAGTGAATAAACTCCATTTCAACACATTCGTAGACTTAAAAGCTGTGGTGCAAAGCATGTATTCTGTAATAACAAACTGTTAACTATTTACATGTGAAAGAGCAGAAGTGTTAAATATAAAATGTATGTCTGCTGTCCCAGCTGTGTTTGAAATAATCTCTTATTAACACTGAGACTTTTCAGTTCTGCTCCTAAGTTATTTAATAAACAATCTTAACTCACTAAATTACAGGTTCTTAACTGTTGCCAGTCTCAGTTGAGGAAAGGCCAAGAGCTAGGCCAATATAAAATCTGTTAGTGAAAAAGAGGAATAATTCAACGGGAAATAAAAATAAAATAGGAAAAGTCTTTTGCTTGAAAGCTTATATTGGAATTACTGTTCTCATGATACTTGATCCTTGGATAAGTAACAGTTCTAATTTTTCAAAAGGATAAACATAGCCATACAGCATGTGGTAGGGGTACAGTTCATACTGTCAGATTTACATATGCATATATTTAGAGTATGTTTGATCTAAATACTAGAGGAATTTCAGATGACATTAGATAGAAATGAACAATGTACTAAAACTAGGACTATAACCTTAAACCAATTTCCTGTTAATGTTGGTAACAACTGTAGGCTGATAAAATACAAGAGAAAAGTCATGAAATGGTAAATTTAGTAACAATACCATTTACACAGCTATAGTGCATACTCTAAATACTTTTTAAGCACTTTTGAAAGAGTAAGCAGTGACATTATTTACTTTTCCTTATAAACATAAAATATGTAATTAACAGAAAAGTATGATAAAAATACTTGAATAAACCATTGGACTCTGTTAACATTACAGTATAGCATTTACTTCCTCATGTTGCAACTTCCTTGAAAATACTACAGCTTGATTGCTAACAGGCTAGGCTTAGAACTAATCTTCCTCTATGGACATGTTATTTCATTTTTATCTTCCTGTAAAACATGTGATGCTAGTTATTCTTAGATGCAGGATTTATTGGCCTATTGGTCTAGTCTGGTAAGAAAATTATGTACTTTGGGCCCTGAAATTCTCACATTTCATTAGCATAGTAGCTTTTTGTTTGAGAGCAATAAAAATGAACTACAACTCAAGAACACTTCACATGCAAGTATGTATTTTGCATGCAAGTCCTACGCAATTCATTCCAGTGATATTCTCTGTTGGGTGTCTTCTTACAGCTAAGAAGCAATGAAATTAAGTCTTACAACATGAAGTTAACAGTTTCTAAAAACAATAAATGTTTCTCAAATTCTAACTCAATCCAAAAACTTTAAAGAAAATTTTTTCAGGGGAACTATATGTTCCCTTAAAGTCAAGCAAATATTCAAATGACTAATCAGGAATATATTGTCTTGCAATGGTCTGAAAGAAAAAAAAAACAGTCTTGAAATCAGCATGACATGCCTGCTGCTTATGTTGCCTCAAATTATGGGAGACTTGGGTGAAAGATCTTAATCGCAATAAAAAGTCAAGTGCATAGCATGAGGACATGCCAAGGGTTTTTGCTCGGTGGACTACTTCAATTTCAAGCAACCATCAGAACAATAGTAAACCCCATAGTTTACCAAGTAATCCAGAGCAATAGTAAATCCCATAGTTTGAGCAAAAAACTCTACATCCATATTATATTGTTCACTGCATGTTTAATAGAAATTGCATGTTTAATATAAAATACACAAACTTATGAGGGAAGTAGGACACTTCTCACCAATGTGCCCTCATGGCCAAGAAGGCCAACGGTATCCTGGGGTGCATTAAGAAGAGCATGGCCAGTGGGTCGAGGGAGGTTATCCTTCCCCTCTACTCTGCCGTGGTGAGGTCACATCTGGAGTTCTGTGCTCAGTTTTGGGCTCCCCAGTTCAAGACAGACAAGGAACTACTGGAGAGAGTCCAGTGGAGGGCTACGAGGATCATTAGGGGATTGGAGCATCTCTCATATGAAGAAAGGCTGAGAGAGCTGGGTCTGTTTAGCCTGGAGAAGAGAAGACTGAGAGGGGGTCTTAGCAATATCTTAGCTTACAAATATCTGAAGGGTGGATGCCTAGAGGATGGGGTCAGACTCTTCTCAGTGGTGTCCAGTGACAGGACAAGGGTTAATGGGCACAAACTGGAACACAGGAAGTTCCATCTGAATGTCAGAAAAAATTTCTTTACTGTAAGGGTGACAGAACACTGGAACAGACTGCTCAGAGAGGCTGTGGAGTCTCCTCTGGAGATACTCGAAACCTGCCTGGAAGCGATCCTGTGCAACCTGCTCTAGGTGAACCTGCTTTAGCAGGGGGGTTGGACTTGATGATCTTCAGAGGTCCCTTTCAACCCCCACCATTCTGTGACTCTGTGATTCTGTGAAATTCAAATGTTTTCCTCTAATCAAAGGGTCACATGCTAGTTCCTATTCACTCTTCTGATTTCATGAATCTTCTGTCCCTTCTGTAGAGGGTCTCAAAATGCAGATGTTGCAGCATCCAGTTGGTTGGCACCTGAGTCCCGTCCTGCTTCTAACCTTAAACCTCCTGATCACCTCACCATACCTTCCTACAGTTACTTCACTGCACACACAAAGGGTCCAAGTCTGCTACAATTAACTAATTAACTGAAGAGGAAAACTCATACTAACAAAGCACAAAACACAGTGGACACATCCTGGGGACTCTGTAGCACACAGGGACAAAGACAGCACCAGCCAGGACACTGTGACTACAAAAGCAGAGTGCTACAGTGTGAATACTCAGAATTCAGGTAGGGTAACTTGCACAGTAGCCATGTGATGAATCCCACCACCACAATGCATGGCAAGATCTTGGTAATCTGGGTGGACTCTAGTTTACACAAGTCCTTTTGCTTTATTAGGGAAATTTCAATAGGACTTTTGTCAGCAATTTCTCATGAGATTTCATACAGAGTTCTTCAAGGATGCATGATGTCACTCTTCCAGCTCTGTGAGTCACAGAAAAAAAAGCATATTGATTAGTGCTTCACTACATCCCTATTTAGACAAATCTGCTTTATGCCTCTCTTCCATCAGGCTGAAAAGCTTCCTCAAAATCTCACTGCAGTAATGACTGGATGAGAGCAAGTTGTCTAAGCATCTGGAGGAGGAAGAGCAAGACTCTTGAGGACAGAGAAGAATTCTTGCTAGGAAAACAGTCCATCTGCGTCCATCTTGCCTAGAGGGCTTATAGTTTATGAGTATTTGATATAGTTCAACTACTGACAAATGATAGCTTTTCTGAAATTGCATGAGTTTTGTCAATTGTCATCACAATCTTGACTTTTTGTGCTTTTATAAATGTGTATGATGTTAATTAAAAGTCATAAATATGGCTAGTGAAAAAATCCTTGCAGTAATTTTTACAAATATGAAAAATACAAATTAAATTATTTAAAAAGTTAGGAAAACCTGCAAATTTTCCCTAAAAAATATTAAAAGTAAATCATTCTGTCTAATTAACAGAAAAGCAGAGCACAGATAAAGCCCCTGAAGACAAGACTTTCCTCAGGCATCAAAATCTCTCTTTAAACACTATATACAAATGAACTAAGTAACAAAAAAGGTGGTTAGCTGTAGCTTTTCTATTTTCTTGCATTGATACCTAGATGACAGAGTATCTAGGTAATTGTTTACCACATAGTGTGGGGTTGCTTTGCTCCACGTCTATCCATCCCTGCAAGCCTAGTAACATGACCTAAAAGCTCTCAATTTACATAAAAAGAAGGCACTACTGTTCTTACACAGGTACCACCAGTCACAACTGTGCAGACAAAAGTTTTAAAACTCATAATCTCTCCTTAGGTGGATTTGGTCAGGGATGACTGGCTAATTGGGGGAAACACATGAAAGCACCTCAAAATCCAATTAGCACTTCAGTGCAATTAAATAGCTTTGCTATTCTGTAGAGACATGGCTTTGATCTTGCACTGAAAACTGTCCTTCCTTAAAGCTGCTGTTTTGATTTTTTTTCTCAGTAATTAGTGCTAATTGTAAAACTATTCCTGACATGCTATAAACAGAGTATTTTGCTGCATTTGACACAATGACCTTAAATCAGTGTTCTCTTTTGTCTATATTGTACTAGTTTATTATTGGCCTAGCTGCTTTGCTCATTATTAAATGCACAATATGTAAAACATGTTAAAGTCAGATTAAACAAATTACCTAGGTTTAAGACCTTGTGTGGACACCTTCACCCGTGTTTTCAAAACTTTGATTCCAAAGAAATAGAGGAGAGAATATAAAATAATATTAGATTACAATTAGACCAGACTGCTCTTTCAGATTTCTTGCCATTTTCATAATGAAGTGGGAAAAAATTAATTTCTATTTATGTGTTTTTTTTTTTTTTTCCATAGAATCATAGAGTGGTTTGGGTTGGAAGGGACCTTAAAGATCATTTAGTTCCAACCCCCCTGCCATGGGCAGGGACACCCTCCACTAGACCAGGTTGCCCAAAGCCCCATCCAACCTGGCATTAAACACTTCCAGGGGTGTTTTCATAAAGTGCCATAAGATGCACATTGAATAATGAGCTGAACAAATAATTCTTATTCCAATTGTCTTTTGCACTCTTCTCTCTAAGCTGCAGTTCTTACACCTGTGAATTTACTAGCTGGGTTACAGACCTTTGTCCCCATTTACAAAAAGGTTGTTTATGTCAACTCTGCCATAACTTTTCTTGCAGGTATGTATTCTTTATCTCTTGGGTTACATGGTCAAAATCTAAAAATATAGGTTTAGAATTAACACCACTGTAGCAGTGAGTGTCAGCTGCAAAGAATTTTCCATTTTAAAATGTTCTGTAAGAAAAAACGTATTTCATGAAGGGAATAAACTGAATGTAGTACACTATAACAGCTACAAAATTATGCATATAGCAATGTCCTTTCATAGAAAGTATCTGAAAAGAAAGACCTCTTTATAACATACTTTTTGATCTCAAATTTAATCTCACTAATACAAGGACACAAACTATTTAATGCACTAGTATTCCACTTCACAGGAAAAATGTCCTACCACTACTTCTTAATTCATTTTAAGCAATCTGTCACAGATATAAACCCTTTCAAAAAACATTGAAATTTTTTTTAACATTAACTACTGCAAAATAGTATTTTGATGAATTAAGATACTTGCAGATCCATACAAGACTCTTTGCTTACATTATAGCTGCAATGTTTAGATTACAAGATTCATAAGAGATAATTATTTATACTTAGAAACAAAACAAACTTTCTGATAAATAGAGCACCTTTTAGAAAAAAGTTTCACCCATCCTGAAAGTATTTGGGAACGTGTCAGTGGTTTTGGTTGGCATTTTGGTTGCATAAAACTGTCAGAAAAGCAGTTGGTGATTTCTATTTTTTCTTCTTCTTTTCCTTGTCCCTCTTTCACAGCTCAAGAAATCACCAAGATACAGAAAGCACAACTTCAAAGTCCACCTCAGTAAGGCCAACTTCTTACATTCTCAGATAATAACTTAACCACCATCTACATAAAATACTCAACATTTGATCTTTCTCAATTCTTTCTAGTTGGATCTGATTAATTTTGTATAACATGCCTACCAATAAGTGTGTGTTAAGTTAATTGTAAAAAATAGTGATGCACCATTAGAAGGGATTGAGAAATCCAGCTCTGGAGTGATATGAAGTAGAAGCTTCCCTTTCGCTGCTTTTCATACAAATACATAAGAGGAATCATCAGCAAAAAAGCAACACACCATCAAACAAACATATTTGTTTTCTTTCACTTCATCAAATAAAAAATAATTTTTTTGTCTTTTCTTTTTCAGGAGTTGAAAAAAAAAATCAATTCATTCACATATTCATAGCCAGAGCATGTGTTAAAAGACAGAGGGATTGTGAACCCCAACAGCAATCACATTACTCTGCTTAGTTCCATACTTTACTATGGTTCTTTGGCCTGATATTCTTAATGTTGCTGAGACGAATTGCAGTCTGCTGTGGTTACCTCTTCGATATTCTACTCAGATTTCCAGTTTTGTGAATCCAAACTTGCACCAACAATTGAAGAGCTGACCTGAGCCCAAAATGGCTGAGTCCAGCTCGTTGCTTTGAAATGGCACTGAGCTTCACCCAGGTGTGTGCCACTGGAACAGAATCAGAGATGGATGCACGTCTAAGCAAGCCAGGTAATTTTAACGTTGTTTCACTAAATAATTCTTCACAGACTGAAAACTTAGTATTTTAGTAACATTTAGTGACATAGTTAGATATACAAATCTCAGGCAATAGGATCAATGTTTTAATAATCTGTTTTCAGGGTTGAAAAAATGATGATAATATCTGCTAGATTTTAAGAAAAATATTAATGTTAGCTCAGAAGCATTTTTTCCATCTACAAGCTTTGAACAAGCTACTAAACAGTCAGCTAAACATTTATCTTTAAAAAAAAGACAGAGCATTTTGTATTTAAGTTACTCACAAAAAAGGCAGATCATATTAAGGCCTAATCCTGCACTTTCTGACGTCAATGGGACTCTTGCCATTGGCCTCGATGGGAAAAGAAGAGGGCCATTAAAATATAATTTTACTTTTAGTCAGTCTTAATTATACAATGATGGAATGATTCATTCAATTGTTCAATTCATAACATTTTAGCATTTATAAACATGATTAAAACAGCTTTGAAATAATAATTAAATTTCAGGGGCATCTTTTCAAATAACATTTACCTATTAACTCTAGTAACAAGGATCAGAAATAAACCTAAATGGCACACATTCATTTGGAAGCAAAAGGTGCGTCACTGCTAATGACACTGATACATTGTATCAGTATGTTCTACAAAATCAAATGCTTTGATAGAATACTGATGAGGCTGCCATATTTTCCCCTGCTTTAGTACCAGTGCACTCCAACCCATTAGCTGATTTCCACACCCCCACCCCTCCACCCCCTCATCGTCCTGTCTTTTTAGCACCTGGTAAAAAACTTAGAAATGGTCGATACTAAGCCTAAGGCCAAATTCTAGCATTAGAAATTCCTTGCATATGTGAAGCAAAGAAAGATGCTCTCCCTCTTCCCAAGTGTTACTATCCAGTCCAGGTCTCCACAACGAAGAGTGCTTAATGACCATCACTTTGCAAAACATCTCTCTGAAATACTTACCTCAAGGTCTAACTAACCTTGAGATCTACTGACACCCTGACTTGCAAGGTTGGTTACCAGCCACAAATAATACTTTTGCATCCTAACCACTCCAGGGATTAGCCTTCAATACTTTCCCGTATCTCAAGGTTACTTGTCCCTTTGTTGACTATAGTCAAAGTGGATTCAAAAGGGGTAATTCCATGTAAGAAAAGAAAGTAAGAAATAATAAAATAAGAAGAGAATACAAAGAATTCTCCAGTATTATCTACATAAAAGAAAAACCATGATGATTTAACCTATCAAATGTGGGTTTTTTCTAAAGAACCTGAAACTTCTCTTTAATCAGATGGATGGAACTTAATCTTGGTATGAATGCCTGCATTATGCTATCTAATGCATTAAATTGAATTGATAATTGCCATTTACTCTGGAGTCTTTACCAAAATCTGAAACACCAAGAAATATAAGAAAAAGGAATTTTTCCCAGCTCTGTAGATATTCGAGCAGATCTACGGAGACAAATCAGGACTCAAATAGATCTTGGTAGTCAACAGAGTGTCAAAGGAAGAGTCAAAAGATCAGGGGTATTCAGCAAAAACTACAACAAGGTGTTGCAGCACACAGGAAGATGAGGTCCCTGCTGGGACCTACTGAGGGGTCCCCTGAAGGAGGGGTTACATCAGTTAAAGGCCAATTTTGTCACAGAACTGATAGGTAACAACTAAAGATTAAAAATAATTGACCAAATGATGTGAAATAGTTCATGCTGTAATACCTGTATATGGTAGAAAATTAATTCTGTCATAGTATCAGTATCCTGGAAGATGGTAGAAAAAGCCACAACCCGACCAGAAGCAATAATATGACTATATTATCATAGTAATATGACATCCAATAAATATCATGTGACTGCCAAGAATCAAACACCAGTCAGATGGGTTATAAAGCCCTTCAGTAGCCTCTTCCTGTACTGCATCAGGACTTTCCAAAATGTTGTAACAATGCAATTTAAATTTCAAAAGCTAGATCCTTCTGGATGCCCAGTAGGACTCTCAGTGTAGTTTGCCCCTTTTCCCAGATCCCAAAACTGATGATCAGCCAAGCCCACAGCCTCAAAAGAAATACAGAAAATAATTTAAATAGGTGGCTTTCATCTGTGAAACTAATCTTCCACTCCTTAATTAAAAGTCTGGCTGTAAGTCAGTCACCTAACCTACCTACAGGGACAGCAGATTTGGCAAGCCCACTCTAAGATGCAACATCCTCAGGGTGATTACTCCCGAAACACTGGTGTGTTTTCACAAATATTTCAAGGTAAAATATAGAAAGCCATTTACCATCTATTTACTTTAAAAGCAAAAGAAAAATTAGGCCAAAAAGTTATTTGCTATACTTGAATATCCCTGCAAGGAAAGAAAGAAAAGTTCCCAAACAAACATCAGATTATGTATTTCTGTCAGAAAGAAAAGAGAAGCTACTGTATCATACGCATCTATGACTAAGATGTAATGTCCTGGCATGTAACGCACCACTTCACAGTTAAAGCCCAGACATGCTTGAAGAGCACACAAACACACTTCTAGTTTTTATCTAGCAACTTTGTAATGAAATACACCTTCATATGTAAAAATAAATGCATTGTGCTATGGACAACTCTTGAATAGCTAAGGAATGTTCTGCACCACCTTATTACCATATGCAATTGAAAAGTATGATGGAAACATGAGGGTATAAAGAAACTCTCCACTTTCCTCATACGGGACTGTATTTACTCAAAAGCAACAGACAATCTTTTAGAAGGTAAATAAGAGCTTAAGATCTGTTTTGCCATATTTCAAGTCCTACTGTTTGGTATTCATTCATCTTTTAGTCCCTGTGGCAATAGGTAGGCAGTGAACTGTGAATACTGCCCTACCTAGAGATTAAAAAATTCAAGTGTGTTTAGATTGTTAGTATGAAACATGTTTTGATAAGTCTTTTTATTTTCTTATGCATTCCATGCATTCACAGTAGTTTTATTTCACCCATAACACCAAAAATGAAATGGTTTTGCACATTTAAATCATATTACTAACTTCTAGGTATATGATGCCTGATACAAATCACAGGTATGCAAATAAAAATTTAGAAAATATGACGCTTGCTGTGTTATAACTTAAAAATGTAAAAAATAAGCTATGTTTCTGTTAAGTTGTTTAAATGAATTTCTGGTGATACAGGATACAATCTTGATTAGCAAAAGGAATGAGTAGTTATACAAAGAGGCTTGTCTTTAAGTCACTCATAGTGTGTTTACATACATACCTGGTTACTAAGTTGTGAACATTTGAATCTCTTCCTAGAAGGAAGAAAAACCTTGTCCTCATCAAGGGCTGGGCAGAATTTTTGAACACTTCTGGCTGCTCACACATTGATGCTTCTTGGCCACACTTCCTAACGCAGAATCACATGGTAGTAACTGATTCTCAGCACTTTCAATCCAAGTCACACTAAAACGATGGCAACAGCTTTATGCTGCTCTATCTCCTCCAACATCCCAAAGCTTTCAAAGCAGAAGTCAGTACTCCTTTGTCAAAGAGCTGCCCTAACTTATAAGCAGCTATTTCCTACCCAACATCCTTGGTGAGAACTGGTGCCCACTCCAGGGCACGTGTCTCAGTAAGGCTCTCCCTTTCATGAGATCCAGCACTCTTGGAGTCTGTTGCACTTTACATACTGTCCACCCTAACCTCATAAATATTTATAGAATCATACAATCATAAAACATCTCAAGTAGGAAGGGACTCATAAGGATTGTCGAGTCAAACTCCCTGCTCCTTGCAGGACTACCTAAAACTAAGCCATAGGACTAAGAGTGTTATCCAGATGCTCCTTGAACTCTGACAGGTTTGGTGCCATAACCACTTCCCTGGGGAGCCTGTTCCACTGACTGACCACTCTCTCAGTGAAGAACCTTTTCCTAATGTCCTATCTGGACTTTCCTTGAGGCAGCTTCATCCCATTTCCCCGTGTCCTGTCGCTGGTCATCAGAGAGAGGAGATCTGCACCTCCCCCTCTGCTGCCACCCTTGAGGAAGGTGTAGACTGTGGTGAGGTCACCCCTCAGTCTTCTCTTCTCCAAGTTGAACAAACCAAGTGACCTCAGCCACTCATCATAAGTCTTGCCTTCAAGACCTTTCACCATCTTGGTCACCCTCTTCTGGACACACTCCCTTAGTTTGATGTCCTTCTTGTATTTAAGGTGTGCAAAACTGCACATGGTATTCAAGGTAGGGCTGCATCAGAGATTTTATGAAAGTATACACCTACACACATACACATATATATACATGAGAGATTTTACAAGATTATACACACACACACATATATATGCATACATATATACACCCAGAGAATTATTAAGAGCTTCCAGCTCTTACCAGTTTACTCTAGGTAATGGGAATTGTCCAAGGATACTGTATTATCATGTTTGGAAGGAGAATTGCATTATCATGCATTCCCATCCCATGTTAATCATAGGTATCAGATCCCTGTGAGCTGGCGCGGAAGAGTATCCAATTGATTCAGAAGCATTTGAGACTGACTAGCCATCAAACTCATTTCATCTTCATTAAACAGCTCCTGCCTGACTCACCCTTAGGCATGGCTGGGCAAACCTTACTGTTAAACTCTTGGAGTTTCTCTCTGCTTCAGCCAGCATGGTTGCGAGTTTGGATTGCCTGAGCGCAAGCTGGGAACTCTGTTACAACACTCAGTCTGCCCTCTCTCTTGTTCCCAGTCTTATGGTCCGCTTTTTACTGGTTTTGATCCTTCCTTAGCTCATTTCTGTCTTCTTAGTTTCAACCTTCCTTTCTGTCACTCCTGAGTTTTCCTTTTTTTCCAGCTTCCAGTTCATATTCTTTGAACTGTTTCCTATTCCCTTTTCCTCCCCTTCAGTATAGTTTTGGCTGCTCAGCTTTGGAAACAGAGCTTGCTTTGTAATGATACCAAATTGTCAGCAAAAGGGTTATTGCCAGCAAAGAAGAGACAAATGTTCTACTTTCAGTTACAATACCCAGCCCTAGCTCAGCCCACAAATGGGGACAGCAGGCAAGGCAAGTTAAGTTCTGCACTGGAGCACTCTCCCAGATTTGTTCTTTGTGGTGGGTCTGGTCGGCTCAAGGGGCAGTGGACACTTAAGCCCAATACTAATAAGGCTTCAGATTTTTCACTCTTGCAAATTTTAGAAGCTCGTATGAGCTGCAATGCTCCAACGATTTATAACAGATTAACTGAGTGGATTTGCCAGAGGGGGGCAGTCTCTGATACTCAGACCATGTTCTTCCAAATGTCAAGTCCCTCTTCCAAAGTCTGTAGGTGCCACAGCATTTCAAGCAAAATGGTCTATAAAGCATTTAAGATGGGGAAAGCAATGCTTTTCTTTTGTACTGCTCTGCAAAATAATTAACCATTTTGACCAACACAAAAGGGTTAGCCTGTGATGAATACTAAATATGGTAAAATTTCAACCCTAAAGCTACTGCTTCGTAAAATGTCATATGAATCAACTGTTTTATGAATGCTAAGATATTTTAGTAACAGAGGATACTACCACACCCACCTATAAAGAAACTTCCATCTGATTTTTCTGAGTGTAAAATTTTATGAATATTATAATGACAATCCATCTTTTGTTTTATTTTTAATTCTATTGCTTTCTGTAGATTAAAGATAAACACTGGCCTTGCGGTACCTCACAACAGGGTCCTAGTTCATGACAGGGACTCTCTGGAACTAACAAAACCTGAACCAAAATAATGAGAAATGCCTGCTGTATTCAAACTTCTCTTCCGGTATGGATTACAAAGGAATGTATTATTTGAAGCTTCTCTTTCAGGTTCAAAATACTCAATGTTAATAAAACTTCAGGGCCTGATACCAGGCTCATTTATTTTCCCATGACACGTGCCAGAAAGAAGGAGACTACACATTTCAGCTCTTGGATATCTTTTCAGCTGCTAGGTTTTCCTTTTCAAAGAAAAGAAGCTTCACTGAGCAGTCCCTTAAAAATTTGTGAAGAATGTAAATAAAATGTAATACAAAGCTGCACACTTGCATCTTTTGATGGCTGGCTACAGACCGTATACAGAATATACACTGTTACGTTCACACTCATAGTGTCCATTTTGTAAATAATTCTCAACCGCTTTGAGACTCAAACTGATGTAAGACACTAACATTTGTGGAAACATGAAAGCAATAGTATGATTAATGCACAAACTGGTGTGGATATCCTTTAATTCATAGTAACTGCAGAGTCACTGCTCAGCCATGCGGTAGTTTGACACATGCTCTACTGCCTGTTTGTCAAGCTACACTTACAAGCAAAAGGGATAATTTTTTCAGGTATCTGAAGTTTCAGTTTTAAGTTGTTTTTGTGACATAGAATATATACTTACAGTCGTATTACCTTTTAAATATTTCATATTTTTGTGTTTTGTTTGGATTAAAGTTGAAAGCAGAATATGATGACAACAATAAATTTTGTGCCATTTGGTATCCACTTGAGACACAGTAACACAAAGATCTCACAGAAGACATATCACTAGTTAAACACCAATCTTCTCCTTTATGTTGTAAGTGGATGTTTGCTTTTACAGCTTTAAAGCCCTTGGTTCACATCTAAGCATCAGAAACATTGCTGAGAACTTTAACACGTTCTGAGGAAATTACACATGTATTAACAGAAATCAGAAGTTCAGAAAAATATTTGTTGCATACTGAATGTATTTCTACACGTAGAAGTTCTTCTGAAATTACTAGGTTCCACCCACCTCAGTTTATTCCAAATTTCTAGCCAACTGATGGACCCCACAGATTACATTCTTATAAGTTGTTCTTAATTACCATATGTACCGATTATAATGCCATTCAGAAATAGACCACAATCCATCTTCCTATCATATTTAATGGATTTCTAGAAAACAGTCTAAAAGTACAAAACAGGTGATGAATTACACCAATGCCCTGAACAGCCTTTCCAGCTAAAGTTCTGTCATATTTCCACTATAAAATATCTTCACCTTCTACCTACATCAGGCATAAATTATTAGATGTGTAATTTGTGAATGTTAGCTTTTAAGTAATAAGCATACATTTATACAGCACTTAGCACATTGTAAGATTTAGTCACAAGCAATATCAGTATGAGAAGGATGAATTTTAAAACTCCCCAAAACAACTGTAAGCTGTCAGGTACACTTCCTCACAGCAGCATGTATTTTTCAAGAACTACCTCCATCTATGATGCTGACATTCTTCAGATTTACCAAACATCTTTCCATCTTCCTTACATAACAACTTCCCCCATTTTTGATGTAAGGAGATTAATGCCCGCAAATACAGGACTGAAGCTAAGCTGTACTGAGGTTCCACACGTACATAGGAAATCTGTAGAAATTAAGTAATGCCAAAGTAAGATCATGAGACAGAAGTCTCCATTATTGCTAAAGCATCTGCCATTTATAACATTTTGGGATACAGTCATCTCTTGAAATAACTGGGACCATACATACTTGCCTCGGTTGTAAGCGTACTCATGGGAAAGAAAATTTACAAAACATTCCAATAACTTATAACATTAAATTTTAGTGAGAAAGATTCAAAAGGTAGACAAACTGAAATAATCCAAACAAAAGCCCTACTGCTATAGTTTACTATCATAGATTTATCCTTAGGAACTTAAAAATTTGTCTTGAATTCTGTAGTTTATGTATCGTGGGATTAAGTCAACTGAGGTTTCTGTATTTGAAACTCAAATCTTGGTTAATTAATACACAATAAAAAGGTCAAGTTAACATTTCTGGCTCAGTTGGCCCAGTTAGTACACGTATCTTGCAAAAAAAGGTTATATATGCAGCAGTTACAATCATACGAACATATTGCATTTTCATTAAGAGTAGAATTGATTTTTATAGAACAAGATGCTGGAAAAAACACTAGGATGCTAACATATTAAAAAATCAAAGTAATATATTTACTTAAGTTTTGGTCCATATCCATTCCAGACTCTTCTGTCACAGAAATGGCCCCAAATATGTAGCAAGCATTGGTAAATTAATTTTCAATATTCAGTGTGATATATTGAAGATCATGCAACTAATGTTAGGTTTTTGCGAGACAATAAATGACAGTGTTTAACACATACAGAGTTTAAACCAGGACATGAAGAGCTATAACTTCTGTCTCCCCACATTGCCCTTCCTCCTTCATCCTAGAAACATAATCAACCATGGAACTAGAACAAATTAATTTTATTATGGAACCAGAACAAATTAACATGAGGAATACTATAACCCACTATGTCATTACGCCAGAGGTACAAACCAATTCCTTCTCAAGCAGTTTTGCAAATGTCAGGTTTCTTTTTAACCACATGGACAATTTTAAATTGAAAGTGTCAAAAAGGAAATTACTAAAAAATAAACCATTGCACCCCAGTTTCACATGAAACTAGGTCTATCCATGTGAAACAGGTTTATCACAAATTCTTGTGAGAGGATGAAGATGACTGATAAACTTCAGTGACCAAACTAATTGAAAAAAGATGTCTCAGTCTTGTGATCAGATTTTTTTTGAAAGATTTCTACACACTGCTGTGGCTGATATGTAGGGTGTTTAGGGATGATGAGCCATTTACTTTTGGCATCAGGCTGTTATGGCACATTGCCAGCTATCTCAAGAGAAAACTAAAAATCGAGTACATGAGGTACAGATGGTGTAGCTATTCTTGGGCTACCTTGGAGAACAGTCTGACTCTTCTGAAGTTGTGTCATTCCTTGATATGTTAGAGACTGTGCTAGGAAGCATCTCCATGTGGCCTCTTGAGTTTTTGCCCCTTTCACATTACAAACTACGTAGTAATTTGGCAAACAGCACTACTTAACATGTTATTTTTGACTTTTCCACCTGGACGTACACGTGCATGTCACTCATATTTTCACAAAGGACCACCTAAACAAAATTAACTGCTACTGCACTGAGGATAAGTAAGTATGGACAGCCTATATCATTACAGTCTATACCACTGACTGCAATAGCATTAGCAGTACATACAAAGTTAATGGTAGAAGCTAGTCAAATATATACATCAAAATGCAAGACTAGTAGAAGCAAAATCTCCTGCATATGAGGAATAGACAGGATGCTACCTACAGAACCTCTATATATGTTTTTAAGATAACTGCTGGTGCCAAGCAGCTACCTTCTGTACAGCTAACTTGTGTATTGTACTTGTTTGCTGATAGGCTGCTTAAGTCTTTGTCTTGCTTCCTAGTTCTTTTAGCCGATTCTCTTAATCTTTCCCCACAGCAAGAAACCAAAACATGAGCAATATTCAGAATAATGATTTAGATATTTCCCAGCATATCCTACAGGAAAAAACAGAAAATATTTCTCATATGGAGGTATACAAGTAGCAACTTAAATAGTCTGCATGTGACACAATCAGAATAAGGGATAAAAAATCAGTGGGATGGGTTGGTGTGTTGGGTTTGCGTGGCAAGGTTTTGGTAGCAGGGGGTGGTCTACAGGGGTGGCTTCTGTGAGAAGCTGCCAGAAGCTTCCCCTGGGTCTGATAGAGCCAATGCCAGCCAGCTCCAAGACGGACCTGTCCCTGGCCAAGGCCAAGCCAATCAGCGCCTCTGTGATAACATATTTAAGGAGAAAAAAAAAACCAAGTTAGAGAGAGCTTTTGCAGCCGGAGAGAGGAGTGAGAAGATGTAAGAAACTCTGCAGACACCAAGGGCAGTGCAGATGGAGGGGGAGGAGGAGCTCCAGGCGCCAGAGCAGAGATCCCCCTGCAGCCCATGGTGAAGACCATGGTGAAGCAGGCTGTCCCCCTGCAGCCCATGGAGGAAGGATGAGGGGGTGTAGAGATTCCACCTGCAGCCCGTGGAGGACCCCACGCCGGAGCAGGTGGAGGCACCTGAAGGAGGCTGTGGCCCGTGGGAAGCCCACGCTGGAGCAAGTTCCAGGCCGGACCAGTGGACCCATGCAGAGGGGAGCCCACGCCAGGGCAGGTTTGCTGGCAGGACTTGTGACCCCATGGGGGATCCCACGCTGGAGCAGTTTGCTCCTGCAGGTCTGCACCCCGTGAGAGGGACTCCATGCTGGAGCAGGGGAACGATGAGAGGAGTCCTCCCCCTGAGGATGAAGAAGCGGCAGAAACATGTGCTGAACTGACCGTAACCCCCATTCCCTGTCCCCCTGTGCTGCTGAGGCGGGGGAAGGTTGAAGCCGGGAGCGAAGTTGAGCCTGGGAAGATGGGAGGGGTGGGGGGAGGTGTTTTAAGAGTTGATTTTATTTGTCATTCCTCTACTCTGTTTTGCCTAGTAATAAATCAGATGAATTCCCTCTCTAAGTTCGGTCTGTTTTGCTCGTGACAACAATTAGTGAGTGATCTCTCCCTGTCCTTATCTTGACCCACAAGCGTTTCATTATACCTTTTCTCCCCTGTTTAGTGAATGAGGGGAGTGAGAGAGCGGCTCTGGTGGGCACCTGGCCTCCAGCCAGGGTCAACCCACCACAGTTGGTTGTCTTGGGTAAGCATGATACATACGGGCAAAAAGAAGAATTTTAGCTTGCATAAGAAAGCATAGGTAGAGGTACGTATGTATTTGAGATCACGTGCACATGGAACAAAATATCCAAGGACATAGCTGTGCAAACAAGTTTTAAGATGCTACAGAAAGATAGCCCGGGGGTGACTCTGCATGCAGTGTCCATGCTTGCATGGGTAGGAGGGGAAAGGATTACCTAGTCCATACATATTTTTATTCTAAAAATGCTGTTAGACATTTTTTGTAAAGGATGATGTTATCTTGACAATTTTGCAAAGCTGTATTCCAGTTATGTTCCACACTAAAGTATCTATATATAAATTATAAAGAATATATTTATAAAGAATATTTGATAAGATCTGCATTGAAAACTGTATTACTTGTTGAAAATAACTATCCTCCATTTTATAAAAAATCCACCTGTCACATCAAGAACAATATTCACTGAAACAAAAATCAAGATACAAAATTAATGTGTCAGCTACTGAGTTCAAGACATCTAAGTACAGGCATCTATGTTTTTATCTTTGCTTATTAAC
The DNA here is from genome assembly GCF_028858705.1 of Grus americana. Taxonomy (NCBI): domain Eukaryota; kingdom Metazoa; phylum Chordata; class Aves; order Gruiformes; family Gruidae; genus Grus; species Grus americana. The sequence continues at coordinate 62,406,913 of NC_072891.1, forward strand.
TCTTTCAGCTTCCTTGTACCTCAGATTATAATGTTACTTGAAAACATGCAAGTCAGTAACTGCTCTAGTAGACACACCATTTTTCTCTGCTTTCTGACCTAAGAAGTAAATGTTTCTAGTGCCAGCCCAGTGCTTGGACTGCATTTTATAACAGCAACATTTATAAAGCAAAAAAACAGTCACAAGGAGACAAATCATCTGGAGCTGTGTACGTAACTTGTTTAGATACACTTACTACAAGGTCATTAACAAACAACACCAATAAATAAAGAAGTACCACACATAACTAGTAATATTCTTCTATGTAGCAAATACATTCTTTCAGATAATAGTTAAACTTGCATTTAAAGCCATTTCTGTTCATAGCAGTTGGTACTTCAGTATTTTCCTGAACAAAAATGCTCTCCTCAACTGTGTTTGCAGCTAACAGAAGTAGGACTGTTGACATTGGTTTGTGAACACATTGCATGAAGATATTTAGCTTTAATCATTTTTTTCAACTGCTAAAAAAAATCCTGAAAACAGCTTGTTTTCTTCAATGCCAGATAAATTGCTACCTCAGTATAGATCATTTATTTGTAAGAAAAATGTTTCCTACAATACTAGAAATTGCTCTTTTTCCTTGCTAGTTCAACAAACACTTTTCTACTTGTCTAAATCATAAGGCAGAAATCTGCTGAAGAATCACTGCATGTCTGGAAAACTGTTCCATTCATGGAAGTATCTCATCACAATTACCAGACTGCTTATTTGATAAAATCATCATCCCATTTTTCAATTTAATACATCTGTATTCCCTAGAGAGTATGAGATATTACAGTGATGAAATCAAAACACTGCTGACCAGTTAGGTCACCTTTCCATTTAAGGCTTTGTTTAAGGGGTTTAGGCTTTACCCTAGCATATGCTGTGGCAGCTGTTTGTAAAAAAAAAAAAAAAAAAAAAAATCAACAACAGAATAAAAATTTTTCAACAAAATCTTTTAGGTACTTGAAAAACATTACAAAAAGATTTCATACAAAAGGAAACAGTTAATCAAGTATCTTCTAGTTTTCATGTAGCTGCATAAGATTTCCTTATGAAAGGATTTTTTATTATTTGTGAATATAACACAGAAACATTCCTTTCAAAAACATTGTGATACTAACCAAGAGAAGACTTTGCTCATTATCTACTAGGACTAAAAGATGATATTAAACTACTTTGTTACATACAATGTAGGTCAGACTGGTGCCTTGCAGATGGTGCATGATGTAGTATCGATCCAGAAGGTGCAGGATAGCTCTACAATTCTTTGGGTTTGCCTACCTAGGAAAGCTATAGCAAAATAATTCAGCGTACGAATTTAGTAATTGTACTTTATGCTCCATTAATTCCTTGAGTAGACAATTATCCTGCATCTCAAAGTATGCATAATCAGTCTTGTCCCACACATAGAGAACATAAAGCATTTAAAGCTCCTTGAATAGCACATGGAAAGTACTAGTAACAATAGAGGACATATACTTCCTATTATATAAGTTACAAGAGATATAAATAACCCCAAACATCAAGTTTTTATTCCTTTTTTCTCCTAGGAAGAAGCAGAATAAAGGGAAAAGTGACAGCAGTCAATTTTGGAATCTGTATTTCCCAGTAGGTAACAAGACTGGGAAGACAATTCAAAAGCAGAGTAGAGTATATTACATGTCAAAGTACAATTGCACAATTTAATTTTTTTTAATCATGTCACATTCTATACCTCCTCCTCCTCCCTCCCCTCCTCCACCTTCCTTTAAATACCCCTTGCTTCTTCAAAACTTTTCTCTCAATCTCTGCCTTTACTTCTCCTTAAGGCTTGATTGTATCCTTGTACGGAATCTTATTTTTCGCTAACTCCTTGAGTAGACAGTTATTCTGCACCACAAAACATACATAATTTGTCTTTCCTAGCAGAGGCAGTAGAAGAGAAACCTAGGAAATCGCATCACCCACATGAAGAGAGGCTGAACAGAAGTCAAACATGCAGTAACACTGGGCAGGAATGACCAACCTGACTCAAAAATACTCACAACATGAAGAAAAGACTAGAAACTGAGTAAAATGTTCTACTTTGCACAGACAACCTGGAAATCACAGCAGGCAAGCTTGGATTTTTACATCAAGGCATAGGGACTTCAGAACTGTGCTACCACTGCAATAGATGAGAAGAGATAAAGACCTGAAGAAGAAAAATTTTCAGGGTTCTTCCAATTCCATCACTTACAGCAACCTTATCTTTCAAGTGTAAAAACCACAAGAACTTACTTAATCATTAATTTTGTTACAATTCTGCAGGAAGCCAAAGAGTTACAAAAAGGAGGAGTCTTGGCCTTATAATTAATGCAGATCTTTGCAGGAAATAACAGATGTCAGTTTCCAAGACAATAGAGAAACACTTAGGCAGGATGGATGATTGGTTTTGTGCCTGTATAGTGTAGCTGACATCTGGGACTATGAAAATAGTATTTTCTAGGTATAAAATATCATGGTCTTTCTCATGAAAACTGTCTGCTTCTTTATATTGTATGTTCTAATGCTTACTTATTTTGCTGGCTGAGAGGCATTTCATAAGCTCCAAATAATTCTAGTTATCTATGATATCCAAAAGCAAAACTTCTTGAAGCCAATTTCTACAAAGCAGAGAAAATAAATCCCTCTGCTGCTCGTATTTTTCAGTCCTGGTGACTCCTCTCTGACTAACGCATTTGCAAAGCTTCTTACATTAGGCTGTGTCCATTTTTCTTTCTGAAGCAGTGACTCTGCAGGTCAGCTTGTCTAATTTGGACTCCAAAGCAGACATGCATTTTGTGCATAATTTTCCCTGTATATTTGCTGCCAGACAGTTTGAGCCTTACCTGTGCCTACAGGACAGAAAAGATGTCTCCTGGACCTTAATAGCTAGAGAATTATTTCCCAGGTTCCTTTCAATGGAGAGAGTTTTTCCTAATATTTCACATCTTCCTGTACTAAGTTTTCTGCTGTTCATGAATCAAGCTAGAAAGAAGCTTTTAGTACTCTATTTAAACTATTAGAGTAACATCAATTTGTGAGCTTTGTGGTTCGCACCACTTTTATATCCATTTTTAATTTTCAATCTTAATTTTCCATTTAAAATGTCACTCTGACTACTTATAGTTTATAAGAGCAATCTGTACTTTAATAATTACATAAACCAACTTATTATGTATATTATGTATCCCTACCACAAATGCAGTAATTTTCCCCACCTAACTAGTTTTATGTAATTTTAGCCTGTCCTTTCTTCAGTAAGAACAATGAATTGGTGCCAAAGATTCTAGACAGAGCAACAAATATTTTATCAATCAATATTGCTCTCTTGGTGCTCAGATGCCATTTGGATAGACAGAGTGTTTAAAAACGTCTGTTAGCTAATTCCACTTTTAAACTGACAATCCTGATATTCACAAGAAGTTCACAAAACAGCTTTCAAATGCTGGATGACACAAACAATATTTCTGAAATCTGCTTAAAAGTTGTATGCCCAAGAGTTATTGCAGAACTCAAAAATACTGTATCTAGTTTTAACCAGATTACTGATTTGCTAGTCACAAAATACACATGTAAAATATTTAAGTCAGAACTATGTACCTTTTATTCTACTGCTGTTTGCAAACAGAAACAGAACCCAACTTCAGATGTATTCTGTCCTCACTATCACAGCTAAAATGTGAGAGTATTTGTTTTGCTTGCTCCTACACTAAGAGGTAAGATGGAAAAGGTAAATCTAAGTACCATATATTGAAAGTTGAAATTAGACATGAGCATGGAGCTGGAAAGAACAACTTAAAAAACTAAGTTTCTTTCTCATCACAGAGAAGCAATTTTTGAATAGGGGATTCTTCTGCTTCAAGAACAAATTACAACTGAGGGCACAGGGCATATCTGAAGAACAAGTGGTTTAAATCTATAAAACCTAAGACAATTTTCTGCAAATATGCAGGTAACAATGGCAAATTAGAGAAACTGTAATTTGAAAACAACAACAAAAGCAACAACAGAAAGGCAGCAGAAATGCTTACTCTCTAAACTACCTACTTGCTAAACTAGAATGTGTGGTAAAGCTGATGTTTGTAATGCCACTGTAAACTGAAAACAGAGACAGACATCTATTATAACTTCCAGTCTAAGGATATAAAGACAGTAGAGATTCTTCATATCTAGCCACACACACAAAGTAACTTATTAAAATGCTGAGCAGGCCTAAAGTGGAAGAGTAGCTAAAGAGTTTATGAATGTAAATGGCTGAATTTACAATAGTCATGAAGAATGAAAAAAACCTAAGAAAAGCATCTGACTTTCAGTAAATTCCCCGATTTTCTTGAGGGTCTCACCTCAGAGCCCAGCTTCCCCTGGCTGAAACTACATCCTAACTCCATATGGGCCAGTCAAACTGCTAAGGCAATCCAATCCCTGGATCTCTCTTCTCCTCCATTATTCCCAATGGCCACCAGCACCTATTAGTGGCTTCTAGATAAGCCTGCTATCTTGCTTGGCCCTTCAGAGAAAGGGTGATTTTGCTCTTAACTTTGGAAGAGACTGAAAATACCTATGCTGCACTTATGAAAACATTAGGAGAGTGAAAATAGGATAGATCTAGGTGAGAGGGCACCTGCAGTGGCATTCCTTATATAAGATGACTGAAATTCAACAATACATATCCAAAAGTTGCAGTGGCCAAAGTTAATACTTGGATTATTTTTTTTTTTCCCCCCCAAACATTCTGGAACATAGCAGTGAAGGCTGATGTGTCCAAAACAGATCAAGGTTGCCTTCAGACCATCAACAGAGTTGAGACTTACCATAAACTGTGTTCAGATCAGCAGAATTTGATAATGTATTATATAATCAGTTAAAACTCTGAAAAGCAGAGAGAATCTTTTCTGATTTCCAGAACAGATCAAGGTTCCAGCTGACAGAAAAAAATCCAAGGATTTTTTCCCTAAACCATGGCTGCACGTTATTGCTGTGACTGATTGTTTTTATTTTGAATTCTTTTGCTTTTATTCCCATCCATCTAAAGCTGCTTTTATTCCCTATGTGATATCATCAGATGTTCAAGATTTAAAGTCTATGTCAGCAAAAAAACCCAACAAGGCTTTCCATCTTTAACAACTGATGTGCACCAACTCTCATTCAACAAAAGACCTGTCAGTAGCTCCATTATCAAGTACAGTAATAAGCTTAACTTTCTGTGTGTAGTTCTAAGCCACTTCCCATAGGAAATACACAAATGCTTCTTTGTTTAATCTTGATTCAAGATTATGGACTATCTGCAAACTGCGAGGTGCTTCAAAATCTCTAGTACTGGAATCTTTGGTAATCAGATGACTGAAAATACACAAAGTTGCAACTATGATGGTTAGAGAATCATGAGCATCTTACATAAGAACCAGACCATAGATGTATGGATAGGTAATTTCACCGATCTAAAGAAAGAGCTATGTGAACCTATACTAAAAAACTGTTACGGGGTTTCTGTACGTTATCTGAAACTATTAATTTTTCCATACGATCCATATAACTAATTAAATCTCCATGAACTGGGGAACTGGGTTCTTGTGTGATGGGTTGTATCATTAATCCCCATAGATTTCAGAATTATCTTAATTTTTTTTAAATACCACAGTGCAGTTAGATACCTCAAAGAGATTCAGGCACTTTGTAAATCTGAAACACGTTTTGTGCTTGCACATTTCATGCATATTTCTCACAATTGTTTATAATTCACGTATTGTTATTTCTTTGTTTGGCACTAGCAGCAATATTTACAATTGCATGAACAGAGGTAACTATAAGAGGGCACGCCCAATTTATACAGTCCATTTCCCTTCCATTAGAGACCTTGCTCTTCCTAAAATCAAATTAAATTTTATTATATATTAGCAGAAAGTAATCAAATTGTACTTTATTTTACCAGAAGGACTACATTGTTGACCTTTTCGTTTTGATTAAAAAGTAACAGGAATGGATGTGAAGAAATTCACCAGTAATGTACTTGACTTACAAAATGTTCAACTGCATTATAAATAAGTCAAATATGTAAAAAAGTTATTTTAAACTACTATTTAATCTTCTTTTCCCTTAAAGACATCATTGAAAGATGTGTGCTATTTCTGTACTCTCAAGGCAATTTTTCAATTATGATTATATAAGAAACAAATATAAAGAATGAACATTCATTCAAGGTATTTTTTCTGTGTGCATATTTATACATGCATGTGCAATTACGGTTAAACACATACATGTGCAAACACATGGCTGTTGGCAAAACCCCCTATCTAAGGTCACAGAAAGATTTTGTGCAGATAAAAAGCCAATGTATCTTTTAGCCTCTTTTACAAAACCCGTGCAAAACCTCACTGGTCATAAATCATAGCTTATAAGAAAATATGGATTGCAGGGGGAATAGAGACCTCAGTGAATTAGGTTTCTTTCAGTTTGCAGTCTCTATTAGTTTCAAAGTGTACTGGTATTTTTATTAACTAAAGGACAAAATATATTTCTTTTTTTCTTCTTTTTCCTTCATAATAACATTTGATCAGAATGGTTTCTTAATCCTCCTCCTTTAATTATCTGACAAGAACACAGCATGGTAGAGAAAACAAGTTCTGTTTATATAAAATACAACTAGGAAAAATAAAGAACTGAACTACTGAAGAGAAACAAAAGATATCACTTAAGTAGCCAAAGTGAAATCTGTGGGTATTATAATTTCTTTCAGTGACAGACAAAAGCATCACTTCAAGGATTTATAGGCAAAAAATGCATACTTCAATCCAAGATTTGGATCAAGTAAGTATATGGGTTAGTAGCTGCTGAAAGTATCACCCTAAATAAAGTACCTCTTTTTCACTGAAAATTCCCTATCAACATGTTTTTCCACTTTCTCAGCATATACAAGAACTGCCCTGATCTAAACAGTCCTGTGTGGATCCAGAAAGAAAGAACAAAGTCCTCCATGGAGTCATTCCAGTACAGGGACTCAAAGAACTCTTTATATGTGCCAGCACCACCAAGTTCAACACAAAACACACCAGTCACCATCATTCTGATCAATGAATGTGAAGTAACTAAAATGCACAAATCAAAGAAAAGGGAGTGAAATTTTAAATATGTTACTGTACTCGTTTTTCCTTAAAAATGTTGGGGCTACATATAGTGTCATCTTTTCACCTGCCCATCTGAGGTACCCAAAAATCTGATGGATACCACGTTCCCAGTCAGCAGGTCTGGGTTACTCTATGTGAACCAAGTTCCCAAAACTTAGGTAAAGCAATGCCACCTCAGGACATCATTAGGTGTGACTCAGACTCCCCAAGTTTGGGTCTGGAAATAGCATCCAAACTCTGTTATACTGTTTTTGTTCCTCCTTAAAATTAATCAGAAAAACTGATACAGTAAGTCAGACAACAAGTTTTATGGTGGTAGAAGAAAAGAAAAAGAACCAACTGTAGGCTAACAGTAAAGGTTACATTCCACTGCTATTTTCCACTTCATTAGTCAAAAGGGGTACAAACCTCACCTTCTAGGGAAATAGCAGGGATTCAGATGAAAAGTGAGAGGAGTATAGGAGATACACAATAAACATAATTTGGGATTTGTTGCACTAGAACAGCAACTGGTTTCATTATGTTATGTGTCCTTTTACTACGCAGCACCCTTTATGCACTATGATCTCTCTTTCACTTCATAACAGAGATGCTACCAGCAGAACTAGTAGGTCAGGATGTTAGAGAACTTTAACATGTATTGCTGCTCAAATACAAGTTTTCTTCATTGTGTTTGCTTTCAAAACAAAAAAGAACTTGTGGTTTACCAGCATGAAAATGTAGCAATAACCGAGCAGCCAAAATAAGCTTTTCCTTTTTTTTCCCAATATCCACACTAGTTTAAAACAAAACTATAGGCTACACTGTCACTGACTTCTACGGATATTTCAAGGTAACTGCAAAAAGAAAACAAATACAATTAATTCACAAGGCATTTGTTATTTTTTCTCTCTAAATAATAAATTAAAAGGAAATAGTGAAAAAAGTGCTCATGGCCTAAGGAAAAATTCAATGTGATAAATATGCAGCATAAAAAGCTCCTGATAGGAAAAGCCATTGGTTGGCTAACAAAAAAATAGAATGTTCTTTTTATGACTACTTGTTCACATTTGTTCATTTCCAATTTCATTAAGTTCCATGTTCATTTAATATGCAAGAATAACACTCATTTCTTCTTCCCACAAATACAATACTGTGGTAAGATCTGAGTTGTATTGGTGGTTATGAAAAAGATAGAACCAAAGTTAATTCACGAGCTCATCAAAAGATCTGACGAGGTCAATGACCACACAGTGTGGTCTGTGAGGTTTAGGTTGGACATTAGGAAAAAAAAAATAATCTTTGGGAGTGTAAGTATAGCACTGAAACATTGTTCAGAGATGTGGTGGAACCTCCTTCCCTGGAGGTTGTCAAGAAATAGCCAGGCAGAGCCAGAATGGACCTGATCTAGGGCTGGTGACAGCCCTACCCTGAGAGCAAGGCTGGTCTGAAGGCAACCTTGATCTGTTTTGGACACATCAGCCTTCACTGCTATGTTCCAGAATGTTTGGGGGAAAAAAAGAAAAAAAGACTTGCAGAAGTCCCTTTCAACCAAAATTTCTATGATTTTTTGATCACACCATATAAATAGTCTGGCTAATGTTCATGTTCAATCCCTAATGCAGCAACACCTAGGTCTTAAAAAAATTCTTATGAACCATAAACAAGCTAAGGAACAATTCTAATTTCATCCTTAACATTTTTGTTTCCTGGTTGCTTGGTAAACTTAAAGAGAATAGTTTTTTAAACAGCAAGTAGTTATTCTAGGATGTTTTCTTTGTATGTGAGTGAGTAGGCAACTTGAGATACCTGGCAGATGCTTAAATTGAGAAAATCCTTTCCTTTAAGTTGCATTAACTCAGGTACTTGAAAAATAAGATGCATGAACTAATCACTTATTTAAGACAACACTGGTAAGGAACTGTGAACTGCTAGCACTGTTGACAAGTTGGTGTTCATTAGCATGTAAGTTGGTACAAATAAATTCTATTTAAAAAGTTTAAAAACCCAAAAAACCCCAGTGAACTGGACAAAAAGTATTAATAGCTTCAGATTACTGAAAAGTTTTAGAAGTTTGTTAAACTGCATCATTATATCTAGCTAATAACATTCAAATATTCCCAATATTTGTATTCTTTTTTAAAGTAACTAAACAGGTTGACTTCATGGAAGTTACTTCATTTATCAGTTACAAAAGATGTATAAAAAATTAACAGAAGAATCCAATTTGCATATTTTAAAAAAATCATATATAGTAAATTTGCTTTCTTATATTATTCAAGAATTCCCTTTATCCACTTTTATTCCTCTCTCTTTGTACTAACAACCTTGTACTTATATATTTTGGATATATTTTACTATGCTTCTGTAGTAGGCATCTTGTAATTAAAGGTAATATGTTTCAGTATGTACAGTTAAAAATTAGGGGTGATGGCACTAAGACAAAGAGAGACAAATAAAGCAATCTTTTTGTCTAAGTGTTTTGGAAAGATACTTGACATTTCAAAAGCTACAATGATACCACTTGACTTATGAGGAACTAAAATACATAACTTAAAAGCTACTTTGAGACTAATTTTTTATAGAAAACTCTTCAAATCGTCTGAAGTTGACCAAACTAAAATTTTTATGTCAATTTATTAATTTTTGAAAGCACAATGATTACTGGCCTTTCAGATTATTTATGAAATGAATCACGTCCCCTATATCAGTGACAGAACTGTTTCTACGCTCTGTTGTACTGTGGTGTGGAAAGAGTTTACAGTTTACAAAGACAACATTAACTTTTTATATTTCATTACAAAGGTAAAAATCAAATGTTTTTGTCACAGCAAAACTAATTTGGAATCACCACAATTAAAGGAATGCAGAGTAGAAGTGCTACTCATTTCACTTCATTACCTAACATAAAATACATTTTGGCTGCATAGTCTGTTCTTAGACGAGTTGATAAAACCTCATGTTATTAGAATTTTTGCTGTTGATTCATAATCCATGTTTCACATGAATATGAATAAAAAAAATTATACAGTCCCTACTTTTTGATATTGAAATATTGGGCCACAGATGCCATACTTAAGCATAACTGATCTATTTATGTACATACATAACAAGGACTCGGTAATACGCCACAAGGCAGAGATGTAATAGATTTAGAATTTGATTCTCCTTTCCTTTCTTAAAAACATTTAAATATTGAACTGTTTTAATTAAGCATTTTTATTTTTTATTAAAAAAAGTAAGGCTCTAAAGCAATACTTCTCATATTACTGTGATATTAGCCATTTGGTTTTATTTCTGTTCTAGTGAACTACATCAATATCTCAACCAGTATTTTTTCAGGCACCCAAAGAAAAAAAATGTTTCTAGGTATTCAGTCTCTTAATGCAATCTCTGAGACTACAGAAATTATTAAAAGAATCTCCCACCCCCCCCGCCCCTTACATTTGGGCATTCAAAGTATTTGCATTATTAGTACCTCCATGAAATACTTCATATATTTTTTAAGGCAGGTTGACAGTCAGGTTATGGTCAAAATGAGACTTCCCTTCAGTAATATGAGTATTACTGGAATTCAACAGCTAGGCAGGAGAAGTTACAAAGTAGAATACAGAAAGGCAATCCTAACACCAAAAAATAATATTTTTAAAGATTTAACTTAGTTCGAGTAATTATGTTGAAACAACTATATTACTTGCCAAGAAGTTTAAACAACAGTTATCATATATAAGCACTCTGAATGGAAATCTCCCTTATGGATGCTGCCTAAATAAAACAATCATTTTTATTTAGGCAACACTGAACTAACATACTAATTTTAAAATGTAGTTAGTTAAAAGATATTTTACAGTGCATTCAAAAGGGGATCATAAAACTGGCTTCTAGATTTTAGAAGAAATAAATTGCAACTAAAAATTAGAATAGCCACTTTAAAACATGGTGCAACTCTTGTATGATTACATATATCAATCAGAGTTTTGTGTAACTGATTAAATGGAAAAACACTTGGTAATTTTTTTTTCCTTTTTGAGTTTTCTCTCACTTAAGAAAAATACAAATGCTGCTTTTAAATTTAGAATTATGAGAGTGATCCTTAAATAATCCCAACTGAGAATAATACTAGGTTTTATAAGAATAATTTTAAATATAGCTAATGTATGGATTTTTTGGAGTATAATAGAAATCACTACTTAAGAAATAAAGTGGTTTAGGGGCAAATTTTAAATGAATTCAAAAGTTCCATGAATTGAATATATAACTGGACTACAGCAACAGTATGTTAATACAAGTCATTATTGATGTTAGTCAGAAAATTCTAAGTTTTAAACATTTAAATTAAATTGTATTCTAACGAAGCCAGAAATAGATTCATGTTAAATAAAAGTTCCACACTTGTTTTTATCAAGTACATCTGCTTCTAACTGCAAATAAAATGTTCTGTTGGGAACGGTATTCTCCATTGCAGTGTGAAATTAACAATACTGTTTGAAATGAAAGATAAGACAAAATTGTAAAATGGCAATACATTTCTTTGTTAGTGTCCTGGTTTCAGCTGAGAGGGTTAATTTTCTTCACAGTAGCTCGTATGGGGCTGTGTTTTGGATTTGTGCTGGAAACAGCATTGATAATACAGGAATGTTTTTGTTATGTGGACCTGCTCCTGCTGAGCAGGGCTTAGACAGAGCCAAGGCCTTTTCCGCTTCTCGCACTGCCCTGCCAGCGGGATGGCTGGGGGTGCACAAGGAGTTGAGAGGGGACACAGACAGGAGAGGTGACCCAAACTGACCAAAGGGGGAATTCCATACCATGTGACATCATGCTCAGCATAAAAGGGGGGGCTATCCGGGGAGGGGTGGCAGCAGCTCCAGGACGCGTGGCTCGGGGACAGTCCGGTTTCGGGACAGGTCTGAGCGTGCAGTCTGAGTTGTACGGTCCTTGGGTGAGAAACTGCATTGTGTATCACCAGTTTCGTATACTCTGTTAAGTACTGTTTTGTTTTGTTCTGTTTTGTCTTCCCCTCTCCCTTTGCTATCCCAGTAAACTGTCCTTATACCAACCCACCAGGTCTTGCCTTTTCCTTCCCATTCTCCTCCCCATCCCACCGCGGGGGTGGGAAGGAGGAGGCGGGGGGGGGGGGGGGCGGAGAGTGAGTGGCTGCGTGGTGCTCAGCTGCCGGCTGGGGCTAAATCACGACAGATAGTTTGGTGTGGTTTATCAAAATAAAATTGCAACGACCTTAGTGTTCACAATATGATCATAATTACATAGTTTACATGTAATAATTTATTTGCACTTTAAATCAGTCGAGCCTGCAAACAACAGGTTTTTAGATACAGTAATTTCAAAAATATTTTTGCTGTGCGGTAGCTCACTGAAGAGGCACCTCACACACTGTTTTCAATATAGGGGTTAACATGTGCACTGAAGGAATAAACCTATATGTTATTTTTTAAAGGTCATATAAAACAGGAAATGCAAATATCTCAAGGGAACAGAAGCTGGGTCCTGGGTCAAATGAAAGTTCAGTATTACAATATAGTTTCCTAACACAGTAAATACAGCAAATGAATAAACAAGAACCCGAAAATATATTTCTGGAAACATAAGCAGAGGTTGTGGCTATTTCAATTTTTGTTAAATCAGAAATGTGTGTTTTTGTGCTCAGAAATTAAGTGCATTTTTTCCAAAGATTAACTAAAATACCTCTCTTTAGAGATAAAAAAGCACAAAATTAAGCTTTCTATTATGATTGATAAACTACTGCCAAGTTTGTCACCAAAGAATCAAAATAACAACCCAAATCACTAAGTTTTCCACAGAAGAAATTAAATTAAAACAAAATTACCTGTGGATCTCTCTACAAGAGAAACCAAGCCTGAAGTACAACACATCTCCATTTTCCATGTTTAGAACAATCAAGTGGGAACAAACTGTGTACAAATCATAGGCTTCTGCTCTGTTCATCTTGATGATTCAAAAGTGCATCTTCATTCAGCTTCTTCCAACTGGCTATTATGCAACATTATTTTTAAGGGTACAGGTTAAGGGGGACAACCCACCTTCTAGTATGACAAAAAATAGTTTGGAAGTTTGTCTCATCTCATCGCTCAAAGAGAAAATCCTCTGTTATGTACTGTAGGACGAAGGATTTACAACTATCTGTTATTTGTGTAATATGCTATTGCAGTAATTTATCTCACTGTATAGGTCTTGAAGATGCACGGTGGTATCTCAGATCAGCTTTTAAAGAAAACTGCATGGAATTTTTGCGACATTGGGAATACTGATAAAACTTACACAAAGAAAATTTGGGTTTTGATAGGTATGAATTATATATGGTACTGACAGATTGTTCAAGGGCTCTCTTCTGCTTCAGGGATTACTTTTGATAAAGTTTTAATTTAACTTTTCCTTCTAACAATTTCTACTGAAAACTCCAGACAGGTGACTAAAATTATCTATTCACTCCTTGAACATTTTTAACAGAACTAAAGAAGATGTCCTCTGATAGGGTTCTAATCCCAAAATACATGAGTATACAGCTATCTTTCCTCACATTAGCAATTCTCTTGGTTTCAATGTCAACAGGATCCCTTATGGGAATAAAATTAGGTGTCAATACATGCAAGGCTGCATAGGAACAACTACTCCAAACTCAAACAACAATATAAAAGGAATATAAAAAATCAGAACAAACGAGTTGAAAAAATCTCCTTATGAAAGCTCTGTACTCTATAATTTTTTCTCCTAGAGGGAAAAGTACAGAGGTTCTGAAATACATGAAAAGACTCAAAATCTTCACTCTGCACATTCCAACATAAACAGTAATGCCATTTAAATGGAGGAAGGGATAGTCAGTTACACTGTGTATTGCTGCTTTGTTAAACTACATAAAACTCTAATTCACCTCTATCGCTAGAATAAGCTTTCACTGTTCCTTACAATTACCAGAGTTTCTATAGAAATATTTGCTTCAGAATTCTGAAAGAATGAACATTTCAATATAAAAGCAAACAAACCCACTTTACTAGCTGCTAAAGATTTTGTCAAAGGAAGTATGTATCATTAATGCATACAACAGGGTACGGGTACAGATCTCTTACCACCTACTTATTCTTCAGATAATTATTTTTACAGTCTACTGGAGTTACAGTTGCAGCCTATCCACAGAAAAGGAACCTTAAAACTAAGCAAAGAACCTCAGAATGTGGCACTAAACATCAACAATCCTGCTGATTTACTTCAGTGAGCTGAAGTTTCTGAATAATTATAAGTACAGAACAAAAAGTAGAGAGAAAATGCTTTTACAGAAATTAATTAAAAATAAGTTTATAAGAAAGCAATATATAGATACTATTTTTCTTTCATATGCATATAGCAATAAATATATAAAGTAAATCATATAATACCACCATTTTATACATACATAAACATACATATATATGTTAAATATATAACCACTACAGAAGATAACAGAAGCCCTGGTCCTTAAAAGATTATCTGTACACTTACCTACAAGCATAAACATAGTTCTCAGTGTGATCACTGTTTGCATGCATTGGGTTATTAAAAGAGTACAAAAGAGAAAGAAATACACACAGGATAAGAAAACATAATAGGGGAAAGATTGATTCTGAGAAGAAGGAAAACTCGGAACTCAACATAGCAGCAATTCAAAATAGTTTTGAAAGAGAAAATGAAAGCTATATTTCTTTAAATGATATAAATTAAGGAAGAGATTGCAAACCAGTAATGTATGAAGATGAAATCTTTTTAACTCAAAAATGCATTTACTATCATCTGTTTAATTCTGTCTATCCATAAGTGTTGCATTTATCCCACAAAAATGTATTTCCCTTCTGAGTAATACTGTACAAAAGACATGGTGTTTTAAAAATAATTTTAAAAAGCTAAAATTAGGAAAGAAATAGTTTTAGTGAGATCAAGCATTAGACTTGCTAATCAAAGTGAGAAGCAGAAACGAAACATTCTTTTGTGAGGAAATACGCACAGTATGCTTATTCTTTATGATTTACATGACAAATGCTAAATATTAGAGAGAAAACTCAAGCTACTCTCACGGGATTTATCTGTGTTATTCAGTAGGAAGACCTGATCCCCTGATAATTAAAACATTCTATTTTAAAATAGACAGCATATGTACCCTAAATTTTAAAACATTAAAGTTTAACAGCCTCTCGGAAAACTATTTTAACATTGTTAGTTGTATCTCACTTCTCAGAAAAGAATCCATAATCCAATTGTGAAGAAAAAAATGCAACTTAGAATTATGTTTTGTCTTGTGACAGTTGGACTTGACTCAGTGCATATATTATCTAATTCCTCCAGACATCTACTTGTAACAGCTATGCCCGATCTATAACATTTTAAAATAAAAACTATATAATCCAAGTATAGTTTGCTGAAACTAATTTTTTGCTTCAGCAAACATCCTCATAGAAGAAAAACCTTTTAAAAAAAATCATGTGTCCTCAGAGACACTAAATATATCAATAAATAGTGAAAGAGGCAATATGAAAAAGGAATACTAACAATTTTAGAAAACAAAAAGGCTACATATTTAGAGCGGTCTTTTTCAATATTCAGAATTCTAAAGGTATCAGCAAAATACCACCGTTCATCTCAGGTCCTTGTGCCAAGCATTTCACCTTAAAAGCTTTATGCAATTACTCTACAGCTAGAAATAGAGACTTTTTAAGTTAGGCAAAATCCAGAACTAATAGGTAATGGAAATTCTCCAAGACAGCTATCGAGACAACTGCCATATTCTGCAGGTTGCTTGACAGGAATCGTTATGAGATAAACATATTCCCCAAAATGTGCTAACCGCACTCAATTAATGACAGTTTGGGTACTTTGATTTTTCAGAAATTTCTTAAGTGATTTATCACCGCACGGCTGTACAAAGTGCTGATTTTCAACACTCCCTTCCAAACTTTTTTCAAAAGTTGTGTTTTGGGTTTTTTTGGGGGGTGAATGGTGGTGTCTGGCTTGGTTTGGGGTTTTTTGTTTTTCTTTTTTCTCTTCGTAGAAGCCCACAATTTAAAGCTTGCCTTGAAATGACTTTCTGCTCATACAGACAAAAAACACTGGTCTGACTACTTTTCTAAAGTGGAAGTAAAGCATTAGAGACTTTTATCCTTTACTACTGGTAAGAATGCGTTTTTTAGTAATTCTTAGTAAATTTACACTTAACACTACTGCAAGCTCAGACCTTAAAACATCTAGTCCTGTTTTACAGGCTAGTTTCATCAAATCTTTTCATCTTTGAACACAAAATCTCACTTTTGTGTTTCAGAGTGAATAGCACTCTGCACCATTACAAACTTTATAAATAATAATTTACTTAAAACAAACTCCCAGCACTAAGGATATCAATAAAATCCAGAACTAGAGCATAAAATTGAAAAGACAGTTACACAATTCTCTGTGTGCTTGCTGCCCTAGCTCACCGCTCTACATCTTCACATCAACCTAATTCATTTGACACACAGTCTCCCCACAGTTGAGAAAGCCTAGCTTTCTTAATAGTTCTTAGTAAAAGCTTAAATACAAAATCTCCTATGTTTAAGTAAAGTTAAGATTGTGACAAAAGGCAGGAAATTCAAAGATAACACTGACAATCCATGTTTAATTCATGACTGTTTAACAAAAGGGTAAAATGATACGAAGAACTGATGGCAGCTTTAACTTCACTCTGCCTCTGTTCTTAGGCAAACAGGTGTTTATCTCAAAGATTATACTAATTTAGTCTCTCCTGTCAATCTAGGTAAACTCTGGTGATTATTTAGCATTTAACAATGTGCTGGATGTAAAGAAACTGTTAAACTCATTTTC
Source organism: Grus americana (assembly GCF_028858705.1). NCBI lineage: Eukaryota > Metazoa > Chordata > Aves > Gruiformes > Gruidae > Grus > Grus americana. The sequence continues at coordinate 62,423,901 of NC_072891.1, forward strand.
AGCATCCTAGCATGTTACACTGTAACAAACATAATTCATTAAAAATGGAATTTTTGAAAATTACACTGGACAAACATAAAGATAAAATTCTATAAATTTTTCAGACGTAAACAAAATGTACTTTTTTGTATACAAAAAATTAACTATTTTGTAATGTAACATGAAGTACAGCAAGATATTCTTTTTTTTTCTCACAAGTTAACTCTTAAGATGTACACATCAATTCCTCTTTGAATCCTCTTCTGTCTTTTTCTATAAAATAACAAATCATTTTCTGGGCAGCAAAATGTCACAGAAAGTCATGCTACAGTATCAGGGCATAGGGGGTTTTAATTAATGTTTTAGGTTTCAAAATTTAGCATTTTAGTGTGTTTTAAAAATACTAATTGCATATAGGCATGTATTTCTGGTAGTTTTGCATAATGTCTTCTTGTAGAAATCAGAAAACAAAAGAATGAAATTAATAAAATGATGAAGTTCACACTTCACAGTCTTTGCTAGAGTACATGAAATTATCTCACAGGTATATACCTACAGCATTAATTGCAGGGCAATTAATAACAGGTTTTGCAGTAATTATTTTATTTACTGCAATTATTACTTATTTTATGTCTGAAATGATTACAAATTTTATTGGAAATTAGCATTACTACTTATTTTTTTCCAGTTGAATTGCTAAGCAATTATGATCTTGTCCCAGAGGTCAAACTCTGCTAACTGCAGTAGCATCAAAAATTGTTGTTGAACAGTTTCAAAGAGGGCTTTTAAAATCCTGCATCTGTACTCCATCAAGCTGCAAAAAATCTGGTTAGCAGCTCTAGGTATGTTTTAAAAACCCAGTGAAAACGTGTACAGTTACCATTTAAAATTGGCATCAATATTTTCAATTCCAAAGCAAGGACATTCATGTGTTTCACCCTCAAGGTTATCAAACAAAAAAAGCACAGTTGCATAGGGCTGTATGCTCCGACGCGCTCACAGAGCTTCAGACACTACTTACTTGCTTCTTGGTGGAGCCTGAACAACTATGCATGTGAAGTTGTAAGTCTTGGTAAGACCACAGGAGACCACCTGAATGAAGTCAGGCACATACTTCTCAGCTGATTTCCTCTACTTCCCACAAATAGAAAGATGCAGAAGGCATAAGAACTTGGAAAGCCTCTGAGGAAAAGAACGGCTGCTCTTTTCCCATTGCAGAAGAGAAGCAGCTTCTTTGATAAAGGAAGTTCAACAACAAACTGAGCTCGCAGCACTGTAAGGAGCTCACTTTTTTAACTTAACAGCATCACAAACAAATGTAGGAAGGTCTTCCACTGAAGTACTAGGAAATAAATGAAAAAGGAAGAAAGAAAAAGGGAGAAGCCTGGCTCCACCCTGCAACACTCTTGTTAACCTAATTAATATTCATTTGCTATCACATTTTCAATCTAAGGCAAAGTTTTGACTTCCTTACAAAGCATAAATTATGCTTATAAAGTCTACTTTGCTACAGTTTACTTTGCATTTTCAGCTCAGGTATCACAAGCAGATGAATATATTTGTCAGGCTGGCATGCTGTGATATGCTGAAGATTATAATGACAATCAATTAGTCTTAATAATGTATCAAAAATCAGTCAGTATCACAGCTGTTTTGCTGGATGTCTTACTGCTCCTTATTAGCATAGACAAATTTTTAAGTGAATACTAAACCCTAGTATCAACACCATCAACTGAAAACGTTCTCAAAGTCCCAGTAACTGACTGCAATAATGTTGAATGACTACAGAATCCAACACATTAGTGAGAGATGAGCCATAGTACACAGAAGTCAATAGAAGCTCAGGTTGGATGACTGATTGCTAATCATCCAAACTATACATATATTCTCCGTTCATTCATTCTATAAAACACACTTCCCACTTTTCATCATCCAAGCCATGGATGCTTCCTCTTCTCTCTCTCCATTCTTTCATAAGCAAGACTTTCCTTATCCTCAGTTTCTTTTCTTCAGTTTCACAGTGTGTGTTTCCCTACTTTTGGCAGTAATCCTGTTTTCCTCTCAATAACTACAGCCACTGAAGGGTGAAATCAGTTCAAGAAATGGTTGATCTTCAAGATGTGGATTCCATTATTCTCACAATAGTTCTTTCTATGTGGGTAGTGGGAATCAGAAGGGACAAAAGTACAGCTAGTAGATCTGTAATACACAAATGGACAGTCTCACTTCCAACTGAGGTCCTGCACCATAGTAGTGAAAAGAAGCACCTTCATTGTCACTTTATGTTCTACAGACAATTCCCCTCCCTGAATTTCCAGCAGACAGTTCCTATTTCACAAATTCACAAATTCATCTTGGCCAAGTGGTATCAAGCCAAGAAAATCTGTTTTCAACTTGGGCAAGATCTGTTCTGCACATGGAAGTACAAACAACTGCAGACCAGAGAAAATGGTGGTATAGGTCCACGCTGCCCCTCCTCTGCCATGTCCCAGAACTCCCACAAGTGCTACAGCTGTATTGTGAGCTCATGTTCAGATACTGTGGACATGAGGCGAGCTGTACTCTGCAGACCATGCAGACCAACATACCCTTGAATGCACCCATGCAAACCCCAGAGAAGTGCAAAATCTGAAGGGGAAAATGAATGAGTTTGTGACCACTGGAAAGGTAATTTATCACTTTGACATAGTAATTCTTTATAAAAGTTATGGAGTAAAAAGTTAAAATAAAAAAAAGAGTGAACGAGAAACAAAATAATCAGAAAACATCTCAAAGACACAGTTTGTAAATCCTACTGAAATTTAGGCGTGTAAGTGGGAGACAGGCATTTGAGAATTTGGCCTTATTGCAGAAATAAGCGTCTTATTTGAGGTCAGTATCTTATTTGAAAAAAACCACACCAAAACAAGATCAAATAAAGCAGCCTCTGCAAACACACTCTGCTAGAAGTCTTCCTATTCCAAACACAAATTCTGTCTCTGTATGTGGCCTACCAGACAGAAAGCCGAGTTCCTAAGGTGTTTCTCTCTATTTTATCATAACAGTCTTTTTAAGGGTTCATCAATTTCATGCAAATTTTATGGCCTACAATAGGCAATCAATTCACAGTCATAGTTAGTTATGCTTTTAAAGCATCTAGAAATGCACATGTATTTTTGGATTTTCTCTCAAATGCTTTCCTGGTCTCCAGGACAATTCAAAGGGTACTACCCAGTTTTCCCAGTAATTGTCAATTCTATAAGGAACAATTTGCAGCACATATGTACACTGATTTTCATACTTCTAACCACAGAGCTTTTTAAGCATGTCAAACGTTTTTTGTACATTTCATATTTTTATGGATAAAGGTTCTAAAAAATTTTATCTATACATTTCCAACACTTTTGTAAGAGTCCCTGTGCAAAGGTAGTAGAGCTTTCACAAAAACAAAGATATAGGTATATCACATACCATGGTCAGTGATCTTACAGGATACTAAATACAGCTCTTTCAGGTTCCGTCCTTCTTTGGCAATCACCTCCACACATCTGGAAGACACATACAGTAAAATCACAGTTAAAAGACAGTAGATCATTTTTAAATAGCAAGAGCACAATCCACAAGTGTAATGTACTGTATCTCAATTTCTTCATTTTGTGAATTGTTCCATACAATTCACTGAAAATGCATATGGCTACATGTATACACTGGAGAAAAACATTATTTTACATTAAATGCTTTTATATCAATATTCGCCAAAGTCTTTGAATATGTGAGTTGCTTGAAATATATACAGACAAGTCCTTTGGAAAATAATACAAATATGAATCTACATTTCTTTATTACTGTGTAACTTTGGAAAGTTTCTATTGCAAGATTTAAGCTTTGAGAGTTTTCTTCAAGGGAAGAACTATAAATGCACTGTAATGAGGACAAAAGATAAGAAAATGTAATTTTAAATTCATGTTTCTATTTCTTCAGTGCTTACTGCAGGAGTCAGCATTCATCAGTTCATGAAATGCTACCTGCCATTGGTGTTCCAATATGTTGCTAGAGAACCTTGTATAGATGAGAAGACAGCTCATTTGTTTGCCTTGTCACAACTAAGATGAATTTGCAATGAAACGTGTTTTTCTGTTAATCTGCTTGTTTGATTTCTTGTGAGAAAATATGAAAACTAAAATTGTCTTGTAAAACAAGAGTTTATTATATAGTTGCGACCAAGTCTTTAGTAATGTTATGTTTACAACTGCATTGTTTATAGTGTATCACTCAAAAATATAGTTCATAAAATATATTTTCAGTTCCATTAATGTAAAATGCACCACTCTTCATTAGATTAGCTAACATGATTACTGTGCTATTCTCTACAGACATTTTTAGAGGTGTATTTTACAGGATAAATCGTAAGAATTTCTTCTGATCCAATATATTCCTCTTTAATTTTCACATCAATTACCCAATCATCTACTCTGCCTCTTAAATCAACCCTCCTACAATACACAAAATTAAATTACTTGCCAATTTTGAAAGAAATAGGTATTGCTAAATTTGTCATAACTTTTGGAAAATACACCTACACCCTCAGGGACCTTTTTCCTCCACTTACCACCACCACCAGATTATCTCCCAGTCTGATTTAACTGTTCATGCTGCCAATTTTAGGTTTTAAAAGCAACCACCTAATTCCTGTAGCTTAAAATAACAAAATAACTGAATGATAGCCCTATCTGTTTGTCCCTTTTCAGCTTCCTTCTTCTAAAATCTAGAATGAAAATCTACTACTAATAAAACCGCATGCCTCTGACAAGAGTACCTTAATCATAGTTCCTTTACCACTATTACACATTTTCAAACCTTGAAAACTGAGAGCCTAATATTTCTATACTTGTTTAAACCCACAACTTCTCTGCTAAGCAAATTAGCAAGCATAACTGTTATTTTTTCTTTTAGAAGTTACACCAGGACTATGCTTTTTAATATAATCTAACCTCAGAATTATATTTTCATCAGGTTATTTTCCTAAAAATCAGGTACGATTTAGAGCATTAAACACATTCTATGTACATGGAAAACTTCTGTTCCTCTAAGACATGATTTTGAAAAGATAGTCATCTTTGTTAACTGGCTTATTGAGATCAACTAGGCCATGCAAAAGATTTTCTATTTTTTGTTCTAGAAAAATACTTCCTAATAATGAGATTTGATTGCTAATATTAGTAATATGAATAAGTAGAAAATAATTATCCTGTATTTTATTAGGCAATATGTTCACTAGACATTTCAGGGCACTGCAGTTAAAATAAGCTTTTATTAAACCTAGCAGTGCTAGGTTAAGGTTGGATTTGATGATCTTACAGGTCTTTTCCAACCAAAACATTTCTGTGATTCTATGATTCTATATAATTTAGAAGAGTACTGAGATTATGAGACAGTTCTTACCTTGGATAAAAATTCTGAACCTAGAAAAATATTTCAAAAATTTTATCTAATGACTCTACAGTTTTCAAATTATTTCTGATAATTTTCACTGAGAGTCAATAAATTGATCGAAAATACAATATAGTAATCAGTGTCAATACCACAAGACAGTCAAGATGACTTAAAAGACTACTTAATTTTCCTTACAACTTCAGTTACACAAATTTTCAATCAATCAGTCAAATTTGTATTATCTGTACACAGACATATCTGCGTACTTCAGCATCCATGTATACTTAAATCTCAGGATGTTGGCCATTCTCTGTCTTCAAACAAAATTGGTTCAACTGTGAAGAAAGGAAGATGTCGTTTCTGTCACCCCTCCCATAAGTGTGCCAGTATACATTTACAAGCTTGTCTAAACAAATAAAGAGTGCTGGAAATGCAGTGTTTGAGAAGAAATTTTAGATGCAGTCAGTCACTTGATTCCAGGAGCAAAGAACAAAAGTATTTGCCTGTGTGGCCTGTATAATTATATCCTTTAATCCTTCCAGATAGCACCACTTCTAAGGGTTAAAGTTTTTTCAAGTGGCTTGAGTGACTCCAATCCTGCTCTTAGTGACATCTAGGAGTCTAAATGAAATACTGTTCACTTCCTCCTAATGGGAAAAGAAAACCTTTACAGTCTTTAGCTATTTCCATTAAAGAGAAAAAGAAAGTAAAAAAATGTACCTTTGACTGCATCATTATTTTTTTTTTTTAATATTAAAATCACTTAACATCTAAAATAATGAGATAATGACACATATAGTTTGGAGAAAAAAAAATTAAATATAGCTTAAATATTCAATTTATAATTTTTTGGTCTGCCTTCTATAACTTGCATAAGTCAATCTAATTTCAGTTTTAATTTCTATTATCCTTTTTATAGATCATCCCATTGTAAATCAACTTGCAGAGAGAGAAGAAACACTTTATATGGCCTCAATAGCCTCTGTTCTGGAGAAGGTCACACAATACGTAACTGTTAGTAACAACAATTTCTTTACAATGTAAGGAAAAATAAGAGTAGTTGTGTATTTATTACTTTTACCTTTTAATCTTTGTTAAACATGGCAGCAAAGAAAAAGGTTAAAAGAACAAAATTAAATTAACCTTTTGTAGAAAGCAAGGATCAAGTCATGTTAATTCTGCTGTAATAATCCATCAAAATTGTATCAGATTATTGCCACATCTATCTTTGGAAGTTTTTATATTTACAATGTTGCTGAATTACACAACAGAGAGGCCTAACCTTAAATACATCAGCATAATACCGGTAAGTAAGAGAAGCAAAGTATTATTTAAAGCAGTAGCAAATGACAGAAGTGAGTAAAACAGATAAATGAGCCCTGAAAAACTTGGGGACTAACCCCTCTTTGTCAGGGAGCTAATATGATGCCTCTTGGACATGGTAGCAACAGCTGTGTGCCAAGGCAGACAGAAGATCTCTTTAAGTCTCTTAACCCAAGGTTACTGAACCGGCTTTTAACAGCTCATCCTACTAATTTTAAGAACAAATACACATGGAACATCTAGATGAAATAGTGAAAGTTACAGGGACACAGATATTTCTTTTACATTTTTTCTCCAAAGGTACTAAAATATAAACATTCTTCCAGGAAGAAAAGTAATTTTCACACTCAAAATAGCTTATTATCAAAAATGAGACAACAGTTCATTAGCCAAGGAATAAAGAAATAAGACTATAATTAGAGCTTTGATAATATACAAGTCTGGATCAGAGCTGGCCAAAGCTAAAATCTTTTCAGTTCTTACTGTGTAAATTAGTATTATTTAGAACCATGTAAGACATGAAAATATCAAAACATACAACTTGAAATACTTATTTTAGGAAGAAACTGCTTATTCATTAAACCTGAAAATATGATCTGACAAATTCTTATGTGAAGCTTTCCCTAGATCTACTCAATATTTGATGAATGCTGTTCTCTGACAGACTGATGTGCAATTCAGTTTTATTGCGTTTGACTCTAAAAGTAAGAAATTAATATCACACACTATGAAATGCACAGTGCAATCAGGAACAAAAAGAAAAAAAAAGGCAAAGAGCAGAAGTTGATTTTACATAAACAAACCAATCAAACAATATCTCAGAAGCCAAGAATGTAACTAAAACTGTACCTACCTACTGCTAATACAAAACAGAGTTATGAGATGACAAATGTTTGTAAGATAACTAGAGCTTGCTCAGCAGTGTGATGTTGAAGACATCAACATTCTAACATCCCGAAAGTCATTATGTTCAGAGACTAACAAAAATTACTGTTTTAATTTCTAAAAATATCTTCCTACTTGAAAAGCTAAACAAATCTCAAGAAATGGATATAACTATGATGTTGCTAACATTCCAGCAATTAATATCAGGAAAAAACTCTCAATTTGGGTTGCAGAAACTATGGAAAATTATCTACTAACATGTACTTGCATATACTCCTTTTCCCACCTGGTCAGTAAACACGAGCAGAAAAATTACTTAAGTGTACAAAGATTTACTAGCATAAAGCTCCTCTGCAAACAAGCCTCTTCTTCAAAAGTAACAAACCACAAGTCTGAGATCTAGATATGTCTACTGATAACTTCAAATTTAGGCCCATCATCTTGATGGCTCCCACATATAAATCTGTGCAATGAATTCACAACGTCAAGGTTTCTGACTTCACATGATGTAATGTGAAACATAAGAGCTTAACAAAAAAAAAAAAAAAAGACAAATTAGAAGATAAGTCATTCAAACCCCTGTGATTTTCTTCTCTTAGCCAACTGATCCCTACATTCTTTCACTTAAAGCTTAAGGTTAATGAATAAAACTGTGCAAGCTTCTACCTGTAAAAAAAGATATAAAAGATCCTTGAGTTATGAAAAATAATTTTCTTTTCTATCTACATACACAGCGTTTATGGTTTTGGTCTAATTCTAAAACCATTGGAAAATCGTGTTTGTGACAACCGAAAGGAACTAATGAGAAAATATGACTACAGTATTTGTGGTATAAGTGGTCCTGGGAGACCTTGTTACAGTCTAAGATGCTCTTCAGCCCCGAATGAAGCTAATTGGAGCTGCCATATACTGGTTGAGAGATCACAATTCGAGGGAGTTTCACTCACCACAGAGGTCTAAAAAACCCAAAACATTAACACACTCCCTTGGTAAGATTCAAAATGAACATCAGACTGTTTACATGGCTTCTTTGTATTTGACTGGCATACATTTGTCTCTAAGCAATGAAGTGAACACCTTACTATCCTTCAAAACATATCCAAGACCACTACTGGGAACACAAAGAGAGCTTGAAAAGAACAAGAACACTAAAATATACAATGCAAAACCAGAAACCTTTCACAAATAAATATATGGAGCTCCTCAAAAATTAGTGTTTCAAAGGTTAAATTCAGGCAGAAAATAGTAGCTGTGCATAAAATAATACTCACAGTCATTGGTTTTCATGACTAAACATTCCTATGGAAGGCAATAATGCAATATAATAACCAAGTCTCTCCCATAACAAAACCTCTTACCACAGAAGCACATACAGAGTATTAAGAATTGATGTAATCTGAGGCCTTCTGCACTCCGAAGGAATAATTTGGAGGCTAAAACAGTGAAAGGACTAACGTTTTACTGAGAGAACTATAAACTCTTGTAAAACCTCATAACAATAAATAATGAACTTCACATGCTGATGGATACATATTCTTGGTTCAGAATTCTCTTTAATTGATAATTTTATTTACATTATGAACGGCATATTTATTTCAATATATTTGTATTCTAATACTTTATACTAATAAGAGGTATGTTTTTACTTGTCTTTCAGTTATCCTGGTACACAGTTTTTACTGCCATTTTAATATTCCAATCACATTCAAAATATGTATTTCATAATTGTTTTTAATTAGAACACCAAGAACTGCATCTCTAAGAAACAATATTAATCACAGACCCAGTAAAACAGGGTTACCCAAAAAAGGGTAAGACTTTCAATTAAAAGCACAAACTGCACTTGAAAAGCACTTTTTCTCTGGAGCCAATACGCAGTGTTACTAGTTATACAAGTTAACAGCAATTATCTTAGGGCAGTCATTAAGTTCTGATTAGCAGGAAGATATTCTTTTGAAAATCAGTGTAATTTAAAATCAGGTTTACCAACAGTTTTTGGCACTTATAGCACAGCAAAACAGATAAGCTGGTTTTTTTACACTGGAACTCACAAACTACAGAGGTAAGAGCAGACATGTCCCACAATGTCTGCTTGTGCTCTGAGCTAGTCAGATGCAAGCAAGCTCCAGAAAGCTACACAGATAAATTAATCAGCACTGTGCTTAAGTTATTATGCCCTGTTTTTCAGGAATAAATATCTATTTTCAAATATTTATCAGTAGCTCTTATCTAAAATTAAATGCCTTTATAATTCCTGTTACCCTGACTGTAAGTAAATCCAGCAAGCAATTAAGCCAAAAAAAGGAGAGATTTAGCAAATTGTTTAATTCCTCTATCTGACATTTACATGTAGTAGTATTCCAGGTGGCCTTTTGTTCCTTTCTGACTTGGAGGAACTAGGTATCATAATGGATTTAACAGAAATAACTATGAAAAATAATTTTATTCTAAAACCCTCATGGATCTGATTTTCCACAGCTAATCATGCTAAATTCTGGAAGACGAATGGTATCTCTTAATTTTTAAGAACTTTGAAATATTTTGGAACTCAGATTTGAGATTTAAAAAAATTTAAAAAATTATACAGCACTTCCAATACAGTTTCTTAAATCCATTGTGGCAACTTGTCTACTTTCGTAAGCAAAACCATGGAACTGTTAACAACTAGCAAGCCAATGCACATTTCTTAGCCAGTATTATGTTTTGTATTATACAAACAAATAATGGCATCCTTCCTGAACTTTCAGTTGTGCCTTTCCAGAAAACTGGTAAAGAATTTCCTTTACAGATATGATACAGGTGGATTACTCGGTTATATTACGGTGCTTTCATACGTGTTGCATTTTCACACAGTTAATGTTATGATGGCTTTTCCTAAACAAGCGTAAAGGTAACTATCATAATGTTCTCTACTTGCAAATGCAAAAATGTATAGATCTAGAAAATAATGACTGCACAGTACCTATAGACAGGATCAGGAGTTGGCAGATTGCATCTATTGAAGTGCTGTATCTATGTACATAAGCAAATCCTTATAAACTGAAACAAAATGCTAGAGGTCCCACTGCCTCATTTTAATTTACATAAAATGTACTGCAGTGTACAGAGATGGTGTGGTGACATTCAGATGCTGAATGTGTATTCTGGCTGAATCTTTAGTTGAAATGATTAGTAATTGATGCTGCACATGGAAAGAAGTTCAGAGACAGACCATTCCACATGCTGCAATTTAGAAGGAGTGCAAAGGGGAAGAGACATTCAAGAGCAGGAAAGCCTGAAGTATTGCTATAACTCTCTCTCCCAGTACAAATCACACAAGGGCATACAACGGCACAGTTGTACCATTTCTTGCATGGAAAGACTGGGCTTTGAGCAGGGGTAGCTTTACTTCTTCATGGACTTTTATAGACTATATTTACATGCTTCAGGCCTCAAGATTTTTCCTGGAGTTACAATGGCCTTGGTTTTGATAGACTCTTGGGGTTTTTTTTAAAAGTAGTCTTATGCCATCCCATTAAGGTTTAGTATATAGAGTAAGAGTATTCATATCCATTTGTTTTTATTATATGCAAAATATGCTTTCCTCCAAAAAAAGGAAACTTGGAAGTTTAATAGTAAAAATAAGAAATGGGAACCCTACTGCTGGGCTCTAATTCTAATTCTATTTTTTTTTTTTCATTGTAAACAGAGGTGATTAAATATCAGTAAAGGCTCATTTCCTGTGAAGTTTGATAAAGATTCTCAACCCTATTCTTACAAGCAATAGTATTGTTAAGAGTTATCATGATCTAATTTATACAAGATGAACAAGGTTTACAGGGAGAGGTAATCTCTTTCATTAGACAGTAAAAAAAGTAAAGTCGTCTTTACAGGACATAAGGAAGCTTTCTGCAAAACAGCTTGATCATCAGATCTGATCTTCCTCCTCTACCGCTGAAGGACATTCAAGTTTGTAGAGAATTTCTGCTCCTACAAACTGATGGCAGAGCAGAAGAAGACCCAAGATAATCAAAGAGGAAAAAAAAAAAATTCAGTACTCATCATAATTCATGTATCTTTGGAATTGATTTGGGGTCCAATTCTCTTTATACTTTAAGAATTAGAGCAAATTGGTAGATCTTTTACATTAATTTAATGCTGCTGATGTTATTAAAACTGATGAAAGAAAAAATCAAGCTCAGTGCATTTTTTGACAAATGCTATAAAGAAGAGAGATCAAAGAATGTGAGCAATAACTGAATTCTACAGTTCTCATGCAAGGCAAGTATGCTAAGGTCTCACTCAAAGGGCAGCACCACAGCAAAGCTTGTATGTGAAATTTTGTATATTTCATACATCATACATTACCAGAAATTTTTTAGTATACCAATTTTAGCTGAGAAAAAAAACCTCCATGCCTACTAAAATCTTAAATGTCTTGATTCGCCATGAAGTGCTATATAAATCTTGATAGAATGCCAAGGTTCTTAGAAACTTCACTTTAACCTACAAAGAATTCACTGAGATAGCAATGACTTTACCAAAAAAAAAAAAAAAAAAAAAAAAGCTTAAAGGTTAAAGGCAAATTTCAAAATCTCTTCATGAAATGATTATGAATTCCTTTCCATAACTCTGCCTGGCTAGCATTTCTAATACTGGTACACTGCTCAGAGAAAGCAACAAAAAAAAGCTTGATGGTACTGTGTGTGCTTTGTATGAAGTAAAATTGCCTCCTTTTCACTCAGACAAGATTCTAGCAAATATATTTATTAGAAATTGAAAGAGCAGTATTTCTTTCTATGTGCCATAATCTTAGTAGATTACCACTTATATTCTGTAAATATAGATTGTAATACCACCTAATAGTGTATGAACTTCACCTAATATTATTCAATTCTTAAAAGTACTTAACAGAACAACTTTTCGTGTAATCTTACTGGAAAACAACCTGGCTAGACAGAATACTAGGATGTACTGTGTCCTTTTAAACTGTGGTGAGAAAACATGGTCGTTTTCAGTAGCTGGAAAATTCATAACTGAGCAACTACAAACACAATGAAATGAAGGAGATGTACGTTTGTATTCCTGATTTAAAGTATCACCAAAAATCAATCATAAAATTAGCCTAAATTGCTGTTGTAGGTAAAACTCAAAAAGTTTCAACAGGTAGCTTAATTCATAGTTAAAATCTGTAAACTAAAACTAAACCTTAAGAGGTATTATACCTAAATCAAGGACTTGCATTTTACATGGCATGTATGCCGTTTGTAAAAATTGGCTTTATTAACTGAGCCTGAAGGTTGATCCTGTGACCACTTTGAATCTCACAAAAAATGCAGTTTCCCAGACAGTTATGCAGAACAGAAACAAGTTTTGGCACTTTGAATATCTTTGCAGAATTCAGAAGTCCCAAAGCACAAGAAGATTATAAATTAGCTTTAAATAATGTGATGACAGATGCTTTAAGATTTAAGTGAAGAAACTTTTTTTCTGATTTTGTTAGGGCATCAAACATGCTGGTAATTATTTATATTTGGTGCATCATAGCATTGTTTATATTTTTGTAAAAGAAACATCACTTAGTTTTATCTGCCTGCACTTGCATCTGCAGACAGTGTTGTCTTATTAGTTCTTAAAATATAATAAATTGCCACCCAAAACAAGAGAAAAAAACTTAAGAAGTAGAAGGATTTTGACTGAAATTTTATGAGTTGGATAATCTTTTCTTCCCAATCTGTCACAAACATTTAACAAACCATCACACCCAACAGTTCATATCATCTTCTAGCTGAGTTTCTCTGTTCATTGATGTAAATATTCTAAATCTTGACCGTCTAAGTTTAGATGTCTTTCCGGCAAGCCTCAGCTAACTTTGCACTGAAACAGAACAGAAAGTCATCTAATTCCCTAATGACGTCTCAGCTATGACACTGATTATTATGTTCTGCTGCAAGACAATCAGAAACGGCTTCAAATGATTTCTTAAATTGATCCAACTGGACCCAGAAGGGTGCAACTGTCTAAACCATTAGAAATTATGTAGTCAATTAAAATCTACATATTCAAAAAGCCAAGAAAATTTCCATGGGTTGTATTTTTGCCTCTCTGGAGAACTCAGACAAGAATTCTGTGATGTATACATAAATCATTATATGTAACTATCATTTCACAGAATATTTAATAAAGTATTATTAATAAAATATAAAAAAAATCTAAGAAATCACTTAACTGCAGATCTGTCTTTCCCTACTTTCCTTAGTAATATATTTAAATAAGGGTGAGAGCAAGCCACATTTATTTCATTCACAGCTTTAAAGATATACCTTTTCATTCTCAATACATTGCACTAAAGTAATAAACATTGCTGATGGTTGAAGCTTTCCAAGGAAAGGATAGTGTTACCACGTTAGTATTAGCTATAAAACTTGGCAGTCACTTAAACCTGGTCCAACAGAGCTGGAATTGCCAGTCTCTCTGTGTAAGAAGTCATTTCTGTATAAAACAGACACATTTCTTCAGTCACCAGGGAAGATGGGGAAAAGCAAAGTAACTAGTGTATGCGCTTGATAGAAACAGTGGGGGTCAGGAACATGTTACATATTTTCCATATGTGCAACTTTCAGAAATCACAGAAAGACTAGTACTAAGAAGACATAAGCTCACTTTGCACTTTTATTTCCAGGCAGCTAAGCAACCCAGACAGCAGAAGCATGCTGATGGTCAGCTGGAGCAAATGTCCACCATTCAAAACAATGTTTCAGTATATTAAGAAATTAATTCAAAGCAGATACTGTTTGCCAGTTGTTCTGACATCTGTTGTGTTCAGAATTTCTGTGGCTGCTGCTATATTTGCTGTACCTCATCAGAAAAACTGTAAGAAGAAATCTCTAAAATAACATAAGCACATTCTGTACTTTAAGAATAAACTCTGTGTCAGAGGACACATTGTTTTCAGTAGCATCCACCGTGTACTAAGATATTCACAGGTTATACTGACAAAGGTAATTGGAAAAGATTATGCTCTCATTCTCTTAGTTCTGATTAAATTACTAGTTTTCAAGGTTCACATGGAAGCCTCAAGTAATTCCCAGATTATTGGGAGAACACATAAAGGAGTTTGCTACTCATTGCTAAACATAGTCCAGTAACATATTATAAATTCAAACTGTCATCTGGATAAAAGCCTGCTTTGTATTCTGACTAACCTGCCTGTATCTAAGACAGACATGGGTAAATTTGAGTTTCTATTTCTCTTTAGATCCCAAAATATACAGGAGCACTGAAAACTTGTTTTCTGAGTGCAGGACTGGAGTTCCATCAGGAGGTGAATGGGAGCCAAGGCAATTCACAAAGCACAGGCAATGTGTTCACATTAGATTGAAAGTTGCATTGCTTCCATTTGATTTTTTGTCTGGTACTTGTTACTTTCAGCATCAGGTACGTAGGGTAAGTCTGGTTTAGAGAGAATGATTCTCCCCATGGAAGAAAAATCACATTTCTCCATGAATCACAAATGCAAATTTCTTTGTCGTGGCAAGTAGTTTTGAATCTGTAACTCCAGGTAAAGATTCTCTGTGATGTGGCCAGAAACAGTATTAGGCTTTCAAACTGGCTTGATGACAGGTTTAATTACCTCCACTACTGGTTACTTCAGTGTTGACAAGATCTTAAAATATTTCCTTTATTAATTAGCATCATATGTACTTATGGAAACATGTTTTACTTACTGTTGGTCTCGGACATACCAGGAAACATATAGGTAGTGATATAGCATGCTAAATCTGTTTCTTATTGCTACAAAATTAGAATTATTCAACCACTTAAAGATAAGATACTAGTTTCTTCTAAAACAAATAAACAACTACCAAATCGTGCCACAAAAAGCAGAGTCAGACTCTTCATATTCACATTCTAGTCAGTTACACAATTGCATTTATGAAGTTTTCACTAAAGTAACTCCATTAATAAGTGGAATCCTAATGCCTTTTTTGATTTTAGCAACTTTGGGTTTAATCGTAGGTTTAGAAAATAGTTCACTTATTATTTCCGTTTTACATCAGGATGAATACTTCACATATGTGGCTAAACTTTTCAGTATCTCTACTGGTTTTGTTGAGAAAATCATGACAGAAGCTCTGATTATTTGACTCGTAGCAAAACCAAGAGGAGTATCAGTAAGCAGAGCTCATTTGACTTGAGATCTTTCTCCTCCATTGATTTTAATGTGATCATCCTCTCCTGTTTGACTTGTTTGTGTGGCTCTGGCAGAATTAATCATCGTATCCTAAACACCTCAAGACATGACTTTTTTCATCATCATGATGAAATAAGGTCTGGGCATCTTCAAGCTAACTCCATCCCCTCTAATCTACTGAATAAATTTACTTACTCTGTGATGGGGTTTGGGAAAGCAGTGAGACTTAACCTAGATCTGTTTCTACTAAGTGGAGCAACCAGCTGAAGTAGCAGATCATGAAGAATACAGGTTGCATGTCAGAGGAAAACCAACACCATATCCTTTCCTGAGATTACATTAATCTATTATAGACCCAAACAGACTAACAGTATCTATAACTCTGGCTGTCACCAGTCATGTTTTTCAGTTCAGCTGGTTCCCAATCTAGTATGTGGTCAAACAAGATGGTAGGTACAAAAACGGATAAAGCATTTGTATCCATACCTTTAACCTGTAGTTCAGTCACCACTAAATTCATTTTATACCTGCACCTCATAAAGAACTTTTTGAAATATTTGTTTCTTACAAATATGTTGCTTACATATTTGCATCTTACAAAGTAATATTTTCTGAACCTTTCAAATAGTGCAGAATGTCACTGGCTGTTTCCTAATGGAATTTTTCTAATAGATTTTTCTTGATTCCTGGTTAGAGTTTGTGTTTTCACTTACAAATTTATAATTGATGAATCTTGGCTGACAAAGATTCCCTCCCATTGTATGACACAGTTACAAGCAGAGGAACATGCTCACGTCAAGAACACTGTCTCAGCAAGGTACGAGAAGGAAAAGATCTTTGAATCAGGTATTTATATTTCACTTGAATGACCTCCAGATGAGGGTTAATTTGTTTTGCTAAAGTTTTAGATATTTCTGATAACATTAAAGAGTCAGCTACTATCACTACAGCATCAAGACCTCTGAACTGTATATTATAATAATTTAGAGTAAAAAGTAGCCATCAATTTACATAGGAATGATAATGATTATGACATAGTTTGCTGTCTTTGTGATCTTCTTTAATACTAAGTTTTTCAGATAAAGATTTTTGTATGTACTGTAAATATTTCAAGATTGAAATGTATTTGAAAATATTTTACTGCATTAATATTTCTAGTTAATAACATAGATGAAAACATACCAGATATACAGTATTTGCATATTTTTCTATACTTTTATTATGTAGAATTTTCCCTTTTTTTTTGGTATAAGAATATGAAAGCAATGCTAATGATATTGCAGTAGCATGTTATGCGCAGATGTACTGGAGAGAGGAAGAGGTTTTACAGGATCTAATTGCACCCCTTACTATCAGCCCCACACAAAGCACTTACACTTTGTGTGTATAAATTAGACATATATAATGTGAACATAAGTCAGTTCATAAAACAATGCTAGTTTTCTCCTAAGGAGAAACCCCACAAGTGCGAATACAAACTTTTTTGTGTCAGGGATGGATATGGTTGCAGTCACATTCTGACTAGAGCACGAAGAGCTGCAACTAATACACAAGCTGACAAGAAACACTTTTTGGAGTAATTCTCTCAGCATTCATCAGAAATAATTAATTTCAAAAGTATACATCTTTCAGTCACTCTGACTCAGACATTCTATAGGATTTTATAATTATTAGAGACAGTGTGAATTTTCTGTCCATAGATTTCCTTGATTTCAAATCCAGCTAATTAGCTAGTATCAATTAGTTAACAGTCAGCCTTTAAAAGAAGGTAGCCCCTCTTTCCAAATGAATTTTAATTAATCTTATTTTGGATATAAACAACAGTTATTAATGGATAATTTAGAAGAACAGTGTTTCAGTGAAATGGATGCAACATAAAAGGCATCCTAAAATAATCCATAAGCTTTTATTACTGTAATATGCTGTTAGAATAATAATCCACAATCTTTAGCATCATGATGTAAGAAACTGAAATCGCACTAAGCATATGCAAGTGAGAGAGATATCTAACTGAAATCCAGGCACCTCTTGAACTGAATCCTGACCTGAGGACTTTTCTGTCCTTTGATAACTTCATTAGTGTAGGAATAAAGAAAGAGCCATAATTCTTGCCCATCCGCTGGCATAAGCTATCATAAGTACCATCAACTCCCAATACATTATTCTGAACCATTTTCCTTCTCCTTCAATATGATAAACTATTAAACCAAGGTCTGTCTCTGCACAAAATACGACAGTGATTACAGTAATCTCAGATCTTGGTTTCTTGTGTGTCTCTTTCGTAGGCAGCTGGAGACAGAAAGAAATTTCCCTTTTCCCCTCAGCCAGTTTCTTTTTACCAGTGGTAACCTTGTGATTTCTAAAATGTCTCTGCTTTTCAGTGTGGCTCGTCTTTGTGAGAAATGCTTGGACAAAACTGTATAACTTTGCCTTCACTGCCACCCTCTGGACTCCTTACTTCACAAATAAGACTATGAGCTGTGGCACAGGGATTTCAGGATGCCTTGACACATATCATCTTGCACATACTTATTAACAGTAGTAGTATCTACTTACATGGCACCTTTCTCCTCTAAAAAGATCTCTGTCAAACCACTTTGCAGAACTATTGGCTGGATTGCAGTACAAATTTAAAACCAAGAGCAATTACAATTATTTTAATCTCAGAAATTAAGATAACCCAACACTATCACATAATCTAAATTTTCACAACTGATTTGTGACTGTAGATGAGGACGTGTCCTGTTGCTAAGAGGTTATAATTTATATTCCAATTTCAGTTAAAAGTATCAAAAATTCACTGATGAGCCGAAGTCCTCAGGGTCCATTTCTATTTTATCTCGTTATGCAGTTCCACCAATATAGGTCCCCATACTAAGTATGTGCCTATGATATTGTTTGTCAAACATCCCAGAAGCTTAATTGGTCTGGTTTTTTCACATAAAAACAAAGAGGCAATGGTAAAGGAATCCACACAGACGTGGGCTGCAACAGAGGAATAGGTCTTGATACGGAACTCAGTGCCTGTGTCCACTTCCTTCCGTTGTCTTAGGTAATCATTGCATGCTGTAGCATACTCCCTGACAATGAGGAAGGCAACTAAATCACCTTACATAGGTGGCTACAGTCTGAAATGGTTAAGATGGGTTGGCAACTGCTCTGAGGAGTCCAGATGGGAAACTAGTTATTCTCTTTTCACCTTCTAAACCACAGTCTCCCTCCAGTGTCCACTGAAACACATGTCGAATAACATTCAAAATTATTTTCATTTGTACTTACCCAGACTAGTTTTGCTTAACGTATGAGATGACAAATTACCAGCTCAAGTGAGGTTTGAGGGTTACTAAGGGTGAAAACAATGATGTTTGTCAGACACAGTAGGAGAGAATTTTCAGGTTATATTTGTAGAGTGGGAGTATTTGATTTCCTATATAGTTTGGAAAACTTCCTTAACCTGGTAGGTTTACTAGAAAAAGTCATAAAAGAAGAATCTATGCCTACAATCACTTAAAGGAATGCTAGGAAGACAGGTAAAGTTCACTGTACATGTTGTTACTGCAATAAACTCAAAGAATTAAAGCTTTTCCTCCAAAATTCTCAAAGTATTGAAGTAATGGGGAAAAAAAAAAAAAAAGCTTTGCAAACATCCAAAATCTTTTAAAACCTTTTTTCCTCCTACCATAACAAAATACAGCACAAAAAGAACAAAGAAAAAGAACATACTCCCTGGGTTTATATATAACACAGTTCTAAATTTTGTTTATGCCTCACATAAAATGATTCAGCTATGATCTCAGTGATTTGTGTAAACCAGCAAAACCTCAGTCATTCATATAATTCTTTGTAGGCCTCTCAACCCAACAAGATCAAGGAAGACAGAAGTGGCCACTAATCTTTAAAAGCACTCAATTGAGGGTCAAAGGTTCTTGATAAGCTGTTCTTAAGGATTCTCAAATATTTCAGCAGCTGTCTTTGAAGACAATCACAGTGATGTAATTAGCAATTTATTATCATACTTTGTAATCCCCTATAAACTCACAAATACTAGCATCTGAAAGAAAAAAATGGATGAAAAAAAAGTGATTTGTTATCCTCTTTCATAGGAAAGGGAAAGAGAGTAGGAAGAGATATAATCCATGAAAAGCTTCCAAAACTGCAGATGGAGGTAAATAACACACTGTAATACATTAATCAAATGATAAGAAAAAAAATCAAAAAGACTAAACTAAGACATCAGGAAAAAACATATTTCTTAGTATAAAAACAAATGAGCTAGATAAAGTTTTACGTAGGAAAAGGAATTCTCTAGGTTCAAAAAGCACTTAAAGAAAATCATGTTTAAAAGAACATCTTTAGAAACAGTAACATTAAAAATCAAAGATAAAATTAGATTGTTTTAATTCATGTGTTGACTCTTATCAGTGAACAATCCAGATGCTTATACTGTATCTTATATCTGCCGAAAAAATGCAATGGTATAAAAGTATTGTCAATGCAGATTTTTCCCTGCAATTACGTATTATATCCAGATACTTCCCAAACATACTATGAGGCTAAATTAATAGTTTCATGGTTCTTTTCAAGATTACAGCAAAAAATAGCTGCTCATGTATCTGTTCAAGCTCCTTATATCAAACATAAATACAAATAAAAAGTATAACAACATAAAGCACCAAAATTACTATAAATAATTCCAAGGAAAAAAAATATCTTTAGGGAATAATGAAAAATGGATTTACAGATCTCACAAATAAATTTCTTAAAGTTAGATACCTTGAAAATTAAAAAGAAAAAGGGCTATTTTTATGTTGATTGAAGTTCAAAATAGTTGTTTTCATTTTCTGTGCAATTACAGAAAATCAAGGAAAAACCCAATACAAGTAATTAATATAACCATCACTGAACAGTAAATACAACTAGTTATAATAAGATATGCTATGTAATAAGTATTAAGAGGCCTTAACATGGACTAACAGTCCATGTTTTTGGACAGCAGTCTGAGCTGAGTATTAACTTTAAGATCTGTGTTTGTACACATGTGACTACAGTTGTAAATAGATACACAGTTTCCCAAGCAACCCCATGAATAAAAGCCAGATAAATATGTATGACAAGACATGTAAATTAAAAATTGAATTTTGTTTCTGAAAATGTAAGTTGCTACATAGTCACACGGAATAATTTGTCAAATGTGACAAGAAACTAAAAAAAAAGAACATGCGCAAGTCAGATGCAAAACTACATTTATCTGAAGAATTTTACATGAACTTGCCTTCCTTTGGCATTTATCTACAAGTGAGGGGCAGGCAGACAGGAATGGACACTTTATATTCAAGTTCAAAACTTCAAAAATTGCAGAAAACTGAAGCATAACAGCATCCTGAGTGAGTTTTTATTGTTGTTCAGTTCAAAAGTGAGTAAGATTTCTTCCCAGTCCTCCAGAAAGATGTCTCAACACTTCCTCAAGTGTTTCATGCTGACATTGATGTTTCAGAAAACTGAGGCAGCAATCAGTAGTCGTGAAAGCCACTGAAATTCTGAATCTTAAAACAACTAGTGGGAATGTATGAGACAGGAGAAGAATCAGTCCAGCTTTCCAAAATAAGTGGGAAGTTCAATATAAATGATAGGGGCTAATATCTGTAGCAGATCAAAGGGCTTCAAGCTGTGAATTCGAGGTTGCCTGCTCCATACAGATAACCCTCATATGGGAGCACAAGCACCCTTTATAATCCTCAGTAATAGTCAGTAAAAATCAAGATTCCAAATGAACCTCTGCACATTGTGTATCATACGTTTAGACATGTGTCAGAGCCAATACTAGTTTACTGCAGAAATAAATACAGCAAAAATTATTTCACTTCTACATATGCCTTTTTAAAAATCACAGCCTCTTAACATCAGTTCATTTATTTCAGATATGAAATATACAAACTCTGCTCGTTCTGCAACAAAACCACTTTTAAGTGTATTGAAAGCAGATGCTTCAGCTGTCTGGTTCTTATAACCAAGATAAAATATGTCACCTTATGTATAAAAATATTTCTAACAGTATGGTTATTTGCCAGCTGAACTAAATAGAAAACTTCTTGACAACAGCAGCTTATGACAACAAATTTAAGAAGAAAATTCAACATACAATGCCAAATAGGAGCACATTCTTGAGCTACTTTTCATTAATTTTTGAAATCTTAAAAATATCCTTATATTTAACAGTACAGTGGCTATTGTAATAAGCCAGGAAGGATGTTTTGCCCCAAAAAGAATTAATAAGTAATATAAGTACAAACTGTCTCAAAGTGTATTTGAGAATAGGATTGACAACTGGCTTTCATTAGAGGAAGCCATATAAAAGAAATTGGGGACTATTGGAGAGATCTATGCTCCTAGGGAGATGGGTATTGAAAACATCTTGTTTTCAGTGTTTCATGGTAAAATATACAAACATTAAATGTTTTAAACAGTTCAGGGAATGTAGGGAAGCATTACCTGAAGAAGGTAGGATATCCAGCTACAAATGTACACTTTTATACAGTTTTATATCAGTATTGTTGAAAATCTACAATTATACTGAGCTTTGTGTTTCAGATAAGGCAACCAGACATTCCTCTTTAGTCAGAACACTCCCAGAAAACTAAAAATTACTCCTGATGTCTTGAAAAAAATATTTGCATTAGTATATTGTCACAGATTTTCAGCAAGAAATAGATTTTTCCCTTCATCTTTCTGTTATGCAAGTGTCTTGGATCTAACCATGTAGACGTTTTTCAACATCACAGAAAGAATGGAAATGACTCTTACTTTGACTCCCACACTCAACTACTGTGTTGTGTTGCATACTCTGATGCAAAGATCCTTTGGCACATGATCCATGGCAGAGAGCATGTGATATGCCTATCTTCACTCTCTATTTTCTTCCTTTAAGTGGCTCTTTTTGTTTGATTTCAAACATTTCTTACTTTTCATTACCAGAAAGGGCAACAATACCTCCAGACAAACACAGTCAGCTCAGAAAGTGTAAGGACAGCAGTTATCAACCTAGAAATCCAGGGTACAGAAATCCATAGAGTACAAAACAAGGTATAGTATGTATCAGCACTGATTAACTTTGGTACCAGCAAAATTATAACACCTACACAGAAATATGGGACACACTGAAGGCCACCACTGTAATTAACCAATAAAATATACATGCAAGCACAATCAGCACCTAAACTGCAAATAAAGGACTCTTGACCTTCACCTAGAGATCTCAGTCTGTTTAAGAACCATGCTAGAAAAAGAAGGATCCTGAATTAACATCTCCTGCCACCAGGGTTAAAGGTTCCCAAACCTATAACAAAGTTGAATGCCCCTTTTACTTTTTCAACTATTTGGCCATGCCAACAAGTTAAAAACATCCAAAAAACCAGTGGCTCTTTCCATCTTTTGATCAACACACTACTGAGCTTGCTGTATTGCCTTCTTCTCACCTTACCACCTGGCAGTTTGCCCTTCCCTAAACAAGCTCTGGAAGAAGCTATTCTATGATATAAAATGGGTTGGAGAAAGATGGGGAAGATAATTGCTGACAAGTCTCCCTGCCAGACATATAAAAAGAATTCTGCAATTTGACCTCCAGGGCCTCATGGATTTACTTTGTTGTTGGTTCAGACTCATGATGAACAACAAAGAAGTTTCCTCTGTCCCAGTGAAAACAAATACACAGTTCACCCAACTTCATACTAGGATGAGCAAACTATACTGTACTCTAACAAGCTGGAACCTAAAGAACAATTAAGGGGCTCTTTCCATAGAGGAATATGGAGCCCACAATATCTCCTTAGGCTGTTAAACCAATCATTAATACTACAGACAAAAGCCATCAAATGTCCAGATCCTACATGAGGAGAAAAACTTTTTTCTTCTTTTGTGAGTTTTGGACAACATACAGAAAATCCTCAACAATGCAGACAAAAACCCCAGCTCTGTCAACCACCTTGCCTTGAAAGTTTGAAGAATAAAGATTGTCAGGAGACTAGTAAAGCCATTTAGAAAGAAATCTTGAACAAATCCAAATTATAGCTGCAATTATCCAAGCCAATGTAAAAAAAAGCCCCTAAATAACAGCCATCAAAACCTATGTTATCCTGTTTACAGATAGGTGTAAGAATAAAAATGTAGCAGAACAAAACGCTCAGAGTCCAGATTTAACATTCTCTCTGCAAAGCATAGCATATAATGCATCACCTTCGAAGGAGCAGAGAAACAATCCATGTACAGGTTCTTACCCTTTAATAAATCCTCTAAATGCCAGCTATAGAAGTAAGTCTTTGGATATGAAAGCTACCTCCACTATTTGCACCCAAGTTCCTTGTGCTCCTTGAAGACCATAGGTGCCAACTGTAAATCTGCTCTTTTGAAAAAAGACAAGACAGATAATATTACAATATTGAGGCCCAGTATGCGAAATATTTTGAAAAGGAGTTTAAAACAAAAGCAGTGAAAGCCAGAAAGAACCTTACTTGGTTTAACACACTGAAATCTTGCTAGCCTATCCTCCCACCTCAGAAGCTTCTTCCCTCTTAAAGTCAGCAATCCAGATGAATTTACCAAAAATGCAGAGGAAGTTCAAAATTCTGAGTCACAGCCAGCTATACATTTTCTACTTTTACACAATAAATTGGGAACTTTCTTGGTACACTGTTATTACTTAAAATGAGTACCAAAGTGCTCAAAGCAAGATAAAGCTGATAAAATAGAAATTTTCTCTACAGAGAAGTCATTCAGCATAGCATGGCAAACTTACTTAGAGAAAAAAATCCCAACCTGCCAGTAATCCTTCTTTCACTGAGTTAACCAAAACCAGCAATGCTTCTCTGATATTTCAAGAATTGCTGCAAATACTACACACAGAACTCCTTACCAAGTGAAGCTGACATGCCAAACAATACTTTTAAGATGCCTTAACATGACATCCTGGCTGATTTGAAGGGCTCTCGAAACGGTATCCTGAACAGTGCATTAAGCTGCCACCTGGTGTACAGGACAGTTCCACCCATCAGTAAGGTTTTCCACTGCCAAACACTGTCACCAAAAGACCTTTCCACCGTTTTACTATGGGCATGCTATGACGGCCACCATGTTAGTAAAAGAGTCATTCCCTCACTTAGACAAGCCAGCGTCTCTGGGAGATGACTATCTGCATCACGGCTCCAGTATAAGTGGATATCTATTCCAAAAGTAAGTGTGTAATACAAGTCCCTCTTTGTCCCAATGCACGGAGGCTATGAGCTGCTGAAAGTCATAGTTACAAAGCATTGGCTATTTGGCTAAATCTGGAGAGGTTTTTAGCTCTAGGGTTTGGCAATTCAATTCCCTTTATTGTCATGGGAGCAGTTAACCACAAATGCATTTGTTAAATTAATGCATCTGTGAAAGCTGCTGTGGCTCATTTAATAGTCTGTAAATTTAACCCCTCAAAACACACAGACATTTTGTAATATAGTATCTGTTTCATAAACCAAAGCAAAAATAATTTCCACTAGGATATATTATGCATGGTCACATTTAAAATAAACCTCAAAAATGCTTGTGCTTTCACTAATTTCTGTGACCTGAGAAATGTTGCCCTTTCTCATTTATACCTCAATAAGTTTTATCATAAGCATCATCAAATAGCTGCATGGGAAACCAGGAAATAAAATTCTGAAATAAAATAGCAGTTCAGTTCACCTTTCTTGGCTGTTAAATATGTAACCATAAAAAGCATGAAGAGAAAGGGCAACTAGGTTTAAATGTGACATATCCTCATTTCTGGTCAAGGGACAATGCAATTATCTCGTGCCCCAGACAAAGGACAGATTACAAAGGACCAATCTTGCCTTAAAGACTGTACTGGTTAATACAGGTTTATACATTCATTGTAAGAAAAATAATTTAATTTACATTACATCCTTTTTTTTAAGTTGCTAGTCAATTACAAAACAGCTATGAATTATTATTAAGTCATTGCAGAACACATTAAAAGAAAATAGTACTGAAGTGTAATCAAACTAGATAAATATAAGAAATAATGCCAGTATATACACTCTTGTAAACACTGATAAGAGTTTATATAAGCTAACAGCACCAGTGGAAGCTCAAGCACGTATGGTAATCTACACTGATATTCTATGTTAGTACAATAGACATTAAAATGAAAATTATTTATATAGTTTAGTTTTCCATTCTCAGAAAAGACAAAGTTACTTAGACCCCTGCCTTGCAACCCATCATTACAAATTTCTGGCACAATAGTAGAAAACCTGCAATCCTACACTTCAGATATATCTTTCATATACACTGCTGGCCTAGCAACAGCATTCAGAAACTGTCCCTCTGAATACCGGTGTGAGTTACTCAGGGAAAGGTCACAAAAATAGCTAGAGATCATGTGGGGAAGAAAATTAGATATACTAAACCAAAGCAGTTTCCAGAGATCAGTGCCTGTCACCAGGTATAGGGTTTTATCCCATATCAGAAGACGACACAACTGTACTCAAAATGTTCTTAATAATTTACAGATAATGCAATGTCACTAAGAGATGCAGCAAGTATAAAACTCAACAAAAACAGGTGGTCCAAGTGATCACCTGAGAGAGATACACTGCTCATGAATACAAAAATGTTAAAAGAAAAAACCAAAACAACAAAGCAAACACTGTATATTATACAATATTATATAAATATAAAAGCTTAAATGTCTCTTTTTGGTGAATATAATAGATGTTGCTCTTAAAACAACCATTTTTACTTTGTGACAAAAGACTAAATTAGGTCATTTGTTGAACTTTCTGGATTGCCTGAAAACTAGAAAGCATAATTTCATATATCCATCCTAATATTTTAAAAATGTAACTATATTTTTGATGTGTGTGATATATGTCATGCATTGATATATATGAAAATATGATCATATTTTTGAGATTAGGCATTAAATTATAAAGCTGTGTTCTAACATGTTCATTTTAAAGTTATCTCATTGAGTAGGGGCTGGAAGTATCTTTGAGTTATTTAATGACAGACATACGCAATCCACACTATGCAGGATGATTTAAATTTTTTTTTAATAATAATAAAAAAGACTGAGGTACTACTGCTGTTTGATTCTTTAATGCTAATTGAACTGATTTATTACCATTATTATCTGAAAACCTTTTTCATTCATACAATTTTTATTCACGTCATTTAATTCCTGTGTCAATAATATTTTAAAACATTTAATTTGAAAGGAAAAAAAATTAAACCATGAAAGAACTACAAAAAAAGATAACTTAAAAAAAATACCAGGTAGCAAAACACCGAGCATTAATAAAATATCAAGAATAAACATGCAAACAAAGGTTTGCAATTGTTTTTTAAAACATCAGTATTCATATCACTTTATCTTTGTTTCAAAAAACCCAAAGATTTCTCAAAGTTAAAGTAAGCATATGAAGGACAGCCATACTCAGCACCACAAAGACACTGCCCCTGGCACTCCAAACAAACAAGCAAACGAATAGATACAGGAAAATTAAGAGGCTTTTCTATTTCCAATGCTCACAGCTACGTAAATTAATAAAACCACTCTATTTTTAAATAAAATACTATGTCATATTTGTTTAGTGTTATAGACTAGTGAAGAGTTGAAAGATTACAGTCTTTTCAGTTATCAGCTTGGAACCTACTGATTTCCTAAGTAAATTTGTTTGAACTGATGATGCCATCAATGATGGCAGACACCTACCTGAAGAATATTAAGACTTGCTTTACCTTGTGCTTGCTTCTCTATCCAGCTTCACTTTTTCCTGGACTAAATCTCTGTAGTTAACTGTCATTCTGCTTGCGTTTCATTCAAGCCATATTAAAATCATTCGTACTGAAATCACCACAATCCATGTTTATTTATTCATGACATGCTTAATATTGAAAAACATGCATCACAAGACAGAATCATCTGCAAGAACTTTTCTAGGGATCATGAGCACTTTCCCGTTAATCTCCAAAACAAGATTTAGAGATAAAACCACATCCAAGTCATTCCTTGTCCTTTCACAGACGTGATTTGCAGATCAATCAACAATGTCCAGTCAACAGTACAGAAAGAAAACAAACACACCTGCTAATTTCAGCAATTCACTTGACCTCTAACAATCCTAGAAGAGATCACCTATGACAGTAACAATACAGTACCCCTTCCAGATCTATTTCAGTGTCTAAACTGATGATTATCAAAAACATTTATGGGCAGCAATACATTACAAGAATTCTCTCACTACAACCCTTCCAATGCTGCAAATCACAAAACCAGAAATGGGACACAAGGCAATAAAATGCCAGGGTGTCAATATCAAGTGATAGTATATGAAGCATCACTAATATAGACAAAAAAATAAAATTAAGCCAAGTAAATCTGACATGCCTCAAGAACGTACTGAAAGATCTTGGTATTTCTTAGCACGATCTTCTCCAACAAGGAAGCACATGCATCCTCAAAACTTGTTAGGGATCACAGATCAATTAAATAACTAAATTTGTAAATTCTGTCATTACAACATTAACCATAAACTATCTCAGGTTTCATATCTCTTCGTAAGACAATTCGTTCTCTGATGCACATTTCTTTCATGTACCATGAACACCCCACAGCATACAGTATTTGTCATGGTAAAAAATAATGCAAGAGCCAGTTGGTTCACTTTTTGTTTAAGAGGTAATTTTGTTCCCTTCCTATTTGCAGAAAACACATTTTCTAAGAAATCTAAGTAGCTCTAAGTTCATATTTAGTGATTCTGTTCAGGGAAAACAATCTCAATGCATTGTGCAACTTGATATATGATTTTCCTTAACTTGGGCTGACCACTTCTACGGATTGTATTTTTCAGCCTAGGGAAGAAAAGGAGATTTTATTGAAATGTTAAAATATATTTAGAGATGTATAGATATACAATCATATATTAAAATTATTTTGTCTGATTTATTTAAAATGTAATTATATGCATCTTTGCCTCAGAAATAAAGCTATTTTAAATTAACTGTGAATACATGATGTAAATCAAGCACAAAAATTACTATGAACTATTAACTACATGAAAAGTGATCAGAAAATGTTGTTTCATGCACTTCAACCAATTCTAATGCTCATCCAAACGTAGCTTCCCACACACTGCCGGTAAAGAAAAACCCCCTCATGCCTTAACCTCATAATTTTCTAATAAAATGTAAACAATAAGAATCCAATTAAACATATATTGAGTTCTGTGAATACTTCAGTATGCAGAGATACAGTGTATCTTCCTAACTCCCAAAGAGGAAAATAAAATTTAGGTACCATCTACACAGTACAATGCAGTGCTGTGCATATGCAGATAACACTCCTCAGCAGGACAAATCAGCCACAGTGGAGAGCAGCATTAATGTAGGATGTGACCTAGCTTACTTGGAGCACTGCACTGTATCATATCAATACAGTCTTCTCAACCATTTAGTTACCAATTGTCATGCTTTGTTGACTAGTACTCAAAGAGAAACATCAGTTCAGTGAAAAACTAAAAGTGCAAATGCAACCAACAGTGTTTGAATCCTGGCTTCCTGCTTGCTAATTTGATTTTGATAAGCCTTAACTGGTGCTATCTGATGAGAAAGTGTACCTTGTTGCCTGTTCTGCAGATGATCTTGGGCATGATGACCTTGCCTCAGTAGAACTCTCAGTTCTTATCACAGTTGGGCAATCAAATTGTTTTGTCAGTTTTCCCATCTTATCCCAGCTCCAACTTCAACCTTTTAATTTTATTTAATTTCAGTAATTTAAAAGCAAGAGTAGTTTTTCACTTGGTTTTGTTTTTCCTGGTCATATATTTGTAAGGAGAGCTATTTGCATTTCATATTGCAAATATTAAAAGACCATCAGAATTTCTGACAGTTTTCTTCTGCACTTTCTCACAACCAATGGTCTGAAAGTTGCTTCTGTACTGCTGAGTGTGCAGCAAGAGAGGAAAAATAGAGGGGGGGAGAGAGAGAAAGGGATAAAAAGAGAAATGGGAAAAGAGAGAAGAGGAAGGAGCAGGGGGGAGAAATGAGAGTGAAAGAAAGACAGAAAGTGAGGGAGAGAGTCTGTATGGTTGTAAAATGGAAAGGGGAAGGTTGACAGCTGTAGTAGCAATATATATTTAATAGATTTAATATACCAACTACGTAACTTGAGATTTCTGATTACAAACTACTTAGACAATTGTCATGCTCCACTACATTAATTTAAAAAAAATTATTCTTACACCTAACAACTGACAACAAACTTCTATTAACCACAACAACAACTTCACAAACAACTGACAATAGAACTATTAATCACATCCTTCACCTTTTTGGAGTTACACTTTATATTTTACACATGACAAAAAACCGTAAATACTATTTTCCCACTTTTCCTGTAACTCAGATTGTGCTCAGAAGTATTCAGAAGTTCATTGGCAAGCTCTGAATAATTAAAAATAATTTATTACTCATGATACTATAATATAAAAGCAAATTGTGATTTCAACATCTGTTTTCTTTCTAAATAGACACAAATTTAGACCCCTCTGCAGACTATAGCAGAGAAAAAGGACAGAGATTTGTTGTTCTCTGCTAAAGATAAAAGCAAACAGAACAAAGATTGGTAGAATATTTCAACTTATGGACTACTCATGTCAACAACATGATGCAAGTGAATCTCATTCAGCATTGTATTAACAAAACTAAGATGTGTTAGGCACAAGAGGTGATTTCTACCGTTGCGTTGTTTCACACTTGTAGCAGACTGTTTTGCTTATGTCCCCCCACTTTACTGTCAGAATAGTTAAGTACTGAAACAGGTTTCCTAGGAAGAAGTGTGGTGTAAGAGGTTAGACAGTTTTGTGATGAATATTCCTAGTAGACCTGATAATTGCCTCAGAACAGAGAATGAATTTAAATTGTAAGTCTTCCAGATTTACATTTTTATGATCCTATAATTTTCATAAAGACTTCTAATTTTCTCTCTCAAAACTCAGTAACTGCTTTCTACCTTCCTTTCCTTATTATGCAAAATGACACTTGGGAGAGAAGGCAGTTCTGTAAACTTTACCAAAGAGCAACATATTCATGTACAGATCAACTACATGTAACATGACGAAAAGCATCTCATCTTTCATTAGTTACCATAGTGATCATCAAATTAAAATTATGACCATTTCGTCTGTGTTTTTTCCCATAGATTTCCCCACTGTATTCTGAAGTCTACTCCATGCACAGAATGGTAGAAATATCTATCAGGTAACTACCATGACAAATTACATCATTCGAACTTTGAGGCAAAAGATTATGCCTAAGATTTTGATGCTCCTGTTTTATTTGCAGTGGAAAATTGCAATAAACTAAGATTTTCAATATTTAATTTTAGAAATGATCATTCTTTACACGTGTGGTTTCAGGAGCTGTTTTTTTAAATGCATTTAATATCTGAAAAACCTTACATTGTTTACATTGAAAGACAGTTCAAATCTGTAGAGGTCTTGCTCCTTTGCAAACCAAAGAAATATTATAAATCAGTGAATTTTTTTTAAAGAAGTAAACATACTCCAACATTAAAATATCTGGAAATGTGTAATCAACTTACGCAGGAATCCATTGGTTCTAAAAATTTAAAGCTTTCTATTTTTAAAATAATATTTGAAAAATCAGATAATGGTCAAAACCAGAAATAACTGTGCATCAAACTGCAAACATCTTATTGATTCAGTTAAAGTCTTTCTTTCGCCAACTGACAGATATACATTAAACACCACACACAGATCTGTTATACCATTGTAGCTGAGTCACAAATCAGGATTGTGCTAGTAAACCATAATCAATTCCTGATTAACATAAAAGACCTAATATACACAATGGTTTGAGTTCATCATAACTTGTAATGAACACAGCTTGGAGGACTAACGTGCAAGAACTCATACACACATATCCACCTCTTTATCTGCTACTGCTTCTCATTTGAATTGCTCGTCATACACTTTAGCATGCTTTGCTTCCAGCTTAGTTCAAATGAAGTGATGTCACAGGCTCCTGTTTCTCTGTCCTAGAAAATACTTGAGGCCACTTTGTTCTCAGCCATTTTTTTCTCCAAAGGTCTTGCACATCCCTTGCCACTGGGATTTCAGTGATCATATCTTTTGCTGCCTTCTCTTTCTTCTAATTTTATTTTACTGGTGGTTCCCATTTCTAAATCTTTGTCATTTTATCCTCTGTTCTTGTGTAAATTCATTCACACGCTGATGATTCTCAAACTTCCTTCTGCTCTCCTTGTTTCTCCTCTGCTAGTTTGTTTTGCAAAAAAAGAAGTTTGAATCTACAGCAATATTATTCAAGGGAGATGATAATACTTTATTTTGCATCATTTCCTTATTATTTAAGGTCAGACATTTCAATTCAGTGTTGTCTCCTCCCTATATCTTCACAAGTTAAAATATCTAGTTCTTGGTTTGGTATCATTCCCACCTAATCCTTTTGAAACACACATACTATGATGTGTCACTTTCTGTCAAATTGTTTGTCTTTCAAAACAGGCCTCCTCGTAATTTTAGTCTACTTTATCTCTTAAAAAACTTATAAGGATCTATTTAGCCTAGATGTTCAACAGCTCTTAAAGATAATATCCTTTTTTTCATCAGCAGCATTGGGTACTATGCCTTTTTTGTATCTCTTTCCTTCAGCTCTCATCGGTCTCTCCTGTACCCTCCTGTATATATGCAATGACAACTCCATATCAGTATGTCAAGCAGCCAATTTCTTCTATTTTTACGCTCCTTCCTCCCCCACCCCCCCACCCCTCAAAACTGCCAGTGTATGTACAGCATACTAAATGTATCGACTCTTAAACAGAAGCATTAGAACCCTGCTATTCTGGTAAAAAAGGAGCCTGAAAGCGCCCAGTCCACAAAGAACTCTGGCCCCCTTTTCTTCTGTCCTGACTCGTCTTAGGTCCACGAAGCCTTTGGGTACACAGGCCTCCTCTTTCAGGAGACAGGAACAATGCTCCTTCCCAGATTCTTCAGCAAGATGTCACAAGGGAAATGAAAAAAGCAAAAGCTGTCTCTGCAGTTACTGTAGATGTGGCCTTCATTTATTTGTTCTCCAACAGCACACATCTGCCTCCTGCAGCAACTTCTGCTCTTGCAAGGCAAGTGAGCATGGCAGAGGGAAAGAAGAGGCAATGTGAGGCAATGTGAAAAGGTGCTCTTCTCAGTAACCAGGCTTGCTTTTCAGAAGTGTCTGTTCCATAGTGACTTAGTGTACTTTACGCATCGGTTTGATTGAGACAAAGTTTTTAAAGGCTGGAATATTTTTTTTGTGTCTTGTACAGCTTTGAGGAAATTGCCAGCACTTAAATAATTAATAACAATAATAATAACAACAAACAATGATAAGTGCACTCTATGGATACTGAATCTCTTTGCAGGGTCCCCTAGAAGTCATTAGGTGTCCTCCCCCATAAATATTTAATAAAGATTTGATTTCCAGGCACTTCCAGTGTCTAAAATGTTCTCTTGAAAAGCCTGTGAAAGCACAGAATTGTTAAACGAAGACCGAAGAGGGATATTACTTCTGCATGTTACAAAGTTTGAGCACTTTATGTCAAATGATACATGCTGTTATTACAGCTCTTTCTTGAGTAATGGTTTTAATTTTGTATTTCATCAAAGGAGACTGACCATTGTCTTGCTAGTATAGGGTTAGAAGTGACTTATCTGGTTAATATTTTAGACAGAGGTAATCATACTGCAACTTAGACACTACAAGTGTAAGTTGGCATACCCAGATGTACAATTAAAAGAAAAGACCATGAGGTGGCCTTTAATCAACATTATTTTTAACATTAACTCTGAGGATGAAAAGTCAATCCCAAGGAAGCCAGAGGCAAAATCAATATTTTACTGTCCTACAGAAACATGTTCAACACAAAATGTATCTGAAACTCATGTGGCCTGAGAAATGTGTGCAACCTTTGAGGTAGATTCTCTCAATGGTAACATTGCCTTCAACTGGTAAAAATGGTATTACTCTATTGTTCCTTTTTTTATTGCCATATATCAGTGCTATATACATGAGGAGGTTGTATAGGAAGTTCCAGGGATACCTGAAGCATTATACATTTAAGAACTATAGAAGTAAATTATTTTTATTTTTAGTTTTAACCTCAATGAGTAAAAAACATTGAAGATTTGAAGGCAATGTCTCTGAAGGGGTTCCTGAATACAAAATTATGCTACAGTACTAAACAAATGAAACTACATAGTTAATATCACATTAAGACTTCAATAATTATATCGTTTATTACTGTGCACTTATGGCACACAATAATAACAAAGACAGTGATTCTGCCATCTATCATCCCACTTACTATAATTTAAATAAATTTTGAAAACTTTTTTTTTTTTCCTCTTTCTTGTTAGTTTGGTTGCACAAACACCACAGGCCAGTAAGAGCCTCAGTGTGGATTCCTGTCAAGACAAGGCTTTAACTCCTGAAGCTTTCAAGAGGGATATAAGGAAGACTGCTCCCTATAGCACTGTTCCATAGAAACTCTAAAGATGGCCTTAGCACAAGATAGGCATTACACTGATGTGGGGCGGTTCTCTCACACAGGAAGGAGATATTAGGGGAAACTCACCACAAAGTGGAGGACAGGAGGGCAGGCACACTGGATACACAGGTCTGAAGCCCTGGGGAGGGGGAGGCTTGTACACCCATGACTAGCAGGACCATGTCGTGTCAGCCTCCCTACCTATGCTGACAGCATCTTGGGGTACCTCTGTTCCTTCACCAACAGTATCATTGAACTCTATGTTCTTCATTACAAGTTTAATACAAATTCTTAAAGCCTAATTGAGATACATTTTTCTTAGTTCCCAGGCTTGTTTCACCTCCTTACAAACACATACATATAGTTACACTAGAATAAAGTTATTTAATACATTGAAGTTATTTCAATCATCATGACATATGAATAAACAAAAATGCCTCCTGTGCTCTGCTGTCCTGTACATCTTACCCTGACCTATCCATCAGTTTCACCATTCAAATTTACCTGACCTCTGAATAATCTAGAAGCTGTATAGAATAATAGATAAATATTGTATTTGCTTTGAAAGTAAGCAAAATGTTTCTGGAAAGGAAAAGACAGTGATGATACATTTACACCTCCAGATAAAACCCACTATCCTTGTTGACTGTAGCATGGAAATTTGAACTGGCACAAGAGTACCAGTTCATTCCCATTAGCCTCTGTCTTGTGTCCTCACCACAAGCACGGCAGCGCAGCGTCACTGTGACTCCAGCGTCTCAGCGACCACTGCAGCTCCAGGGAGCTGGGGACAACCAGCCTGTGGCACAGTGTTCCCTCATGGTGCCAAAAGACCCTCCCTCGTGGAGGTCCTGGGTTGCTGCACCATGACTGCTGGAGGCAGTAAGGCAGGAGGGAGCCCTGTTCTGCATGCAGCAGCTGAAGGAGCCTTGCTCATGCAGGCTGCAACACTGCTGTGCAGTTCTGTAACATCCCCTCTGCCTCATTTGTCATCCTCCCAAGCTGCCTGCCTGGGAAGCAACTTCCCTGAGAGGGATGCTATCAGCAGCCAACAAAAAGTTCCTTCAGAAAGCAGGCAGCAGAAGTGTATTGAACCCCTGGCAGTCCACTGGTTTAAATGTTTTTAAAATTTCTGCTTGTATACATACATACAAGAATATACAGTGCTTATATACATAGACACATTTTTAGTCTTTTGCAGTGTTTTAAAACTGTGAAACAGTCCATATTTTACATTAAATGAGTTTTTTTAAAATCCAGTCTCAGTAATCTCTAATTCCTAATTTCACAAAGCTTAACAAGATGGAACTTGCATTATCTTAAATAACAGCACAGAAAAATATTATGCTGTAACTGAGTTACTGTTTGAAACATATGTATAACTTAGTTAAAAAACACTTACTGTACCAGTGTTCAGCCATATTGACTGGTTTGTTGGACAGATCAGTTTTACTGTGTGACTAAGGCACATATAATGGTTTTATTTAATTTATAATTTAATTCCACGCTTTGCAATACATAAAACATCCTGAGAATACCCTTTTCATAACATAAAGAGCCTCTAAATTCAAGTAGAATGATACCCAGTTATTTCAATGCTGTATTATGTAATGGCAGAAACCCTTCAATAATTAACAATTTCCACTTAAGAACAACTGTTTTGTATCTGGATATATATGACAAAAATATTCCTGTAACTAAGGACATTAAAAAAAGATTTATTGTAAGATTCAGGTGGAATATTCTTCTACATAGGTATTTTAACTTTAAAACCCAAATAGCATTTTACTCCACGACATTATTTCATAAAGATCTGATGAAGTTTATTCTCAAAGAAATTAAACACAAATTATGTGTCATAAGAATTTAAGTTCTGCCACCACATAAAACCCCAACAAAAGAATCACTGAGTGCACTATGTTAGGTCTAGAAACGCAAGTAGAAATTTTACTATGAAATCATCTGCAGGGGAAAAAAAATAATCTACATTCTCTTAACTGAAAAAAGACTTCTTTTATTATTTAGGAGATAATTACTGTATTTACTCCTACATGAAAAAGAAAATGCATTAACACATAAACTATGTTAAAGGTGAGTAATGCCTTTCTTATGGAAATGTAAGATTATTACACTTCACTAATGCTAGAATCAAAAGGAGCTTCCTAGCTGTATTTTCACAATATTAGGCCCATCTTATACAGTTATTTAATTAGTATTTAATATAGTATCTATTAACAAGACCAGCCTCATCAACAACTCTCTGCTAACTTAAGTAAGATGCCACATTCTTAGTTACTTACGGTTAAACATCATACTAAGATAGGCTATTAATTACTGATTTTTCACTGGTTATAAAGAGCATGAGAGCAATGATTACAAATATTTATGTAGTAAGTTATAGTATTACCTTATGCTGTATCTCAAATGGGTTTAAAAGCATATAAAAAGTTATGGCAGTAACTGTGGACATACATGCTTTTTTTCCCCTGAATAAAATGTTTTGAGCTTATAAGATACTAAGTAATTTCCAAATTTCAATGTTACTTTAGAAAAAAAGAAAGTAACACCACCTATAATGAGGACTATTCAGTGGAAAACTTATGAAGTACAGAATCATAGACTCATAGGATCATAGGATCATAGAATGGTTTGGGTTGGAAGGGACCTCAGAGATCATCTAGTTCCAGCCTCCCTGCCATGGGCAGAGACACCCTCCACTAGACCACGTTGCCCAAAGCCTCATCCAACCTGGCCTTGAACACTTCCAGGGATGGGGCATCCACAACCTCTCTGGGCAACCTGTTCCAGTGCCTCACCACCCTCACAGTAAAGAATTTCTTCCTTATAACTAATCTAAATCTACCCACCTTCAGCTTAAACCCATTACCCCTTGTTCTGTTACTACACTCCCTGATGAACAGTTCCTCACCACCTTTTCTGTAGGCCCCTTCAGGTACTGGAAGGCTGCATTAGGTCTCCCCAGAGCCTTCTCTTCTCCAGGCTGAACAACTCCAATTTTCTCAGCCTGTCTTCATAGGAGAGGTGCTCCAGCTCTTTGATCATCTTCGTGGCCCTCCTCTGGACTCGCTCCAACAGCTCAATGTCTGTCTTGTACTGGGGAGGACTTTGCATTTTCATGGGAAGAATTTTCTAGAGGGCAATATCACAAATAAGGCTTTTTATGAAAAGGATGAACTGGATTAGGAGACCTGAGACTTCAGTCAACTGCAAAAGACAGCAGAGAATTCCCAAATGTTTTGTAAAGTTCTTGTTGCTATTTTTGACAAAGGAGGCATCTAGAACCGAGACTTTTTCGCACACAGTTTAACTAGAGGGCTGAGAATGTAAAGCTGAATACAACTTAATGAAAATGATTATGAAATAAGAGGTCAAATGAAAGTCACTATGAAGTGGTTATATTCCAAGTATTCCAAGTCTTGAACTAACAGGTCTGTCTTTCTCTTTCTTTCCTTCCTTTCCTTCCTTTCTTTCTTTCCTTCCTTCCTTTCTTTCCTTTCTTTCCTTTCTTTCCTTTCTTTCCTTCCTTCCTCCCTCCCTCCCTTCCCTCTTTCCTTCTTGTCATTAGGGAAACAAAACTACTGGTAAAACAAGCATCATTTATCAAAATGAGGAAGAATAGCAAGAAAAAGCCCTTGTAGATAAATCATAACTCTTCAACAATCTTGAACTCAGAAGTGATTAAATTGAAATACTGTATCAATTGAGTAAGAATAACAAACTGACAATTTAGGGACAAAATCAGAAAGGACTAGGCACGAACTAAAACAAAACTAGCAGGGGACAAAGAACAATATAAGTTATGCCATAAGTATGTGCAGTAGTCACAGGAAGACCTGGGAAAGGATTGCTAGATCATTCAACAGCTAAGGAAATCTGTCAACATGTGATGCCGAAAGACCAGAATTAAATGCCCTTTTTACTTCAGACGTCACTAAAGGAATCACCTATGACCAGATGGCTAACTCAGTTACAGCAAAGCCTCACACTGACCTAGATGATGGACTATAATGTATGCTCTTTAAATCAAAAAGCAGTTTGGATGGCTGAATTAGAATTCAGGATGATAGCAAGCAGTTATAGACATTGTTAAAAGATATGATGAAATTCAATGGAGATAAGTGAAAAGTCCTCTGTTTAGGAATAGTCAAATCTACATAGCTTCCATAAGTATTCTTACATCCACTATAGAATAATCAACAGAGCAAAACCAAAGTAAGGAATAACTTAAGAAAAAAAATTTGTGAAGTATAATTTGTAATAAACTGAAGATGAATGAATACTAGGATGTTGTTATAAAACAGGGAATCATCATATAAGACTGTATAACCTGAACAACTGCAGTTGTGGACCAATTGCTCTAGGTGCAAAAGAAAAGCAGGAAGAGTGACCAAAGTCTAGAAAACATGATCTGCAAAGACTGAAACTGGAATTTTTGAGAAGAGGTGACTTAAAGACACTCATCCACTCCAAGCTCTGCAAACAGGAACAGGATGTATTCTCTGCCTTTGATCAATGGTGAGGTAGTCTTGAGTTGCAGTAAGAAAAATTCAGTTTATAAGTTAACATATGCTTTCCCCTAGTGAGAAAATAGCAATAGATTGTGTAGGAATAAGGCGAAATCTCCAGGAAGGGAATTTTTAAGAACGCAACAGATGCAGATACATCAGGGTACGTCCAACCAGAGATGAATTTCAAGTCTCTTTTTCTATGGCTCTGTGACAGTCTACACACATATGGCTCTGAAAACATCTGAACAGTGATCACTGTCATAATCTGGAAGATGTCACAGGGTATAAAACATGCTGCTTCTGAAGAGGTACCAGTACTTTGCCCTCTGACACTTCCACATTCACTGTATTATGCTGGAAAAATCATAAGACATGTAGAAGCATCCCAGTGGTTTTTTTTTTTTTAAACCACTCAAGTTGCTGTAGCATAAGGTTTAGAAAGGAGAAGAGAAAGGATCAGAGAATTCAGCAGAAAAATATGAGGCAGACCAAGAGGCGAATAATACAGCAAGGTATGAAATGGCAGAGTAAGCAGACCTTTCTTTTTCTTACAATAGAAATTCGAACTGCACTAATCTTTTCTTTTATGTTCCATACGAGAACATATTGAATGAGTACCTGGATTATTTTAGCACTATCCCACATCACAAGTTAAAAATGACAGGTAGGCAAGGTTTTCATGCAGTGCAAAACAAACAACAAAATGCCTAGTTGCAGTTAAGACCTCCACTAAGTGACTCCCAGGTTCATACCACCTAGTCTTTTTAGCACAGACCTCACCACAGTAAAACTGTCTAAGCATTAACCTGAGTTCCTCAACCTTACCAACCCCTTGCCTTTAAAGTAAGCCTCTAAATCAGGTCACAGCCCAACAGTCCCCAAGTCAGCTCACCCAAGGGTTACTACTCCCAAACCTATTTTATCCTGATTTTATTCTCTGATAACTGGCCTATGCAGTGCAAAATATCCTGTACTTGTATTAACTTCACACTTATTTTTGCCTGCTCATATACTACAGCTGCAGATCCCAAGCTCCTGCTGCCCACTGGCCTCAACTTCTGTCTTCTGATCAACTACCGAAGCTATTGGGGTTTGTCCCTGAGACTGTCCCTAAGCTTACTTTTCCATTCAGGAAAACAATCCAAGACACAGGCTAAGGTGAAAAAAGTATGCTCTGGTAGGACATCAAAGCCAACCGCTTCTTGTAAAACACACTATTTCAGTTTTCTCTGAATTATCCACTATTCGCTCACATTTCCTGCTAAGGAATTAACTCAAACTTCCCTGTGTTCTTCTTCTAATAAATTGTCAGAAAAGTATTTATTCTCTTGCCTTCATGTAGCTGTAACACATTTTGCACTTCAGCCTTTCTTCAACAATACATACATCCAAGCTAAAAATAGCTGCAGGGAGAAAGCAGTGATGAGTGGGCTGTTCTCAACGGGTTTTATTTGAGAAAGCAACACAGTAGGTACATCAGTGGTGCTGTGAAGAATGCATTAGAATAGGTTGTACTTGTTTGAATACAGGAGTACAACAGTAGTTGGCTGAGGAAGACCAGCATAATGCTGTGATGCTAAAGTATGAAAAATTAGTTGAAACATTGTGCTAGTGAGCCATTTGATTACACATAATCTTCTAAGACCACCCTGTGAAGACAAGGGATCAACAAGCTTTAAAAAGGACATGCAGAGTTTCCAGAAAATTTTAACATGAATGCTAGAGATTTTATCTCGAGATTAGGACATCAGAACAAGCTTCCAGATTTCTATACACTTTGTTTTAGAAGCAACATCATAAAATGGACTTGATTTGTGAGGCCTTGTTCAGTTATCTTGTGGAAAAACTCTTAAAAAGATTTTGTCGAAATGTGGGAGCATATCAGGGATCTGAACTGTAATAAAAGTAGCTTCTCAACAAGAATCCTCAGAAAACAATATGGAGAGAGGTCTTATGAAGCAGTAAACCAGAACAGTATAAATAAACCTTCAGATTAAGGGGTTCTACACATGATGATTATTTATGGAGAAGCTTATAAAATGAACCAATGCCCACATTAATGAACTTTTGTTACAGTTTAGTTCAGGAAATAAATTACTGAATACGAAGACTGGCAATTTATAAAAACACTACTTCTTAACAAGCAATTTTTTATTAAAAACAAAAAAAATTCAAAAGCAATGTTAAATTGTTCTAAGCATAAAGCCTATTTTACAAATACTTGAGCTGTGGCTGATATTCCACTTGTGACTACCATGTAAAAGCATATGGTTTCTAACACCAAAGCGCTCAAGAACTAAGCAAATGAGTTACCGAATACTACCGGCATTAGTAGCAATTCTCTTCCAACTTTAAAAATGTATTTTTCTTTCATTAAGTGAAGTTTAAAACCAACCAAAAATGTATAGGTATTACTTCATTTGGAAAAGAAATACATATGAAGATTAACATACAGAAGAAATAAATGGATTTTCACTCTAAAAATATAATTTACAAATTGAAAATGTTACATACAATATAAGCAAGAGTACAAAGTTCTGGTCAAATCAGCTTCAATATTAATTAGTTTATTGGTGTCATACTCACTCTGAATGATACAAGTTTAAAAGACTGAATCTTAAAACACTAGTTCTTTCTGGAAAAAACATACAATTAGACTTTCATCAGTAAAAAATAACATAGGAAGTTAGACTTGGTCTTTGTTAATGCTTTTAAATATAGAAAAACTACTTCAATTTTTCAAAGAAAAGCTGCATTTGTATGCTTTAGCAATAAGAAATTGTGTTTGAATAATGTGAAGTGTAAAAACAATTGTTTTTATGACCTATATTTTTCAAAATTGATTAGTATTTTTGGCTGCCCTGTAAACAAAATGGAAAAGATCTAATAATTACTTTTTCAACAGGAGGTATTCAATACTGTTTGAAATTGGGAACATCTCAGCAAATTCCCTGAAGAACTGCT
Source organism: Grus americana (assembly GCF_028858705.1). Taxonomy (NCBI): domain Eukaryota; kingdom Metazoa; phylum Chordata; class Aves; order Gruiformes; family Gruidae; genus Grus; species Grus americana. Next base: position 62,465,764 of record NC_072891.1, read on the forward strand.
GTTCAAAGTTCAGAGTAGTGATTTTTCTTTGATGAATTACTAACAATTAAAAGATGACTGAAAATATGATTGAACTTGTCATTGCTAACATAAAGGACTAAACCAACACACAAGCTCCAGTCCTTGACTGCGATTTTAATCAAAGTCAAATGACGTATTAAAACAACCTGCTTCCTCTGGAATGTGTTTTAGCTAGTTGTTAAGAGTTTTATAATTTAGGACTTGACTTTTCTTTTGGCAGGGACATGAGTAGGGGAAGGATGGGGAAGGAGATAAAACTCATTGCTTCCTCTCTCCGTCCTCCATATTTTTTTCATTCTTCCACTGGGAAGACACTAAGACAACCTTCACAGTGCTTAAACATTGGAGCAGGTTTTCCAAAAGTGGTGGAATCTCTCCCAGTGGAAATATTGAAGACTTGGCTAACAGAACAATGCAGGGCATTTCAAATTTCCCATATAGAAAGGCCTGTTCAAATGTAATAGAAAAGGCAGCACTCAAAAAACACTAGATTATCAGAGAATTTAAAGAGTTGACCTCTTTCAGATTTCTTTTGACATATACTGTTGATTTTAACAGAATTGCAACCACAGGCTTGCCCTGGTAAGGAAGGCTATTGCTGTCTCTTTTAGCCTGGTTTTTTGTCCCCTAACAACATCTCTTAAAGAGTATTCCCTCAAGCATATTGAGTGGTGGTTACCATCGCTCAAAGATGGTAACTCCTTGTTTTCAGTTAATTCCACTGTGTGTCTATGCATGTAAGCTGGGTATGATGGCATGTTTACACTTTCACTATGTTGGCAATTTAAAGAAGGCAAAAAATTTAGCTTGTCTGTCCATTATGCTGCCTCTGTGCAACAATTCAAAGAGTGCGAGTGAATCTGTATCTGAAAGTAAAAATGACAGTATCTGTAATGACTTGATGAGGTGCAGTATCAAGATTATATCATAGGAACTCCTCAGTTTACATATTCAGTGCTGATGTTTACTTAAAAAGTGAAATATCAATTTAAAAAAACAACCACCAAACAAACCCAAAGATTCCTTACAAGAACCTATTTTAAGAGTAAATTTCAAAGCACAATTATTATTTAAGGCTAAGATACACGACAGAGATGCTTGGATTACTTAAAAAATGTATTTGCAATGAAAATAAATTATCGGGATTACTATTACAATCAAAATAAGTTATAACACGCTGAAGCATAGAAACATACACTTGGGACAGCAAGAACAAAATATCTTTTTTTCTGCTGTATAATGATATCACAAAAAAAAAGAAAAAAAGAAAAAGAAGATGTCTCCTCCAACGAGTTAAGTGTAATCTCAGACATAATACACAGAAGTTTTTCCTAGATATTAACAATGTGAGAAAAGACAGCTATAAAAAGAGAATTCACTTGCTGTTAATACGCAGCCAATTCTAATCACTGAGTACTGATGCTCAGTTAACTAAGGCCCTCATGTTGAAGAGTGCTCCATGTGAATGGGCTACTATGATTTCTTAAGAATTGTAATATGCAAGAGGTTCACTGGGAACTTTCTGAGAGTTAAGATCTTTTATTAACTATCTCAGAACGTCCACAGAGTAGCTACTAATTTGGTTACCTGAAGTAACTTCCCGTATCTTATCTTCATTTGCTCATTTGTTTCTAGAATATATACTCATTCTATATTTCTATAGCTGTAAGACAGTAATATTTTAATTAAAATTTTACTTTAGAAAGTCCTGACTTCTTAAGAATTACAGCCTATCCATTTTAAATAACTTTTACTGGAAGCTGAGTTGAAAATCTGAGTTGAAGATACCCGAGTATTCATTCCATGCACAGAAAAGATTATTTGCTGCACACATTGGAAAAAATGGGATTTTAATAGCCAGGGTTTCTAAACACAATTGCTTCTAAGAGGAATATTCAATCTTTTTTGCTACACATTTTTCCATTAACTGGAAAAAAAAAATCTGTAAGTAGGCTCCTGAAGTTCTGACCCTTAAATTCAGTCTATATGCTAATCCTTCCTAGTTAGGAATTGGTTCCCCAAATCATCAATATGGAACACTAAGCATAAGCCTGCTCTGAGATTCAGAAAAGTAACTTTGTAAACATGAAAGTTTTCAAACTGATTTTTGTTAAAAACCATTTGAAAACACATTGTTTTTAAGAGTTTCGGCTTGCCATAGAATTTATCTTTCATATTCCTATATAGTTGCTTTCTTCTATGTTATCAATAAAAACTAACACCGACCTTCCTCCTAGAAGGTTAAACTTCTAGCTTCTGTTTGAAATGCTAGAGTGCCTTTTCTCAGAAGAAATGCTACATATACGTGCCGCCAGCAACGAGAAAGAATACACTATTGCTCCGACCCTTCATTAGTCAGAGGATCTTGGCAACAGCAATAGTGCTTGTATACAGTCTCTGCATGAAAAACTGTTTTCAAAGGTAACCTTGCCAAGGGCTATGTTCTGTCTTGGCAAAAGGAAGCAAACTTTACTTTTCTACCAATCAGTTTACTCTGCATGAGAAACAGGTGTTATGATAGGAAATGGCACTTGGAGCAGGAACAGAATAAAATTCTCCAGAAGTAAGTTTGGTTTGAAAAAAATCAGAGATAATAAGCCTGCAGGGCTTACATGTTTTTGCAAAATGCAAATTACGAAAACTGGTTAAGGGATTAAATGCTCTTTTTCAAAAATGACCATGGAGATTATAATCATTAATTAAAATCATGTAAATAATATTCTGAAAGAACTCTTCCTTTTTATCTCATAGGTTTCAAATGGCCTAATGGTAAAAGGTTGAGTCTCAAAAGAGCTACTCTAATTAAAACTAAAAATTTAGTATAATTAGTAAGTGTGAGTAAGCTTGCAATCTCATTCACATGCTATGACAATTTTTTTAACAGAGAAATAAAATTATATTTTTAAAGTATCATTAACCATGTTACAATGGATTATATTTTTACATAGCCCCTTACATATTTTCAATCAATTCAATAAGCGCTGTTACTAAAACCTTCTTGACTTGTGGTCACTCATTACCGCTACTACTTAAAACTCCGCATGTGACAGCATTTCTTCTGCCCATATTGTAAATCCTTCTGTTGTTCATACTTGAAACACACAAAATAGACAGACTTGGTAAAAATAATTACAAAATAAAATGTATCTGTACAGCACATGTATTGTCTCTATATTCCGTAATTTCTCCATTGGAATCCAGTGATGGAATACTGCCCTTTCTACTCACTTTTTTCCAAATCTTCAAATTATTCTGGCAAGGAAGAGAGAGAAATCTCTTGTGTATCATATATTGAGGCTCAGTTAAGATATGTTGTCTTTTTCATGGAAACAAGAGAGGAATCTGCTTGCTCCATGTTGACCTCGAAGTATGCTTTTAGGAGTCCTTAACTGTGTTTACTGTACCCATACAGATGGATGATTTAATATTTTTGCAGGAGGTACAGTAAACCAGAAGGTAAGAGCTCATTTAATGATCTAACATAAATTGCATTGACATTTGAAGAAAAAATGCTTTCTAAAAAGAAAGCCTGAAAAGTTTAAATTACATTAAAAGCTATTTTCCAGTTTTGAAGTATATTGACAAACTGAGTCTTTTAAAATCTGATTTTTTTTTTCCAAATTTCAGCAGAGTAATTGCTATCTTGAAGCATTTCACTGGAATAAGAAGGTTAACACAATATTATTGATGGACTAGAATATATTTTAAAATGTTTCTTAGAAGAAAAAATAAATAAAAGCACCTAACAACCACCTTTGACTTCAAGTAAAACCCTGAACAGCTGAAACAAGACTAAAAAATTTTCAACCTCTTTTGCCATTCATCCTGCTAATATATAGTAATTTGTTACTGTTACGCTTTAAACAAATACAATCCAAACAATGCAAGTGCAAAAGTTTGTGTTGTTTCTTAGAATTGCTGTCCTGTTCTATAACAAAGTAACAAAGCATGCCAGTTGTTCTTTTTTTTAAGTATCTAATACAGTAAAACAAAATAGGAAAGATGTAAATAGAAAACACTGATATAAGATGGTAAAAAAAAAAAAAAGCTTTGAATTTTACTATGGAACTCATCTTGCAACTTATCTAAAAGCCACAAACACAATTTGCACTGCTACATACTCTTAAATTATAAATACTATCGCTACATTGAGTATTATTGTCTCTTCACATAGCCCCCCCAATAATTAAAAGAAAGTCTAACAACTTTTAACTTCTTACAGATTTATTTTCACAACTTTTCATAAGTGCTGTGCTGACAAGTTAAAACATCTTCCAAAATAGCACTCTTGCTGCATTTTGATTAATAAGAGACTATACAGAGGGACTTGTAACCCAAAATGACAATTATATTTAGCTGTCACAACGTTCAACAAGCTCTCAAATCCTAAAGTCTGAGGATGTCTCTATTTTAAACATCTCAGAGCATATAGAATTCACATTGCAGAAGAGCAGGTAGCATAGAAAAAGCAAATGCACCCTCTTAAAGTTCATTTTATTTTAGGTGTAATTGACATGCTCTATGAGCTAACCCAGTTGAATTGGTTGCTGTAATCTGAATAAACATGAAATCAGAATCACTAAGCAAAATATGAGAAGACAATCCAGGGCTCCTAAAATGAGCATTTAAATTTCCATTTGTGCTCAATAACAAAGCATAGATTATTAGATAAAGTGGAATGTACAAATGAGTCGGTATACTAGTGTTACATATTAATACCATGTTACCATCATACAGACTGCCCATTTTACCAGAAATGGTGAGCAAATTAGAAGAAATACGTAATAGTTTTCTAAGGAATTTACAGTATTGTGCTGCCAACCTGGAACTATTCAATAACAGACATTTATAAAAATTCTCTTGACTCACATCATTAAAGCACAGGTCTGATAAACTAACCCTTAATACTCAAATATGCTTTTCCCTCACCCACGTTTCTATACAAATTGAGTGCCATGAGACTACTGAGTTAAAGAAGAGACTCAAACCACAAGGGAAACACACTCCTATAAACAAGTTAAAAGTACCTCTAGATTTTTTTAAGCACAAAATGAGTTATATACACATTGGTGATTGAATGAAACTTTTACGAAGTCTGAGAAATCATGAACTTGGGAAATAGTTAGGAAAAATATGAGTAAAACCCAGTAACATGTGTGCTACTTATAAAATGCTTTCATAAGAAGAAAACTGTTCACAAAAATGATTGTTCTTCATACCTAGGTGAACACGTCAGGCACACGTTTTTCCACCATACATGTAGAAGGCTTGCCAACGTTGAGTCTATTATTTTTTATTATAATGCAACCAACTATCTTTTTTGAACTCCACAATATTTTAAACTATCAGTTTAATCTCTGGAAATGCCATTTATAAATTTGTGATTACAAAACACTGTAAAAGAATCATAGTTTTCCATTCACTTTTACAAAACCAAACTGTACTTTTGAAATGGAAATAACTTCACTAAAGAACTTCAGTAACTTTTTTGTCCACAAATAAGTAAATAACATAGTATTCTATAGAGAATGTCACTTTGTGTGACCGAGAAGAAAGCTGTCAATTAAAATTCCCCCATAATACGAATTGCACTGATCCAACATTGTTAATTTTGCTTGACTGCAATTAAATAAATGTCAGAATGACTTTTGGTAGGTGTACACTTTCAAATAAACACAGTACTCTCTTGGTAACTACTTCATCTATTATAAAACACAGGCATCATAACTGAGTCACAATCTTCTCATGCAAGCACTATAGTGTAAAGGAAGATCACAGAGTTAGACACACAGAACATTCATTTCTTCTTTCTGTGGCATGTAGCTCGTGAAAATGACCTTAGTGAGGGGCACTTTAACTATAAAAAGACCCAGAAGGGGTTTAAACCACACAGATTCTCAGTGCTACAATATCCTGAACTACGCGTAATACAAAGTTTGGCCATAATCAATTCACATTCCTTTGGAGAACGCTACTTTAAATGATGTGAAGACATATTGGCTGAACGCTGAAGACAGGCCAAAGAGAGAAGTCTGCTATAACACGGTCTTTTAGAATGATCAAGGGAAGAAGAAAGCAGGAGTTCAGTGTCAATAGAATTTTAACTGAAATACTGGATATTAGGCATTTAATGTGATATTGACACTCTACAGAGTATATAAGTTCTTCTTCATATGTTTCTTTAGGTATTACAAGCTTATTCACTGATATGAAAAGAAATTCATGGCAAGAATTTAGAAAATGTGAAATCTGCAAAGTACACTTTAGAAAGCAGTTGTGAGATGTTATATTCATGGAAGATCACTTAATTTGACCCATATTTTTCCAATATGTAAAAAAAAAAAAGTATAAACAGAAATTACTTATTTGTCTGGATTATTGTTCAACTGTAAGAATTTACATAGCAAGCATTGCAAGGCAAATGTACTGTTGTTCAAAGCAACAAAGTCCAGCAACATTTCCTATGCAACTGAAAAATACTCTTGAGGCAGGTAACAATATAAATGTAGCCGTATGACTTTCATGCCTCAGCCACTTACTCAGTAAGGCTCTGGAGAATATAATTTTGGCGCATTTTGTAGAAGTGCCTTTATTTCATGAAGAAGTATTAGCATTTCTTATAAAAACAGTTGCTAAACATTCAAATTCATCCCCATCATGATTAGTTCAAAAGTTATGCATAGTAATGATTTATGTTTCTTTAAATAATTTTAATATCTTTTTTATGATCTAGGGAGTTTTGCATGATCTAGTGAAGACAGACACTTTCCACAAACAATTACATGACTGCATGTCCTGGTTCTGGCTAGGATAGAGTTAATTTCACAGAACAGCTGACCCAAGCTGGCCGGGGGCTATTCCATACCGTGTGACGTCATGCTCACCATAAAAGGGGGCTAGTCGGGCAGGGGCAGGTTTGGCCCATCCGGTGGTGTGTGGTCAGATCGGTAAATTGCTCTCTGTTATCACCCATTGTGAATATCTGTTACCAGTACTGTTGTTGATTGTTTCCCTCTCCCTTGCTGTCCCAGTAAACTGCCCTTATCCCAACCCTCGAGGCTTTGCCGTTGTTTTTCCGTTCTCCTCCCCATCCCGCTGGGGGAGGGGTGAGCGAGCAGCGTGTGGTGCTCAGCTGACTGCTGGGGCTGAACCACGCCACTGCAGAACCACTAAACACAATAGTGAGTCATATTTGAAATGCACAGGAAAAGGCTTATATTCATTAACCTGACTGTTTTTCTCAATTATCTCTTTTACTGGTATGTTGTTAAATTAAAGGGACAAGAAGAATAGTGTTGAAAATGTTCAAGGAGAATTTTAGAAATGATAGCCAGATTAGTTTTCACATCCTTAGACATTAACTTCTCTTTCATATTCTTCTGCACTCATACAGCAGACTTCTGTTAGAAGACAGATTCATCAAATTTATTCTGAGGTGGATTTGGAAGTGTGACTGCAAATACAGGGCTATTCAGGATATAAATGAGCTGTACATTACAATTTTTATTGCAAATTTCATTTTTACTGCAGAATTTGTAAGCACTATAATACCAACAGCCATAAATTTCTATGCTAGTTTGTAGAAGCAAATGCAGATAGTATAGTAAGTTTGTTCTTAAAGCATTCGATGTGAATTGAATTGAATTGTGCTACCAAATAAAGGGAGAAGACTATGTCATCCTTACATCAACAATTTGTTTCAAGGCACAGCTAAAGGATGATGCATTCAAGAACCTCTGTAGAACTTTGCTTCAAACATTTAATTATGAATGAAATACCACAGTCTAAAGACAAATAAATTCAGTATGTGTACACAGACCTAATGTTCACTGGCCAAGACTTAATTTCCAAAAGGCAAAGAGACTTCTTAGTGAACAACACTTATGTTTAGCTCATCATAATGTGTGCCAACACACTTGAGCTTTTCTGTGTTCCACTATTTATTACAATACATACCAACATTCTCCAGTTCCTGTCAAACTTGTTCAGTGCAAGCTGAATGCTAGGTCCAATCAAAGGAGCTCAAGGAGAACATGAATCAGTGTTCTGACGCAGAAATCGGTCACTGGCGTAACGTGCTAATGTAGTACCGTTCCTAGTTAATTCTTCTGAGTTATGAAGTGGCTTTTGAAGTACATCAAGTTACTTTTCAACTTCAGTATCACCCAGTGTAAGTGGGGAAATACTTAATTACTGATGTAGAAAATAAAAGTTTTATCCTAAAAAAAATATAACTTTTTACTTGCTCTGCAGTACAAAACAGGCTGTGGAAAATGAAACCCCATATACTCTCAGGACAAATTTGAAAGAAATAGAAGTTACATATAGTATATACTATATAGAGAGTACAGTATATAGTTATGTGTGATCAAGAGAAGACTGACAGTTTCCTTCCTTTTTCTTTCACAAACATATTCCTGGTATTTGAAAGGGATATACCTAACACCCATACTGGTAGCTTCTCAGCCCAGCCCCAAAGTTTGCACCATGTGTTATTGGCTGGAGAAATGGGATAATAAAAATCGCACACAGTATGCTGCACAGTCATTTGACTAACCTTTAAGTTCTGAAACTACAGTTATTGGATAAAAACTAGAAATGGAGCTAAAAAAGTGCCACCAGTAAACTAGAAATGAATTGTATCCGCTTACAGCTCAGCTCCAAATTACAGTCTGTCCTAGCCAATTATTTGGAATGTCTGAACATTCAGTTTTCCACGGAAATTTTCCATTTTAGTCTAAACCTGAAAAATAATTTTACAACATCAAACAAATATAATTAAAGCAAAACTTGAAGTTGTCCTTGGCAAATTCAGTTCATCAGATGATTTAGAACATTCAGTGTTGATGCGTGTCAGTAAGACTTGAAAAATGACAACAAAACTAAGGCAATCTGAGGAAGCTGAGTCATTTTTACAAGTTTGGGATATCTAAATCTGTCAACTTGAAACCCTTATACTTTAGCTTAATTCAAAGCCACAGCTCTTTAGCATCTCATTTCTGGAAAAGGCCTCAGATTGGTACAGATCTGAAATGTAACTACAGGTAATCTATCTTACAGATTGGGTTCTGGAAGTGCTCTAAGTCAGAAATGGTTGGAAAAGAGGACTTCATGTTTAAATTTCCAGCTTAGAGCATTTTATGTAGAAGATCTGCTAATGACAGCATCTCAGTTGGATTCTTTATCTCCTTCATTCACTTCAAAAAAGCCATAGCTATAAAAAAAAGGTGAAAGATTTCTACAATTGATCTAAAGTTATGACTGAAATAGCAAAGATTGTTCATTTCAAATTTCAGAAGGGAAAAGTTTCATTAAGTTTGCATCACATTTTAATTTATATATTTAAATTTGCGTAATATGCAGCTTTAGATGTTATACTATGAAAGACAAAATATATGCTTTACTCATGCACTGTTTAAAAGAAGCAGGCATATGACTAAGATGCACAGAACTTGGACAATACTCATTTCACAAACAAAATGCATTAATTAGAGGATAAGCACAAGCAAATTGATTAAGGCAGAAATTCATATATGATATTAAGGCCTTCTTGACTCTTAAGTATTTGGTTTCCAGATTCTTAATAATGGTTCCATTTTTATATTTAACAAATATATTTGATCCAATTATGGAAAAAGAAATCAGTAATTACAGTGAAATAAGACATCGAAAGTTTCTATTCACTTGCTTTTCATTATGATTTTACTTAATTTTGGTAGGCCTTCAGGATATGATTTGGGCAAAAGGCAGATTATTTTTCCGTATCACATTTGAAGATGCTAAAAAAATCTCCAGACCTATTATTTACAAGTAAGCAACATTAATTTTCATTACTTAGGACTTCTAAGTGAATAAGCATAGCCAAATGAATGACCAAATTGGTATAACTGAATCTCTTTACATCTAACAAATTAGAAAAGAAAACAGAACACTGTATGCTTTATTTAGTATTTGAATGTGTGTAATGTGGCTACTGTTTCCTGGATGCATCTTCATGTCCTATGAGGAATAAGCAGCATTTAACGAATTTGCTGTCAAAATAAATGTTTATACAACTGGCATGATTTGTACATTATTGTTTGATTTATAGCCAAACACCTTCTCCCATACAATTAGCTTCTGAATCTGAAAATAAAATTCAAAATACTTTAAATTTCTCAAATTCTTTCTTGCATCACAGTCCCTGATCTGCTTTCAGTATTCTCTGTTAGGTATTGAGAGACTACAGGGTTTTACTCACAGGACAGCTTATTGGAGGATAAATAGCATATCACATAGTCTTTTAGGTCTCCAGCTTCATGAGAAATGCTGAGTTGAGGTGCTCATGCTGAGCACGCCATGACTGAAATGTAGAGACCCACTCATGTAGTCTACTATCCTCTCCTCGCACTCTCAAATTCATATGCACAGGCAGAAGAGGCACACAGAAGCTTATACCAATAAAATAAAAAGCACAAACTTAATTGTCATGCATTTCAAAATGAGGCACAATGACTTCTGACATTAAGAAAGGCAGAATCAGGACTCAAGTAAGAGATTTAATTATGCAGAAGGCATGGGCTCAATTCTTGAAAAGGTGCTACAAACCAGAGGGTCAAAATTAGAAGAAAACACAGAAACTGGAAGCGTCAAATGACTGGCATGTATTTTTCTTTGAAAATTACAACAAAAAAATTTAAAACTTTGGATGACATTTTAATCCTTCTGAAATGATTCTACTCAAATATTTTGGTTACAACAATGTCTTTTCTCATAGCGCATATACAGTCAAGTGACAATTCATACTAGCATTAGGTTTCTGGCTTTGGCAATGAAGCAACCTCAAACAAGTGCTAATCTAAGCTCTTTTCATTTTCAACAGAGCCATTTGGGCAGCAAAACCTGCTTGAAATTCAATAACATTTCCACTGTTCCAGAATGACCTGTTTTGCACTAGAATGAACCAGTGAATTTAAACATATAAACACCTATCTGCAGACAGTGATTTTCAGAACACAAACAAGCCCAAAAGGGATAAGGGACTAAAACCTAATTAAAGAATAGCTTAGTTTTCAACTGTCTGAAGTGAAAAATAGAAGTCATGATGTCCTTCATTATTGATTTCATCTTACATGATTTTTAGAATAATTTCAATTACTTGTCTTAAGCAATTAACACACATCAATGAAAATACAAAATGAGAACTTGAGCTAATGTAATAGTATTACAATGCCTTGCACAACAAATTATGGTACTAAGAACAAAGTCATCTTATTATTCAATATGTCTTTCTCAGAATGATGAAGATGATGATGATCTGAAGTATTTAAATATATGTATTCTTTGAACACAAAAAAAGCCTGAAGTCTGTGTTTGTCCACAGATTTGACTAAAAAGTATTTAAAAGGTTTTTTAAAGCTATCTTAAGATGTTAGATTTACTCTTAAAATAAGCATTGTTCCTATCTCTATTTTAAATTTATTTTTTAAGACAAAAACCTTTTCTAGAAAGGAAGAAAATTACTTGCAGATATTTTAAAGCTGCACAAATACAAGCTTCGATTCAGCTTGGATTATGTATTTTTTAAAATACATCATATACTTCCCAACAAGCAGCTTTAGCCAAGATATACTCAGCTCATTTAAAAAAAACCCTATGCATTCTGATTATATGAAGACTCAAAATAACCTAAAAGACTTTATTCCAAGGATACAAAAACACATGACCCTAAATTTGAGCCAATGCATTACACAAATATCTGAGTTGTACTACTGTCACGGAATATCTTAACTTCTATTACCCATGCCTATTGGTTAATGTTATCTCAATCAAAGTCTCTCTCTTAGTTACATCTTGCTTTTTCCTGAAGAATCTGCATTGAATAGCAAATATAACAATTCCCATAAACTAATGCCAAATGAGGCCAATTAATTGATTTTCTGATTGTTCCTACTGTAGCAAATACTCAATGATAAATCTAACAGAAGAGCTGCCACTTCCAGATGCAATTACAAATTTATTAATTTTTGCCTGCCCCACCTCGAAGAAATCGTACAATTGTTTATTGATTTATTGTGCCCTTTAAATATTTGGTGGCATTGCAACCTTTAAAATTTGCTTACTTTTAAGGTGCTTTCCACTTGTTAGTGAGTCATTCTATTGCATTAAGTTCCAAATAAGGTCTTTGATTTAAAAATTATTATAAATTCAGTAAAAAAAAATTGAAATAAACCATTATTTGTTATAACTGAATTTAATTGTTATTGAAGGACAACTATACACACATCACTAAATGCAAATTAGGCAAGAAAATTATTTTATAGCCCCTAATAGGAAAAAAAGCTGTTATATTCAAAACTCCACAATTCTTAACATATACTTAAGTAAGACAGGAACACTTTAAAACTATTCTTATATATACACTTGCTTTGTAGAAGATAGAAATTTAGACAAGGATCCTACCTGCAATACTAACAAGCAGCCAGTATACAACCGTGACAGAATTTTTGTGTCTGTAGAAACTGGGAGGCTTTGATCTGCTGCGACTTTGACTGTATTCACTGAGCCTGAAAGCATACTACTGGTAAGTTGCTGAACGCTGCTCACTGCACAGCTGTTCAACAGAAACGCGTAGGCCATGGGAAGAGTACAAGGAGCTACAACAGTTCTGTTTGTGCTTGGAACATAAAACTTCCTTTTCCCACTGCCTACTATCAGGAGTGCAGCATTATGGGATACTTTGCTTACTTTACCACATAATCTAATGTGGTTTCCAGGAACGTCATACTTTGAAGAGTAGTAATACCATACACTCAACTCTGTTCAGTTACTCCCTCCTTTCTTCTTAAATACCCAGTGGTATACAGGTCTCATGATGTCTTAGTGAACTTAGAGTTTGAAGTCAATATCCCACATTTAACACCGCTAAAAATTTAAGATACTGAGTTCATAAGTGGCAAAGAAAAATAGTAATGTTTATTTGTACATTTGGTGGTTTTCCCTTTCCTTTTTTGTCCTTCCCTTTTGGTTGTGGTTAATGTAAAGAGACTACACAAAGTACGTAATACTAAAGCAGAAAATTCCATTTTATGAAATTTTCTCATAATCTAGAGAAGGATAATACTCTAATTACAAATAATGGCATGATGGTTTTCAATCATTATTTCATAAGTTTGGTCACTTTACAAATAATAATGATTGCAAGACTACAAATGTATCCTCTACTATGAAAATCAAACTGTAGTCATTCCATTTTGTGCTGTAGCATGAAAGATAGAGAATCTAAGCCTAAAATTAGCTCTGTAACCCTTATACAAACTCCTTGCTAAGAGATTATTTCAATTCTGACAGGAGGTGGGAAAAATTTACAAATTTATGAAAACTCGAGATGTGAGGTTTTTGCAAGTTCATAATTTAGAAGACACACACAAAATAGAAGATTTTTCGTGACAGACTTGTTTCATAAGACTGCCTGCAATCAGCTGAGGGAGCCTTAAACTGACAAATAGAGGACGGCAATTGGGAAAGACACCTGCATTTACTATATGTGCAGACAAGGGACAAACTAAACTTAAAAAAAGTTCAGAAGATATAAGCTAGGAAATAGGCTGACATTGCAAAGATGTAATTAAGAAATACAGACATTAATTGAAGAAACGTGGGCCAAACACTTAAGAAAGTAGAATTAGAGTACCACACATTGTGGAATTACAAAAACATGGTCATACATTGATCTGCTGGTTCACTGGGGAAGAAATAGGAAAGCACAATGTTTAAGTTCATCCTTGTTCAGCAAGGCACTGAATTAAGTACTTAAAGTTACTCCATTTACCTTGAAGCTTGCTTCCTTTGCTGAACAGGAATATTTTCCTGAACTGACAACTGTCCAAACTGGTTTAAACTTCTTGAATATGACATGGCAGTGCATTACAGAGACCAGAGAACCTCTTCACTGGAACTTTGGGAACTGGTCATAAATACACAAGTAAGGCTATGTTCTTGTACAACTCATTTCCAGTATGGGGGGAAAAAACAGACTTAAGAACCTGTCTGGTGCAGAAAAAGAGAGGTAATTGTAACTCTCATAAATTAAAAATCCATAGTCATCTTCATCAATAAGCATAGTAGAAAAGGTAGAAGAGAACAAATTCTTTTTTTGACATTTACTTTTCAATATTAAGGAGAGTAATGCTGAAGATTCATTGCTGGAAAGCACAGTGCAATGCCTCCATCTATAAGCCAAGCGGTTTCTGCTGCAGAATGATTACAATACTTTTACTCCACCCAACAACTAGAATACTAAAGCTGTCATTGTGAACCTAAAACCTACCTATTAGCCGATTATGCTTCTTTATCTCTGAAAAAAATCTCTCTATAAAGCATTAAATACATAATAACTTAATTCAGTGCATTCTGTCATTCCATCCTGTAATTCCTTCATCTAATTCCGTTAGCTCCATTTACTTTGGTTTTGAACCACCTAACTCCTTAGGTGGTATACGGTGTATTGCCCTGGCTAAAATTTTAGAATAAATTCATACGAAACCTAGAACTCACTTAAAGTAGCCTCAAGCATAATATTCTCTACTACTCCACTTTGTGGGAACATTCAAAAGAGGAGATGTAAAAGCCATGATGAATTATTGAGTGATGTGTCACAGTGCAGTCTGACTTGACAAAAGATGCTTATTTACTCTCTCCTCCTCTACAAAACGAGCCACTGTTTCTCTTTTCGTATATCACAACCAAGTTTATTACTTTGTTTCTTCTTCATTAATATCAAAGTGTCTTATCTATACCATCTCAGCTCAATGTGAGAAAAATATTTAAAGGAATTGGGGAAGTGTACAGATGCAAGTCTTTCAGTACTTAGGTTGACATTTAACACTGTGGGTTCTATGTGTACTGGCTAAGTCCTTTCTACTTTGTATTATTTTTTATCACTCCTCCTAGACTGTACAAATACACTTTTAGTGTATCTGTGTTCTATTTTAGATACTTTAATCCTTGTTGTCATATTGATTGTCTTTGCAATGGGACATACGTATAGTAACAGGTAACTAAAGGAAGAACACACCAACCCTAATACCAGACCCCATTCTCCATATTTCACAGCACAGGACTCATCTAAACTTGCCTTTGAATTCTTGATGTTTGTATTGCTCTTGAAGGGAGCATTTTGAAAACAGGATATCAATCATCTGATGTATGGGAAAGGCACTGAACTTATTTTTGCATGGAAATTCTTATGCAATTCAGATACTATGACATTATTAAGGGAATTAAATACTTTGTATATATACACACAAATCCACTCACACACCTGCATACATATAAGCAATGCATTCAAGTATCTAAGAAATTCTTCTTAGCATGGGTGAAGGATTCTGTTAATCAGTAACTGTTCTTTTTTTTTTTCACACCCTGACAAATCTTTACATGCTTCCTGACAACAGAGTAAGGGAATGGCTTTTGTTATGAAGCTTAAATGCCTTAAGAAGAGGAGGCATCATTTACTCCTTACACACATACATTATATATCTATTCCCTTAAGCAGATCATCTACTGAGAGCAACTCTGTGGCAATATAAGGGTTTATGGTTTGTTAGCAGAACTATGAGGTCTTTATGTGGTAAACGTCAATGCCTTTGGTGGGAAAGGAATGATTGCATAGTGCCTCTTGTCCCAAAATACCTTTTATAATTTTATGAGCAAAACAGCATACATAAATCTGGTTTGTGTTAGAACTGTATTAACAAAACAACTGTAAGGGTCTTTTCTGTCCTAAAATATTATTCTATAACATCATCTTGGCTACATAACAAGCTCAGTATGAAAATATACTGCAAAAAAGGTTTAGGAGGTGTAAACATTCAAGCAATAATCCATACCATTCTCAGAAGAAAATATCTTTCCCAGTTTCATTCTTCTATTCCACATAAGTGTGGCAAATTAAAGTATATAAAATTCTAAATCTTTCTGTGTGCATCAATTATACTGCACGTAAGTCCCTGAGAAGTATTTAAAAGACAAACAACTGAAAACAATATTCCACTTGCTGACAACACAAAATCTAGCCAATACAGCTTTAGAAAGCTCGTAATTTCTAAAAAATATAAATACTCTTTTCCCACAGATGTAGCTCATTCAGGAAACTGTTCCAGCTACAGTGGTCTACTATGCTGGTCAGTATCTCGGGGGAAAAAAAAACAAACCAAACCAAAAAAACCCAACCTGTGCATAATATTGCTAGATAGTGTTCATTTGTAAGTCATTACATACACTAACATTTTATTTTTACAAACTGACAAAGATGTTTTCAGTGCTACCCATATGAACAGAACTGTTTGTATGGAATGGAGAAACACATAAACAATAAAAGAATAACTGGCCAAAACATCCAAACTAAATGCCTACACATGTAGTGCTAATGAAGCCCTGTCAAGGGGTTCAAAGAAAGAGTTCCCACTACATGACTAAGAGTCAAGCTATCCAAAATGAGACATTATTACCCGTCAGGCTCACCTTCTGTAAAATAGGTACACAATCCTGAAAGCTGGCTGGCCTTAGAGCCAGAAGAGTTTGTCCAGCTATGTAACAAAATAGAAAAGTCTTCAAAGGGAGAAATACGTAGTTTTCTGATACCATTCTACATTTCAAATGAGTTTCCACACAACTTCCTATGATCAATACAAACAAGCTGAGATACTCAAGAATATAAAATAGAGTCCCAGACACTAAAAAAATCTCATACAGAGAAACATTTATATAAAAGTTTGATAAATCTGCCTCAGGAAATTCAACACTTCACGTGGCAAAGGCGTTGGCTCCCAAAATTCCTCCTGCAGCAAATGGAATATTCTTTCCTCTTGGAGAGAAATGGAATAAAGTATGCTTACTTAAATCCTCTGATAATTGTTTAATCATCTGTATGAGCAGGAAGAATGCCAGCAATTTTGTGTAGGTCTTTTCAACAAGACAAATAGGAATAGGAGCTCCTGGCAAAATGCAAACATAAAAAGATAACATGCAGAAGGTGGAAGCAGGGACAGGCAATGTGGAGGAATACAGAAACATTTTCCAAGCATCCAGGGATGAGGTTACGAAAGCCAAAGTCCAAATGGAATTGATTCTGGCCAGGGATGTCAAAGACAACAGAAAGGACTTCTCTAAGTATACAGATGACCAAAAGAAGGCTAGGAAAAATCTGTGCTCTCTGCTGAATGAAGTGGAGGGACACAGGACATGGAAAAGGCTCAGGTACTGAATGCCACCTTTGCCTCAGTTTTTACTAGCAGGCCTTCATGAATCCCCAGTCCCAGACACCAGGGGGAAAGTCTGGAGCAAGTAAGATGTACCCTTGGTGGAAGAATACTTAAGCAAACTGGACATACATAAGTACATGGCTGCTGATGGGATGCACCCATGAGTGCTGAGGGAGCTGGCTGATGTCGCTGTAAGGCCACTCTCAATAAACCTTGAATGATCATTGCAACTAGGAGAAATACCTGAGGACTTGGGGAAAGAAAACATCACTCTTATCTTCAAGGACAAGAAAATGATCCAGGAAACTGCAGGCTGGTCAGCCTCACCTTGATCCCTGGAAAGGTGAGGGAGGAGCTAATCCTGGAAATCATCTCCAAGCATATGAAAGACAACAAGGTCATCAGGAGTAGTCAGCACAGATTCACCAAGGGCAAGTCATGCTTGACCAACCTGATCACCTTCTGTAATGAAATGACCGGCTTGGTAGATGATGGGAGAGCGGTGGGCGTCTACCTCTTTTTCATTAAGACTTTTGATGTTGCCTCCTGTAAGATCCTCATAAAGAAGCTGTTGAACTATGGGCTGGATGAACAGACAGTGAAATGGACTGAACACTGGTTGAATGACCATGTCCAGGGAGTGACGGTAAGTGGCACAAAGTCTAGTTGGAGGCCTATAACTAGCGGTGTACCCCAGGGGTCAATACTGGGTCCTGTTGAACATATTCATTAATGATCTTGATGAAAGGGCAGAGTGCAGCCCCAGCAAGTTTGCTGATGACACCAAACTGAGAGGAGGGGCTGATATGCCAGAGAGTCATGCTGCCATCCAGAGGGACCATGACAGGCTAAAGAAATGGGCTGACAGGAACCTCATGCATTCTGCAAGGAGAAGTGCAAGGTCCTGCACCTGGGGGGAACAACCCCAGGCACCAGTACATACTGGGGGGGCTGTCCAGATGGAAAGCAGCTTGGTGGAAAATGACCTCGGGGTCCTGGTGGACACCAAGTTGAACATAAGCCAGCCACATGCTCTTGCAGCAAAGAATGCTAATGGTATCCTGGGCTGCGTTAGAAGGAGTGATGCCAGCAAGCTGAGGGAGGTGATTCTTTCCCTCTGCTCAGCACTGGAGAGGCCACACCTGGAGTACTGTGTCCAGTGCTGGGCTCCCCCATACAAGACAGACATGAATATACTGGAGAGAGTCTTGCAAAGGGCCACAAGGATGATTAAGGAACTGGAGCAGCTCTCACATGAGGAAAGGCTGAGACAGCTGGGACTGTTCAGCCAGAAGAAGAGAAGGCTCAGGGGGATCTCTTCAATCTATATAAATACCTGGAGGGAGGGTGCAGAGAAGGCAAAGCCAGACTCTTTTCAGTGGTGCCCAGTGACAGGACCAGAGGCAATAGGCACACACTGAAACGCAGGAGGTTCCTCTTGAACATCAGGAAACACTTTTTCCCCGTGAGAGTGACCAAGCATTGGCACAGGTTGCCCAGAGTGGTGGTGGAATCTCCACCCTTGGAGATATTCGAAAGCTGTCTGGACATGGTCCAGGGCAGCCTGCTCTATCTAGGTGACCATGCTCGAGCAGGAGGTCGGACCAGATGACCTCCAGAGATCCCTGCAGAATTCAACCATTCTGTGACTCTGTGAATGGGAAGACATAAGACCCTCAGAGCAGATCCATACCACTCAATTTCCTAGATGTTGTCTAACAGACTCAAAGCTGCAAAAGCTATCACTGAGTCTTGTAGACTTTGGGGAGCTTACCCTGTTGCTCAGTCTAGGAATTCTGCAACCAAATCGAAGAATTTACCTACCACTGGTTGGGTTTACATGAGATGTACTGTCTATAACCAGTTTTACAGGAGACAGGATAAGATAGGATAGGATGGGATAGGATGGGATAGGATAGAATAGAATTCTAGACTACAATACATTTGCCCATGTACAGCTCAAAAATGCTACTTAAAAGCCTCATCTAAAGATCTATTATGCTTACCAGGAGGAAATCTCTGTGTTTACTCTCCAATAATTACACCTGCCGGCTTCTGAGGTGTAGACAGACATATGTCATCACCTTGTTTGCTAATATGAACCAAAGATTCTTAGTGTGGGATCCCACTGTCCTCAGTCCTCACAACACAACTACTGAAATCTTATCTTCAAAAAGATAAGCGTTTGGCTACGAAGTCCAGATCTGCTTCTAACTTGAGCAAGTTTAGGGCTGATCTTTGAGTGTTCGCCACGAACCAACTTTGCAGAATATTTGGAAGAATCTCTGCCACAGATTGGCACAGGTACACCTCAATACCTACATAAGAGAAACTTCCATTCTTTGTCTGTAGCTTGCTGCCAACACAATGACCTTGCCGACAACTCTTGGTGTTCCTGAGTCTCCAAAATAATATTGTAGAGTGACAGTAGTCTTTTAATACCATGAAGCTAGAATACAGCTATCACATATAATAGACCCAGAAAGCCCCGTGTTCTTCTGAAAAAGAAATCTGGATATAGAGTAGAAGGAAGTGAGAAAAACAGCAGAAATAGGTAGCCACTAGACTACAATATTGTTTGGAACAGTAAAAGACAAGCTCAATCTCAAATCAAAAGTAGTTAAGAGCATATCTATAAAACCTTGTTGTTACGTCTTCAGAGCACATTCTTATTTGTTTTGTTAGTGAGAGAAAAGCCTGATGCACTCAAAATCAAACTGTCATTATGTGAAATATCTGGCAATTTTTTAGAAAGCTTTCTTCTTGTGCCTTAATGTAACTATGCAGAAGCTATTCAGAAGTTAGTGAAAGTGTTTTTGGGGGTTTCTGTTTGTTTGTTTTGGTTTTTTGTGGGTTTTTTTAAAGTCTTACTATGCAGATACTACATGAAAAAAATCCTGACATCCTGAAGTAGGACCTAGACACAATCCCATTGAAGAAGAAAAAAAATCTTTTAGATGCTTCCCAAATGCCTATCTTTCAGCCACAGATTTAGTTAGCTTTACAAGAGCCCTGATGGATGAGTGATGACAGAATAGTTTCTCCTGGTTAGTACTGGATACAGCTTGTATCTCATAACTGCAGATGTAAATAGTTGACACTTGCAGCCAAACCAGCTTGGTCACTGCTTTATTATCAAAGCAAAAGCATTGTAAAATAAATGGAGAATTGAGAGGTTTAACATCACACTGACTTTAGTTTGTCACCTTACCATAACTTACCCTGAAGCAACTAGTATTCCAATATTAAAAAAAAAAAAAAATCAAAAATCTTCTGGTGTTTGTCATCCCAGTCATAAAATTTCAAATGCAGTAAAAGTCTACAAAGCACAGCTGAAAATCATGAGAAGTTCCATAGCACTACTTTATTCCAATATATTTTTAAAATTTAATGAGATGTTAATCTCTTACATCTCTTATTAAAAGAAGCAATAGGGAGACACTTCAGTACACAGCTGATGATGATTCCAACAATGAGCTTCAGAATATGAACTCATATATTCAGAAAAACATTTTTTTAATTATATATTATTTAAGGGACAAAACATACCAAGATTATTTTCACAAAATGCATAATCAAATAATGCCTGAGCAATGCTGTCATGATAATTGCTGCATCCATGTTTAATTAATATAATTTAAAAGATACGTTTTCCTATCTGATACTTTATAAGATAGATAGAATCAGTTCATCTGGAAAGTCTTGATGGATGAATTACATGCCTTCTTTACTGTAAAGCTAAAATATATTTTGAAAAAATCCACTTACTGATACAAAGAATATGAATGGAGGGCTGACTTTTCCATTACATGACATTTATCACACGTGATGTTTGCTGTGTGACAAATATCTTAACTTCGAACTAGATTTGCAAGCACTTAGTATTTACATAGGCACTGATCCCCTAGAATCCACACAAAGTTCCTCAGTTTTCAGCGGAGGCCCAAAGAGATGTTGTCGTCTGGTGCTGGAAAAACCATGAGCTGGAAGAACTAAGAGCTGGTAGTAAAACCTACTATGTATTATAAGACTGCCTGTCAACCACAGACGTGCAAGCCTTCTGCTTTCCAATATATGGAACCTAAGGCACAACCCAGCACAATCCAGCAATCAAGAGTAGCAGTTTCTGAATAAAAGTAGATTGGGACATTGTCATAAAGGCTGATATATTTTGGAATTACTCTGGCATTGTCAGACTGCAGAAAGAAAAATGAATCAGAGTATCTGATTTCCTTAGATATTACAATTAGTATTTTCAGTCACCTCTGCCAAAAGAAACACTGCATTCATTGAGCTGACACTATTTCATTTAATGATTCTCCTCAGTTTTAACCACGGTTTCTTTTGAGTAGTCCATTTTTTACTACTAGGGAAGACAGCACCTTCTGTCTTGCACTGTAATTTAGCACATACTTAAAAGGATGATTAGAACGGAAACTTATAACAATTTAGTCAGCCTGCAGTTCAATAGATTTTCAAGACTCTTACTTTAGACATTCAAATAAGATCATTTTTCTCTTATGTGTCAAGATTACAAAAGTCTAAAGACTGATTTTGGTTGAAAAGGTAAGAATTCTGTATTTTTTCAAAACTAGCAATAATGCCATCTAACAGCAAGAAACTGGAATTGAGACCTTAAAAAGCACAACTTAAATGGGTTTCCAACTAATATGTAGCTTTCATTCACTCTGGAAGCAAGACACCAAAGAATGAGTCTAAACTGCAGTACTGGTAATGTAAACAAGCATTACAAAAAGCTTAGGTCATGACTGTTACGGCAAGACATTACCCCCTCTTAAGTAAAACTTGTCACCCTTTAAGGAATCTTTTAAGGAAAACAAAGATGCCAAAACTGCTTCTTCCACACATAGCTTTTCCAAAGGAACAAAGTTAAGAGTAGTCTTAATAAAATTTATTGAGAGATTTCAAGACAGCAAATGTTAGATCAATGAAATGATGCATGGTTCTCAAAAGCAGTGAAATGTCTGTTATGCTTGTTTATATAGTTTGATTTGTGCAAGAAAGTGAAAGAAATCAGGCACCACATGGATGATTACTTTTTCATACCACTTAGTCAAAATCACAAACAACATGGACAAATAAATATATCCTAAAATACTGACTGCAACTACATAATGCGATTAATATGAGTTTCAGTTTTACTAGCCACTAAAAATCAGTGTTTCTTAATATATTTCACAAATCCTTTTCCAAATATCTCAGCCTAGGTTTGCTGGATGAGTTTGGTTGAATCTGTAAGCACACTAATGCAATCTAAAGAGCCAACCTGACCCTGTCACATACACTATGCAAATAACCGAGTTAGCATCATTGAGAGAAGCTACCAACGGTTAGATCCACAATGTCAAGATACTCGGATGAGTTTATTTTCAAAACCGTGAACAACACAAAATCTATGGGGATACAGGTGATACAGGGGAACAATAAAAATAAATTCAGCAGGGAGAAGAGCAGTATTACTTTTGAATTGTAAAAGTTACTGGAGGTAGTTTGAAGAACAGTGCTATTGGGAAGGATAAAAAGAACGTCAGACAAGGGAAGTATTCCGAGTATGAAAAATTGCACATGTGAAAGTGAACAGGAAGAAGCTGGAGAAGTGTTAAAACACAAATATGATTTCTGTATGTGAATGTTAATCAATTTAGGGAAGTTTATTTAAATTACTACACAAGAAAACCTCTTCAGCTCAAAACCATAACTAGTCATGAAATATACAAAGTTCTGGAGGTTAATGCAACAGCACAGAACTTTATCGGCCATCTTCATGCACCAAATTTAAAGAAAGGAAAGCAAGAAGAAAACACTATTGCATTATGAGGCAGAGAGAAAAAAGGTATGAGCAGCAGCATAAGGAAAGCAATCACGACATCAGATACCTAAGGTCAATAAAAAGTGCAGAAAGGGCGACAGGAAAGCTCATAGCCTGCAGCTAATCCAACGGCAACATGAGTAAAAGTCATAGATTTGGGAAGGTACAGGCATCACACAATTTCCCAAGTGAGTATAAAAATATTTGGTGCAACTGCACTATATACTGACATAGAAATATCTATATCTCTTGTTTTCAAAGAAACTGTGAATATGGAAAGACACCTCAGGGCGTAAAATTTTTCTATTTTTGGTGATGGCTGGACATGTACACAGAAAGAAATAATTCAGGGCAAGCATTACACACAAATGATGAAGCATATGATAGCTCTACAGATCACGCAGAACCATGGTTAAGCCATTTATAACTTGCATAATGGGTCTGATTTTGACCTCTCTCCTCTGTGGGAACAATACGTGACCAGTAGAGGAAGAATTTATCAAGACAGGTGAATTCCAGGTATAAAACATGCAGTGAAAGACAAAGCAAACTACATACTCTACTTATTCTAGAGTAAGTGGCTTGTTTCTTGGCAGGGCCTTTCAGCTAGAGTACGTGACAAAAGTGTTTACTTTCAATCATCCCTCTGCTTTTTTTGGGGGGTGCACTGTATTCCTGCTCTTTGCAGCATGCTTGACATTTATTTACATATTTCACAGTTCAACATGCTTTTTATATGAAAAAAAAACCAAAACCAACCCAACGACAAAACACCATCAGCAAGTTCCAAGACTGCATATGAGAAAAATGCATCAACTGTAGAGTAAAAAAAATTGGGAGAGGGACTGATACAAACCAATTATTAGACCCTTATAATGCTTTCTGGAAACAGCAGGTTAATATGATGATTCTGGTAACATCAGTGAATAACCTGTTTTGTTCCTATGCTTTATCTCCTTATCACTCTGCCTTAACGGATTTACATTCTAATTATGCAGTTGGGCTTACAGTCCTCCTCAGTCTCTCATCAACTCCTTTCCTTTCTATCATCTTCTGTTGCTAATGTACTGGTGACAGGGAAGAGAGGAGAAAATTCAGCTTAGAGTTGATAGGCAGAAAATTCTTTGTTTTCAAATATGAAATTTTCAAACTAGATATTTATCAAACCCTATCAGATCATAAAGCAAGAAAAGTTAAGCTGCTTCAACTATAACTTTTTCCATGGGAATCATAAAGACAGCAGCAGAGACACAGACATAAACGGATACAATATTAGGTGTGGCAGTGCTACTAGCACCACTCCAACTAGAACATCAGGATACTAGCACTGGACACAGTCATTTTTGTTTGGCTTTCTTGAGTAACTGCAGAACAGATTGAGTTCTCACTGAAATCATGTATGATTCCTGGTTTCTCACATGGATCCCAAGTCAGGCTGTCACTGGGGCCCAGCTTGCCTACCTTACTCCTTCAAAAGAGGTCAGAGAAAACAGATTTCATTAATCTGAGCTCCCCCTGCTGCTGCCTGTCCACACAGAGGCTCTCTGCAGAGCTTACTGCAGTCCTGGCATCACTGAAGTCAGTACAGCTGGTCTGCAGCTGGCAGAACCAGAAAGCAGATCAAATCAGAGTACATGCACTTGGCAGCACTGCCTTATCATTGCTTACATTTTAAAACACTGAACAAAAAGCACAGGTTTCTATGGGCACAAGCAAAATAACTGCTGGCAGTTCCTCTAGGTATTTACAAGTTTTGGAGGTAGCTGTGAGGGACTGAAATGTTGAAACACACAACTGATGTGCACAGGTTTCATGCCATATATATCCAGTTATGCATCTAGTAGGTATCCATTTTTTGTATACAGACTTTTCCCCTGTGAATTCTCACAGATAAAAGCGTGCATGTGTGAGAATCCTTTGCAGCCTTACCTTTGCATCCTTAATTGTAGAAGTTAATCTGAGCCAAAAAAGTCAGCAATCCAGCACTGTCAGCCCAGATGAAAGTCTAGAATGCCTCTAGACAGACCTTCCTCCTTCCTGCACCTCCCCCTTCCCCTGTTTGAATATGTATTATAAATGTTATTTTAACTAAGACTTCTTGGAAAGGGGTCTTACTGCAAATTAGAAAAGGTAAAATAACACTGCATAAGAAGCAATGCGAGGGAAGAAGCAACGTGCTCAAATCCTTCAAATATCTAAATCTATGAAATGTCCCAGGCGGCCTTGGAAACCTTCTAATCCCTAAATTCTCTATTGTCTGTCTCTTTTCCAAGTATTTTCCAGCTTGTATTCAAAAACAACCTTAGAAAACTTCTATTTAGTTTTACTTAGCAAAATTGTTATTTTATTTTTATGTCATTAGATGTCTTCTCAGAAAGATTTTGTTAAGAAACATTGATCTAACTTAAAATCAAAATCTGCTGTTACTGTATCATCCTTATACAGTGGATTTAACAACATCATCTCATGCTAAGATATAGAAAGAATATTTAGAATTTTAATCACCACAAATATTTCTACTTCTTCAGAATTGCATCTTTCTTGTAAGCCGTAGCACAACTTTATGGGAAAAGTTAGAAGCTACACTCTAACTGTAATTATTTTGCAGTCAATGTTGTCGCCCTCTCTCTTTTATGGGAATTTTTCCCCCACTTTATTTCAGCAGCAGGTGAGTCTTAAAAGGTGTTTAATGAGCTAAATCTGTATTCATTTCCAGAATTATGAGCAATTTGTGCAAGTCTGCTCAAAGCAACTCAAGAGACAATCTTGGTCCACAAAATACTGGGCAATTATTTTTAAAAATGTCAGTTTGTTACATTATGTTGACTCCTTTTGCCTCTGCATTTCACATGTAATTGCATTTTAACTGCAATTATTGCTTTCTTGAAATACAGTTTAAGTTTGAAATTTGAAAAAGGAACAAAGAAAAGCTTTACATCAGTAGTTTCTTGTTAGTTTGTTGTTGTTTCAAGAATTAAAAATGCAGCAGTATGATGGCTAAATGAAAGGTATGTTGACAGACTACAGCATTACACAGTTTGTGTAGAGAAAATGTAATACAAAACAAAAAATTGATACTTTTTGTTGAATGAAACAGGAACATTAAGATCAAGGTATAATATAATTTTTTTCTCTTTGGAGGGCTTTCCGAAATTATTTTATGTCACATATTTCTGGGCCACTTGTTTTCACACAGCAACTTAGAAACTTTTTGGAATCACTATTGAGAAGCAACACTGAAATTGTCAACACATGTTTCCAGGTAAGTTGCTAATTTTCATTATTTCAGTAAAGCTCCTGCTTACATTAGGAGATATGCTTAGCCAGATTAATATACTCCATTACTTGGAGGTCATGGGGTTGCTGCTTGCCAATGCCCGGGTCAGCGGGTGCCCTGGCTGCTCTCCCAGGTCCTGAAACACCCCACGGTTGTGTCATAGTTCAGAGAAACAGCTGGTGAAGAAAAGAAATAAAGCAAACATACCAATGGACACAAGCTTGGTTTAACTGCATCTATAAGAGTTAGTTAAGGGGCTGTATTTCTCTGAGCTATCGTTTTATTGTGAACACACACATTTTAAGCTGGCAATTGGCATATTGCACTAGCTTCACCATTTTTCAACCAGAAGGAAAAAAAAAAAAACCCAACCACAACTATTTTCCCTCTAGGTATCTGGCATCTGTATAATTAAAATATAACTCTAAGACAAGATTTTCAGGGTTTGGTTAAAACAAAATTAATAAATCTCGTATCACCATTTCTTAAAAAAATCAACCAACCAACCAAACAAAAAACCCCCCAAAACCCCAGCAAAAAAACCTTTTGAGAAATAATACCAAGAAAACTACTTCTGAAGAAACTATTTCTCCTCTCCCACTGCCATTTGGCACAGAGATGTAGAGAGAGGGAACCTAGTACAGATCCGCTGCAGACAAATCAGAATTTGTGATGTTTTTTATAGGGTAAATAAAATAGGACATGAGTGAACTGGGCCAACAGAACTAACATAATGCAGATCTGTGAAAACCAGGAAGGATTGTGGTCATAAGACTTAGGCCCTGAAGAAATGCATGTGTCTGGATCTTGTAGAACCAACATACATCTGACTTCCTTTGTCTCCACAGATAAAAATGCAATATGCTTAACTGGATTTTAATGGGCTCACAAGCAATATAAATGTAACTACTATAAGTGCTAGTACAGACATTCCACAACCATTTGCTTGATGTCATTGTCAAGCACTTCTATCCTGGAATAAAGCTTTGTGAAATGCTTGAACTACCTTCTGCAATTCTCTTAATTAAGTCAGTTCACCAATGAAATAAAAGTTGATTTTTACAGATTCTTCACAATAGCAGTTTCATTCAAATCCAGATTTTGAAAGATGAAGTACTGCAGAACAAGGAGATTATAAATTCTTCTTCCACTTTCCCAATTATTTTTGTTAGAATCCCTTAATAGAACATACAACCCTGTTGTGACAGTCTTCCAGCACTCATAAAGCTCTTGGCTCATCACCTTTTCATGAACCAAGTGACCCCTACTGCTCTTACTTTTACACACTTCATATCCATATAATGATTATACATGGTGTTACCAAACAAATTGAGGCAACTGTAGCCCTAAGTAATCTCTACATATATTAATTGCCAAATATAGAGAGGACATATATTAAATACAATAAAAGGGTGCAGGAAAGAAGAAGACATCACACTTGCAATATCAATACTAAATGCTATTTTCAAGTACAAGACAGTACTAATTATTTTTAGTATGGATGAAGCATACATAAATGATCCTGACAACTTTTCCCAGGAAACTTTTTTATCACATCAGTGGTAGTAAGAGGAAGAAGTGCAAAAGAATTTCTTATCTGTATTAATCATATTGATCTCCATTAACAGAGAGAATAAAGAACATTAAAGGTTTTAATAAAATCTGTGTAAATTACACCTGCAAGCATAAGTTCATCAATATTCTTCATAAACCCTCATTTTAAAAAAAGGTAAGTTCTACTCAAATTAAGTGCGTAAGTTCAATTTTTTCACAAAACTTAAATAAAGTTTACTGGTCTGTTATTATCAGCCTCTTCCTGTAAGAAGAAAAATTTACTGGTACTGCACCCATTTTATCTAAACAACCACACCAAATACCTTGAGTTGCAAACTGAAAATAAGTATTTCTCAGTGTTTGTTCAAGAAATATGTTTAATTTCATTTATTTTTTCATCAGCCCTAGTGTTTCACCAATGCCTTCCAAGTATTCCAATATGCAGAATGTGCTTTTTTATTATTTAGGAAAAGATATACATCCATAAACCCTACTATAAGCACTTACACCTTGCCAGTTTGATGTTGAGTATCTCCTCTTCAAATACGCTCTCACAAATTACTTGTTACTTGATTTCTTTCCTGAATTTCTTTCTTTTCCCATAAGAAGAACTTAAATCTGAATAAGTTAAACACAAGACTCAAATGAAAAGATTACATAAGACATGGCTTGCATAAAACATGAAAGAGAATCATGATTATATCCAGTAAAAAAGAATCTCACATTTAAATTTTTGCAGCCATGGTACAGTACGAACCATTCAAGAAGGCTCTTTAATAAAACACGAAGAGCTTATGTCATTTTGCCTGGCTCAACTTGTAATCTCTTAAAAGCTCTTTAGGTTAATTATATCTAAATACCATTTTTTTCCCCCTGAAATATTACAGAAGTATTACACGATATGTAAAGAAAAAAACATGGACTGTTTAATGTCCTGCTACTATCCTAAGGCTTTAACAATAATTACACAGATGTACTGTGAGCCAGAATTTATGAGGCTAATCACTGCCTAAAGCATACATTTTAGATGAAACTTTCTTTAAAGGTTACTGTAGGTTATGCAATACCCACTATAGCTATGCTTTCAGTTACATAAAAGAACGAAAAAAAATATAGTATATGAAAAGAAATAAAATTATTTACATGTATTCTTGCCCAGTTTTGACAGGCATATGAGAGTCCTAGGGAAGTTCCAGGGATCTATTCTACAGCACCATGCTACATTAAAAAAAAAAAAGCCAGAAAATGGGCAGAAAGTAATCTGGGTTTATTGATAAGAACCAGATAAGAGTTTTGTATGATAGTTTTATTTATAAAATTCTTTCACAAATCCTAAGAATGTGCATGCAGTAGCAATGGAAAAATTGTGAATAATATTCAGGAATAATAGTAAAATGAAATTTGCCATTCTACACATACAAACAATTCTGTATTCACCCACTATTTGAGCTCTGTGGCACAGTACCAACAGTTAATCCATTGACATTCTTTTCCTCCCAGAAGACATTATTATGACTTTCAGAACTAGCTGCTACTATTTGCAGTAACATTCAACAAGCTCACTGTAGAAAAGAGAGGTTAGCCATGATAAATTTGTGCAGCTACCAAACTCCTGATATAAATGGTGAGCAAGCCTAAAGCATTTATGTCACACAATGAACCTATGAAACAACTCCTGTTTCTCAGGATTTTCAAACATCAGCAGAGCTTATAACAATGTAATAATTGCAGTAAATCAATTTGAAATTTATTCACTATCTTCATCTGCGCCTGTCTGCAAGGGGCAGGACCCCTGCAATGGTATAGACTGACTGAGTGGGAAATAGTTCTGCAGAAAAGGACTGGGGGTCTTGGAAGACAGCAAAATGAACACGAGCCAGCACTGCACCCCGGCAGCAAAGGCGGCTAACAGTAACCCTCCATGATGGTCTGAGGCTGGAGCACAGGCCCTGTGAGGAGAGGCAGAGGGAGAGGGGCATTTTCAGGCTGGAAGTGAGATAGTTTGAGGGGACATAAAGCAGCTTTCCTGTACCTACAAAGTCATCAACAGGACATAGTGAGGCTCTTAACATGGGTGCATGCTGGGAGAATGTGAAAAAAATCTCTAAGTTGAAACAAGAGTTTCAAACTATATGTCTACTTCAGACTTTTTCCCCATGAGGACAGTCAAGCAGTGGCACAGGTTGCCCAGAGAGGTTGTGCAGACCCTGTCCTTTGAGACTTTGCTTTTGATTGTCCTGGTCTGGTCTCCAGCTGATCGTACTGTGTGCAGGAGGTTGGACTACAGACGTCATGAGATCCAGGCTGAATAACCCTATTCTAATTATATTGTATACTAAGTAAGCCGGTGATTTATGGAAAATTTAAGACATGTCAGTTACAATCTAAAAATGCAAAAAAAAATTGCAGAAGTCACTTTCCTTTGTAATTCATTCTAAGATATAATAATTATTTAAAATTTATTTAATTTCAGATTTAGATATCTATTTCCAAATACCAGTTCTTTCACTCCTATTTACGGATTTTAAAATTTCACCAATGTTATCTTAAAACTCTTTCACAGCTGTTTTGCAAAACAATTGCCTTTGAGTCTTTCTGAAATGTTAGAAGACATAGTCTTTTATTTTAAGACTATTAATATGGAAACCTTTGTCACATTGTGATATTATCCTTTTTAAGGGTATATGCAAAGATGATATAAACTCCTTCACGCTATCCTCTTTCAATAAATGCTGTTTCGTCACAACGTTTAGTTAGTACCTTGAGTTCATTTTACTCTTCATAATCCCTAAATCTGTTTCAGAATCACTGCTCTCAAAGTTGTAACACTTACCCCATTATGTACATATATTCTGCATTCTTTGTTCCTAAATACACAATTTTCTATATGGCTATACTGAAATGCATTTCTCTCAGCATGGGCTTAGTTCACTGAAATAATCTAGATGGCTTGGCATCAACGGTCTATCTTCACTGTTATTTACTACTTTCCTCTGTCTTGCATCATCCAGATTTCACCAGCTGTAATTTTATATACACCTAGAAGATATACACACAAATAATGAATGACTGTTGATCTCTTACCAATCTCTTTAAATATATGACACCAATGTAAGCTCAAATTAAGAAAGCAAAACGCATGGAAAAAATGAGAGTGAGATTCTAAATTAAAAGAAAGATTATATTAATTTCATTCTGAAGGATATAAAAATTGGATTTATAAATGAGCTAGACTAGTCTTCAAATTTATTAATAAATAAATATTTCAAAGAAGAAACTTCCCAAGCAATCAAGTGTTATGTCCCTTGCAAGGGAATACTACAGCTACAAATCTCAACTTCTGTTAAGTATTACAGAATTCCCAGTACTACAGCAGCAAGTGACACATTCTAATCTCTTTCTGCAAGTATTTCATAGATTCTTATTCCTTTTTTGGGGAAGCACAACACAAATGAAAAATGAATACAGTAAATCTCTAATCTATAAAATGCTGTCTTTATAAATAAATGATACTACACTTTACTTCATTTAGTCTTTTTTCAATATATGAAAAGAATCCTGCAGAGCTACAAACACTACAAATCTGATGTATGGTATCAGACTCTCAAATCTTAAGACAGATACTCAAATTATTAGATGTTGAAATATAGCCATTTCTGCTTTTCTTAAATTCAATTCCCAATTTATACAATGAATGATCTCTCTCCACTTCAGCTGTGCTTTGTAGATAAAACAATAAATATTTGTGATCTTTTAATTAGTAGTTCTTAAAAAGATCATTTCGCCTTCTTATTTTACAAAGGAAGAAATGGAGTCATTGAAAATTTAAATGAGTTAAACTAAAAAGATAGTAACAGTAAAGCCTGTATTAGCACTCAACCCTGATACCATATTCACAGGACCATACAGTTTCCCAAAACAGCTCAGCATTTCTTAATTTCTTTTTTAACCAATCTATTATGCAAACAAATACATAATGTTTTCATCTTTCTCTTAAGTATAAGCTTATTCTGCTTGCAATACAGGATGATGTTAAAAAGAAAATCTCTCTTCTTCAGGTACTTGCTATTTAGTGTGAAATTAATTTAAAACTTTAAGATTCAACTACTCTTTCATAACTTTTGAGCATACATTATTTAACAAATAACATTTAGCAAAAAATGGGTCAAACTTGAACTACTGAATATCACACACTATACTGTTTCAGCTTGTTAATGTCAGTGTCTCAATCCATCAATCCCCCCCAAAAGTCCAGTACCCTGCTCTGTGTACCAACAGCTCAAGACAAGCACTGCAGGTGTCCAGGCTCTACTTCACAGATCTTCAGAAACACACTTGTAAATAACAAAAAATTATTTTACAAGGCCTATCAAAGCTCCCAAACAACAAATATCCTACATATCCTGACCTTTCAAAGGTTATGAAATAATATTCGATTCAACAACTTCCACCTTGTCCCTTGTTTTCCATACAACAGAGAGTGCAAAGGTCATAGTGCTTCCACACCCTGGCACCATTCACCCTGCGACCTGTTGTTCTATAGCTTCCTGCTGAAAATACTAAGATTTATCTGCCAGAATATTTGACTTTGTAACCACATAGGATTTATGGAATAAACAACAGCTGCAACTTCACTTACAACATAAATCAGTACAAATATAAATATCTAGACATAGTGTCTAGCCCCATATACTATCAGTTTATTCTTTCTTTTGGAAAATAAGCAAGAGAGTCTCGCCTGATGAGATCTTCACTCCATTTGCACTTCACACCCACAATACCTACAATCCTGAGGCATAGCTCCTAGTAATACCAGCTCTAACAAAGCTCACCATTTCATCAAATGTATTTTTAAAAAAAAATCAAAACAAAGCCATAAACACAACAGAGGTATGTAGAGTACGGAAGGAGAAAAGATGATCATGGTCCATCTAACGCTGATTTGGCCTGTCAAGAGGATTTCCCCATGAACTCTGAAACGGAAGTGATCAAAAATGCACTGCATGGCAAAAATGTTGGTTCAAAACACAACAATGATGGGATGCTGAAATAACTCCAAAACCTGCTCTAACCATATATACCAAAGTAAGGTTGTCCAGGAACCTATGGAGGGCCTCGTAAGACTTGGCAGTCAGTTAGGTGACATATGGGCAAATGCTTCACAAGAAATAGCAGCTGAACAGCCATTCTGTCACGTATGTTCTTTTGAATTATGCCAATCCACACACTTGGATAAAAAAATTCAACCGATTCACAGCTCCTGATCTTCTGGGCCCAGCTGTAAACAGCTGTCTATGCCTCTGCCTTTTGTTACTGTTCTATTTCCTCTTTCTAAACATGGTGCCTTGGAATTTGCTGGTTTGCCTTCTAGGTATTTTGGATACCTCCACTGCTATGAATACCTCTGGAATATCTCCATCATGTTACTATAGAATGTATCCCAAAGGCAATTCATCTTTCCACAGTGTATTTCCTATGTTCAGATCTCCTATGTTCATATTTCCTATGTTCCTATCATATGTCAATAAAATAACTCTTTATGTTAAGGGCATAATTGACAGGTTGAGTCAATTTCTAGATTGCTTTTTATTAATTTTGAGTTAATGTTCCAATCTGATGTATACAACTCTGTTAAGTGTTGGAAACAAAAGAAGAACATCCTGTGGTGTGACACAGTGAGAATCTTCCTTTTTGAGGTGTGATGAAAGACTTAGCTTTTCTCTTAAGAGTATTTCCAGGCATGTGGATTAATAATTGGCTTATTTGGAGAAACACTCTATTTTTTCATTATGTTCCACGAGTGTAAAAATCTGGTTTTCTCATTTTTATATCTTGAGTGATTTCCACTGAAGACAAGAAATGAAGACTTCAAATGTACAAATATTTAATCATAGATTGCTGTATCATTTTATGTTCCTCTACGGAACTCTTCACAAAGATAACCAATACCAATTTCAATAGCAACCTTAACCTTGATTGTAACTGTCAGTCTTTAAAAGACATTTTTTCTGTTTCCACTGAACTGGTTCTCATTTCTGTCTGCTTGCCCCTCAACAATCTATCCATTTTGGTGCACCTACTTTGAAATTATTTCCACTTTTATGAAACTTTTAGTGTTCTTCCATTTCTGAACATTTTCCTTAAAATTATTTTATTCCTTGTTGATTATTTCAATAAGAACAGAATTTGCAGATACACTGACAGTCCTTGAAACTTTTTTGGATAAAAAACTATCTCAACAATTTCTTAGTTCAAAATGTATTTTCAGGACAACCTATAGAAACATAATGGCACTTAAAACAGCTGTCAGTAGTGTACTTATATCGAATCATGCTGGTAACTGACCTCTGTTCTCTGTGTATACCCTGGAGAGGATCAAGAGTGAAAGAAAAAGAGTAGGGAAAGAAAAGAAAGTAGAAAAAACAGTAGCATGGTTAAGATACTGATGTCTTTTTTGATATGCACTATATAAAAATTAGCTTAAATATTTCAATATTTAACATTACTATGCATTATAAATACTGTTTGTCTAGCCTTATTACCAGTTTGAGTTTTTGAATAGATTACAATTTAGATATTTTCTGTAACTCTGTAACCATTTCAGATTATGCAAGTTCAATATAAAGGTTAAGGAGGTCTCAAAGTCTTTGTAAGCAGGAAAAAAATAGGCCTTCTAACAATGCAATATAAGCTTACATTTGTATCACATCAGTTTCCATATCAATGTCACCTTGTTAGGTAAAGTAGGAATCTCAAATAGAATTTACTCTGCATTACTGACTATGATTCTCTCATCCAGATGGATTTGATGAAACAGTCAGTCTTTTCTACTGTTTAAGTTTGAATTAAATTTACTACTTACATATTCAGTATTTTATTCTTAATCACAAGTATGTTGGTTGTTTTTATCACATATGCTTTCATTTAGAGAGTACTGCATTACTGGATGTTTGTGTTCCTAGAGTACTTGCACAATATTGCCTTAATGGTGTGTAAAAGATTGTATATACACAAAAACAAACACACAGAAAAAACACCATAGAGGGGAAAAAGATACAGACTAGTTAATTTAATATATATTCCTTCAAATTTAAAAATACTGCATACTTCTAATCTCCTCATGTAATAACATAGTAAATCGTTGTAAGGTTCATTATTCAATCATTTTTATGTACAAAACCCAACAGCAGGTATGGAAGACAGTGTCTTCAGTTATAAGAAGCTAAACTACTGACTTAAATACAGTGAGAGTGGCGCTATTTATATGTTCATTCTTTTCAACAAGGAAAAAACAAGTTTATCAAGTTATCTTGCATATTTTAGTATGTAGATAAAAAATAGTTTCATGGTGTTTATTATTCCTACTCTCTACTACCGACATCCTCAATGCGGTTGAGGAACAAACTCACAAAAAGTTTACTATGCAGCTACTAATGAGAAACCATGTTCTCCATTTTTATCACCTTGTGGTGGGTTGTCCCTGGCTGGGGGCCAGGTGCCCACCAGAGCCGCTCTCTCACTCCCCTCATTCACTAGACAGGGGAGAAAAGGCATAACGAGATAAGGACAGGGAGAGATCACTCACTAATTACCGTCACGAGCAAAACGGACTGAATGTAGAGAGGAGATTCATCTAATTTATTACTAGGCAAAACAGAGTAGAGCAATGAGAAAATACAATCAAGTCTTAAAACAACTCCCCCCACCCCTCCCATCTTCCCGGGCTCAACTTCACTCCCGGCTTCAACCTTCCCCCCGCTCAGCGGCACAGGGGGACGGGGAATGGGGGTTACAGTCAGTTCATCACACGGTGTTTCTGCCGCCTCTTCATCCTCAGGGGGAGGACTCCTCTCATTGTTCCCCTGCTCCAGCATGGAGTCCCTCTCACGGGGTGCAGACCTTCAGGAGCAAACTGCTCCAGCGTGGGGTCCCCCACGGGGTCACAAGTCCTGCCAGCAAACCTGCCCTGGCGTGGGCTCCCCTCTGCATGGGTCCACCGGTCTGGCCAGGAACTTGCTCCAGTGTGGGCTTCCCATGGGCCACAGCCTCCTTCAGGTGCCTCCACCTGCTCCGGCATGGGGTCCTCCACGGGCTGCAGGTGGAATCTCTACACCCCCTCATCCTTCCTCCATGGGCTGCAGGGGGACAGCCTGCTTCACCATGGTCTTCACCACGGGCTGCAGGGGGATCTCTGCTCCGGCGCCTGGAGCTCCTCCTCCCCCTCCTTCTGCACTGACCTTGGTGTCTGCAGAGTTTCTTACATCTTCTCACTCCTCTCTCCGGCTGCAAAAGCTCTCTCTCTCTCTAAGTGTTTTTCCCCTTCTTAAATATGTTATCACAGAGGCGCTGATTGGCTTTGCCTTGGCCAGCGGCGGGCCCGTCTTGGAGCTGGCTGGCATTGGCTCTATCAGCCACATGGGGAGCTTCTAGCAGCTTCTCACAGAAGCCACCCCTGTAGCCCCCCCACTACCAAAACCTTGCCACACAAACCCAACACACACCTCCACCTGAAAAAAAAAGTCTTAAAAGCTACATAAGAGACAGACAACACTGCAAAATACCATACTGCTGGAAAATACTGAACTTTTTCTTCTCAAGTTCCCATTTTTTAATGACAAATTTTGCTGTAATGGAACTTGAACCCACAAGACTATTTCCTATTACTCCTATGGTTGTGCCAAGCTTTTCCACATCCAAAAATGTTAGTCTGCACCACTATGATCAGAAGACTGACTGTGAAGGCTGATCTGAGCTTGATCTGGCAGAGCACCAAGAGATGAAAAAAAATCATAATTGGTCCCTAAAGCTGCAGAGCACACCAAATTCATTTTATATTGTCCACCCATACACAGCTAAACGTGACTAAGTTAGAGGTGGCTACAGTAGCCAGCCACACAAATACAGAGATGGTATTGCCACTGCAGATTATCAGCCAAAAGTGCAGAAACAGGACAGAATAAATTGGCAGAATAGCAGACAACAACAAAAGCATTTGTTCATTGTGCCTGAATATGCTCCTAGGCAGTATAACTCTTCCCATGAACAAACTAGCAAAGTGAAAAAAGAAGGAACACATCAAAAGCAGGTCACTTTGTTAATCATACTAGAAGACAGGACAGAAAGACAGAATGACTACTGGCCAATCATGATGTCTGGAGTTTCACCTAGTATCCACATGGTTGATTTACTTTGTGGTACTTGCTCATCACCTTATCTCCTATCACTTAAGAGTAACCATAGTACACAAAGTCTTTACAAAAGAAGTACTCACAGGAGATACTAAACTTTCCCAAAGGGCAGGGAGGATACCTAAAACACAGCATTTGCAATTTTAACAAGTATCCCCTAATCATTTGCTGAAGTTGATACCAACATAACTATAGCTGCCACAAGATACAGATTTTGTCCTGTCACCCACCCTGCGTTAACTATGTGAAAACAGAAGGGCTGAAGTGCAAACTGGCACATCCATTTCTATTCATTAAAGTAGCCAGGTTGTACTGTACACAAATCTTGAGAAACAGGTCGTAATGAAAGAATGTGCAATTAACAGACAATACTTAAGGTTATCTCTACTCAGCAACACCAAGTGCCTGTAATAGAGCAAGTCTGCTGTAATTCCAGGAAAGACAAGATTTATATATCCTAGCAAACATGTGTACACTGATGAACAGCATAACATTGACATAATGGTTCTTCAGGGCTATAAACCTGTTTTCTTTCGTAGTTTAATTGACAATGGCTAGATTGACCTTTTCTCTATAATTGTAACTACAGTAAAGCAATTAGACAAATCATCACTTCTATCATTTCCCACACATATTAAATAAAAAGCAAAAGTATGGGATTATCAATCACCTCTTCATGCTGATGTTACAGCAGAACTGCATTCTACACTTGCACTCTTGACTGAAAGCTGGAATTAAAAAAATTGTCTTAAATCATATACTATAATGAAAAGTGACAAATATGTTAGAAATACTTGACATCATCCAATCTGACAAATCTTGTGTCCTAAATGAACATTTGTGTCCTTCACTATTACCATAATAAAAGAGTTTCTTCCTGGCAATTCACACTTTCACTTATCTTTTGGCTCACTTAGAGCCCTTGTTTTCTAAGTAGGAAAATGCATAGCCAGTTTTATGTAGACCCAGTCTAAACTACCTGTGCATGTCAAGAAGCCTTTGCAATTCCTAACAGTTGGATTTTACATCGGATAATTCTGTATTAGAACTGTTTCCTCATTTTTCATTCTCTCTTCCTCTCCTCTACGTGATGCCAAAGGTGAGATGACAAAAAATTGAGGGTTGAAGGTAACCTGAAATTTCTAGGCTAATATTGCTATTATGTAAAATCAGGAATGTTCATTACAGTCAGCTCCAAGCCTCAACCAATACTGGCAATTCTGCTGCTACTGTCATCAACAAAGAGACCAAAACCAGGCAGGAAAACAGTCCAAATAGAGACCACTGAGCATAACTGTTGTGCAGAATGTATCTTCCTTCTTGTTTGGTTGCCCCAGGGAAGTCTAATATAATTTTAAATTCCTGCCACAGTCTCCCAGGCCAGAAGACAATTAATGGATGAAAGCTTGTGCACACACTTTTTATTTTTCCCCTGTTGAAATGCTAAAGTATCGACAAACTTTCTAAGCCAAATTCAGCTGGCCAATATTTAATTGATAGGTCTGAAAGTAGGAATGTGACTACAGTTTGCAATACAGATTAGAGAAACACTTTCTTTAAAGTCTAAATGATCAATTTCATTTCTGTTCTATTAGTTAAAAGTTTTAAGCATCGTTAGAACCCAGAAATTTAGTTTACACATGTTTATATGAGAAGAGTCTAAATGACTACAGATTCATACTATCTATATAAACTGTTTTTAGTGAATTGGATCATATACCAGTAAACACAAGTAGAGTCATAATATACTATTAATCATCTGAATTTTTAACCAAACTACTTCATGTTTTCAGTTCTTCTGCAGTTTTTAAAATGCAAGTATAACAAAACATCTAGTCTATATCAAATATCTGTGGAAAGGCATTCTCTCAATGTATCCTACCTATGTCAAAATTTCAAGGATCACATTAAAAAAAAATCAGAAATACTGCATACAGATTTGTAGAAAAAGAAATCACTGAAAACTATCAGCCAAAAGAAATACATAGATTGTAAACAATAGACCTATAAAATTCTGAAGGTAAGACCTTCTGCTTTAAGTACTTTATTCGCAGTAGAAAAGTACTTTCAATATCTGAAAAGACTGCATGAATATTTGAATGCCATTTGACAGGCCTTGCTTAGTAATATATTATTCACTGTTCAGTCTAACAAGCTTATTGTTATGCCCTGTTGATAGATAGCTGCCAAGATCAGCATGGAAAAGCAACTTCTAAAACAGAATGATATCTAGACTCTGTGAGTAAAATTTACCCGAAGAGATTTGAGTAAAGAAATAAATACTTCAAGAGTGCTTTTTACTCTGAACTATGTAAACAGATATCTTCTCAGTCACAGTAATCAAAACCAAAGAAAATTAAATTTATTAGAACTTACGTCAATCAATTCATGATTTATAAATATGCTGAAAATATGTCTGAATGAATGCATTTTATATTATATACCAAGTGCACAATTAATTGAGAACTATAAAAGGCCTTTTTTCTCTTGTTAGTATTATGAAAATCAAATTTATCTCAGCATTCTTCCAATCCAGTATGCTTGCCCCCCTTTTTAAATCAACTGATGCTTGATTTTCTGGATTGAAGTAAACTGTGCAACTTCAGTAGCACTGAAAAGGACTTTCAAGGAGCTTAGCATCATGCACTGGCAGTAGTGCATAACTCCTAATAAAGTTTAGCTAATAGTAATTTGTAGCAGGAAAGAATCAGAAAAGAGTAGAACAATTAACAGATAATCCACTGTACACATCCGTGAGTGAAGTTCAGTTTTATAAACAAATTCCCATTTGCATAATAATAGGTGGATGACCAAAATTAGCCTTTGGATTCTGTTCTACTCTGCACTGGGCAGGATCTGCAAGCAGCAAATGACTGCATCTTTCTTGCAACCAGGCTTTTTAGATGTTGCATCCAGCGTCATGTTTTGGCACAAAGGGTTTAGCATGCCTAACTCTTGGTAAAGTCTGAGACTGGAACATAGTGTGGCTTCAACTAAAAAATTCCTATTGTCTGGTATGTTACTCCTGAAGCAAATGAATTATAGTAACTCAGATTTAGAAACTTACCTAGATGTAACTCTTATCTAGAATTAACACTTCCTTAAATAGGAAGCATTCATTCATTCAACACCTTTAGCATGCCTACACAAACGCAAAAATCTGTTATCATCCACCCAGAAAACATAGCTATATTCAAAGCTCTCTTTGTTACATACACACTATGTATGTGTACATTTGCATACACTAAAAATAGGAAATAGAACAAAGAAACAAAAGTATAAACTTTAAAATATATACATGTTGAAAGAAAAATAACTAAAGACAAATAAAATGGAAAAATTATCAAAACATATCAGCAGTCGTTCCAACACCTCGGATAACAAGTGTAAGGTCTATTTTAAGACACAATTTTTTTTGTGCAATGCCAGATGTATCACGTATGACCTCTTGTTTTGCTAACTTCTATACAACATTTACTTAGAAGTACATTAGTTCATTTTATAGGAATGGAATTAAAGTATTAATCATTAATGACTTGTCATTTCTATTTGTGAAGATTCTTGTCCTAAAGGTGAACAAAAGAGAAATCTATCTTACTATCCACACAATTTAAACAGCTTTCCAAGTAGGTTAATATTTCATTGTAGCCTGCTGCTCCTCTGACTGTTGAAAACTTAAGAAAGAAGCTAGGAAAACACTACTGGCAGTGCCCTTCCTCCAGAAGATACTTCTCTCTCTCTATCAGGGGAATTTTTTCCTTTATTAGAGATCCATATGCTTCATGAAAAAGCTAGAAAAGCCTTTACTAATGACAAGCTGGTAGGTCTTGGTAAATCCAGCTAGGTGCAGCATCTCAAGAGGTAACACAATCTCTTCTCACAATGGAAGCAAAAGTACTAGTGTAAAGAACTAAATAGACCCAGCAAAGCAAAGGTGGCTCTTTCCCTGTGTAAAACTAAATAGTTAAATATAGATGGGATTTTCATCAGAAATACTGACTGATCATGTGAATGTCAATAATGGCATAAAAATGTTTTAAACTCATCAAGAAAAATATGAAAATCTGAAATACAAAGTACTGAGTACTTGTAAACTAGTTTTATTTTAACTCTGCCCCTCTAGAAACAAGGAGAATTTATGAAACTGCTTTTCCAGTAATCTTCTAGGTCATATAAATATTGTATTAGCTGTCCTTTTGGTAAAAAACACAAGTACTCAAGCTGAGACATTGACAATGGCACTAAGATTCTAGTCCTGCTTTTTTTTTTTAATTAATAATTTTTTTAATTAAAAAAAGTAGGGAAGTATGGCCAGGGGTAGGAGAGGGGAGGGACAGAAGGATGACATCACATACAGAAAGAGTTTATCTTTGAAAACAATGCTTTCAGTCATGCTGCAACAGTAGCAGACTACAGAACACTCTGGATTGACTGCAACCTGGCAAATCTGCTCCAGTGCACAACTTTTGATGGTGCTTTTAACTCTCCCACTACCATAGGCTCACAACCATCTGTTAAATACCATTGGCTAGATAAACTAGACTGTTATTAGATGAAACCTGAAGGGGAGGAGAAGGAAACACAAGAAGTAAGACAGAGTAGGAGGAAGTAATTGGTACTGGGCGAGACAGGGAAAGAATGAGAGCAGAAATCAAATTTTTCTCATTCTTCACTGTAAGCAATAACATCAATGACAATGTCAATATGTCTTACATTCCTTGAGGACCTTCTTTAGGTCCTGCTTGGCCAATACCTTTTCCAGAATCAGGAGATAATGGTCTTGTCCAAACACACCATGACAAACCTTGAAAAATCAGGGGCCAGCAAGGAAGATGGCTGCTATGGTGAAACTCACTTATTCTACCTCCAGCTTTCTTAACTGAACAATCAAAACACAAACTGTGTCTTAACAGTAAGTGTTAGTACAAGAATCACAGAATGGCTGATGCTGGCAGAGACCTCTGGAGGTCATCTAGGCCAACCTCCTGCTCAAGCAGGGACACTTAGAGCCCTTCTTTCCAAGGATGGAAACTCCGCAGCCTCTCCAGGCAACCTGTGCCAGTGCTTAGTCACTCTCACAGGGAAAAAGTGTTTCCTGAGGTTCAGGATCATGTGCCCATTGCCTCTGGTCATGTCCTGTCACTGGGCACCACTAGAAGAGCCTAGCTCCTTCTCTGCACCCTCCCTCCAGATATTTATATACATTGAATAAATCCCCTTGAGCCTTCTCTTCTCCAGGCTGAACAGTCCCAGCGCTCTCAGTCTGTCCTCGTAAGAGAGATGCTCCAGTGCCTTCATCATCTTGGTGGCCCTTCACAGGATTCTCTCCAGTGTGTCCTTTTCTTTCTTGTACTGGGGAGCCCAGAAATGGACACAGTATGCCACAGGTGTGGCATGATGCCAAAGAACACTCTACAGATTATAAAAATGGTTACCAGCAAAAACTTCAGGCAATATTTAATGAGCAGGCAGGGTGTTTCCTGTCTTCTCTATGTGTATTGGAACTGTAAGGCCTGGAAACATTCTGAGTCTCCAAAAGTTAGCTGTACAAGCTGGCACACAGGGGTGTGTATATACTAGTTTCTTCCTCACTCCATGAGATTAAAAACTAGATGCATGGACTGAAGGAAGTCTCAGACCACTTCCCCGTGGTTCTGAAAATCAGTAGATCATGATCACAGGGTATACAGCGAAGTCAGTGAGACTCCAATCCAAACATAAATCACTGTTTAGCTTTTTTTTTTCCTTGCATCACTCACTTGTTGCTCAATGCCTATACCCTACAGGCATCACCATGATCACCACTTTTGGTTTAAG
Source organism: Grus americana (assembly GCF_028858705.1). NCBI lineage: Eukaryota > Metazoa > Chordata > Aves > Gruiformes > Gruidae > Grus > Grus americana. Next base: position 62,508,694 of record NC_072891.1, read on the forward strand.
TTACTGCTTATTTTCCTCATTACATTATTGCCAATTCCAGAACTACCTACTCATTCATTCTGTCATCTCATCTTCAATTTCATCACTATCTTCCTCTTCAAGCTTATTACAGTTTCTCAAAGATAACATTAATTTCTCATCTCCTTTACAAGTCAGTACTTATTGGTTAATCTTCAGCTCTAAACACACAAAAATAACAACATTTAACATCACAGAAAATTCAGCACATACCAATCTTGTTCGGTATTAACAAGAGAAAAAGGGGGGAACATTGAGTTAACCTGATCAGGATTGAAGGCAATTAGCATCTAGCATCTGACACATTTCCTGTTTATATGACGGCATGATCCCACCAATAACATGGGTCTTATGCTCACTTACACACAAAAAAAAGCACCCCAAAAACTGCAAAATTATTTCAATTTTGAACTTATAACAAATGCAGCAAGGAAGACCCTAAAGCAAATTTAGAACATGGTTATGCTCCTTTCAAATGGTATTTATAATGGATATACTGACAGACTCTAAACAAAATAGTCAGTGCAGTAAATCATTAAAACAGCCATCCCTTCTCTCTTTTTTTTCAAGTAGTATGTCTATTCTGACTGCATGGTAGATTACAGGTTGTAACCTCAGAATGCAATGGTAATCACAATAAGGACTACATCTTCTTTTCAGAGCATTAATAGGTTAGATTTTTTATTCTTCTGTACTACTTCAAATTGTAACACTGCAAATATTTTATCTGTATGGAAATGATATATATACGAAACCTTTCAGTTTTCATGATGCACTAAGGACTCAGATTTATAACACACTGTCACTTCCATGCCTTCAGGGAACATTGCACTTTCTTAATTTCTGTAAGGAATGTCATACAGAAAATAGTCAAGCCCCATTTCTGTCAAGTCTGCCATTTTTAATTATTAGCAGTTGAGTCTAAGCAATTTCTCCTTTGGTTTAACCAGTGCATACCTATCTTCCAAAATTTTTTTTTTATGCCACAACTCATAAAATTGTTTAGGCTGATGCTAGTGCCTTGCACTAAATTAATAACTAATCACAGGAGATATTTATCATCTCGAGTTTTTACATGAGAATTGTCAGGCTTAATCACCCTCCTTATATTTTCACTATATACAGAGCTTCATTTATCATACATTTCAGCAGTGTGACAACAGTGGACTATTTTTCCCACTTTTAAAGTATGTAAAGAAAGATAAAAGGGTGGCAAATCATGACAATAGCTTGAAAGTTTTACTCTCTCTGATAACATCCATTTCCACCAGAAAATGTCTCCTAATAAATATTTATTTTAATACGAATCATTGAGAGAAGTAGAATTAGTAAGCTAAAATTTCAATAAATGGACAGTTACACTTAATTAGAGAAAATGTATTCTGATTTTTAGCATTGGTTAAACTTTGTAGACAGTATGAATGTGATCTGTTCCGATCAAATGTTTGTAAAAAATAATTTCTTTTATAACAATGCCAAAGAAACTGTTGTCAGAAGCCTTTATAAAGTGGGTTCAGGGCTTATAACTAGAAGCTGAAAGGACTACTAACTCTGACAAGGATAGCAATTTGGGGGTAACTGCTGAGATATGTGTTGAACCATACTCTTTTTTTTCAAACCACTTGCAGACTGGACTGAAAAGTAACATAACATTTAAACCAAAGTTATACAGAAGAGCACAAATGTGTGGTCACTGCCAGATTCTGCAGGAAGTTCATCTTGCATTCCTGGGCATCTGTCATTCTCACACAGTATTATGCAACAAGAGCAAAAACTAAATTACATAAGATGTAATTTCACTGAAGTAAGGTATGAGTGACAACTCCCAAGTCTACCAGTTGAAACACTGCAGCATAAATGCTACTTTAACGTTGTGATGAAATATTATGGAATATGTTTCGATGACCATTGTAAGAAGAATCACGCAACTTCACATTTTAATTGGGTAGGGAAAAACCTGACCCCTCCAGTAACTTGTTCTTAGCTGTGAAATGAAAACTTCTGTGGTGGGTGCAGATGCCCGGGTGCTGGTGGGGGAGCTCAGTGAGGACAGGCTGGGGCAGCCCTGTGCCCGGTCACAGCTGGTTCCAACAGACCCAGGGCACAGCTGAGTCCCTCAGCCAAGATGGTGGCACTTCAGGGAAAGAGTATTTAAGAAAGGGCAAAACCAAGTCAAAACCCCACCAAACACACAGAGGAGGAGAGAAAAGAAAGAGCATGAGAAACAGCAGTACAAGCACCAAGGTCAGGGAAGGAGGAGGTAAAGGTGCTTCATCGCACTGGAGCAAATACCTACACTACAGCCCACAGAGAAGCCCATGCAGAGCAGATAGATACTCCAAAGGAAGCTGTGGCCCATGGAGATCCCACAACAGAGCAGAGGAAACACGTGAGGAGGAAGGAACAGCAGAGAGGAATCACTGTGTACTGACTGTAACATCCCCATCCCCTTCTATTGCTTAGGGCAGTAGAGGACTCAGGCGTGAAGATGTGAAGTTAAGCCTGGGAAAGAGGCAGAAAAGGGGCTGTTTTAATGTTTGCCTTTTTGTTTCTCACTACTTGAATCTATTTTAACTAGTAATAAATTAGAATTAATTTTCCCCAAGTAAAATCTGTTTTGCCCTGAGCAGTAACTGGTAAGTGATCTCCCTGACTTTATCTCAACCCATGAAGGTTTTAATTCCTTCATTCCAATTTTTTTCTTTCTTCCCTGCTTCCCCTCCTCGCCCCAGTCCTGCTGAGAAGAGAATGAGTAGCTGAGGCAGGTGTTTGACTGTTAGACAAGGCTAACCTATGACAAGAAAAAAAACGGAGTTATTCATGGAAGAATAAATAGTGGAGACATCTAACAGACACAATAGTGGTTTATTTTTTTGTTTTCTGTATATTTAGGTCAAAGAAGTTACCATAAAATATTTTAGTAAAGTTATATAAGGCCAAGATGATGGCATCTCTGGGAAAGCATATTTAAGAAAATGAAAAAATGCTGCAAAGAAGAATGTGAGAGAGGAGTGAGGACAATGTGAGAGAAACAACTCTACAGAAACCCAGGTCAGGGAAGGAGGAGGAGGAGCTGCTGCAGGCACTGGAGCAGAGATTCCCCTGCAGCCCATGGAGGATGATGGAGGAGCAGATATCCACCTGCAGCCCATGGAGGGCCCCATGGGGCAGCAGATGGAGATGCCCGGAGGGAAGCTGCACCCATGGAGAGAAGCTCATGCAGGAGCATGTTTTCTGGCAGAAACTGTGGCCTGTAGGGGACCCATGCTTGGAGCAGTCTGTTCCTTATGGATTGTACCCCACAGAAGGGACCCATGTTGGAGCAGTTCTTCAAGAACTACAGCCCATAGGAAAGACTCACACTGCAGCAGTTCATGAAGGACAGTAGCCCATGTAAAGCTGTGGTGAGTTAACCTTGGCTGGCAAACAGGTGCCACTCAGCTACTCCCCTCCTCAGCAGGATGGAGTAAGAAAATAAAGGCCCGTGGGTCGAGATAAGGACAGGAAGATTGCTCACCAATTGCCATCACGGGCAAAACAGACTCAACTTGGAAAAACTGATTTAACTTATGACAAATTAAACAGAGCAGAATAATGAGAAATAAGAACAAATTTAAAAACGCCTCACACGCATACCCTTTTTCCTCAGCTCAACTTCACTCCCAACTCCTTTACCTCCTCCTCCCAAATGGCACAGGGCAATGGGGGTTGTGGTCAGTTCATAACACTTTGTCTCTGTTGCTCCTTCCTCCTCACGCTCTTCCCCTGCTTCAGCATGGGGTCCCTCCCATGGGAGACAGTCCTCCACCAACTTCTCCAAAGACAGACCTTCCCACAGGCTGCAGTTCTTCAAGAACATCTCCAGCATGGGGTCCCTTCCACAATGTACAGTCCTTTAGGAATGCACTGTTTCAGTATGGGTCCCCCACAGGGTCACAGTCCTGCCAGAAAACGTGCTCCTGCATGGGCTTCTCTTCATGGGCCACAGGTCCTTCCAAGAGCCTGCTCCAGGGCAGGTGACAGCTTCCTTAGGGCGCATTTACCTGCTCTGGCTTGGAGTCCTCCATGGGCTAACAGGGTGGATATCTGCTCCACTGTTAACCTCCATGGGCTGCAGGAGGACAGCCTGCCTTGCCATGGTCTTCACCACTGGCTGCAGAGGAATCCCTGCTCTGGTGCCTGGAGTATCTCCTCCTTTTGCACTCACCTTCGTGCCTGTTTCTCTCACATATTCTCACTTCTTAAATATGTTATCACATCACTGACTGCCTCAGCTTTGGCTGGCAGCAGATCTGTTTTGGAGCTGGCTGGAACTGGCTCTGTCTGACATACAAGTAGCTCCTGACATCTTCTCACGGAAGCCACCCCTGCAGCCCCCCCTCCCAAAAGCTTGCACATAAACCCAGTACAAAAGCCTCCGCTGGAGCGGAGGAAAAACATGAGGGCAGAGTGGCAGAGGGAAAGTCTTATGAACTGACTGCAACCCCTCTTCCCCACTACCCTGTGCTGCTTCAGGGGAAGGAGGTAGATCAGTTGGGAATGAAGGACTGAAGTTGAGCCTGGGAAGAAGAGGAGGGTGAGGGAAGATGGCTTATTTTTTGCCCTTTTTTCCCCTCACTATCTTACTCTATTTTCAATTGGCAATAAATTAATCTGCCCCAAGGCAAGTCTGTTTTGCCCATGACAGTAATTGGTGAGTGATCTCCCTGTCTTCGTCTTGACCCATGAGCTTTTCCATCTTATTTTCTCCTTCTGTCCTGTTGGGGGGTGGGGTGGGGACAGAGCAGCTGGGTGGGCATCTGGCAGCCAGCCAACATTAACATGCCACTCAGGACTAGTCACAAAGGATTATTTTTTCATATATTTTTTCATAATCACAAAAAACCCCCACCAGAAGTTAAAGTAGCTAGTTCAAAGTGTGCAAATTATCTTTGTCCAACTTCTATGCTTTATTCTGAAATTTAAAAAAATCTGACAGTCAGCCCTGAGTCACTTTACAAAATATATCTGCAAGGTGAAGCAAATTTTCTTACAAGTGTAATTAAAATGTATGACATTCAAAAGAATAAGTAATTTTAGAAGTAAAACTAATTTGTGTTACATTAAAAACTTGAACTCCACAAAAAATTATATCATGTAGCTGACTAAACGCCTGATAAATATGCAGAGAACTCTAACAAGATCACCTTTCAGATAACACTGAAAAGATGAAATTAAATCAGAATTAAGAAATGCTAGTATTCAGCTAGAATGATTCATGACAAATATCATATAGAAGTAGTTACTCTTCTGGAAGGGTCCACTATATCCCCAAGTCCAGATTATACAAAACGACAGGAATAAGTATCAGTGCTCCTGAAGCACATTTCCACTTCAGTCAGATCAAAGGTGACGAATACTAAGATGCTATATTAGCATTTGTAGTCACCACACATAAAATGAACATACTTGCCTGTGCAAAAATATAGGCAAGCTGGAAGCTTTATACATTTTTATTTTAGAAGTAATTTTATTAAAATAATTTCCACATTAAATATGGAGAGACTTGTACTTTCAGGAAGAGAAGATTAATTTTATTATTTTTCTTGAAAATAATTCTAGTATTCAGTAATCCTGCATTTTATTAAAAAATATACTGTAAGAATTGAGCTATTATTTTGATGCTAATGTCTGCTAATGAAATGTTGGGGCATTCACGTACACCAGCAGCGCTAGGACTAAACATAGTGAGCTAATGACCTGCTGAGACCATCTTCAGCATTGTATCCTCCACCCACAACACATCCAGATCACAGCAGATGCTCCCAAGGCTGATTACATGGGTTCACATGAACTCATGGTTGGCAGTCAACACAAATCTTTTAAATGCTTCTCTAGCATATGGAAGACCATGTTAACAATTTACTCTGCTAAGTAACAATGTAGAAACCCCTATGTGCTCTGCGCCAACAAGTATGATACTCATTCTGGAGAAAATGATGCTGTATTAGTAACCAAGCAGAATGAAGCAGATGGAGCCTCTTCAAAGGAGAAAATGCTCCTTTCTCCTGACTATGCTGCTGCACAAACATTTTAGTTTTCAGGCTTATGGTCTGGCTTCCAATCATTTACCATGTTTCCCCTGAATTGTCAAAAGTCCGTATTTCCAAGTTTCTCCATCTTGGACACCAATCAGAATCCTCACCAATAAGTCTTAAAAATTACAGTAGGGGTAGACTGTCCCATTACACCATTTACTCTGGTTTACAGTTATATTTCATGAAAGCACTACAGAAGGACAGCAGTTTTCTCAGAAGTGGTATAACTAGACCAAATCCAGCTTTCCCACCTGTGCTGAGAACTCAGGGAGGTGCACATAATGCTCATCATCCCCACATTACTAATCAGAAGTCTGATGGCAGTAAGCAATACCACTATAAGGTCATCATCCAATATGATCCACCGTTTTACTGGGCCATGCAGATACTGCATATCTGCCTCCAAGTAACAACCATAGCTTACTCTCAACAACCTCCAGATGCTCTGCAAATCTCAGCACCTGCTAACAAAGTCACCTACAATCAGTGTGTGATAAATTATGTGAAAAAAAATACAGCTCTCGAGACATTATTACAAAAACACTTGGCACCACCTACAGAGGAAGGACCCAAGTTCTCAAATGGTTAGGAAATTATTGTCCTGTGACTGCAAAACCAATCATTAATTTTGTTATGCAGATGGAACCTTATTGCAGATGACTGGCAGTGGTATGGCACAAAAAAAATCTCACTGTAGCTCTAGATAAAGTGCCTTACCTTATCTGCACTATTCCCTGCACCATGATGTTTACTACAAGAGCCATAGATATAATAGGGGCTGGCAAACATCCTCTGCAGAAATATTACTAAAGGAGTGTTTTAATAAGAAGGGTGACTTAATCAAGTAGAAATACTCTAAAGACTTCACAGCCATTGCACAGCTTTTAAATGTCTATCTCTAGGTGAATTATGTAATACAGAAGTTGAAGTGAATTGCAACTCAAAGACCACAGTGATAAGATTCACAAAAAAATGTTAGATTAAGAGCTGCTTGCTCCTCAATCATTTATGGGTATAATACATAGCAGATGTTCCTCAAACTATCCGAAAAATCACATACTGCTGAAAACTTTGCCAGTAAGTCATACTACATTTTCCTGACTCCCCTAGATTTATTTCTAGATGTCACTACTTTTATTGTATCAATTGAAATTCAAAAGAACAAATGCAGTGACCATCAAGACAACTTCAAGGTGATAACGTTATTTAAATCAAGCCTCATGGTGTATTATTCACATGACTGTGTACAGAGAACTCAGTTTTACTCCTTTCCAATTACAAAGACCCAAGATAATCTACTCATGATGCTTACGAAATCAAAAACAGAGAAATAAAAGCTCTTGTTAATTCTTTCATGTGCAAAAGAATCACAGCGCCAAAAATCTTAGCAAGTGCCTGCCGCGCAGAGATCTTGCACTCTGTAAGTTTTAGTTCCTTTCAGTTACTTAGCAAGAAATGTAATGGTCACAGCATTAGATATAACACTGTGTCACAAGCAAGAGAGAGCTATAAGTGTTCTGGGGCCACAGCCTTGCTTATGGAAAGAATTTTTATGGATTTCTGGACACAATAAGGAAATCTAAAATAAAGTTTCAAACCCAGTGATCTACTTCTGTTGTAAAACCTACCTATAATCAACTACCTTCAAGAGATAAAGATATATCTATGAATTAAGCCATACCGGTATTTTTGAGAACTTTCTGGTTTTCTTTCACCCTTGATTCTGCGCAAAGGAATGGAGGAAAACTGTTTTCCAAGGCTTTACAGAAAACAAACAGAAAAAAACAATCAGTCATTCTAATGATAACAAAAAAGTGTCTTGTTAAGTGTGTTGGGTTTGCGTGGCAAAGTTTTGGTAGCGGGGGTGCTACAGGGGGGGCTTCTGTGAGAAGCTGCTAGAAGCTTCCCCTGTGTCTGATAGAGCCAATGCCAGCCGGCTCCAAGACGGACCCACCACTGGCCAAGGCCAAGCCAATCAGCGCCTCTGTGATAACATATTTAAGAAGAAAAAAACCACAGTTAGAGAGCTTTTCCAGCCAGAGAGAGGAGTGAGAAGATGTAAGAAACTCTGCAGACACCAAGGTCAGTGACGAAGGAGGGGGAGGAGGTGCTCCAGGCACCGGAGCAGAAATTCCCCTGCAGCCCCTGGAGAAGACCATGGTGAAGCAGGCTGTCCCCCTGCAGCCCATGGAGGAAGGATGAGGGGGTGTAGAGATTCCACCTGCAGCCCATGGAGGACCCCATGCTGGAGCAGGTGGATGCACCTGAAGGAGGCTGTGGCCCTGTGGGAAGCCCATGCTGGAGCAAGCTCCTGGCAGGACCTGTGGCCCCATGGAGAGAGGAGCCCACGCCAGAGCAGGTTTGCTGGCAGGACTTGTGACCCCGTGGGGGACCCACGCTGGAGCAGTTTGCTCCTGAAGGTCTGCACCCCATGGGAGAGACCCATGCTGGAGCAGTTCGTGAAGGACTGTAGCCCGTGGGAGAGACTCACATTGGAGAAGTTTGTGAAGGACTGTCTCCCGTGAGAGGGACTCCATACTGGAGCAGGGGAACGATGAGAGGAGTCCTCCCCCAAGGATGAAGAAGCGGCAGAAACACCGTGTGATGAACTGACCGTAACCCCCATTCCCCGTCCCCCTGTGCCACTGAAGGGGGGGGGCAGGGGTTGCAGGTTGAAGCCAGCAGTGAAGTTGAGCCCATGAAGATGGGAGGGGTGGGGGGAGGTGTTTTAAGATTTGATTTTCTTTCTCATTCCTCTGTTTTGCTTAGTAATAAATTAGATGAATTTTCCTCTCTAAGTTCAGTCTGTTTCGTTTGTGACGATGATTAGTGAGTGATCTCTCCCTGTCCTTATCTCAACCCATAAGCTTTTTGTTATACTTTTTCTCCCCTGTCTAGTGAACAAGGGGAGTGATAGAGCAGCTCTGGTGGGCACCTGGCCCCAGCCAGGGTCAACACACCACATTAAGTTTGCAAAAGATCTGGAATACAAGCCCTATGTATTTGTATTTCACAAGAAAGAAGGCTTGATAATACGGAGTAGGAGGGTGAGGTGGTGGGACCAAAATCTCTATTTAAAAACCATGAATCAGGTAAAACTTTAGACTGCTACTATCTCAAATGTGTTGGAAATAATGATAAATAAAACGTTTATTCAATGGTATCAAGATGCAAAATCTCCTCTGGCATCCCCTCTGATTAGAAGCATCAAATAAAAAACAAAAAATAAAACTCATCTTGCCTTAAATCATTAATAAACTAATTTATCTAGCTTAAGCTAACTTGGGTTTTTACCCAAGGTAAGCACCTGAACAGTCCTCTGAACTTCTGAATGATCATCCATATCCTGAAAATGAATATGCTTATAATACTCTGCTCAACTGGTGTCTACATTGAATAAAGCCCAGCGATTGTATCATGTTTCTTTTACATAATTCTCAGCAATTCTTAATTCAGTATTTAGGAGGAGTAGGGGAAATTACTTTATTCAGTTAAGACTAGTATTTGGAGCTTCATCTCACCTATAAAAGAGGAAAAATACCTCAAGTGCCAAATGACTGCCTATGAATGAGATTTAACTAAGGCACTATTTTCTAAACTCTGTTTGCTTTTAGCTAGAAGCTAATTTAAATAGGTAAACTTAAATCTATAGTCAAGTTTTAGTTATCAGTCACATATTGAAAAAGCACTGACAGGTATGATCAGAAATAAACACAAAATGGAAAGAACTGCAGAGACAAAAGTCAACAATCTAAAAGTTTTTACACAACAGCAGGTTATCTGTCATTGCTGGAAAGGATTTCCTTTGCTTGTTAAGCTTTATAATCCCAACTATCTTCAATATGAACTTTTATAGCCATATGCATATAATTAAAAGATATATTTCTTATTCTAGTAATTCTAGTAATTTCAAGAACAGTTTGGATGATACTTAGTAGATTTTCCTACTCAAAACATTCATGCAGAGAGTTAAACCATTTCTATGTACTTTAATTGAAACCTGAAACATTCCTGTCTTAAATTTACATTTGTCTTAGCATTTTTTCTGATTTATTCTAAAATTTCCCATTACAGTAGCCTTATTCTGCATATGCAAATAAGGCCCTCCAGACAGAAAGATCTGAGGCAATTGAATTCTTTCAAAACCAGTGAAGTTATGTTAAGGGTCTTAACTAAACCTACAAAACCAAAAAACAGTCTTAAAGGCTAAAAGGAGTTATAGTAAAAGTTCAATGGTACTTCTTATTCAACACATTTAAATTTTAGTATTTTTAGAACAGTAAACTTTCACCGAAGTCTAAGCTCATTTACACTTAGTACATTCTTAAAGACTTCAGAAAACCTTGAAAGAGAGTATGTTAGGAAAAAGTCTGTAACCATGGGGAAGAAATACAATTGCTTAACCACATTATTCTGGTTTATATGAAACTGTTTTAAAATCCCTGTTAAAAATGTCTCTTTCTTTTTGTTTAAAGCATCAGTTATAATAAACGAATCACTCAGAAGTAATTCAAAATGTTCTCTCCTGGGCATCATGAGGTAGTAGCTTTGCTCAATTTTCTCATTTTTAAAGGGAATTTCCACTTTTTGAACTTTCAATGTTTTTAATTTTTCATCTAATCTGATAGAAAACTATACATCAACTGTGTGCATTTACTTAATGTTAAAATAAATTAGTTGATCAAAAGGACAGAATACAGTAGGATAGGAGGTACTCTGGTCAAACGGAAAAACCTAAGGTAATACCCCAGTTATTGTTTCAGTCTCAATCTGGACAGTCTGCCAAAAAATGAAGGACTTGTTGCTTTCTTAAAAAAAAAAAAAAAAAAAAAAAAAAAAAAAGAATTCCACTACTTAATCCACAAGCAGTTTATTTTTCCTTATGTAGTCAAAATCTGTTTCATTGCTTGTATGCATATAAATCTGTTTACATCCTGGCTACCTACTGAAGGAGTCGCAATTGTACATTTCAATCACACATGGTAAAGAGCACATTCTCATTAAATCTATAGGAAACAGATTAGTGCTGCCATCCGGTTATAACTAAACTTTTATCCACTACAGAAATATACAAACACTCTGTAAAATATGTCTAGATGATTCACCCAAAAGAAGCAAGAACACTCAGAGAAACACTGCTTGCTTTTATTGATTTCTTCCAACCCTCAAGCCATGAGGAATTACTCTCAACTAACACAACTAGTTAAACTTGCTTTATACTGGTTTTAGATGCTATAATGAAGTTACCTGTCATTAATGATCCAGTTCAGACACAGATTGAGGGAATTGAGGTTTTTGCATCTCTTTACTATTTCCATCACGGTTTCATTGTCCAGTTCTGTGATATGACGTAGATCCAAGCTGGAAAGGTTTCTCAGCTATTGAGACAAATACGATAGAAAGAAATAATCTGAAATTTGTTCACATACATAAATGTTATAAAAAACATTAAACTTTTTGGAATCATGTAAAATATGTGTGAGCTAGTCAAGAAAGATGAGATTACTATATTTTTCACAAAAAGGAAACATATCAGAGACACTAACAGAATCCAACTTCAGCAAATTTGGAATTCAGGCACACAGTTACTCCATGAAATCAAGACACTATCACGCATGGTCCAATACATCTACAACAGATGCCTAGGCATTCCTCCTTTTAACTATATGGAGTGTAAGATACCAAGGTAGCATACCAGCTCATTTAATTATAAGAGAAATAGGGCATGGAAGGAAGGGGAGACAGCACATTTGTGCTTAGATTCAAATGCATGCAATTAAAGACTCCAGGGTCTAAGGCTTTCAAACTAAGTAAATACTAAAAACTCCCTGGAAAATACAGTATTTGTACTGTACTCTCACCTGTACAGCCATCAATAACAATTTGGATATTCTGAACAACAAAAGTTAGTCACAGAACAATATGATTAAGATTTATGCACTGATTAATCTGATTTATTATGATGGTTAATCATCATAACGACCTTCAAAAGCAAACAAAACCCTCTTACTATTTTCATGAGCTATGGATTCAAAGAAGAAAATTTTTACAGATTTCTGCAGTATCCTTAAACAATGGATCAGTTTAGTCATAATAACCTTCAAGTACTGTTTGCTTTTTAAGCTGTCTGAAATAATCTCTGTTATACTCTGGAAAAAAAATTGCATTAGGTAATACTGACACTTTAATTAAATTTACCTTCCCTGTAAGAGAATGAAAATAATCCTATTCAGTGATTTAAATCACTAAGGATTCAATTAAGTAAAGGCATACAACTGAGATCATATAATTGGTCCACTTCAGTAGTTAATTATTAATTCAATATATTTAAGGAAAAAAAAATAAAGAAAGAAAAAGGAAAGAAAAAGAAAAAAAAAGAAGAATGGGGAAAAAAAGAGGACTTCAAATGCAGGACTTCTATGAAACTGGTGTTCTGGTGTTTTGTTCCAGAAGTTTTAAACATTCTCCAAAGTCAAGCTGAAGATAAACCGCATACTGCTTGCAAAAATTCTGCTGAACAAGTATAAAATTAAGGAACCTGATGTCTGACAAACAACTGCAGGCTATGTCTATAGGAAGTAGGACAATAATATTCCTATTATTAAGATACTACCACCGGTGTACTTTAGAGGTGCTTGTTGTAATCCCATTGAACTTCTGATAATCTTATTTGTCTATTAAGTAGAAAAGCACATAATGATTGATAGTGTTGGTAAAACTGACCAATTTTACAGGTTCCGTCTCTCTGCATTTCATACTGCTCTAGCAGGAAGTTTAAAAGATTTACCTTCTGTGCACCCAAAAAAGCTCACAACAAATCCCTCATTTTTACTGCATAAATTACCAGGAACAGAGGAAGCTTAGAGCAACTTGAGTTTTCCTCACCTTCATACAGCTATTCATATTGGATGCTTCAGCCTTTACACTATGTTGGCAATAACATGGCCAATGCTTATGACAGGAAATAAACCTACTGCACAATTCAACAATGCATACGCTCTATGACAGTAAACAAATACTTACCAGGTCACCTCAAAGACAAGTAGAAAGTCTTCCCATTAGGAAAGCCAGAATTGTTAACTAAAACATGTTTTCTTTCATGACAACACTCTTATTATGAGCAGGTGACAATACTGGTGATTCTTTTGTCAGTATTATTACTTAGAGTAAAAACCACTTACACTAAAGATAAATCAATGCATGGAGGTCAGTGCTGCTTTAAAAAGTGTCTAAGATGGCTTCAAATTAGGTAAGAGGTAACAGTAGAGTATCTACCTCATTGAGGCAATGATGAATGCAGTAGAAAGAATTCCTAATTCTCCAGGAAAAAAAGACTTTTGCACTGCATGGGTAGATTCAATTTCCTAGTATTCTTACTGACCAAATTAACAGCGTTTCCAAGTTAGATTTTGTTCTTTACCATCAGACGAGAATGATTGTTCTCTCACTGTTTCTTTCTTTAATCCTAATAATGGTCTACCATTATATTCAATATACAGTAACTCAACCCTCACTTGCCTTTTTTACTGTGACATTCATTCATTTTAAACAGCCTACCTGACACCAGACCTACTTGGTAGGTTAATTCTTCTTTTTATCAGGCACAACGTACTCAATCCATAAAACCTTACTGTCTTCGAAGTTTGAAGAGACTACTTCAGAATGATACTAACTCCTCAAACATAATTTGATCTATACAACCTCACTACTGCTATTTCAGATGAGTGAATGACTTTCAAGAGCTGCAGAACTGGATACACACTCCCTTAAGTACTGCACCTTCTGCCATGATTTTGTGTTGATCATGACAAGTGAAAAGAATACCCCTTTGCCTATTTATATTACAGGTATCAACATCTTATTACTGGTCAGAGAATTGTTATAAATGTGTATGTTACCATTTTTAATTAAAAAAGTGGGATGGATGCTTTAATGACAAATATCCTATTTTATATTTTACCTGAAAAATTAATTGTAAGGTGTTAATGCCACAATGCTGAATTCTTTATTAATCATTAGTAGTATAAAAAAATGGCAAGAAAAATTACGTAAATTTTATATTCTACCTCTAACCCTCGTATCTCACAGTAGTATGATATAAAAAAAATAAACTTCTTTGAAGTAGACAATTGGGATGTTCAAATCTACAGTGCATGCATAAAGCGTTAGGTTAAAATAGCATACCTTTAATTAGCATTTTTCCACAGGAAAACGATATTCTGTGACTAAAATATTCAATCTTAGGGCATTAGGATGAATAAAGTTTTTCCTTTTGTTTTTTTCAATCAAAACCAATTTTCTTCATGTAGCAATTTCAGGGCCATTCTTCTATAGACATTCACACTTTTCTTCAACTCTAAATTTTATAGCTCCACAAAGAATGCTCAGCATGAGCAGAATTTAAACTTTGAACTCAACTCCAGCAGACAAAATGTTTTAACTAAAAAGGAAGTACTTAATGTGACAATAAAACAGACAATGCAAATAGTAGACAGAGGGCTTAAAAATATGAAATAGAAAATAAGACAAAAGAATGAAAAGAAATCAAGAACAGTTAAACTAATTTTCTGTGCTACAAATACACACAACCTTGCTCAAATTACTGAATATTGACTCAGTGTTAAAATTGTATGAGATAGTATAATAGCAGCATTTAAATTTCAGAGGGAGTACAGTTAGATGAATGAGATTAGAAGGGAACAGGATGTTGGTCCCTTCCTCTCAGTCCCACTAACACAGAATTGACAGCCCAGTATGTAAAGATTTTGTGAGGAGATTGCCTGTTAAAAGGTATCGAAAGGTAATTGTTCCACTGTGAATGACAGATGAAAGGAACCACTTAGATCACAAAATGGTTTTGGACAAAGGAAGTTTGAAAAACAGAGCTTCAGTTCTTTTAAAAAGATATTAAAATTAAAAAATTAAATACTACTATTTTTAAGAAATTACCTACTACTTTTGAATCTCAAATATTTTAAATTCAGATAAAATAATTTTTGTTCAATACTTTCATTGGTTGGTTTAAATGACATTTTATGGAGATTGATATATTTAAAGATTCAGACATTATCATACTCTTTTTGTGCCTGAATGTTATGGAATATATGAGATTTCTATCTTGATTACTGGAACTTGTAATATTAAAATATGTGCAATGCTAATCAAGAAGCTAGAGCATTTGAAAACTATCATAAGGAAAAAAAAAAGAGAGAGAAAATATGCCTCATTTGTGATTGTTCCAAGTTTAGGATAAATTTCGTATACTTTAGATGATAAAAAATTACTATTACCATTGGTATCACAGCTAATTTTTTAAGCATTGGGTGTATCAACTCCAGTGAATATTTAGCTGTTATTGTAGGGGGCTACTAATATTTTCTTTTTTTTTTTATTCCTGTGGTGGCCTAACCCTGGCTGGAGGCCATGTGCCCACCAGAGCCGCTGCCCTATCACTCCCCCTCCTTAACTACACAGAGGAGAAAAAGGTCTAACGAAATGTTTGTGGGGTGAGATAAGGACAGGGAGAGATCACTCGCCAATTACTGTCATGGGCAAAACAGACTGAACTTAGAGAGAAAATTCACCTAATTTATTACCAAGCAAAACAGAGTAGGGGAATGAGAAATAAAACCAGATCTTAAAAAAACACCTCCCCCCACCCCTCCCTTCTTCCCGGGCTTAACTTCACTCCCAGTTTCAACCTCCTCCCCCCTCAGCGGCACAGGGGGACGGGGAATGGGGGTTGCGGTCAGTTCATCACACAGTGTTTCTGCTGCTTCTTCATCCTCGGGGGAGGACTCCTCTCATTATTCCCCTGCTCCAGTGTGGGGTCCCTCTCACAGGAGACAGTCCTCCACCAGCTTCTCCAACATGAGTCCTTCCCATGGGCTACAGTTCTTCACGAACTGCTCCAGCATGGGTCTCTCCAATGGGGTGCAGACCTTCAGGAGCAAACTACTCCAGTGTGGGTCTTACACAGTCTATAGCACCACATCAGTTAAAGAATCAAGCCAATCCTCATGAAGAATTGCCCAGAATCATTATGTTCAGAAAGCCTTACTTAATGACTTTTTGCTATGATTAGAATACTAACATTTAAAAAGACATCTTATTTAATGCAAACAGATTCAAATAAATCATATGCCTTATTATGAAATATAGTTCATTATATAAATTGATTAAAAAACTGTTTTCTCTAGACCTAGCCAAAGAAGAACAATCATGTTCTTAGTTAGGAATCATGATTTTTGTATTAGAAGGTATGCTGAAATATTACCATAAAAAGAGCATAAAGTAGAGAGCAATTCGTGTCAAAACAAATCAGCTACTAAAGAAAGGGACCATACAGTACCTCAGTTTAGAAATGGCTCTTGCAAAATCAATCTTGTCATGTGTAGATTAGCATTATATATCTGTCAAGCTGATAATGTCTGCAATGAATGACTCCTAAATATTTGCTCTATAAATCTGAATTTTGATGGACTTCATGCTGACCACCAACTCAGACACAGGTATGACTGAGTTAGATTGGACATGGCTCTTGGGTAACAATTATGAGACAAAGAAAGAATGAAGATCACATTATTAAAAAAAAAAAAGTTTTCTCATATAAACTGACATCATATACTGGTGATTAGAAGAATAATTTAGAACTTTTTTCTAATAAGATGTTGTCCAAGGATTCACGCTTATTTAGACGAAAATGTCTGTAATAAACTTTACCAGACGTACTCTGTCAGAAGTACATGGTGTAGAAGCACAGACAGTTATAACGCGACAAAGCAATTTCTCTTGCATCTATATCAGAACTCAAAGGAAGAAGGCAAGGAAGCGGCTTGGTAATAAAACTATGTGTATATATTGAGATTTGCTGATGCCAGCTGTTAAAATTCTACTACAAGTGCAACAATTACACTGCTGAGAGGCAATTACCACAAGAGGGGAAGAAAATACCACCACTTCTGGGGCCAAAGATATAAAATTTAAAAAGTCACTACATCACTAGTTAGCATATAGAATTTCTTATTCACACTTAGCTAATTAAGAAAAATTACCCAAATGGTTGGTTATTTTGTTTTCAGTGCAATTAGCTACTATGCATAGGTACTTTGCAGGTTTGTATAGATCTTTGCGTTCACAGGAGGAAAAAAAAAAGTGAAAAGTAAAAATAACCAGCAATAAACTCTTGAGAGACAAGGATTTGAGGAGGGAAGAGAGGAAACAAGGAAAAAATCATGTAGGGAAAGATAAGTAAATGATAAAACAAGTGAGAAAAAAGATGAAACAAGGAAACAATAGTTGGGGATGTACTGAAAACAGAAGATAAAAACTACAACATTATATCCAGTACGTGTTCTTCCCCCCACCACAGAAACAAAACTGAGAAATTGACGTGGTTTAGCCCCAGCCGGTAGCTGGGTGCCACGCACTACTCACTCACCCCTCCCCCGGCGGGATGGGGAGGAGAACAGGAAAAAAAACAACGGCAAAGCCTCGAGGGTTGGGATAAGGGCAGTTTACTGGGACAGCAAGGGAGAGGGAAACAATCAACAACAGTACTGATAACAGATATTCACAATGGGTGATAATAGAGAACAATTTACCAATCCAACCACCGACCCACTGGATGCTCAACCTGTCTGGGAGCCATGCGGAACCCGCCCCTGCCCGACTAGCCCCCTTTTATGGTGAGCATGATGTCACATGGTATGGAATAGCCCCCGGCCAGCTTGGGTCAGCTGTCCTGGCTCCTTGTGAAATTAACTCTATCCTTGCCAGAACCAGGACATTATCCACCCCTTATTCTATACCATCTACGTCATGCCCAGATTATTTCACAGATCTCATTCCCTTAATTCTACAGGCTATCGCCTGTCAAGTTCATTTAGTCCATGGCTTTTGGGTTCCATCTGCCATTACAGTCTCTCAGAGCAGGAGCAATGGTGCGTGCTACTGGATTGTTGCACGCTACATCCAGAGTTTTCACGGCCGGTGTATCTGGTGTGGTCCATGATCACAGTCTGGATGTCAAAGATGTAATTTTTTAATGAAGTTCCTGGGCACCAGTTGAAGTCAGTTCTAGTTCCATCATCATGGCACTTTGTTCAGTTCCAAAGTCCATCCTTCATTAGTTTTGGGTGATTCTTATGGTCATACCATTGATACAGTATATAGCTATTAATATCATACAATTTGATTTATTGGCTATTTTCACCTAAAATCAAATCCCCTTGGGGTACACACCAGACTTCCCCATCTTTTCTCACCACCCACCAAGTGCACCCTGGTCCCTGAGCAAAAGCAATCCCACAGATGGGCTTGCCTTTGCCTGAAGCAGGGATAACCCAAACTGTTTTACCCAACATATTTTTCATGCGCACTACAGGAACTTTATCCCCTTCTACTGGGCGTGGAAGTTTTGATTGGGCAGGGCCAGCTCGATTGGCAGATCCCCTAGTGTTAACTAACCAGGTGGCCTTTGCTAAATGGGTGTCCCAGTGTTTGAGGGTCCCACCACCCATTGCTCTCAGGGTAGTTTTTAGCAGTCCATTGTACCTTTCAATTTTCCCAGAGGCTGGTGCATGGTAGGGGATGTGATACACCCACTCAATACCATGCTCTTTGGCCCAGGTGTCTATGAGGTTGTTCCGAAAATGAGTCCCATTGTCTGACTCAATTCTATCTGGGGTGCCATGTCGCCACAGGACTTGCTTTTCAAGACCCAGGATGGTGTTCCGGGCAGTGGCATGGGGCACAGGATATGTTTCCAACCATCCAGTGGTTGCTTCCACCATTGTAAGAACATAACGCTTGCCTTGGCGGGTTTGTGGGAGCGTGATGTAGTCGATTTGCCATGCTTCCCCATATTTATATTTCAACCATCGGCCTCCGTACCACAGAGGCTTTACCCGCTTGGCTTGCTTGATGGCGGCGCATGTTTCACATTGATGGATGACCTGTGAGATGGCGTCCATGCTCAAGTCACCCCTCGATCACGGGCCCATCTATATGTCACATCTCTTCCTTGATGGCCTGAGGTGTCATGGGCCCACCGAGCTATGAACAATTCAACCCTTACGCTGCCAGTCCAAATCCACCTGAGCCACTTCAATCTTGGCAGCCTGATCCACCTGCTGATTGTTCTGATGTTCCTCTGTGGCCCGACTCTTGGGTACGTGGGCATCTACATGGCGTACCTTTACAACTAGCTTCTCTAGCTGGGCAGCAATATCTTGCCACAATGGGGCAGCCCAGATGGGTTTGCCTCTGCGTTGCCAGTTGTTTCGCTTCCACTGCTGTAACCACCCCCACAGGGCATTGGCCACCATCCATGAGTCAGTATAGAGGTACAGTGTTGGCCACTTTTCTCTTTCAGCAATATCTAAAGCCAGCTGGATGGCTTTCACCTCTGCGAACTGGCTTGATTCACCTTCTCCTTCAGCAGCTTCTGCAACTCGCCATGTAGGACTCCATACAGCGGCCTTCCACCTTCGATGCTTTCCCACGATGCGGCAGGACCCATCAGTGAAGAGGGCATATGGTTTCTCATCTTCTGTTAGTTTATTATACGGTGGGGCTTCTTCAGCACGTGTCACCTCCTCCTCTGGCGACATTCCGAAATCTTTCCCTTCTGGCCAGTCTGTGATCACTTCCAGAATTCCTGGACGACTGGGGCTTCCTATTCGAGCCCGCTGTGTAATCAGTGCAACCCACTTACTCCACGTAGCATCGGTTGCATGATGTGTAGAAGGAGCCCTCTCTTTGAACATCCAGCCCAGCACTGGCAGTCGGGGTGCCAGGAGGAGCTGTGCTTCAGTGCCAATCACCTCTGAAGCAGCTCGAACTCCTTCATAGGCTGCCAATATCTCCTTTTCCATTGGAGTGTAGCGGGCCTCAGATCCTCTGTATCCCCGACTCCAAAACCCCAGGGGTCGACCTCGAGTCTCCCCTGGTGCTTTCTGCCAGAGACTCCAGGTAGGGCCATTCTCCCCGGCTGCGGTGTACAACACATTTTTTACATCTGGTCCTGCCCGGACTGGCCCAAGAGCTACGGCATGAACTATTTCCTGTTTAATTTGTTCAAAAGCTTGTCGTTGCTCAGGGCCCCATTTAAAATCATTCTTCTTCCAGGTTACGTGGTAGAGAGGGCTTACTATCAGACTGTAATTCGGAATGTGCATTCTCCAGAAACCCACAACGCCTAAGAAGGCCTGTGTCTCCTTTTTGTTGGTTGGTGGAGACATGGCTGCTATTTTGTTGATAATATCCATTGGGATCTGACGCCGCCCATCATGCCACCTTATTCCTAAAAACTGGATTTCCTGCGCAGGCCCCTTCACCTTACTTCGTTTTATGGCAAAGCCAGCCTGCAGCAGGATTTGGATTATTTTCTTCCCTTTCTCAGAAACTTCCTCTGCTGAGTTGCCCCATACAATGATGTCATCAATGTATTGCAGGTGCTCTGGGGCTTCACCCTTTTCTAGTGCAGTCTGGATCAGTCCATGGCAAATGGTGGGGCTGTGTTTCCACCCCTGGGGCAGTCGATTCCAGGTGTACTGGACACCCCTCCAAGTGAAGGCAAACTGTGGCCTGCACTCTGCTGCCAAAGGGATCGAGAAAAATGCATTAGCTATATCAATTGTGGCATACCATTTGGCTGCCTTTGACTCCAGTTCATATTGAAGCTCCAGCATGTCTGGCACAGCAGCACTCATCGGTGGTGTGACTTCATTCAGGCCACGATAGTCTACCATCGGCCTCCACTCTCCATTGGACTTCCGCACTGGCCATATGGGACTGTTAAAGGGTGAGCGGGTTCTGCTGATCACTCCCTCACCCTCCAGTTGACGAATTAGCTCGTGGATGGGAACCAGGGAGTCTCTGTTGGTGCGGTAATGCCGCCGGTGCACAGTTGTGGTAGCAATCGGCACCTGTTGCTCTTCAACCCTCAGCAACCCTACAACAGAAGGTTCCTCCGAGAGACCGGGCAAACTAGACAATGGTTCAATTTCCTCCGCTTCCAAAGCAGCTATTCCAAAAGCCCACCGGTAGCCTTTTGGATCTTTGAAATACCCTTTCCGGAGGTAATCTATGCCCAGGATGCACGGAGCCTCTGGCCCAGTCACAATGGGGTGCTTTTGCCACTCATTCCCAGTTAGACTTACTTCAGCTTCCAACAGAGTCAACTGTTGGGATCCCCCCGTCACACCAGAAATAGATATCGGTTCCACCCCTTCATAGTTTGATGGCAGTAAGGTACACTGTGCACCAGTGTCCACTAGGACTTTGTACTCTTGTGGGTCCGATGTGCCAGGCCATCGGATCCACACAGTCCAATAAACCCTATTGTCCCTTTCCTCCACCTGGCTGGAGGCAGGGCCCCTCTAATCCTGCTCATCATAGTCACTATTCACCTCTTGCAAAAAGGACTTAGAAGTCCCTTCAAGAGGATCATAAGTACGATCGGGCCTTTCACTTGGTCTGGGGGGCTGCCGGGTGGAAACTGGAGCGGCATTCATTCTGGAAGAGTCCCTTTTTACAGCTGTCTTGCCTTGTAACTCATGTACTCGTGCCCGCAGGGTTGAGGTAGGCTTCCCATCCCATTTCCTCATGTCTTCTCCGTGGTCACGCAGATAGAACCACAGGATATCTCGTGGTGTGTATGCTCTATATCCCCTCTCTGGAGCAGAAAAACGCTTACTCCTAACAGCTGCAATACGGGTCTGTACAGGTGGGGAGTAAGATATATCCTCTTTGAGTTGCCGGACGTCCTGGGACAGTTTCTCCACAGCTGAGACGAGGGAGGAAGAAAGGCTCTCTTCATATTGCCGGAGTCGGCCAGCCACTTCGTCCACTGTGGGTGCCTCTTCACTTTTCCAGTCGATGACTGCCAGTGAGTTGGCGTATGATGATGGTGCACTTTGTACAAATTTTCTCCACATGGGTCGGGTACACTGGACTTCATCGGGGTCTGTG
The DNA here is from genome assembly GCF_028858705.1 of Grus americana. Taxonomy (NCBI): domain Eukaryota; kingdom Metazoa; phylum Chordata; class Aves; order Gruiformes; family Gruidae; genus Grus; species Grus americana. Next base: position 62,530,764 of record NC_072891.1, read on the forward strand.
GGCAACTGTGCATTGTCCGGATCATAATAAACCATCTCCCACACAGCTAATTCCCTCAGATATTGGATACCTCTCTCCATAGTGGTCCACTTGCCTGGCCGACATACAACATCTTCACTGAAAGGATACCTTTCCCTCACACTTGACAGGAGTTGCCTCCAGAGGCTGAGGGCCTGTGCCTTCTTCCCAATTGCCTTGTCAATTCCCCCTTCCCTAGACAAGGAACCTAGCTGCTTGGCCTCCCTGCCCTCCAGTTCCAGGCTACTGGCCCCGTTATCCCAGCAGCGGAGCAGCCAGGTAATAATGTGCTCCCCTGGAAGGCGGCTGAAATCTTTCCGCATATCTCGCAGCTCACTCAGGGACAGGGATCGGGTGATCACTTCTGGTTCTGACTCTTCTTGTTCTCGTGATGGTCCCGATTCATCATCATCTTTCACTAAGCGAACCGATTTCCTTGTGTATTTCTTTTTGTGTATAGGGGTGACTGATACTGGTATGGGTTGATCTTTTGGCTCGGCTACAGTGCCTGTTGCAGGGGTTTGGGCAGCTGCGGGGCCTGTTGCAGGGGCTTGGGCAGCTGCGGGGCCTGTTGCAGGGGCTTGGGCAGCTGCGGGGCCTGTTGCAGGGGCTTGGGCAGCTGCGGGGCCTGTGGGTCTGCTCTCTCCCTCTGGGTGGTGCTGTCTACTCTCAAGCAGTGTTTGACAGATTGTGGCCAGGGCCCAGCACAGCGCAGTAAGTTGTGTCTCCTTAGAATCCCCACAGCATTTTCCTTTCAAATATTCTACCATTTTATCAGGGTCTTGCAGTTGTTCGGGAGTGAAGCTCCAAACCATTGGGGGTGAGAAGGTCTCTAGATACCCGCCCATAGTCTCCCACATGCCATGCCAGCCCTGACCATTCAGCCTTGGGGAAGATCCTTGGGTGGTATTCTTGAAACAATTTTTGCTAACCCTGAACAGGAGTTGGAAAGCATGCAGGACACATAGCAATAGGAATATACTGGCCTGAACATTCCAAGGGTATTCAAAATTCTCAAAAATTGTTGTAACCAACCAAAAGGGAAAAGGGGAGGTGAAAGAGTGAGAGAAGGTATCCCCCCCCTGTCTTTCCCATAGATTGGGTGTAATTATTAATCAGTTCTGAAAGATACTGACCGAGGTACGGGCCTGACAGAAATGCTACATACAAGTACCAGCTCAGACTCATGACCGTCGATGATATCTTATCATAAGTCATTATCACACAATACAACAACCTGAGAACATACACCCCTCTCCCAGAGATGATAAACAGGGCCGCAGGGATTACATAGAGTAAACATGGGTTTACAAACCAGAGCCATGTGACCAAACAGAACAGCATTATGACCACCGACTGTTTCAATAACATTATAGATGCTTATAACAACTTTGTTTTAACACACTTGGGTCAAACTTGTCGTTATCACAACCCTTGGTGCCCCACGTTGGGCGCCAAAAAAGACTGACGTGGTTTAGCCCCAGCCGGTAGCTGGGTGCCACGCACTACTCACTCACCCCTCCCCCGGCGGGATGGGGAGGAGAACAGGAAAAAAAACAACGGCAAAGCCTCGAGGGTTGGGATAAGGGCAGTTTACTGGGACAGCAAGGGAGAGGGAAACAATCAACAACAGTACTGATAACAGATATTCACAGTGGGTGATAACAAAGAACAATTTACCGATCTGACGACCGACCGGACGCTCAGCCTGTCCCGGAGCCACCGAACCCGCCCCTGCCCGACTGGCCCCCTTTTATGGTGAGCATGATGTCACATGGTATGGAATAGCCCCTGGCCAGCTTGGCTCACCTGTCCTGGCTCCTTGTGAAATTAACTCTATCCTTGCCAGAACCAGGACAGAAATGTTGGACTAATTTTTCTGATGTCATAGAACAGATCATTCAGATCTTTTGTGACACTGTTTCACACACTGAAGCAAAATAAAACATTCTAGGTCATCAGAACAAACCTTTGACTTCAACTATGAATTGCATATATATACACACTCCCTCTTTCTCCTTCTCTCTCCCCGTGTATGTATATGCAGTGCTTCTCATCTTGCCCAATAATTGCTATTTATTTTATGTGCATCTTCTGTAGTTTATAACAACTTCATGGAAAAAAAGGCACTAGTGTAATAACCTGGTTTTGCTTAAGAAGCAAATGTCACTATGTTCAGTAAAAAAATAATGAAAATCAATCCTGAATGGTTCTTCTTTTTCTAAGATATACAACATTTTTGCTACCATTCCCCACATTTAGCTATTTAAAAAGCTCTGTGATTCAGCAGCACTGTAATTCAGAATTTTTGAGTGCCAGTATTTTTAAAGAGAGCTGACATTACTAGGAGGAAAATACAGTAATAATAAACCACTCAATTTTTATACATCCATCAGCCTCAAAGCAATTTTACAACAGAGGCCAGTGCTGTTATCTCCAGTTTGCACACAGGAAGCAGAAGGACAGAAGCGAACTAGCTCTGCACAGCCTTGTGGGACACACTCACAGGCCACGTAGAGCAAAAAACCAGATTCTACATTCTCTAAGAACATGGGACTGGAATTATTACTAAGCACTTATGAAGTACTAGTTAAGAACTCAACACAAAATTGACCATAAGAAATACATGATGGTTAGAACAAAAAAATTATGTCATCAACAAATGAATTCCGGAAAAGACAGATGCAGCAGTTAAAGATCATCTTACTACTTCCCAGATAGTTGTTTTAACTCCCTGCTGGAGCTTATTTCCTCCAAAGAACTGTAGAAATGGAACATGTGTCTGTACCAGATGCTTCAGTGCAATTCAGAGTTTTAGTTAAAATTGCCTGCTGTACTACGAGGAAGCAACACTTCTCAGAGGACTCAGGTAGAAACACTATTGAAGTCACTACAGCAAGATTAACCAGGTATCACTTGTCAACAGTTTCAGAGTAAAGCAGCCTGAATTCCAATACAATTTCCTAGTCCCTGTATTACTGGAAAATCTACTTGCTCTTTTCCCCCTCGATATATGGCATCATCCCACTTGCCTATATTACATGCATGTATACCTCAGTTTAGAGTAGCAATAAATGTAAAAAAATACCTTGTTATTGTGCACAGAAAGTCACTTATACGTGACAGAACACTTAGCAAACCTTACAGAGACATCGTATCATAGAATACTTCAGGTTGGAAGGGACCTTTAAAGATCATCTAGTGCAACCCCTCTGCAATGAGCAGGGACATCTTCAATTAGATCAGGTTGCTCAGAGCCCCGTTCAACCTGACCTTGAATGTCTCCAGGGATGGGGCATCTACCACCTCTCTGGGCAACCCGATCCAGCGTTTCACCACCCTCATTGTAAAAAATTTCTTCTTTACATCTCCTCTGAATCTACCCTCCTTCAGTTTGACGTGATTTAGCCCCAGCCAGCAGCTGAGCACCAGGCGGCTGCTTGACCACCCCTCCCCGTGGCAGGATGGGGAGGCAAATGGGAAAGACAAAAGCAAAAGGGTTGGGTTGGGATAAAGGACAGTTTACTGGGACAGCTAAAGGAGAGGGAAGTAACAACAACAGTACTTAGAACATAATATACACAATGGTTGATAACACAAGGCAATTTACCAACCTGACAACTGACCGGATGCTCAGCCCACACTCAGACCACTCAGACTGTCCTGGAGCTGCTCAGACCCACCCCATGACTAGCCCATTTTTATGGGAAGTATGACGTCACCTGGTATGGACTAGCCCCCTGGCCAGCTTGGCTCACCTGTCCTGTCTCCTTGTGAAAATTAACTCTATCCTAGCCAAAACCAGGACATAGTTCAAAACCATTACCCCTTGTCCTATCACAACAGGCCCTACTAAATAGTATAAGTCCCCTTTAAGTAGTGAAAGGCTGCAATAAGGTCCTGTAGCCTTCTTTTCTCCAGGCTGAACCACCCCAACTGTCTCAGTCTTTCCTCATAGTAGAGGTGTTCCAGGCCTCTGATCATTTTTGTGGCCCTCCTCTGGACCCGCTCCAACAGGTCTGTGTCTGTGTTCTACTGAGGACCCCAGAGTTGGACACAGTACTCCAGGTGGGGTCTCATGAGAGTGGAGCGGAAGGGGAGAATCACCTCCCTCAGCCTGTTGGTCACACTTCTTTTGATGCAGCCCAGGATACGGTTGGCTTTCTGGGCTGCAGGCACACACTGTCAGCTCATGTCCAGATTTTCATCCACCAGCACCCCCAAGTCCTTCTCCACAGACTGCTCTTAATCCCTTCATCCCCAGCCTGTATTGATACCAGGAGTTGCCCCGACCCAGGTGCAGGACCTTACACTTGGCCTTGTTGAATCCCATGCGGTTCACAGGGGCCCACTTCTCAAGCTTGTCCACATCCCTCTGGATGGCATCACATCCCTCTGGATGGCATCCCATCCCTCAGGCGTGTCAACCGCACCTCTGAGTTTGGTGTCATCTGCAAACTTGCTGAGGGTGCACTCGATCCCACTGTGTCACTGATGAAGTTATTGAACAGTACTGGTCCGAGACCCCTGAGGGACACCTCTCATCACTGATATCCATCCAGACATTGAGCCATTGACCACTATCCTCCAGATGCAACAATCCAACCAATTCCTTATCCACTGAACAGTCCATCCATCAAATCTGTACCTCTCCAATGTAGAGAGAAGGATGTTGTGGGGGACCCCGTCAAAGGCTTTACAGAAGTCCGGGTAGATGACATCCGTAGCTCTTCCTTTTCCACTGATGTACTCACTCCATCATAGAAGGCCACTAGCTTGGTCAGGCAAGACCTGCCCTTGGTGAAGACCTGCTGGCTGTCTCAAATCACCTCCCTCTCCTCCATGTGCCTTAGCATAGCTTTTAGGAGGATCTGTTCCATGATCTTCCCAGGCACAGAGGTGAGTTTGACAGGTGGATAGTTCCCAAAGTCCTCCTTTCTACCCTTTTGAAAAATGGGTGCACTGTTTCCCTTTTTCTAGTCACCGAGGACTTCACCTGACTGCCACGACTTTTCAAATATCATGGAGAGTGGCTTGACAACTACATCAGCCAATTCCCTCAGGACTCTGGGATGCATCTTGTCGGGTCCCATAGACTTATGTGTGTTCAGGTGCCTCAGGTGGTCCTGAACCTGATCTTCTCTTACTGTGGGAGGGACTTTGCTCCCCCAGTCCCTGCCTTGAGGTCCGTCCACTTGAGAGGTGTGGCAAGAGAGGCTGTCAGTGAAGACTGAGGCAAAAATGTTGTTGAGTACCTCGGCCTTCTCCTTGTCCATTGTTGCCAGCTTGCCAATCGTGTGCTTCAGTGACAGTAAGCCTTCCTTGACCTTCCTTTTCTGGCTGACATACCTATAGAAGCCCTTCTTATTATTCTTTGTGTCCCTTGCCAACTTCAGCTTCAGCCATGCCTTGGTCATCCTGATCCCGCCCCTACACAACTGGGCAGCGTCCCTATACTCTTCTCAGGATACCTGACCCTGCTTCCACTGCCCATGCAATATATCAATATAGCAGAGAAGGCATGGCGTCTTCTCCATGAAAAGCATAGTTAAAGAAAAAGATGAGTCAGGCTCTTCCTTCAACATGCTTCACCTTTTAACCCTAGTAAAATTCTAGTTTATACTACACTCTAGGAGCAAGCCAGCAAAAATTCCTTTAACCTGCAAAATATATTTACTCAAAAACATCAGTCATTTCAGAATTACTGCTTTAAGTGCAATACAAGACTTGCAGTAAGCAAAGACATACTTTTTGCCAACAGCACACTACTAGAAAATAGTTTGTTTCAAGTGCTATTATAATATAATTGGACATTATTTTATCAATCTAAAAAAATTCCAATATACATCAAAAACCAGAAAGCTTCAGGAAGGCATAAGACAGAATCATGAAAAGTGGGAAAAGTAAAGGAGAAAGTACTTGATATGTGGTAAATAATTAGCACCCTCACAGGAATGTTATAAGTAAGAAAAGAGTTCCCCTGTCGAGGGGGCAAACAAATTCCCCAATCATTTCTGAGAATTTTAAAAAGTGTAATGTGGTTCAGTGTTATCACAACTGTCTTTGCAGTATTAATAGCCGATAGAAAAATTCTATAGATGCAGCTTGAGGGAAGAAACTGGAATCCCCATGTCTCAAGTCCCAACAAAAAGTACATGCACCAATTACTTATCCCATGTGATTTTTTCCAAGTTTTTGACAAAGGAGCCTCCTGGATATCTTCTGAAGGACTATGTACAACAGAGTCACTCCTATGTAAATCAGGATTTCTACTCATTTATTATTATTAAACCATATGAAAACCAAAGCTAAATATTATAAGAAAAATCAAGATCTTGACTTGTCTTTAATCAAATACATGGGATTATAAAGTCACTTGGTTGAAGGATAAGTATCTATTAAATACTCAATAAATCTAGGCCAGAATAATGCAGTAACCAAAGCATGCACTGAAAAGCAATCTCTGTGGGAATTTCCCACAAACCCTTGGACTACATAACCCGCCTGTGTCAGATTTGTAACTTATGTACGTCCTATATATAATCTACAGTTCTACATATATAGTTTTAATAGCACATGAAAATTATTGCATTATTTCTCTCTCCCACAGATATATGCCCCTTTTACGCATCATTTCAATATACAGAGAGTCCTTTCCAAATTACATTCTTTGAGGTGCTATAACTTTACCATGCAAATTAATTTCTCTGGCTTATTTCTTTTTGTGTGTGTTCCAAAATGTTTTCAATTCTTCTCTGTCTTCAGCTACTGAGCTACCCTAAACTGATGGAAATACTTTACAGATATGCTGAATGGTTCTGTATAACAACAAAAGGGCTGCACAGCTACATCAAAAAACCTGCATTTTCTTCAGGCATATTGTGTTTTCATTAAATATGCCCTCCACTTGCTTAAAGAGATCCACAAGATCTCTTTAACCATTTTTATGTTTACCAGAACTTTTCAAATTCAATACTCATTTCTACAGTCATCTTTACCAGCTGTAATGAGTTCCATTTTCCCATTTGAACTTTTTTTTAAAATTCTTAGCTATATATACTCATTTACCTGTTCCAGATGCATTTTTCCTCTGTTCTCCCTAACGTTTGCATGATCCCTGAATTTATTTTCAGTTATGAATTTTAATTAATATGCTGTTTGTCCACCTCACCCAAGTCATTCATTTTATTGAATGCTTCCATTGTTTTCTGCAGGTTCACATCACTCCTCTTACATAAAAGAAAAAGGAAATAAAATGTATCTGTTACACTATCTATGTTAAAATACAAAGATGTATACATACAAAATGTATGTGCATAGGGGATATACTGTTACAGTAAGGGGTCTATCTAAAACTCTGACTTTTGACCTAAACAGTATTAATATTTCTGAGAAAAAGTACCATCCCTTGAATGTTTTTGCTACAGTGTTTATACACAAGGAAATCTGAACGTATCTGCTCACATAATGCAAGGTTCATTTATATTGTCATATTTCTACCTATGACAGTGCTATTCATCATATGTATAAACTTATCCTGGCTGATACCTATGGTTTGGCAACAAACACACTAATGACTAGCTAAAAGTAGTTACAATACTTACATTGGTGAGGTGAATGACTCCTTTCGATGTAACAGAGCAGCCCATAAAACCAACATACTGCAGCTCAGGACAATGTTCAGCAAAAGCTTTCACTGACTGATCTGTCACCTACAGAAAACATACACAGGTAATAGTTGAATAAGTGATACGAGCACATACTTAATACAGTCTACCATAGTCTAACCAGTTTCTTGCTGTTGGCAAGCTGCTATTGTTATTATCATCACTACTATTATTTATTTCAGGAGTTGAGAGAAAAAATCAGGTATGCACACACATCTGTATATGTGCATGAAAAGGAAGGAAAAGGATCATTTTTGGCAGAGGAGGATCATCTTCTTGGAAGAGGAGAAGAAACAAATGAAAAGAGAGAACGATGGCCACAAATTCAAATGTTATTGTCGTCCTGTTTATCTGCAAATAACCCAAGAGACCATTCTATCCATTATTCTTATTAACTATATACAGATATGAAAATACTCACAAATTTATGTCATTGCCATCCTGCAGACTCATGCTATACCCATCATTGACTCTGCACAGAATTCGAATTGTGTGCTATCTTAAGTTTATATTCCTTTTCTAAGCATTGTTACTAAAATAAAGTAATTGATTTAACTTAATGATAGCGTTACATCTGTTTCCCACATCGGACTTGTATCTCATGGTAGTATACCATTCTGTCAGTTATCAGTTAAATGGAGCTGTTACCCACCTTATTACTGTGATTTATTTATTTCTACAACTATTTTCTTTCTTTGTAATTTACATTTTTCTAATAAAATTTAATAACTATGAAACACAATCCCCTGCATAAGTGTAACGCAGCTTTCTCAAAGCAACAATTTCTCAGTAAAGATTTTTATTTTTGCACATCTACCAAACAAGGGTAAAAGGCACGCTTTTTGAGATTGTGTATTTAGAAGCCAATGAAATTGAAAACAGGCCAAAAGGAAGGGAAAGAGGGTCAGCTAAACAGATTCAATCACAAATTGGGTAGTGATCATGGTGTATCTCCATAGACCCATGTCTCAGGTCTGCCTACTTGAACAAAAAAAAAACCACCCCAAAAACCAGCATAGTGAGAAATTTCTTCTTTGATTTTGATCTGACATAACCTTACATTCTCATTTTTTCACACTCCTCTCAGCTGAGGACAGCCACACCAACTATTCAGGAATTTTAAGATACTGACTACTAAAAACCTTTGACAAATACTATCAGAAGTCAAAGACTTACAGATTTGCACTATTTACCATTCTACCAGCACCACAGTAGGTTAACAAAAAAAAAAAAAAAAAAAAAAGAAAGAAAGTTTATCTTCTCTGTAGAAGTGTGGTGGGTTGACCCTGGCTGGGGGCCAGGTGCCCACCAGAGCCGCTCTATCACTCCCCTCATTCACTAAACAGGGGAGAAAAAGTATAACAAAAAGCTTATGGGTCGAGATAAGGACAAAGACAGATCACTCACTAATTATCGTCACAAACGAAACAGACTGAACTTAGAGAGGAAAATTCATCTAATTTATTACTAAGCAAAACAGAGGAATGAGAAAGAAAATCAAATCTTAAAACACCTCCCCCCACCCCTCCCATCTTCATGGGCTCAACTTCACTGCTGGCTTCAACCTGCAACCCCTGCCCCCCCCCTTCAGTGGCACAGGGGGACGGGGAATGGGGGTTACGGTCAGTTCATCACACGGTGTTTCTGCCGCTTCTTCATCCTTGGGGGAGGACTCCTCTCATCGTTCCCCTGCTCCAGTATGGAGTCCCTCTCACGGGAGACAGTCCTTCACAAACTTCTCCAATGTGAGTCTCTCCCACGGGCTACAGTCCTTCACGAACTGCTCCAGCATGGGTCTCTCCCATGGGGTGCAGACTTCAGGAGCAAACTGCTCCAGCGTGGGTCCCCCACGGGGTCACAAGTCCTGCCAGCAAACCTGCTCTGGCGTGGGCTCCTCTCTCCATGGGGCCACAGGTCCTGCCAGGAGCTTGCTCCAGCATGGGCTTCCCACAGGGCCACAGCCTCCTTCAGGTGCATCCACCTGCTCCAGCATGGGGTCCTCCATGGGCTGCAGGTGGAATCTCTACACCCCCTCATCCTTCCTCCATGGGCTGCAGGGGGACAGCCTGCTTCACCATGGTCTTCTCCAGGGGCTGCAGGGGAATTTCTGCTCCGGTGCCTGGAGCACCTCCTCCCCCTCCTTCGTCACTGACCTTGGTGTCTGCAGAGTTTCTTACATCTTCTCACTCCTCTCTCTGGCTGGAAAAGCTCTCTAACTGTGGTTTTTTTCTTCTTAAATATGTTATCACAGAGGCGCTGATTGGCTTGGCCTTGGCCAGTGGTGGGTCCGTCTTGGAGCCGGCTGGCATTGGCTCTATCAGACACAGGGGAAGCTTCTAGCAACTTCTCACAGAAGCCCCCCCTGTAGCACCCCCCCCAAAAAAAACTTTGCCACGCAAACCCAACACAAGAAGATAAACTAAGACCTCTGTTTCAGCTAATGATCGAAGAGAAGGACCCTGTTACAATCTCACCCTCTTCTCTCTCCAGTGGATTAGAGCATGATTCTGTTGCGGACAGGTTTGCCCTAGCTAGTAAAAAAAAAAAAAAGTAGTAATAAAAAATCAATAGCATAAATGCTTAGCATCACAAATTCATTACAGATCCTAAAACTTTAAAATACAAATAATTTCTGACATACAGCTGACATTTGGGTGCATGAAGACTTTAAAAAAAAAGTGTTTTGAATGATGATAATAAAATTACTGTGTCTTAAAATATCTTCTGTTCATACTATGGAATTTTCTGCATTCCAAACAAAATTTGTGAGAAAATAGCTTTGGTAAAAGTTAGTAACAGTAGACTATGACTACACATATTAGCTTACAGATTAGCACTGAACATTTTCAGTGCTTGTTAGATATGCAGCATCTATCTAGTCAGAAAAATATTCTTTATTACCTCTGTATGCCATGCAAACCTCATGATTTTCCAGCTTTAGAAAAATTATTTACAATCTGTTAAAAGTACTGTGACATTACCTGAATATGCTTTACAATTACTGTGGTAGAAACCACCACTTTAGACAGGCATTTTGCTACTGCAAACAGCAATTTCTGTCCTCTAAATCTTGACTTATAAATAAAATAACAGTACATTGAAACTGTTCCTGTCTTTAAGCTGAGTTCAAAAACAGATCCCATCCCTTGCTGTCAGCCAATAAAACTCTACCACTGGCAGAAGCTGACTTCAAGTTTTATTGGGAAACACTGTAAAAATTTTCTCCGTCAGCACTGTAATCTAACAGTCAGCATTCTTTACTCTATCAGTCTCTAGGAATATATTACTTCTTTTTCAGACCCTATGTCATTTATAGCAATTGATATTTTAATAACGTGATTCCCACACAGACAGCCTGTAACGAAGGCCTTTCAATATTCTGTTTGGTTAGCTACTCTTAATGTATGACCACACTCTCTTGTGAATGTACTAGTTGGGAAGGAAAATATATATTTCTGCATATACATATACATGTGCACACATAGACTTACAATTTGACAAGAATGGCTTCTCATAAAATGAATATAAGATACTATGTATAGAAATATCAGATCAATACATGTAAACTGAGTATCTAATGAAAGGGTAAAAAAAAAAGAAATTTATATTAGGTCTTTTTGTTTTCCTTTTTGCAGGGGTGGAGGAGAGTAAGAACATGTCATAGTTTGGAACTAATTTATAAACATATGTGTAGCATTATAGTCAAGTACAATTACCTAGTCTTCCGTTAGAATAACTGATAACTGATTCCTATCTTTCCTTATTTATATATGGCTCAAAAAGCAAAATAAAATAAGGTTTGTATGCAGAAGTATTATTTTTTATACCTCTTTGTATAAGGGAGAAAGAAGTAGGTAAGTTTCAGACTGATCTGAAACAGAAGCAACAAAGCTAAATGTAAAGCTCAAGTAAGTTTCTAAGACTGAAAACAACTATTCTTCTGCTTAATAGACTTTCTTCTGTTTCATCATCTGCAGTGTCTAGCGCAGATGGTTTATATACATATTTAAACTTTTAAACTCAAACATGCAGGCCAGCTCACTATTTCTACTGTACGTAGGTGTCAGAAGTAGTAACCTCTTATTGTACAGATGTGTTTTATGCTCCTGAGAGATGGCCTGTTCTGCAGAATGAAAGATAAGTGACTGATGAAAAAAAATGCATGGAAAATTAGCAATGGCATGTACACAATTATTATGTAATCTTAACACTGTGTCTTCATAATGCAATATGTAACTGTCTGTTACATTTTCATCAAAGGCCTCTTCACCACTCAGGAGATAGAACAGGTACATGAAATGTGTATTATAAATATGGCTTCTGCAAACTAACAAATATTTTAGAGTATAAACAACTGACATTCAGACATAATATACAAACAGACTAGCATAATCAAAAAACAGATTACAATAGAAAATATACCACAGCTCTACAGAAATTACCCTTGTCAACAAAGATACAGAAATTCACACCCAATTCTTTTATAGATCACAGTACTGCTCTTTCAAGAATCTTTAGTAATTGGATTGTCTAGTCGACCTTCATTGGCTTTCATTCATCCTTTCTTGCTTGATGTTCGTCTTGCTTTGAAAAAGTAATACAGCATGATGAGGACAGATTTATAAGTTATGCACTAAAGCATTTTAAATGGGAAATATGCTGGTCTGGAACTAATGGCACAGATTTTGTCGGGATTAAAAACATCTATGGTAAGTGAGATATGGTTTAATCATTTTCTTTTTTACGTATTGCAGCCTATTATATATGAATTTGAGTTCTGCATTGTTTTACAGAAATTCAATATTTTGATTATGCTGAATTAGACTCTATAAGTATTAGTTTATTTCGCATTCAATAATTGAAGGACCAAAAAGGAACCGTTCTGAAGAAAAGATTATAATTCAAAAAGAAAGTTCGAGGTACAACAATACAAGCCTCTTAAATTTCAACTAAAAGCCTCATCATTAATGAAAACTTACAGAAGGCTCAAACAGAAATAACTGAAAGAGTTAGGAATATATATAGTACCTGACAGAGAATGAGCACCATGTTCTCTTAAAAAGGTGCACTGCAATGTAAGTAGATCTTAAGGTATAATTTTCTTCCATGTAAAATACATAAACAAAAGTTTGCAAAAATATCTAAAATATTCCTCAGAAGACAGACACCTAGCAGGATAAACTCTGCCAGAGTAAAATATGTTCTCAAGTAAGTAGAGAGTCAGTCTGCCATGAATGTACCATGTAAGTATCCACTGTGGAAGTCAGCACTAATGGTAGAAGAAAACCCTTTTCTCCTATTTCCTTACTCCATAAATCTTTACCTGTCTTGTTGAGACATCTGCTTCACCATACTTATTTTTAGGCAACACAGAAAGAAGGGTCAGGGAGGACTTACTAAAATTCATTTTTATGTTTGAAAACAGATAGGTTTCAAAAAGCTCATCTGCTCATTCAGTCCTAAAACCTTCTTGCCTTACCTGTGCATTATTATATGCTACAGACTAAGGCCTACATACAACCCACTCAGAAATTTGCCCTGCATGAAGCATGTGGCCAGGCCCTCCGATACTGCGTTTTATATCACATACTCAAACAATGCCCATGTTCCCTGGTTTGTTTTCCCTGAAATCCTTGCATGACATAACTGGCCATAATGTACAGTTAGGCTAACCTCAGGCATAACTTTGCTTTCCTCCTTTTTACCAAAACTCCTGAAATGCATTTATTCCATAAGATACAAACAAATTGCACAGACTTTTATCCCAGACTAACTCAGCTCACCAGCTTACAAGGTGAGCTCAATCACATACATAAGGATGTAATACGTACAAAAACCGAAACATGAAGCAACCAGATTGCTCATATACAGCAATCTGTATGTATTGTAAACAAAGGCAGCCAGGCTACCACTGTTCTATCAGCAGGAAAGACACTAAATATCATTAAATAAAAATTAAAATAAATAAATAAAATCACAGCAATGAAATCATTTTGAGAGAAACTACCTGACCACAGGTGTGTGCTTACATAGGTTCTTCCAGTTTAGCTTAAAATTTGCATTGCTACCTATATACTAAAATGTAACCATGAACAGCTTGCATTGATGCAAGGTAAAAGCTGTTGAATTTATTGCACTTTGTGAAAGGGTGAAGATGGGAATAAAGGCTAGTCATTGCAAAGTATTATGATCAGATGATCCCTCTTTGCCACACAGGGAAAGATGACATTGTTTCTCTTTTGACAAACACTTTTTTACTTTTTAAGAGGTTCAAACACAGATCACAATATTACACTAGAAGTTAAATACTAGCAAATTATACACTATTAAGCTAAAACATACACCTACAAACATTTAAGACTACAAATACCTTCCTAGTCCAATGAGTAAGAAATTAAAAGGAAATTGTTCTAATTTAACCGCTTGTGAATTCAAATACAATTTATTAGAAATAGATTATATTATTTGATTGACCATGAATATAAACCCAACTCTCTTCAAATTAAAATGGGAATATGACAAATGTATCTTACACACAAATCCAGATAGAGGGCTCTTTTCCTGTCCCTCCCCCAGAAAACAAAAGGCAGAAAAGGTAAAAAATGAAGTTTATGTTTAAAAGATTTATTTCAAACTTGAACTGGAAAAGACTTTCCCTATTCAATAGTAGTGATACATCGTCTGCTTTCCACAAGCATCAACTTAAATGGTATTTGTCATAAAAGCTGTGACAAAGTAATTATTATTGGCAAAGATGCATTTAATTCATGAGTCCTCACTGCAATTACAGAACATTGACAAAAATAAGGCATGGAGAATCTGTCATTATGCTCAAGTGAAAACCCAAATTTCATCAGCGAACAGCAGCAAGGCAAGGCTCATCTTAACTAACTGCCATTGGACAAACTATGTATTTCTTCACATTCAGTAACATGTATGGATAAATGTAACCATTTTCTTAATCACAAAAGAATTTCAACAACTGTCAGCTCTAAATTGCAGTAGTAAGGGAAAATTTAAGAAGTACTGCCAATTTCTATAAGCACCCAAAATAGAGAAATATATTTATATTCCTTCATCTCTGAAGGAAACTGTCTAACTGAAAAGGAAATTATCCCCATTTTTTAAAATATATATTTTCAAAGTTTAGGTTAGATCTTCAATCTTTTCTCAGTCTGGGTTTATAAGCTTCGATTGGTTTCTTTTCATTATAAAAAAGATCTTTATACAAAACAAATGTGTAGCCCTTCACAAAACAGAACACTGCTGCTTACTAATGGCAGTAAAACTTTTTTCATTATTAACTGCAAGGGATGAATGTTAATCCATCAATTTAAGTGACTTTTTACAAACCAGGAAAATGAAACAAAAATTCTTATACAGTATTTTAAAATCAACTTATTTTTTAAATGTTCATTTATTCCAGAAACCTGTTTCTTGAAATGGGTCCCACCATTTAAATTGAAATATAAACATGAAATACAGAACCAGAGCCTGTATTGTAAGGCAAAACTTACCATATGAGCTATTCCAGAAGAATCAACAATTCACAGCACACAAGGCTAATACAATAATTAAAGCATGGACTTAGAAGAGGCCTTACCTGCTTGAAGCAGCATCCCAAAATACAGCACTGGGTCTGGCAGTACCCTTCATGTGCTCGCTGCCTTGTATCTGTGAAGCACTAACTCTGTGGCTGTCTCATTTTGAGATGGGAACGTAACATCTGCTTGGTGTTTCTGCCCTGTGCACCCCGGGCTACCTCAGACTTCATCAGAACATACCCCCGTGATGAGGCTCTGTGCAACACTATGCTACCCCACCCTCACATTTGAGATGAGGAACAGACTGAAGAGGATTGCATTAGTATGCTTTCTTTCTTCCTTATACATTAACTCAGGAGTTAGTATTACTATCTGCCCATGATACGACAGGAAAGGACAGACAGAGCGCAAGGACTAATTTGAAAAGGTGAAAGGAGTATTTTATGTTGTATTTACCAGCTGGCCTCATCAACAACATTCTGGTAATGTTAACTACTTTAAAATACCGCAAGTACAAAAGAAACGAAACCAAACAAACCACAAAACAGTTTTGCAGTATACTCAGTTGAATACTCAAGCATAATTTTATTGAGTATCCTTTTAGAATGCATGTGGATTTACTGTTTCTACCTTGTTTTTAAGAGGATTGAACAACTGGCTATAAAGAACCATGTTCCTGTTTTATCTTGATAATAGTGCAAAGCCTATACAAATTTTTCCCATTTCATCTAATATCATTTTTAGATATAGAACTCCCAAGTAGCTCAGTTAAGGGCAGTACAAAGTACTCCTTCCATTTCTGTGCCACAGAGTATCACTGCTTAGTCTTACTCTCTTCTCGCTAATGATGACAGAGTCATCAAAACAGATGAGTTCCTCATCTTATTTTGATCTATTTTATCCCCTGAAGTAATTGATACTAAACAAAACAACACAGTTGGAACACATTAAGTTTGAAATAATAAATAACTATAGACAACCACTATCTTCAAACTGGTTTACATGTCCAGGTTAGAAAACAAATCCAAATTCTCAGCATAAACTATCTCTGATTCCCACTAACTCACAATTTAATAAAATACAGTTTGAATGTGCTTATACTGAACAAGGCTATCAGTATGCCCTAATCTTTCTGTTGCAAAATGCTAATGAAATTGTAAAAAACAATTCTCCAGCTTGTAAAATATTGCTCTCCTACCAAAAGACAAAGTTTATTATCAAAATGTTATTACTCTGGATTGGCAAAACACTGCTTTCAAAACAAAACTCTGTATTATGAGCAAAAAACAACACAAAACCCCAGTTTATTCCACAGCTTTATTGTTCACCCTAACTGAACAGATCTCATTCCCATTTAAAATCTTTTTGTAAAGAAAGTGGCTTTTACTTTCAGTCCACCTATGCAACTGGATCTTACACGTTCCCATTAGAATTATGTATTTTGGTACATAATGTTTACCACAAAGTTTACCACAACTTCAAAGCTTCTAAAGGGGCTGAAATATTATTTTACAGTACACATTCACGTAACAACTGCTTTGTGCTCACACTCCCTTCTAAAACAGATCCAGAAGAGCATTGTTAATGTTCAGAAATACAGGCAGCCTTGTTCACACACTACTCTTCAACTACTCAGGTTGTTATGCATACAAACTATTAAACACTGTTAGTCTATTTCCTTTCATTTTATTCCAAGAACATTATAATTTTTGCACATCAAAATCATTAACTGTTTAACTTTGTTCATTACTTACATTCGGAAGGCCTCCTAACTGCCCAAATAAATCCTTTCAGTTTTCTTGGTCAAGAATCTGACAAATCCATGTTCCTTTCATTAAAAGCACCATCATGATAATAGCATAAGCTTGCTCTGTTGTCAGATCATTATCATGGGCAAAACTAATCTATTATTCCCTCCATATTCTTATTTCAGGTAACAAATTTAAATACCAACTTAGACAACACTCTCACTGGTATAATACAATACCAACTCAGAAAGTTGTTTCTGACAGATTTCCACATACT
Source organism: Grus americana (assembly GCF_028858705.1). Lineage (NCBI taxonomy): Eukaryota > Metazoa > Chordata > Aves > Gruiformes > Gruidae > Grus > Grus americana. The sequence continues at coordinate 62,548,018 of NC_072891.1, forward strand.
AAACCTGTTGTACTTTAACAGAGCCACAGAGTAGTAGGAACATACAGTAATTCTCCTTCTACCAGAACTTACTATATACATCATTGTGGTATGCTATAGGCATAAATACTTGCCAGATTCTTGGCTATGTCTAAAGAAGTTTCCTCAGTGAAACAAAGTGATAAACAAACTGAAGCAAGCTGAAACACTAATAGAGTGATATATCTAACCAAACCTCCAAATTCCTCCATCTTGCCAGCACATAAGCATATTCCCAGTATACAATGCAATCAATAATGCAGGCTTGTAACACCTACATAGCGTTAATGCACACGAGAGTGGTAACACAGGCATAGTAACCTCTGAGGGTAGTATTCACACAAAGACAGCCAACACCTGATATTTACTCATGCCAACAAAATCATCCAGAAATCTTAAGAGGAAAAATAGGATTTATCCCTTGGCATCACATGTTTATTTTAAGAGTTAGTAAATATGACTGAAAAGGTAATCTTTTAAAATAATGTGAACATTAGATACTTAGAACATTTAGTCCAACTAGAAAATTAGACAATCCCTGTCCAAATACTTTCTTCAAGTTTCAGAGATACCATGTAATTTTATATGAGTGCGGAAACTCTTGTAGCAGTTGAAAATGTAAGGTAACGTATACACACAGTACATTCTATACTACGAAAATCACTAAAGAGATCATAGCATTCACATCTGTTTTTCATGCAACTAACCTTAGTTTTTTAGGTTAAATCTACTCATACTAGCCATACATAAAACTACACAACTGAAATATAGTATGACATCACAAAGCTGATATCATCAGCTGTAATATATAGGTAAGGCTGCCACCAGCAAATACCTAAAGATTGCTACTGCAGAAACTGAAAGTGAGCACAAATACCAAAAACTTTCTTGCAACCCACCTTCAAGACATTTCTATCCTATGGCATTCCATACACGCTGTTTACAGATTCATCACCTCCTCCTCTTTCTTCAAGCATAGAAAGACAAGATTTCCCAAAATTTTCCAGTATAGGTCACTGGTTGAAAAGCTCTGTCTGCCCAACCCACCAAAATAAATTTCATCCTGGGAACTGTTCAATTCAGATCATGTGGAGATTCTGTTTGAAGCATGTGGTCACCATATGTTACAAATGATGGGATAAGTACATGCATTAAGAGGGAGAAGGAAAGTCTTATGTTGCAAATTATGCTCTTCAACATGAAGCACAGATTTCACAACTGGTGAAAGGTATCCCATGTCACGCAGGAAACAGGAGAAGAAATAAAATGAGAGAATGTCCTATATATTGCAATAAATACAAGTTAACATGAAGACAGCATAACTATGATTACAACCACATAAGTCAAAGAAAGTGATTTCATAATTGTTTTCCCTCCTTTGTAGTTTAATAACTTTAGTCCACAAGGAGAAAAGGGAGAAGGTATGTTATTGGAAAATAATAAATGACTCTACATGTAATATCTAAAAACAACATTCTAGATGAAAGCTCACAAAAATAATACAAATCATTTAATGGACATTACCATTTAGCACTAGAGCTTCTTAAAATAGTTACATCTTGCTCAAACAAATTTACATATTAGCCTTCTTGGCTAACATGCTTCTTATATAATATATCCTGTTATGTTTAAAACAGGCAAGAAAACACCACACAGAATGTCACTCAAATTTCAGAACCAAACAAGGTTAGCAGCTGCATTTATTTTAATGCATCTCTTAGAGAGAACATAGAACTGAAAAAATTTAATCAGCCTTGCAGATTTCCTTTTGATATTGTAAGGTGTCAAAATGAAGTAACATTCCTCCTATGAGAAGTCTTTCTAAAAAGAAAAAAAAAAAAGATGAATTATATGTGCAGGAAAAAAGGTTTATTGTAATATAGGTCAATATACATGGTACTGTATCTTTATTACTAGCTAACAGACAGGGTATTAGGTATTCAGTAGTAGTGCTTATTCACCCTGCTCTGAGTACTAGAAGTCTTCCAAGTTTCATTAATAAAAATCTAGAATATTAAATACTATTCTAGCCTACAAAAAACAGATAAAGCCAGAATCCAAATCTTAACTGGAACAGATATTTTTTCAAAGCACCTCTATTCAGAACAGATAGGAATCACAAGTTCAGATGAACTCAGGAAATGTAGTATGAGCTTAACATCAGTGAAAATGAGACACATTGCACAGAAATTGAAATGGTTTTGGTTTGATTTATAAACGATCTTCACACAACAGAACTACCATTAAAGGAAACACTTAGTAATTAGAAACAATAGGAAGAGATTTTGTCTTTGTAATTTTCTCCTCAGTGAGCTGCACGCATTACAACTAATTTAAAGTAAACCGCTGTTACAGCAATCTAATCAAGTAGTACACCATCCGACATATTCTATCAATCTGAAGCAGAATCAGCTTTAAATCATGAAGTAGTTAAAATCTTGAAATGCATCAGACATGATGGAAAGACCAATAGAGAACTGTATTAAATCATATCCTCTAAGTTTTGCACTTGTATGAAATAACATTTGTTTTCACGCTTTCTGATCTACTCAGCACCACAGCAGACATATGGTCTGCTCAGCAAAGGCACTAGCGTAACAGGCTGGACATCATGATTCTCTTAACAGCAGCTTTAGAGTTTTGTCCCTGTATTTACAAACTGGTACAGAGTTCTTCAAGAAATTTTATGGTAAGAAGTAAACATGGTACACCCTGTGAGAGTTATTACATGAATGGTACTGGTCTACAATCAAAAGCTGAAGGAAAATTAATCATTAAAATGGTAATCTTCAGCATTCTCTACTGTGATTGACTACTACTTTACAGTCACAGTTTGATATCAGCAGTAACTGGTAGGGACAACCTCCAAATATAGCAACAATAGAAAAAAATTAAACAGCAGAAACAGAGCTTGAATATGCACGTACACAAGAACTCAGATCCAAATACACAGTTTGGATCAAAAAATGTAAAATAAAAATTGATATTGTATAGGATACATATACACATTCTTGCCTACACTTCAGTGAAAGTTATAGATTTTATCAAACAGTTGCCTCTAGCCCAGAAAAAAAAAAACCTCTTAAATGGGAGTTCTGCATATTCTATGCTTTATTCCTTATACATCTTTGTTCAGCCACAAAGAGTACACTGTTATACCATGAGACAAAAACCCGCAAGTATTAAAATAGAAATAAAGCAGCATTTTTTATAGTGTTTGCACTAAAAAACCAAACCAAAACATCAAACTAAACAAAAAAAACCTAAAACTTTTGCTTTGTCCTAATCACAGTAGCAAGAAAAACCAATTACCTCCAAAAAGCATTAAAGGTGTTTATAGCTGGTAACAGATAATCTACTCAAATTCTTCATAACAGACTTGTTTCTTTGAGTTGATTTTTTCTTTTAAAACAGACCTTTGCACTAACTAGTTTGTCAAAACACAAAACCAGGGAAAATTTCTTGTTTTCCTTCATTTGTTCTTATAATATTTAAAGAAATCTTTATTTTTTTCCTTTCTGAAAGCTGGGCAGCAAGGAATTAATTGGTATTATTTGGTAAGAAATTGTATGTACAGTAGCCTACCTGGTTGGTATAATTTACTTCAGACTTAACTCTGATAGATCAAAATTAGTGAAGAGGCCACCTGGGTGCAGACAGCAAAAGAAACGTAGAATATGTAACAATAAGCACAAACAATATATAGTCAGGGAGGCACTTAAACACATTAATGATAGCCGTTTGCCTTTTGCTCACCTGGATTAAAGAATTTTACATTTCCAAAGCCAAAGACTAAAATAGGAAAATTAATCTCATAAAGGCCCTCACTGACATAGTAGAAAGTGAAGGAGTGGAAATCTACAGGTCCAAGAGAAGCACGCAGATACAGAAACTAGAAATTAAAGATGTTTCTCTCTGTCATCATATCAAGGCAGAACTTGAAACAGGCACAGAAAATTATGACTGCGACATAACAAAAGGTATTAGAAGCAAATAGGTGATATGATGTGAATGCGAACATGAATTAGATTTGATTTTTTTATCCTTACATGTCATCTAAAGGTATACTAAAGACCAGTCAAATTCTTTCCATCTATCACTACATATATGCATTCAAGAACAGCATCTCGCTGACGAGAAATGCTATATCAGTTATGATTGGAAACAGACTACAATCCTGATTAAGCCTAGTGCAGAACCAGACCTCCATGCAGAGTGGTTGAAACAGGCGAACCTGTCATCCCATGGATCCACAACCCAAGGACGGCTGATAGGCTTGTGTGAAGCCCTGCACCCTGTGTGATAATGGCAGGACCAGCACAAGAGGGTGGTGAAGCTCAGCAATTCAGTTTTAAAGGGAAAAAGCAAAAAAAAAAAGAAACACCTGCTTGCTCTTCCCAGAGTCCAGCACATTCAGAAAATAAAGAGATCACAACTGTTGCTAGTCTCTAGGCCATCACAGAGAAGGAAAGAAACCCCACAAACAACCAACCACAAAACAAAAGTAAGAAACAAGCAAGCAGGAAAAAAGAAAAAAAAATTAAAGTTCTCCAACCTTACTTAAATCACTAAAGTCAGTACGCCTTAGTTTAATCCTGGCAGGCAGCTAAGCACCACACAACCACTTGACTTGAATCCCTCACCTAGTGGGATGAGGGAGAGAACCAGAATGGTAAAAGTGAAAAAACTCGTGGGCTTAGTAAAGACTGTTTAATAGTTGGGGGGGGGGGGAACAGAACAAAAAAACCCCACAAACCCCAAAACAAACAAAAAACCCACAACCAAACCAAGCCAAACACACACAAACCACCCCAAACCAAGAAAAACAAATGTCGCAAAAAAAACCCCAAAACAATGAACTGAGCAATACCCAGCCATTCCCCGAGCAAAAGCAGCCTGGCCAACCTGCTTTCCTCCCTGTTTTATTCATGAGCATGACGTCATATGGTATGGAATATCCCTTTGGTCATCTGGGGTCAGCTGTCCCAGCTGTGTTCCCTCCCAGATCCTAGTGCATTCCAGCCTAGTCACTGGTGAGGTGGTGTGAGAAGCAGAAAAGACCTTGACTCTGTAAACTTGCTTAACAGCAATGAAAACATCTCTATATTATCAACACTGTTTTCAGCAAGAAATCCGAAATACAGCCCCATAGAAGCTCCTACGAAGAAATTCAACTCTATCCCAGTCAAAACCAGCACATAGTATTATCAAAGTCTCTTTAAGAAAGTCAAAGGTTTTAAAAAAACAAAACCAAACAAAACCCAACAGAAAATCAACACACCTTCAAACAAATAAACCCAATTCTGAATAGACACATAAAATAACAGACATATCAAGTATTTTTTCCTAGTCAAGCTAGTCAACAAGATTCTTTGAAAGTAATAACACTTTTTTCCCCCTGATCTTTCTAATCTTTGCTAATATAACACCCTTCACCTTTACCCCAGCCTTCCCTATTGGTAAATATGACAATTACAAGAAAAAAAAAGTAATTTTTTATGCCAGAGCTGTAAAACAAGTTATATAAATGGATAAGGGAAGATGAGCTATTACCTTACTGAAAAACACACAAATTATTGCCAGCCTCCTAAATCTTTTGATTAATTCCTTCACAAATCAGTTGCAACGTTGTGAAAACAGCAAACTATACAATATCCAATGCTTTGCATAATCAATGCATCTTCAACATCGCCAGCTTCTGGCAAAGCAATCAATTAGGTCAGTTCTCAAATAATCATCAGTAGTGCTTAAGTACACTGTTTTAAGACTTCCAGTTGTACCACATCAGCAATTTTTTTTTTTTTTTTTGGGGGGGGGGCTGGGGGTTAGTGGGACGTGGGCAAGAGAGAGAGAGGCAACAAGAATGAAGTTCTCTCTACCCGTAAGTATAAACAGAATAACAATTATGTTATTTCTATTCCAAATGGAAAGGTGTCAGAAATTTATTTATTTTTGTTTCCTGTCTTTCTCCATCCCCAACTCACTCTCTCATCCTCCTACATCTGCAGAACATAAACAAGGACTCAGGCTTCTTCAGGCTCTCCCTGGCAACCTCTTTCATCACAAAAACCAGAATCACCAGCTGGACAATCATAACAATCATCTCTCACCTTGTTCCTTTATCCTTGGACCCTTAGCCGTCTTAGTCTTGTTACCTTGAAACAAGACTTGCAGAGCCAGTGTCTGGCCCTGCAAACTTAGTAGTCAACTCCTCTTCTTCTGAGCTCCTCAGTATAAATTATTCAAACAATTAGCAGAATAAATTTTAAAGAAAGAAAAAGGATGTAGAGGTAAATGAAAAATCTAAACCACACGTTGATCTAAAGTAGGCAACTGTCAACTTCACATCTGTATTTTTCACAGCTCTTTGGGGGAATTTTCTTGGATGACAAAAATGCACCAACAACAATTTATATCACAGAATATCACAAAATAAGTTATTAAACTGAGGAAGATGGAAATCCATGTAAGAATTAAAAGACAGGAAAGGAATCGGCTAAGATGGAAATAGCAATGAACTGAATTGAAAGGAGAATATTTGAGGTGGGTGGGGTGAACTGTTAGAAGCAGAGTTTGTAAAATAGGAGTCTTGAAATAGAGAGTAAATAGTTTTATTAAGAAGAATATCCAATCCCCTAAAAGCAGAATACAATTAATTTTACTGGTGAAGTTGCGAGTATAATCAACACAGATGAGAATAACACGCCTGTTCATGAAGAACTGGATGAGTTTGAAGACTGGAGTAAAACAAATAGTATGAAACTAAAGAGCACTATGTACCAAGTCACTAGAACTTCTGCTACAAACTCAGATCTTATCAGCTAGAAACACATCAGAGGAGAAAACACTGAGTATACTGCCTGGTTACAGATTAGTACTACAAGCACCAATTAGATTTAGCCATGAAAAAGACAAACTGCCCTATAATGTATGAGGCAAGTTTTTCATAGAAGAGAGAAGGAACACAATTCTGCAATGCATCCAGTAAAAGTATGTAAAAGAAGTTCTTTGCAATTCTGTTCACTCATAGCCAGAGCAGACAAATGTAGAAAAGAAATACCAAAATCATGGAATGGAAACAAATGAGACACTTCAAGAGAGCAGAGAGTTTATCAAAGATAAAGCCAGCATCTGATCTCTCACCTGAGACACACTGGAAGGTGAGAACATAAAGAAAAATTACCTTAGCTAAGGACAATTATAGCCACAAATATTATGTGGAAAGACTGGTAACAAAGACTAGGAATTCAAATAAAGTTTCAAATTTCACAGCATTTCAACTTGCCAGTATTAATAGTGTAAGCAATGTAACTAGTTTCTGGGTCGAAAGAGATGTACTTCTGAACAGTGCTAAATCATGTTATTAGCAAGCAAGGACACACCTTGATGCAATAGGTCTCTCTTCCACCTGTTTCCATATATTTCTTAAACTAGTTAAAATAGTCAGCCAAGTCTCAGGGACTTTAGGAACCTCAAGATTTAACGAGAAATTCCAAGAAGTCTGGACTACTTGGCAAAATTCAATGAATATTACCACATAGGAAAATTTTGGAACGGTGTTGTAATCTAACAGCCATCCTGTTGAAACAGCAGTATAGTAGTCAGAGAATAAAAATGTAACTCAACTGTAGTCATGGCTGCCAGTAGATGTGTTTAGTGGTTTTTACTCTTCTTTACTCTTCTCAATGATTTAAAATGCCAAATGGCCCCCCAGTTCATGATGACAGATCCTTTGGAAAGCACAACAGTTTTAAAGATAAAAGCAGAAGTTAAAAAACAAACCAAACCAAACCCAAAACCAACCACCACACAACCAAAACAAACAAAACCAAAACCAACCACACCCACCAAGTTGGGACTCTCATTCAGCAGTCAGAGTGACTATAGACATACATATTAGTAAGTAACCAGCAGAAAAATAATTGTTTCAAAAATAAAAATGTAGAGTTGAGGGAGTACCAAATTTGGTATCTCCCCAAATTGCATATGTAACAAAATCAAAAGCTTATTGGGTAAATGTTTTCAAGGGAGTGCAATAAGAAAACACTTTGCTTTTTTGAAGGAAAAGGACAACATCCTTGCTATATATTGAAAAACTTACATTACAAAAAATAGAATTGCATCTACATTAATAAATCTTTTGTGTTTTTAATTGGACTTTTAATTTCATGAGATTATCATCATCTAAGTAATACACATTTGTTTCCACATGCTACAAAGTCTGGTGGTAATTTTCTTGTGAGAAATAGATCCAATGAGTGCCCCATACAAATATACTTAACCCAAGGCCCACGGAATTTGCTTTACTGGGGTAAAGTCATTTCACAGGGCCCAGAAAGACAGGAAGACTTAATAGTGACAGTCACTGTCACTAAAACGACTGTTTTCACCCAAAGTTAGAATTGTTAGCCTGAAAATGCATCCTACACAAACAGGAAAAAGCAACTGCTTCATTTTGCAGCTGTTTTTATTTCCTGTCTCGCTGCTTCACTGCACTGCAAGAACCCCAGGGGACTGGACATGCAGTTTATTCAAAGTACTCTTGTTGCTGTAAGAATATGAAAACAATATCCCAGCATCACTATGAAATGACCTTGATGATCTGTATAACATTTGTCAGAGACTAATAAAATCTGTAAAGATACTTGCTGATATGATTGATTGTATTCTTCACTGCTCCAGTTACCTCAAACTAAATTGCCTGTCATTATAATGATGACTTTTGTAAGTGCAGTTTCTTAATTTTTTCCTCAGTCTTTCAACAGCGATCTCACAATAGATGGAAAGTGTTTATGGATCAATAACATGCAAGAATAGAATACTGCATTGTAACAACAAGTATTTTTAACCTTTCTGCTTATGAGGCACTGTGACAAGGCATTAGCAGAGACTGTAATTTCTAAGTAATAGGAAAATATCCAAGCCTAGTTTGCGCATATCCAGCACCATGGGCAGCCAGAGAACCCAAAAGATTCCAAACAGTACTAGGTGCTGGTGATTCATGGTTGTCCCAATGGACAAAAAAAGTGAAAAAGCTTAATAAAGAAATTGTAATCAATACATATATTCTAGACACACCTAATCACAGACAGTCTGTCCTGCTGAGCTGCTCAAGTGTGCCTGATCTGGTTTTCCCCTGACACTAAGTTCAGGCATATTGCACCTGAAAGGAGCCAGAAAAGATTCAGAGTGTTTACTCATTTGGGCTCTAGGCATGATAAAAATGCCCATATTGCTTTCAGTCTCTGAAACAGCACATCTTAATTCATATGAGAACCCAGTTAATCAGGTCATGCTGACAGTGTACTGCAGGATAGGGTACTCAGGAAGCAACTGTATCTCTGTGCAAAGAACTGTAAATCATCTTCTAGAGTCAGATTAGGAAGTTTTCTCATTCACAGCCAAGGTTTGTGAATGTCACAGGTCCAAAACAAGCTCTCCTCAATTAATTCACAAAGGTAATGTTTAGAGAATTGACAGGAAAGAGGAAATTTCTCTGCAGATCAACTTTGTTCACTAAAAACTGAGCCAAAAAGAAGGCAGCCTCCAACAGGAACAGGTTTGGACAGGTTCAGGCAGCAAATGAGAAGTACTGATTTGTATCAGCTACACACATTGCAAAAGATACCACTGTAAATTGTTACAAGCAAAACTGACTGTGGTGGGCTGACCCTGACTGCGTGCCAGACCCATCCAGCTACTCTCTCATGCTCTCTCCTCAACAGGACAGGGGGGAAAATAAGATGGAAAAGCTCATGGGTCCAATTAAAGAAGTCACTCTCCAACTAAACACAGGATAAACAGACTCGACTCTTTCACCTCCTGCCCTCCTTGAGGGATGCAGGGGCATGTGGAATGGAGGTTGAGGTCAGCCCATAACAGGTCCTCTCTGCTACTCTTTCCTCCTCACACTCTTCCCTTACTCCAGTGTAGGGTACCTCCTACGGGACACTGTCCTTGATGAACTCCTCCAGCACTGGGCCTGTTCCACCTGGTGCGGTCCTTCAGGAACAGACTGCTCCAACGTAAGTCCCACACAGGCTGCAGCTCCTGCCAGAAAATCTGCTCCTGTGTGGGCTCCCCTTCACGGGCTGCAGCCTGCTATGGCATATGCTCTCCATGGCTGCAGCTTCCTTCAGTGCATCTCCAGAGGCTGCACTGTGGAAATGAGCTTCACCATGATCTTCTCCAGGGCCTGACCCTGGTGTCTGCAGGGCTGTTTCTCACGCTTTTTCCTCACTCCTGCCTCACATTCTGCTGTGCAGTATTTTTTTCTCCTTCCTTAAATACACTTTCCGAGAGGTGGCACCACCCTGGCCGAGAGGCTGAGCCATGTGCCCTGAGGTGGGTGGGTTGGAGCCAGCTGGAACCAGCTGTGTCCAGCACTGGGCAGCCCCGGCCTCTCCTCTCCTCTCCTCACAGAGGCCACCCTGCAGCCACCCCATTGCCGGCACCTCACCATGGATACCCACTACACTGACAAATGAACAAAACAAAAAAAACTCACCTAGAAAAGAACCCAGTAAACTGGTTGGGACTTGACTAGGTAGGAGCAAGATAAAGATACTATATAATGTATCTGAGGGTGGCAACTAGATGTAGACTTCTTAATAGTGACTACTTCTAAATTACTGCTTCTCATTACCTTGGACTCCAGGAAGTTGAGGTTCAAACCCATGCACTGAAACATACTTCTGGATTCTAATACACAAAAACATTTTACAGCTATATATATAGTTATATTTATAGTCTCATATTGCTAAAAACCTATTACCTAGCTCTGATTTTCATTATCCAACCTCCACAGTTTTTAGTTAAAAGTGCAGTATTATTCCATCATACAGATTCAAATGCTTCAGGTCACAGTCTTGATCTGAAGCAATGTCACAAAAAACTGCAAATCTCTTCAATCCCAGTTTTTTGCTTTTACCACTGAAGCACTGCTTTAGCTTTAAACACCTCTCAGTTCAAATCACATCATCCTATTCCTTAATATTTTCAACTATAAACTATAATTTCACATACTTAAATTAGGATACTCTAAATGTTAAAACAATATCTTCAGAAGCTGAACTGCAGAAGAAGAAAGTGGAGTTACACACAAAACTATGAACATCTCCAGTGTTAAAAACACCCTGTCTTTTAAGATGGTAGTAATTTTTCACTTGCTTTTCAATAAATCTTACCTCTCTCCCTTTACCACTTCTGAATACCTGAGTATATGAAGCTATGTAAAGCACTGCAAAGCTATATATAAAACCATAAATGAAACCTCAGCCTAAGAAACACTTTTGTGCTATTACTTAACATCTGTATCTACAAGAATATAACATATATACACTATATTATAAAATGTATCATATATATGTGTATATATATGCATTAGCCAAGGCATACATACATTTTTAGACAGGTCAGCATACAGTATGAGGATTGCTTTGTTTTGTATTTATTTTCCAAAGCCAAGTTCCTCAAAGGATCCCACTCTTTCTAATGAGATCACAATTCTGAAGCGCCTGCTGTCTTAATGTATGCCATGTAGAATAGTGCTACAAAGAAATCCCAGCAGGCACACAGACTACAAAGCACAGGCTGGAACAAAACCAAAGAATTCAAGTAAAATCCATATCTAGTTTTATTATATAAAAATAACAGAGGGAAAAACACATTTACTATCAATATACCATTAGCTGGTTTGCTCAACATTTTTGAAGATCAAGTCACTTACCTTTTGTATATTTTGTCCTAGTCCTGTTACTTTGCAGCAACTTAAGTCATTCTTTCCCTCTATGTTTACATCTTTCAAGTGCTTGCAGGTAACTGGTATGGCTAAAAATTTGAAGCTCAAAGGCACAAATACTTAAATAATTAGTACTGCACTGGCAGTGCACAATAAGACCATATTGTGCTGTGCCTACTAAAACTGTAACCAGAAAACTGGCAATAATTTTCTGATTACTGGGATTCATCAACATTAGTGATAATTTTAAAGTAACTTAAAAAAAAAATACACTACTCTTCTCCTGTAATTAGATTTGAATGGATACCCAAATAGATGCCTTTGACAAAAACATGAGAAATCTTCCACTTCAGAAAGACATACTGTTGTAAACAAATCAATCATACCTCCTTTCACTGCTGCAGATACAAGGTGGAAGAACACCGAATTCTTACTTGCAAAACTGACACCAAAAGACATGATATAGCCTCGGGGAAGGACTGAACTACTGTCCCCTCATCGTTAACCAACAGTGAGAAACTACAAATAACATCCAGGCCTTCCTTTCGAAAAAAACATTTCATCCCCTCATTCTTAAAATGAGCTGGAAGAGTTTACGTGATAAAGTTACAGGGATTTTCTTCAAAAATGTACGCTAGTATATGATTTTCTTAGGCAACAGAGGAGTGCATCTCAGAGTTTTGAAGAACTTTTGAATTCAGGTAAACTTAATTTATAGCCTTTTCTGTGAAACAAAATATTTTCTGCGCAAACCACGTACCGATGTTGTGTACTAACTTTTGTACTGATTCATATTTTGAACACAAACTTCTCACATGTGAAAAATACAAACATCATTAAGAACCAACTTTTTTTTTGGTGGTATTGCTTCCTGCCTCCCCATCTGTGGCCTTTCAAGGCTTAAAGGGGGCTCATAAGAAAGATGGGGATGGACTTTCTAGTAGGGCCTGTTACCATAGATCAAGGGGTGATAGTTTTAAACTAAGGGAGGGTAGACTCAGACTAGATATAAGGAAAAAATTCTTTACAATGAGGGTGGTGAAACACTGGAACAGGTTGCCCAGAGAGGTGGTAGATGCCCCATCCCTGGAAACATTCAAGGTCAGGTTGGACAGGGGTCTCAGCAACCTGACCTAGTTGAAGATGTCCCTGCTCACTGCAGAGGGGTTGGACTAGATGACCTTCAAAGGTCCCTTCCAACCCAAACTATTCTATGATCTCCACATAACGATGTGCCTGAATATCTGATGCTACACTGTTGTCAAGTATTTTCCTAAACTGAAAAAGTATTAGTTATTAGTAAAGATACTAATAATGTAAGAAGCTTATTAACTAACTTGGAAAACACACAACCCCTAAATGCTCTTAATAATTTCAGTGATATATGAAGTCAGTGTATACTTGGGCCAATAAAACCCCTATTTTTAATTATTTCATAATAAATACGCTGTTATTCAACTCCTTGCTATAATTTAAATAAAATCTCTTCACGTATATTACCATACATTCATTTTGCTTTAAAATAAAAAGATAAAATGAAAGAGACACACTGGAGAAATTAAGGCTCAAAACCTGACACACAGAATTTGGAGACATTAAAGCCTTTAAGAAATATTTTTAGTCACAACTTCTAAGTAATGCCCCCAGTTAAACTTTCTTCATTATGTAACTATATAAAAATATGCTAAGTAATTTTATTTACTATAATCAAATAAAATTGACTAAATTATTTTCCAGTCTGCCTTAACACGATCTCTGCACATAAAAGGAAATAAACATTAAAAAAGCATTTAATAAAACTAACCTTAAATATACAACAGCATATTAAAGAGCAATATCACTAATAACAAAATTATTTTTCCACATATAATTAGCTATAATCAATATTATAAAACAAAGGCGCAAAAATTACTTTTTTCTTTATGTAACAGTAGTGCAATGCTATTCCTCTTTAGATAAATATGAAAATGAATCAACAAATTTAAGTGCCTACAAAACAAATAGATCATTTTCTGGTCACTTTAATAAAATAAATTCCAACTATTAAGGCCTCTATATTACACTTAGCATGGATGACAGCAAAAAAAGTGAAAAAATATTGCTTAATAAAACCATATGCTTTCAAAGTTATATAAAGCTCAATAATTTGTGTAACTTCACTTTTTAAACTTTACTGATGATCCATTACCCCTATGCTTCTATTTCCTACGTTTTGAAGTGTTCTTCAGTCACTCAAAGTTATTCCCTCTTATCCTACTAATGCTTAGTCTCCCGAGAAACTTTTCATGGATGGCTGTAAAAAAAAAAAAATCTTTTGGAAATCCAAACAGACTACGTCAACGAAAACATTTTTTCTAGGATTTTTAATCCTTTCAAAATAATGCTCTCTTTAAACACTCTTCCCAAATGGATCTTACTCAAGTGTCCACAAATTCCACTTTCTATTATTGTTTCAGCTACTTTGTCCAATGCATTTGCATGGCTTACTGTCCCATAATTCCCTGAATGATGGACAGAAACATTAAAACAACAAAAAGAAACAAGCAAAACACCTAATGTTGCATTTGCCACCCTTCAGTCCTTAGGGAATAAGGCAACCCTAAGCAAGAAGTTATACATCTCCATTAGTAATTCAGGCATTTTATGCTTAAGTTCCTTAAAAACTCTGCAGAGAATGTCTGCTTGTCCAGCAATTTGCTCATGTGATTTCACTACAAACACGAACGTATGTACATATGCTTCACAGTTCTTTTGTAGGCATTTCCATTTCAAACACAACCTCTGATGAGCTCTCTATGAAGGCCTGGGAGTCCTCCACAGTGAACAGCATTGTCAGAAATTAATTTAGTACAAGATGCCCCTAAAACCTCCCCAACAATGTTCGCACACCTGAGTCATCTGTGAAAAGGTTTCTCAATAGTTTCTTCCTTTTGCTAGCTGTTCTTCATACCGTTTGTTATTGCTTTACTGCTTACTTAATCTGACAGATTTTATAACGCTGTTTCCTTCATCTGACTGTAACTTCAACTTTTAATGGATGCGATCTTGCCTCCGATGTTTTCTCTCACCTTGCCTGTTAACTTTTTGCCATTTTTTAAATCTTTCTTACTGTATGCTTCCTTTTCTTCCTTAAGTATCTACCACTGATCACATGGATTTATTTACTATACATTTTACCTTCTTTTCAAAAGCTGTTTTGTTTTACTTATTTCCTTGAAGTTGTGCACACTAACAGGTGGGGGCTATTTCTGCTGTTGGTTGGGGGGGGGGTTCCCCTTCATTTTTTACATTGATTTTCAGTACGTAATGGTCACTGTTACTGACAGGAGCTCATATTGCAAGATTTTGCACAAGATCTTGCGGACTACTCAGCACTACCTCATTGGTTAAATCTCCTCTTACACACTCCATAACTGGTTCTTGTGTATCACTGACAGTCTATCAATCTCACTTTAGTTGCATCTCAGTGTGAAATTCTCCCATAACTGTTGTGTCTCATGACTACTGTACTTCAAGACCATTATATTTCCTGCTCTTTTATCTCTCAGTATATTACATGCAGCCAGCGCCACCATCCTTGTCAAGTTGTCAGTAACCAGAAACTATACTACATTATTCCTGTTTAGGCCTAGTATTTCTACTTACAAAAATTCTGCATGGTCAAGTGATCATTTTGTTAAATTGATCCAATTCTAAAATCTCTTAGCATGTACCACTACCTTCATGACCTGATTGCTGTCCTTCCCATCTAGGTTAGAAGATGTCCATTACATCTATGTCTTCATTTATGGAACTTTATTAGAAGCGAAATACACACAGGATTATTTTTCCTTGTGCATCCTCTCATGGCTCTACAGTATCAAACAAAGAACATTTTTTAAAGACTGCTAGAGTTCAAAGAGCATTGGGGAAGGTATCAATAAGTTCAATGTATTGGTCCACTACACTTCAGTCTTTCAAAACGAAAAAATTTCAATTTAGCCGGGTGCTAGCATAAAGGAAAACTCACAGAATTCTTCAGTCCATCTTTCAGAGTGAAAATTTTTAAAAATTGCACGTAAGTTACATATTCTTTGCATTAGAAAAATCAACAGAACAAAAGAATTTTTCTATAATGTGGAAACTATTTTTCTTCCAGTTCCCATTTTAAAATATTATTCCCTAAGTGTAAAGAATCAAATTCATCTTTAAGTTCAAATCACTAAAAAACATAGCACCAGATAACACCAATTGAGATTAAAAAAAAAAAAACTGCAATAATGAATGCTGAAATTTTGGTTAGAGATTTTCCTAAGTAGATCAAACTTAAAAAAAAAAGTTCTTATATTTCTTACTGCAATGGACAGAGATTCAATGGAACTCAGCATACTTATAAACTAAAAGCCTTTGTTTGCTAAATGCTGTAAAAAAAGTTTGATTAATAGACTAACAGGAATATTTACCTAGTATTGCTAGGTTTAGAAACAGTGATTTAAAACATTGTCTTGGGATTAATCATCATGATAAAGACATGTAAATATAAAATAAATACATAATAAATGTAAAATGTTTCTCAAATATGAAATAAACGTACAATAAATATAAATAAACACATGATTCTGAAACATTTTAAAGTGTCTCTCCAAGGAAAAGCTTTTACTAGCCTTTCATTCTTTTCTGCCCCCACCCTGAGTGTTCCCTCACTTTCGCTTTTTGTGAAAACTTTTCTTAAAATAACCCAAGCATTCAAAAAATGTTTGCTATTCTAAATGCACTATGAGTAAGATGTATTTATGACATGAAGCTTACATTCTTAAAATCCTACTTTAAATTTAAAAATAGATTGCCACCCCAGCCCAGACCTCACACACAAATAATACCCAGTGCAATTCTTGCTAACAAACTACAACTTTCTAAGCTTACACAGAATTGCTGGACATCAAGGTTAAAGATAACGTCCCTTCAACTGCATATAAATGCAAATTCAAACTCATGAAACAGCTTTATACTAATGGGAATTAAAACGCTGCTTCTGCAAATATATAAAGTCTAAACCAGAAAAAAGTATGTTAATCTACCTTGTAAAAGCTTACTTGAAAATAGGCATATTATAAAAAAGCAATAATTCCTTACTAATGTTACATTCATGCTTCAGAACGCCAAATAAATAAATAAACTCTTCATTAATATGCTATTTTTAAACTGACATAAAATATTTTCAAAACATTATTACAATACCATTACTATAATATTTCTGTGTTTTTACTTTTAGCAAATGAAATATTTTAACTTTAGATTTAGAAAGGACAAAGTCATTTACAGTAACATATAAAAACAGAACACATGCAGTGAGATTATAAAAAGCATGTCTTCCTTACATACTATAGTTTCTGATTAAAATTCTGTATCCTCTATTATTAACACTACAAAACACAAAGTTTTCAAATAAAAAAAATGTTACTTACAAGAAGTATTTTTGTTGTATTAATAGTTTGAGATAACCAAACATCAAAAAACCCTACGCTACCTATTTATTATCCCTTGATAAAGATTAAGACTTTGATGCAGTTCTAAATTGTCAGTATTAGGAGGGGAAAAACCAACAGATTCCTTCATCACCTTCAACACATAGTTTTAATGCCTTTTTTGACACAACCAAATGTCAGCTTAAATTTATTCCATGCTGTGCTAGAGATTTGTTGAGAGATTCTTGGAAGCACTCAAATACACTGCACTAGTCATTAACTTCCTTCTTTCTCTTTAAAAGAAACACATACATCTCTACCACAGATGCCATAGCTATCCAAAGAAGAGAAGTGCTTTTAAAGTCATGTTATGGATCCTGATAACCTTGAGTTTAAAAAAAAACAAATAAAATTTCATAAATAATACTTACACCTGGTAATATCCATGATTAGAAATATTAAAGAAGCAAAATAAGGTACACTGAACATAAGTAGAAGATTTCAGGGTGTGGGGGGTCTTCCTTGCTTCTTTTTGAAATTTTGTATTAGCCAATGCAAAAAAAAAAAAAAAAAAAGTAGTCAGTTGCATCTCTTACTGGCACTAAT
Organism: Grus americana; assembly: GCF_028858705.1. Classification (NCBI taxonomy): domain Eukaryota; kingdom Metazoa; phylum Chordata; class Aves; order Gruiformes; family Gruidae; genus Grus; species Grus americana. The sequence continues at coordinate 62,565,826 of NC_072891.1, forward strand.
CCTAAATAGAGATACATACAATCTTGAAGTCAGTTTACTAAACAGAAGCACTACCAGCAGGCAAAATGCCTCCATGCCTGTAAATACCCTACTGGTTTTTTGTTCAGAAAATTCAGGCATATGACCCAGAGCAAGAGAGAAACATTAGCACAAGATAAATAAGGTAAAAGTGGGGGTGGAAGGATTGTAAAAAAAGTATTAAAGTTTATGAAGATTTTGAAGACCTCAGCACCTTTTACGACTGGCTAATTGGAAATGAGCATAGTGAGTCGAGTACACTGTTGAGAACTCAAGTTATGTCCTTATTCTTCTAACAATCTTGTGATTTTGAATAGGCAAATTAAATTTTTCTTCACATCAGGTTTCAATGTACAATACAGAAATTATATCCACGGTTTGCAGGAAAGCAGCAGAAAGAAGAAACATATCTGCAAGACATTGATAGTGTTGCATATTTTCTCAATCACTTGTTTCTCTGCTAACATTAAATAAAGATAACTTGTGATCGTTATGGTATCTCATCCCAAATGGTCCAAAAAACAAACATACAAAGAAAAAATCCTAGCTTTCTAAATTCAAATGGCTTGAATACTACCCATAAAAGGACATTTACTCCAGAGAGAAACATTTTTCACCAGGTGCAAATGTGTATCTGACCAAGACAACAGTCATGCAACTGGAAATAAACTTGCAGCCTTTAAATCTATTTTATAGTGACCTAAGAATCAAGAAAATTATTTTATTGACATCCAAATTTTAATAATTTAAAACAACTTCCAAGCCTTACTTTTTCACCATACTATTTCTTTTCAACATTCTCACTTCTCCTCTGCAGAACAAAAATCTTACATTTGCAGTTCTACTGACTGAACTAATCAATGTTCATCAGTTACTCCTCCTTAGGAAATACATTCAGAACAAAGACAACTGGAAGAAGAGACATACTGTACAATCATATCTGAAGACTCAAGTCTTTCCCATGAATATATTTTTCAAAATTTTATCAAAATTCAGATATTTAAGATCAATTTAATAATGACAGTATCAGCTTCAAGGAAAATCAGAAAAAATAAGCACTGAGAAAAGTTGTAATTAATTAGTCTGAGCTTCTAAATTTAACTGAAGACATTTAATATTTTTTCCTAGGATAACTCAGAATCTAATTATTCTATTCTTCAGAAGGAAGAAAATTTGAATTATCAAATAGGTCAAAAATATTTTTTTTAAAAAAACCCAAAATGTATGTAGGTGTCAAAGTTAACAGAAAAGTTACTTTTATTACAGTGACTTTTATTAGTCCACCAATAATGAGGTAGCTTACTGAGTTTGAGATAACTGTTTCAGCCACAGAATTAGCCTTGTTTCTTATTTTTCATGCAATACTTAGTTACCTTATATAATGATCACAGAATCAGGAAGAAGTGATAGGACAATGGTAAAAAGCAGAACAGTCTTCAGCGCATTCTACACATGTTGGTTTCTACAAGTAAGCAATCACAGATACTGAAATCACAGAGAAAACGAAAGGCTGCAACTACATTTGTAGGTAGGTAGATAGGTAGGCTGGTGGTGGGGTGGTCAATATTGAGTCCAGCACAAGACACACAGGCTCATAAATACAAATATCCCCAGCATTCTCCCCCTTACCCTCAGCTTTTACTGCTGAGTGTGATGCCATATGGTATGGAAAAATCCTTTTGGACAATTTTGTCACCTGTACCAGCTATGTCCTCTCACACCCTGTTACCCACCCCCAGCTTGCTGACCTTTGAGAGGGATGGGGTTGAACATAAAGTCTTGATGCTGTGCAAGCACTTGTTCAGCAACACTCAGAATGCTGGTGTGTTATTAACACTGTTCAGCCACACATGCAAAGCTCAGCGCCATATGGGCTGCAATGAAAAAAAGTGAACTCCATCCCAGTTAGGTTTCAAGTGCAACTCACTGGGGGTCAGCCATCAACCTCACCATTCCCATTATGTGTAGCCAAACATTAAACGTGGTTACTCTTATAAATACTGTTTGTGGTAAGAGATGAAAACAGCCTGCTGACCTTTTAGTTTCCACGCTTTACTCTAGACCCTACATTTTAACTCATGCTTCTATTACAGTCTTTGAAAATATTCAAATTAACATCCGTAAGATATGAAGTGTTATTTAGCATTGATGTTTTCTATAAAAAGCATTGCTGCAACATTTTTTCTAGCCCTGAAATAAGTTAAGATCCTCAATATCTATTATTTGTCGATCACTTAAATTTCGGCAGTATTTGTAGTGATTAATTTCAGGGTTTTTCCTGATATTTATCTGCTTAGCAGAGTTTAAGGCAATAAACTGTACAATTGATCTGGCACCTTTGACAGCTTCTCACTCAACTGCCACAGTTTTCTGATTTGTGTCAAAATTTGTTTGCTCAAACCCTGACAGATGACAGGAGGGTTTGAAGAGTTATGTCTATGGCAATATGATGCTCTAATAGGGAAAATACACACTTTTGAATCATTACAGTAAAAATTTGTGAGCATGCTAATACTGAATATTATACCTGTTGCCATAGGTAACTCAAAGCATGTAGTTCAGTAACACCTGTCATACACTTTTACCTTATCATCAAACATAATCATCAACTTATCATCATATCTTCAATAGACCTCATCAAAGAAATATCCTGCATTTCTGGAAGCTCCCATCAAAATTTGAGTATTTGTTCTGAACTATGACACCCTCTCTTACGCATATGAAGTTAAGAGCCATTTTCTATCTAATACATTATTTCGGAACCATAAACATCAAATCCATCTAAGCTGATGTGGAACCTCACTGCCAAAAACAGTTGGAGGGAACAACTTCAGAATTGTAACTAAGCTATCCATATGTACGCCATGAACTCCACTCACTCTGCGGTATTTCTAAAGAGAAAACAGCTCGCTCTTAAAACTTAATCTTTAAAGCAATTTTATACAAGGAAACAATAGCCTATCCAAAATAGTGGCGCTCCATTTCTGGGACATACTTTTCTGTTTCTAGGAAATTAAGGCTCTTTCCCCTTAAGAATGAAAGCAGGAGAGAAAAAAGTGACACACAACAAATCATTTGTTTCTAAGGATTCTGAGAAAAACAAGTATTTTAAATCTTTTGAGTTACTCATCAAATAGGATTTATCTGAATTACAGATATTCTATTGTTTGCAACAAAAATCTTAAGTGAACTCAAGAAGGCAAGCACAATCAATCAATCCATTGTCCTAGACTACCTATTATTTTCCTATAAAAAAAATTTATACACCTGTGCCATAGAATAACATAATTTGTCATTCTGGCAATAAGTTAGATTGTATTACTATTTTAAAATGTCTTGTAACATTCAGTCAAAACATGCTACAGCAGCAAACCAACACTTAAAATATTTCCCCCGAACTGACACAGAAATAAACCAGCTCTTTTCCCTCACAACAGCAAGTATCACCTCTTCGTGAAGCATTTGATCTCACAAAATGCTCCTGGCATGAATACGAAGAAAAAACATGAATGACATTTGATTCCTTCCTGGACCTGTTTATGAACCACAGAATCCCAGCCTACAGCTTATTAACAATATGCAATTGTTGGCTCTTGAACTTTTTATAATGGTAAAGATTCCTAATTCTACTGAAGATCATCTGAAAGTTAGATTATCCTGAAATATGCATAAGCTGGGACACATTTAGCTTTGTCTCCTTTCCATTATCCTCCCTCTAGAATATTAAATCATTAAAATCACAAAAAAAATCCCACTCAATAAGCCAAAATAGGTTGGAAAATTCTCTACTTAAACTTCATCCCCATCCTTCTGCAGCAGAATTTTCATACTCCAAACTGCTACAGAAGTGAAGCTGAAACTGTCTTGTCATGCTTGCTCCCAACCTGGTCACCTTAACTACTGGATCCTTTAGACTTAATCCTCTCCCCACTTCCTCCTTAGTTCAACAGCAATTTTTTTTTTAATTAGTCAGTTAATATTCGTGGGATGCTTACATCTGTGAGTGAACAGAACATATAGAGTTCTGCCTTCAGAACAGGGTATGAAATGAGGAGCAAGCAGTCAGTAAAACATGACCAGTGGTCACAATTTGCAAAATAAGTGAAAAGAAAATATTGGCTAAATTCCCACTAATATAAGCAACATCCATTTTGTGTTTGAATAGAATGAAGTTCTGAAGTAAGAAATGGAAAACACGATCTTCTAAATTAAAAACTGTATCATAGTATGCATGTCAAGAAGGCTAAGAAAGGTTACACATACAGCCTTAAATGAGGTTTTCCTAATTTTTGAAGTCAACTTTGCCACTAAAGATAGGATTCAATTATAAACACATTACACATCCTCAGCATGCAGTCATTTTAACTATTGCTGTAACTCTGTAAAGACTCTCACTTTGTTATTTGTCAACTTTACATAGAGTAAATATATTGTAGAGTAGAAAAATAACTAGCATCACCTATGCCTCTGACTTCATACAGTAACAACTTAACAGATGCATAATTTTCCCCACACTACATAAAATGTCTTCCTAGCTATGCCTGTCTGATCTTTCTAAGAGTATTGCAAAGTGAAATGCAGGACTCCTCAGAGATGCTCATTCATGTTGCCAAATAATCACTGATGGATAGTTCAAGTTTTCACCCTCAATGTTGTAAATTAACACATTGTCATTTTTGAAGCACAGCTTAAAAAGTTAAATGCACATGATAGAAGATAAAATGAAAACACGCGCACAGCTTAATGCAAATTTTACATTGCATTAACTTCTGCTGCAGAGCAGGAGCAAAACATGAGACCACCAATTATTTTCAACATAGAACTGACTGGAGTTTTATTTTAAGGAAAACAACAAAAAAAAATATACTGGCACAGAAAATATTTAGAAACTCAGTAAAATGCTCTTTCTGAAACATTTCTTCATTCTAAGATTTTTCCCCTGTGAATGTTTTATTTAATATAGTACTTTTTTTTCCCTCTTCACACTCCAAATCTTACTGAGAATGACAATACAATTGCTATTAAAGACATGTATGTTAATAGACCACTGCTGAAAGCCTTGAATTAAGAAAGTTGCTCTCAAAGAGAGAACCAAGTTACAGTTTTCTAAAACTAAACATGGAGATTTTCAGTAGCTTCACAGATGCAATTTAAGGAGATAAGATTTCAGATTAATATAAATTGTACTGTTTACTCATTACCTCAAACTTCTTTGTCTTTTTTCTGCTGATTTCTAAATAAGTATAGCCTCTAAATATGTTTCCTTATTTTGGTGCTCCTGAATATTTTTTTAAAAGGCTTTGGGAAGGTTAGGAAAAAAGAGGGAAAGGAAACACGTTTTACTTAGTCAGGTATAACACTACATCTACGTTTCTTCCCTCCTGTGACACATTAATTTATTTCCCGTGTTCTACACCATTCTGCACTTGAGTTTGGGAAGGTGGGAAGGTGAGATGGGGAGAAGGGGCAGCATCAAGCACCCAAGTAGGTTATACTGCACAAAATATTCTAAAATATACTTCAGGAGAAAGTCCAGAATGCAAACACTTACGTAGTGAAATAACTGCACGAAGCCATTGCAATTGGATTCAGGATGAAGAAAAATCCCTACTTCATTCATTTGATGTAATGACAGTAACAATTTTGAACTAAAAAAGAAAGGAATTCAATATTGACACAAGGTGGACAAAGGCAAGAACATGAAACTTGTGGGGGTAGATACAATGTCAAATTTTCAGATGAGCTAAGACAATTTGGAAACAAAATTATGCAATAGCAGAATGATTCAGAAGTGACATGATCAAAATAAACAACTGCATCTTTCATTACAGGAAGAAATGACTTGAATGATATTTCCAGTCTGATATTCTTAACTAGCGCAGAAGATACAAAAAGAAACGTACAGTCAGTGTAAGTATTTAATAGCAATATTATTGATAGTGGTTCTTCAGCTGAACCCTTGGGTTTACCTGCTCAAGCATACGAAGAGAATTTCCAGGTCAAAGAGGTAATCAGTGTGTTCTAGCTATATATAATGCTATACCAGCTCTTAAAGTTCGAGAGAGCAGGCCTAAGTCTGATTCTAGCTACATTATTTGGTAGTTTCCACATAGCATTCAGTGACAGCTAGTCATACGAACCATAATCTGGCACCCTTCACTCTTGCTTAGTAAACATGACTTAAAGGCCACCTGAATTTCAGCACTAGAGCACTAACAGATCTCCATGTGTTCGTGATCTTCTCACAGACCATTTAAAAGAACAAAATCTGTTATACGATTTTAATCTGAGCCAATGTTTTAGTAGGCACTATCCAAGTCCCTGCCATTATTCTGTTATAGTTAGTTAGCTCTGTAGTTACAAGAGCAGGAAGCACATATGCAATTCCCTAGTTACAGAAGACGTAAGTGGAGGTAAATGAATTCTTAGAATATAAATGTGTTTTTAATATTCTGAAAAAGATCACATTAATTACAGACATTGGCCATCAAAATATGATCAGAAAAAAAACATCCTACAAGAAGGCAAAAGAAGCTTTAATTCTTGTGCGCATGAGGATCTGAGGTATCAGAAAAAGTCTGGGTCTCATGAAGCTTTTCATTCTTTAATATTGATACACTTCAAGTGGATTAACTACTCCATATTTATAGGGTACTTTAGAAATGTAGAGAATATAAGAGCCAGGTATTATCATTCAAAGCATTCTGGCCAATAAGCTAAAGACAAGATATTGTCCTTTTCCAAAAAAATCAAATGCATTAAAAAGAGGATTTTCAAAATTACTGGAATGCAGTTACTGGAAGGAAGATTTCTTTATTTTTTTTTAATTCCCAGAGAGGTTTTTTTATTACGTTTTTATTACATAAAACACTTCTCCAGAGTGGCAGCATATCTAAGACACACTTTATATCTTTTGGCCTAATAGGAATAAGCTAAATTTTACAACAAATTTTTTTTAGAACCACCTTTCAAAGCGCATTGGGTAAGTGACATCAAATAAGTCTCACTTGACCAAAGCAACTGAGGGTTACTCATAAAATGACAGTTTTATCTATATACAAAATAAAAGAGTAATGAACAGTGTAACAGTTTTCCTTTAAGATCAGAATATCAACCATTAGAGAAGGGGAGATTAAGAATTCCTTTAGCTATCCCATCACTATAAAAAAATTGTCTCCCATTACAATTTTATAATTACACACACTCTTCATCCAGAGAGCTGAGCCTAACAACTTACTCTAACTGTAGCAGAAGCACCTACTCTCATAATTTCCTTTCATTCTTCCTTTGTCAGATATGTATAAGTAAAATAAAATAATTAAATTCATTCTAATTCTCAATTCCAGCAAGCTATAATTGAGGGTCCTATTTTTGTGTTAAAAATTATTATATATTTAAAAGCATCTGAGTCTCCTACCATTTCTTTTCACATCAATGTCCTTACAAAGCAGCTTGTCAACCACAAATAGAATAAATTCACAAGCACACATCCTTTCTAATATGTGGCTGGTTTAAGTTACCTCTACTCTTTCCTGTACTTCATATTAAAAATGTCAAAGAACAGAGTGGTTCATTCAGTAAAATAACTGGGGGAAGGGAGAATATTTGTCCAATAGTACTGTTACCTTTATTAAAAGTATAATCTGTGCATAGATCAACTCCCACTGCCCACATTTCCTCAAAGAATTCCAAGGACTTTCCTAAAAGGCTTCCTTATTGTACAGGATAATACCCCTCACTTCCTCTGCAAATTGTGCTTCCTATCTAAGTATTTTCAGGGGTTTGTGGGGTTTCTTGTTTGTTTTCTGAAATTGCCATTTCTACCCAAAAGGCTATCCTTTCTTTTCTAGCACCTGCACATAAAGAGATAGTGCAAAGACAGCATCAACCTTTTTCTTTGTCAGAAATGCCATTACTCCCACTGTAAAGTCATACAGCAAATTAGCAATATAATCCACTAAATTTCATAGACAGAAAAACAGCTACTGCCCCTACAAAAACATTCCTTTACTAAAATACTATGATCACTACCAGACCCGATGGAAGAACTTTCAGAGTTCCACATCTCTTCAGTTGTTTCATGTTCTTCATAACCGCATTTCTCTAGCAAACAGTCTTCCAAATAGGGCAGTATCCTGAACTTTCTCTAAAATGTTTACATTTCTGTTTCTTAGTGATCCATTGAAAAGGTCAATATCCTTTGCTCACTAGTGTTAAAAATGCAGAAATTTCACATCCATTTGTCTTTATTGTAACCACCCCTCCCCAAAACTGCCAGATGAACTATTCAGACACAGTTCCATGACCACAATACACCACAGTACATGAACTAGTAGTCATATTCCTTCAACTTCCAACTACTTTTTTCCATTTTATTTATCACTACATCATCTTTCATGCTCCTTTCATAAAATGTTTCTCAATATACTTATTTCATATATAAATAAAGGTTAACATCTGAAAACATACAAAAAATCTTAGTCCTATTTCTTCTCACTAATAATTATTTAATCACTAACATGTAGAGCTCTTGTCCACTTACACACAAAGTCTGGAAGAAATGTGATTATAAAAAATTATTTCCTATTTTTGGAAAAACTAGTCAATTTATCATTTATATAGTCTGACTAATTTTTCCATCTCCACCAGTGAAACAGAATATTGCTACACAGCAGATGAATGAATATTCCAAGTATTGCCTCACTGGAATAAGTAACTTGCTGTGCTACCAAGAGTACAACTGCAGGAGGTTGGTCAGACACTGGAACAGGTTGCCAGAGGGCCTGTGGAACCTCCAGCCCTGCAGATATTCCAAACTCACCTGGACAAGACTGAACAACCTGCTCTGACTTTGACCAGGAGGCTGGACTAGATAACTTCTGGAGGTCTGTTCCAATCTACGTGATCTTCTGACAGACAATTCTAGGACTTGTATGAGTAAGTTCTTTTTCCTTAGCGTTAATTATTGCCAAACATTTTAGCGTATAGTTCAATAGCTATTCTCACTCCTGGCTAAACTAATATATGTTCAAGAGTCAAATTTGAACAATTCACATCATACCTTCTATGAGGCTTAAGTCTCAATCTTAAAGCAGACTGAAAATACTGTTCCTGAAACAGATCATGAGGCAACTCTTCCTAGCAACATTGTGTCAATGGGGAAACTGATGTACAAAGGAATTAGGTGATTTACCCAAGATGACAAGGAAAGCTTGTCCTATTTGGAAAACTCCAGTGCTATAGTACCTAGAAAAATTTATCCCAGAGAAAGAACAAACATTTCCTCTGCCTTGACAGTCTGCAGGCTTTTAGCCAGCTCCTGCTGGCAGTGAAAAAAATCACTTTGACTTCCAAGTCAAATATATATATTGCCTATATATTGCCCACTTCTCTTCAGTCTTAAAGGTAGGACTTGGGCACAGGACTGCTTGATAAAATTGTAAAATAATATTTTGATACGTTAGGTAGTACCTGAAAATATGAATGCTACTTTAAAATATTTTTATGTCTTTCAAGTGATACATACACAAAGGCAGCAAGGAAAGGCAGAAAACAAAATAATTACAATCAAATTTCAAACACAGCACGCGAACTGGTGTGCAACAAGGTTTCTTAATTAATGAGTGCAAAAAGCTAAAATTAGCTACATTTTTCCAGCAAAATGCTGTTTTTCTTTTCATCAAGAGGCACATCTTTTCGCAAATCAAGGGAACAGAATAAGCTCATTTCAAGGACAAAATGATGTATGTTTAGATTTTGTTAGTTGTAAATATAATATTACTATCAAAAGCCAAAGTCATACATCATTATGTACACTCTGACAAGGTTCCCTGATATCAATTCAGAATGACAGATAGATTAATCATATTCTAGTTTGACAAACTGCATTGAAAAATGTGACTCATAAGTACAAAATTCGAGAGCTCAGCCATCTACATCAGATAATAAAGATTCAAAGACCTCTTTTCATCAGTGTCATTTGATTAGTCCCTCTTTGAAAAGGAGCCCTTTTCTTGTGATGAGGTGCTTGCTTTTATGTACTTTTTTCTTTTTTTCCATTTATTATTAACCATATACTGAGATAAAAATGGTGAATAGTAAGGTGGCAATCTGTTTTGTTTTATTTGAGCTATAAATAGAGCAAATGAAGCTACTCCCTTTCAGCGCTACATGGATCATACGGCATAGCACTAGCTAAGAACAACAAAAGGGACTTGCTCAAACAAAACACTTATCTACTATGCAAAAAACCTACTATAAAATAATCATATAAGGATGTATTTTATATTGTACAGCCTGACCTTTAGTATTAATTGGTTCTTTTCAGCTACACTGAGTCACTTTTACCTAAACAAAAGTAAACATGTATTTTAAATAACCTTCACAGAATAGTGAACCTGAAGTGAGATGCTAGTCTAGATCATAAAAGAGAAAGACCTAAAACAAAGCTACAAAAACCCACGCTACTCTAATGTTCACAGCAGCAAGAAGACAGTCTGTCTTATCACAGGAACAAAACAATTACCTCTTGCACATACAGGAAAAAGAAATGGTCTAAATAACAGTCTTTCATTGCTAATGTTCTCAAGATACATGAAACCTCCCAACATATCACGCTATCATTTCCCTCATTAACACACCTTAGCCATTCTTCACAACAATTACATTGGTAACTAATGAGCACACTAAATGTTTTACAGCTGTAACAATTTTATATTAGATACTTTAGCACAACAGCTGACTTTTAATCCAACACTATCGAGCATCAAACCTCAAACTGTTTGCATCTTGAGGGTCAATATTATTCCTGTAACTTGGGAGACAGAAAATAGTCTGATATTCTTTCTGCTGGTACCTGGCATAGCATGCATTAATTTTTAATACTTCATAAATATTGCTATTTAAATTAATATTACAGAATAGGTGCTATTAACAAGCAAATTGTATGACAACAGCGTATGCAAAAGGTCAGTATGAAATTACCTCTGCAATTTCAAACTACCTATGACTCTATCCTACAGATCCACAGCATTACTGATAATTAAAACTACTACTTTTTAAAAAATGGATTAAATTTATTGTACATTAAATTACAGTTCTGAAGAACAACCACATAATGGCTAATCACATACAAATCAGGAACAAAATCAAATTTATTAAGCTTGTATTATTATTTTTATCTTCTATTACTGTTCAGAATAGTTTGAGTAATTTTAAAAGAAAAATATTGTTTAATATTAACTGAATAGTACTACATAGATTAATTAGCTGCATCTTTTCATTCAAAGATTTTTTTTTATTTAAAAGGTACTATTTGCATTAATTTAAAAATATTTTCTCATTACACATGCAATCAACAATGATTAAGAGCTAGCTCACTGAGAAAGTGTACTGTGTACCATGTCTTCAATTTAGAAGGAGATATAAAGGCTTGTAACAGCTTTGTTTTCATTTATTAAATTGTATGCACATATGAACATATGACTTTCACTTATCCCCAAGCAGTTTCTAATTTATTAGAAAGCATATGTCAAGTCCTTGCATTAATTTACAAATTCTCTATTTCTCAGAATTTGCTAGATGCACAAAGCTTAAAATTAAAGTATACACACACACACACTCTCCCTCATGTGCATGCCTAGATATTGAACATACAGTTGATGGGACTCCAAAAAAGCATTTACAATACTGCATGCAGAGGTTTTTTTCCTGTCTTTAAAGAACATTGCATACCACTTAGAAATTAACTTAATCTGTGTCTGCAAATGCTAAATAGTTTCTGTATAAACAGATTTACATTAACTTTTACATTTAATTATATATTTAACTGTATAAAGACAGAATGATTTTCTGTTATGCATAATCACTGGCACACTCATGTCATCTCTTATAAACCAAAAGATTCTTAATTTTAGGACTTAAATGCACACATATATAAAATATTTTGAAGTGTATTTTTACCTTTTTTTTTTTTTTTTTACAGATTTTACTGCATATATTACACTCAGATTGTTAATTGTTTTATCAAATATTAGATTTGTTTTAAGACAGTCACTACAATACCACACTGGCATGATTTTGGTCATTTTCCATATGCACTAAAAAGCAGAACAACATCCTGTTGAATAGATGCTGTTACACATACCAATATTACAATACCAGTTAATGCTTACTAGTATTAAAAGCATATAGATTACAGCATTGTAATTTTTATCTTACTTGCTTCACAAAATGCAGCAATAAGCACATTGAGCAAAATGTAGCCTTTCATTAACTTTGATCTCCAGTGTTCCCACTAAAAACAGAAAAAAATCTCAAGTTGTTGCCACATAACTATATTGCCAGATAGGACTAGCATAACCTGCAAATTCTTTTTGCTCATGGGTAACCTCAGTAAACATAGTAACATTAATGTCTTTATTAAAATAAATTAAAAAAATAAAAAGGAAAAATTTAACAATAACTAGAACATGTTTTGTATTAGTAAGTAAAAGTACATCAAATAAAACATATTAATTGTAAAAGATATTTAAATTTTAAGAACAAGCACTTCAAATTTAGCACAGTCTTTAGAATCCCTGCAGAAAAAAAAACCCAACAAAATAGCAAGTGTTTTGAATAGTATTTTCTTGAATAAGTCAAAAGCATTTTCTAGTCAAAGTTGAAAATTAAGAACAATGAACACCATTTCCTTAATAAAAGCTTGAACCTAAAAGGCTGCACTTAAAGAGGTTTAATAAAAATATTAATTTTTCAAATAGTTAAACACAGCCTCAAAAGGAGTTCAAAAAACAGAAAGCACACTGCAGAAGTGGACACAGGACATTTCTATCCACTATTACTTTGCTATTTGGGTTAACGTATTTTTTGCATTCAGCTTCAAACTAATGTTTCTGAACTAGAAAACACAATAAACTTATGTCCCTTTTGAAGGATTTAATTTACTTGTTCTTTACTTTGTAGATATTTGTGGTGTGTTTAATAATAAACAAAGCAAATATTTCTTCCTTGAAGTTAGTTAGTTATGTTCATTAGACTTAACAGAATTACAAAAGAAAAGCTGGGTCCTTGTTAGTTACATCCACAATTGTAGAATAGTTACAGAAGAACAAAAAGGTAAGAAATGCATACACAGGGCTAATATAAGTCCCAGGGAATCAGAAAAGAAAAAAATCCTAACAATAATATATCTGATAATATATATCTGTTGAATTAATGTTTAATATTAAAATTATAGAACAGTAATGAAAGTAAAACTCTGGGGATAAGGATCAAATCATGATGAGTGAACAATATGCCAAGTGAGACCTTACTAACATGTTCAAGAAAAAGCACTGTCACAAAAAACGGCAGCGGGGTGGGAGGCACGACTACCACATCAAATGTTTTGTTAGATTTTCTTCATTTTAGATAAACTCTTTGTTCATATATCTTAAAAATATGAAACACAATGGTAAGCCAGTAATATGAAAATAAATGTACAGTAAATGAAACAAGATTGTAATCTAAGATCCTGCTCCAACCCTCTCCTGCTAAACCATAGATGAAAAACAAACAACATGCTTTGCTCATACTTTTACTGTTAAGTTCAACATAAGATTTTCTGACAGTACAAAAAAATGACCAGTAGTAATTTGTAATAGTAGTTAGATATATTCATGAGGTGATGAGCTAGCCGTGCATGGGGCAGCAGAAATCAACACTCCAGAAATAACCTGAGTGCTGTATGATTAGTGTTCTATCACTATACTTTGCTGTAAAGCTTATTAAATTTTTTTCCAAGAAAGACTAGAAACAGAATACGAAAAAAAGGAAGTATTAGATTTCACAAAAATTTGATGAGCAAGTCACCTTTTAAGAATTCATCTACCAGATCACACATACCTCCCACCCACAACTATTTGTTTTTGGAGTAGTACTAGTTGCAATAGGATTGTTCCATCCCTCACATTACTTAACTCATGCTTAAAGTAAATTTAAAATGATTGATTTCCACATTCTCAACTATCTTCACATTACAGCTTGATGTTTTACTTTTCTCAATCAATCCCTGAAAACTTTATTTGTGTTTTAGCAGTGCAAGACTAATCAGCAGATGACTGGTCATCAAGCCTGATGCAGAAAAAAAGGACAGTGGATGAGAACAATCCACAGCACTTATCTACACTAGCTATTTTCTATTTTTTTAAACCATCAAAGATTCATATTTCAGCTTACAAATTCAGATGCTAATGTAAGGTCTCATCGTTGTCGAAGTATGTATAGACTGTATTCATTAGGTATTGAAGTTAAAATTGCAATTAAATGACTCAAGTTATGCATGGCACTTGTTTTTTTATTTAATACCTACTGCTTTTTACATTTTAGAAATTTACATAAATACTTGCACATTATTTTAAACTCTTCCACATTTATTATAATTTCATGCAATAAACCCAGTTCATGTTGTAACCAATATTACAAGATACTCTTAAATATAAAGTTCAAATATACACCATGTTCAAAATAGCCAATGCAGACTACACACACATGACCTTGTATTTACCATGTTCAGACATTATCTGAGACTCAAAACGCTTTTACATTTAAAAAAATAAAAAATTCCTATGTTTATTATATTTAGTATTTGTGCTAAATAGTAGACTATTCATTTTAAGAATCAAAGTTAATTAGATGAGATCAATTCTCAAACTTGAAATATGTGGCAAATTTCTCACTTATTAGGACTAAAACTTTACCCATTACACATTTCAGGCAGCCCAAAAAGAATTAGCAGCATCTGTAACCACAATGAAGTTTTCTTGTGCGAAAAAAACAATCTAATCTAAAAAACAGAGGCATCCTTTCCCTGCAGAACAGTAAACAAAGACTTATAATATAAAACCAGCCCTCATTTTTAATTTCAATTTCCATCCTTTTTTTTGTAAATTAGTTTTGTGATGTCAATTATAGAGGATTTTTCCATCTCAAAGATATAGCTTATACAAGTAAGAAAGAAGCTGAAAACAAACAGTTGAAGAAACTTCTGTCCAAAACAAATGTAACAAGCTACCCTGCAACATTACTACAAGAGGTTCAACAACCACATGGACTTGAGAAGAAATACCATTAAATACCGCTCAAATTTCACCGCCCTAGTAACTGTTTTATCATTACAAAGCACACTATCACTGTACAGCAAAGATCATAAAAATATTAAATGCAAACTCTACTGCATTTCTTGTGACAACAAAAAGAGCGCCTACCATACAACTTCCTAGAGCTCATTATTTACCACCAGTTCATTTCTTCACCATCCCTTCCTCCCCTATGATTTCCCTTTTCTATCTTATTCCTACCTTTTGTTTTTGCTTTTCTTCTTCCTCTCTCTTACTATTCACTTCTGTTTTGTCACCTGTTCTCATTTGTTACTTTCTTTCAACTGGCAGCATGTGAACCCAGGGGCGGAGATCCCATTTAGCCCCCTCTGAGAACGTCAAGCAATTCTGGCTATGAAAGCGAGATACCACCTGGGAAGGGATGGAGGGGGGCTTTAAGCCCACCAGAAAAGCCTGCCCAATAAAAGTCAGCCTCCTAGCCTGTAATTGTAACTTCGCATACACATACACTGGGGCCTTGGAAACTGTCCAAGCTTCCCTTTTTCCCACCCCTCCCCTCCTGCTCCTCCGCTGCACTCTAGCAAACAGATGAGAAACTGAAGTGGTAGTCAATACTTTGGTGCACCTCAAGGGTCTTATCTCACTGCCTAAGTGACATCTTCTTGCAAACAGATACCTCACTAACTCTGAAGGTGTACCGAAAAATGGGCAAAACATACTAATAATCCCTTTCAGGATTTCAAAGTTGTTTTGTTCACTTAAATACAGAATGCTCAAGCAGGATTTTTAAGATCTACTGCAGTTCCAGTGTAGTTTGTCAGGTCAGTTTGCAGCCTTTTATTCGTAATTGCAAATACATTCCTTATGCTGGAAGTACTATCACAGGTATACTGTTAACAAAACAGTTAGTTTAACAGCCCTTTTTAATCTACTGAAATCATGTTAGAACAATCATTGTAACTGAATCCTTAAAAATTTGTACAGGCTACACATATTACTAATGCTATCATCAAGGGAAATTTACTGACACGTTCATCTCACTGTAACAAACACGATTTCATCAGTTACCCACATCCTACACAATCTATGTGAAACAGAGGGGTCCTCTAACGTTACTCAGTACCTAAATAGCTGACAGGTCAAAAAGATACATTTGCAGACCAAAGAGATCTTCATTTGAATATCTGCAGTATTTCTGATGTGCCAAACAGCAATGCTATTTTTGCCACATTTAAAGTTTCATGTTGTTTTTAAATAATTTGGCATATTTAACAATGAGCTCTGTCCTCCATTACAAGACCAGACCTTGTGCAAATGCATTACAGCAACAATGAAGAAAACACAGTGCCAATGTAGTGGCTTTAAGGAGGGGAAAAAACCCAACATAAGAGAAAAACAAACAAGCAAACAAAACCAAACAAAAAACCACCAAAAAGCCCCAACCCACAAAACACTGAAATGAGTAGGATACTACACAGGTTTTGAGTTGGAGTCTTTTGTTAAATAAATTCCTCAAATACTCCCAAATGCAAGATGAACCACTATCATTAATTCTGGACCTGAGCTGTAACAAACAAACAGGGTGTCAGTGTCCTGTGACACAAATTTATCTTGTTGCATAAAATGCACTGTATCACTATTATAGAACACTTACTGAAGTACAGAAAGCGTCCAACACACACAGAGTTATACTTTTGTGCCAACGGTTGGTAAGTTAATGCTAAGATATACTCTAGTTCTTGCTAAAAGGAAAAAACTGAAATTGGAAGCATGGTTATAATCTCATGAAAAACAATTCTTAAAGGCAAATCCAGTGGGCATAGCAGAACATTTCTCAGGACATCCAAAGTAATGAATCAGCCCAAATTAATACCTTAATTTACCTTCTCAAAGTGTGATACATTTATCAGGTAACTCAAACAAGTTAAAAACACTACATACAATGAACCTACAGGGAAAGTACTTCATACCATTTTCAAAAGACTGCAGAAATTAAAATCTGTCAGTATGCAACCTACTTCTGAATTAATTTAGTAAATAAAATTATTTATGCCTATATTACTGATGGATGACTCCATACATATCAATGACAGATTAAGACCACACATAACATTCAAATGCCATTATGCAAGTTTTGTGTTATGTAGCCAACCGGTGTAGAACAGAATGACCATTTTGACTCCTATTAGTTGCTACTGTTCCTATATCACAGCAATGGTCTTGCACAGTAAGTGGTATAAACAAGGCTTATACCAGATTAAGAACCAACCACTGCCTTCAAAAAATCTTGACTGTATAGGTGGGATATTACCATTAGATGACTCTGTGTGATTCAGAATTGCAAACTGAAGAATAGTTAATTTCCACCTTTAAGTTAGTACATATTTCAGTAGTTATTGTCTCTTAAGTGACTTTTCAAATCATTAGATATCTAGAAGTATTTTTATTCAGTGTTATTCTATCTTCCCTTTCAATTTCCTCTTCTTCCAAGTTCAAAGATCTTTACCTGTATTAGCTAAAACACTTTTAATGTGATGTTTTCCCCTCTACTTACAGCACATTGAAAACAAGGAACCACTATTTGGGACTTGGATGGTCATGGAGGGTTCTTTGCTCATTTTCAGCAAGAGAAAGATTTTACTTAAACCTTTCTACCAACTATTAGCTAAAAAGGCTGGCTGGCTGACTTTTTTATTCTTTATGAGGTCTAACGTTCTGATTAGCTAGTATTTACATAATAAAAATATCCATCTATTCTTTATTTAGTCATATTTTTCTCAGCTTTACATCTACCCAAATTTCTCTTATAGTAACTTCCCAGAGAAGCTCAGACGATTTCAGTATTCTTGCAAAGATTCAGAACTTCAATCTTAATACTGCAGAGTTATTTAGCTTTGTAGTGGAAAAATGTGATCCAACAGTAAAGCAAACCTAAATAAAGCAAATTCTTTATGCATTCATAATTTTTTTTTTTTTTTAAAAAGGAGGTTTCAAAAGTAAACATGGAAGGAAGCTTCAATTTTACCTTTCTAAACAAGGTAAAAATGCTATGAAAAAAGGAGGAAGGCGTTTAAATTTGAAAAAAAATGTAGACAGAATCAGTATACAAAAGAACCTAAAGCCTGCAGAGTTCTATATTCCCTGCAAGTAATCATGCATTTATTGTCACAAGTCATTATGGTTTTAGACATAAATTGGATAAGCATTTAAGAATAAAATGCAAAATACTGTGGATTAAAAGCCAGATGCACAGGCTCACATTATTTTTAAAAAGCAGAATTTTCACAAGGAAAATTCTTTTTTTTTTTTTTTTTTTTAGAAAAAGAACACCAAAAATCAACAGTGGAGGGAAGTGGAACAACAATTCAGAATAAATAGTCTAATAATAAGAAAAAGACCTCAATTCCTAGATGTGTGAAAGATACCTCTAATATTATGCAATGCTTTATGAGAAGTAATTCAAGGTAAACAAAGCCTAATACAGAAGGCTGCATTACTTATAATATTTGGGCAATTTCTGGCATCTGTTTTGGGGTTTTAATTTTAGCCTAAGCTAGAGCTACGAAATGGGTATGTTACATTAAGTAGCTCTAGTAGAGTCTGTACAGATGCAAAGAAAAAGATAAAAATAGAAAGAATAAAAGACAAACAGCCCATTTCCTTCTGAAGGGTCTCACACAAGTTTTTTCCCCTGGCTGCAAATCCAGACAGAATACAGGATGAATTTAGGAAGATATTTTCCTTTTGGCTAGGGTTTTATTTTTTGCCAATTGATACATTAACTTCCAGTAGATAAACACACCATCTGAAGCTAGATGTTAAATGATAAACCCGCTAAGGGAACAAATACTATAGATGAAATGTAACAGTTCTTCTAAATTTTTATGCCAAAGTGATTTCTATGAGGACTCAGATGGCACCACAGCTGACATTGTATTATACTTTACTTACTCATAGGAACTTTAAAATTGTGAGTGTCACTTTATTTAATAATAACAATAACAGAAGCATTAAAGAAGCCACACATGCATAGCAAATTAATTCCCATTTATTTAGATTACAACAGGATGAAAGCCATATACAACTTTCTCTTTGAATATAAAAATGCATTTTAAATTTTCTTTTTTGGTGGATTTGTAGTTATTTCCACGTATCTCAGAGATGAAATGAAGAAAACAAACTAAATATCCTTTTCTCCAAAATATGTATTAATTAATACTACTCACTGATTGCAATTATGTGTGAAAAATACTTTCATTTTAAACCACATGGTCACTTGAAATAGAAGACTCTGAGATCAATTAATATAAAACTTAAAAAGTTGCATGAAAGCTGAACTATTACACAAGCAAGAAAAAAAGGCCTGCCACGAATGTACCGAACGATCTCAGAACACCAGTATTTAAGTATTACAATAGTGCAAATATTAGTATTTCTGTTAATTCTGCACAGACATGCTTATGGAGCCGCACAGACATTTCAATTTTCTTTAGTCAATACTGAACTATGTAAAGATTTCCAACTGATGATAAAACTGCTGAAGTTTTTCTAAGCCAGTTTCATCTTGTTTTTATTCAAAGTTATAAAGGGAGATAATAATGGACCATTTTACTCTCTGAAATAGCTGGCAATATACAAAGAGTTACAGTTTCAAATTTAATAAAAACCACCACAACACATATTTATTAGGACAAAAAAACCTAAAAGACAAACAAAAAACCCCATAAAAAACCCACCAAAAAAACCCAGAGTTGGGATTTTCTTTCAGAAAACATTGGAAGTTTAGATTACAGTTTGAAGCAAAAAGGATTATGTAATTGTTAAATAAACTACAGAACAATTTCTAATAGTTGATATGACTAAAACATTTTCTGTAAGACGCACTCTAGAAAATATACATGGAAAGCTCTTGAGAGAGGAAAAACAAATTCATAATTGAAATGTGACAATTATGTCTTCTAATAAAATAAACTTTTTTGTTATTACTTTTGCTGTATAAAGACAGCCATCCATAACAAAAGATATTGTGAAATATCTTCAATAGATTAAAAAAGATGCAGAAATGGGGAGGTTAGCTAAAGTTCCAGTAAGTCCACCTAATAAAATACAGTAATTTACAGAATTATGTCATGAAACACCGTGAAAAACCATCAAGCTGTAAAATTACTTATCTTTTGCAGGACGTGTATATATAGATAAATATTTCACAAATGGAACACTGTGGAACACCAAGTATGGCACGTTATCATCACACTTGAAACGTTACTAGGCGATCGCTTATAGTTACTTTATAGCTAGCTAGGCATTGTATTCTGAATTATAGTAAAAGTCTTTGTGCATTAAAAAAATGGTATGTGTACTTGTAGCATACGCTTCTACATCTCCATTCCTGTTTAAAGAAATTTTGATAAATTTATATAATTTTGAACAGAATGCAGAAACTGAGCTTAAGACATGCCTTAAATAGTACATTAACAAAAAAAGTTATGTAAAAAATCTAAATCCCGCAGTTCTGAGCAAGTCCACATGGTAATTCATTAAACAGCTTACAAAAAATAACAGAATTATAACAATTGATCATTTTCTTCAAGAAACTAAAATAAAATATTAATGCCAGTTTCTTCCTCAGTCATTGCAATGTAACACCATTGAAACATTCATCAGAGAGGCACAGGGCTGGAAATAGAAAACCCAAGCCCTGAACATTTTGCTTCAAACAAGGGTCTTTCAGAGGTTTTTTCGGCTGTAAAGTCCATGTCAGAATTACATAGCAAAGCACCTTTAATTGCCCCAAAGAAATGGGAAATAAAACTCTTCCCTCTCCACTTCAGTTTCCATCGTCACTCATTCACCGTACATCAAAGGGAATCAATGCAACCTGACACACAAGGACTATTCCCCTCAGTGATCCGGCAGGTGCTGAGGCCAGACAGAAAGCCTGTTTTCCACAGCCCTTTACCTTGTTTGATCACTGGTTACTTTTGATCTGACACTGCCCTCACGCTAGTAATGACTTCCCCCTCGCAGAACCCACCTCGCATCTGTCACCCAGAATAAAGGGTATCACACTGCGCCCTGACAAGGCCTATGGCCATGAGATGTGCTGCCAGCGAAAGGCTCCCCAGCTCCCACCATTTCCAATTCAGCTCCCTTTGTTCTGCTGGGTACTGGGGCCAGGGCACCAGTGACAACAGAAAGGATTATACACCAGCTGTGAAGCTGAGCCTTCATGAATTTATATCTTTTCATCTTGGCTTCATCGTCTCCTTAAATGCGGTGAACTTCATGGTGGTTACTATGAAATACACATCCAACAAATGTTATGGGAAGTTTGTTTAAATCATCTTTCCCTGGAAAAGAAAAGCCAGTGAATGTCCTCTAGTTAAACTGAGAAGCACTTTTTTTTTCCCCCTCAACTATTATTATTAAAGTTTTCCAACTGATGTTGTAGGCGGTCACTGAAGGCAGGCTGGCTGGCAGCACTGAAAAGTGCAGAAAAAGTGAGAGGGGAAGGATATGATTTTTGTTTATTGCAAAAAGTGTTTGAGACTAAAATGAGTGAGTTCTTTCTATCCGTCTTTTCTTTGGAACTATTGTGTGCTTTAGCAGCAGGTAAAGAAAAGTAGAGGAGGATATTAAATCAGATCATGTTACTTGGAGGATAAAAACTACACAGGTAAGTACTACACAAAGTAAGATAAAATAGATTTTGTTTTACCTTTTAATTACAAGTATTTTAATGGTATTGTTCTTTGAATTTCAGTGTGTTAACATATATTTGAAAGACATAAAACCTTTTTCAGTCTGGAAGTCCAGTTAAAGCCCTGAAAATCATATCACAAAAGGATACAATCTCAGTTCTCCACTACTATGTAAACACAGATTTGCATGACATGGCTCAGAGTCTGTTCTTAAAGGCTGCACATTTTACACCCTAAATAAAAAGGTCCTGGCTTGCATACTCATATTTTCAAATTAATAGGAACTGAGCCAAACGAAGTCTTTGGAAATAACTTTTTTTTGAGGACCTAAGTGTGAGTTTAGGAACACAATTATGTGAACTGCTCAATTTCCAAAACTGGAATCAGATATTCCAAAGAGCTGTAGGTCTAATTAACACTTAACATGATTCAATCAGTACCTTCAATCAGTACTTTGAATTTTAACTAAGTTCTGTTGAAAATTCAACTCATTTTTCCAATTATTTCCTCTTAAAAAAATAAAAAATAATCAAACTCTAGAATCTAACTGTTGATGTTTGAAAAGCTGGAACAGTACCTGTCCAGACCTGCTGAACTTCATGTGGCAGGATAATCATGCACAGCAACAGTGCGTCATAACCTGCTGACATCCCTGTGTGCATCCTAGAATAATCCTGAAATGAAGTGAAAGAATGCATAGAAAATGAGGTCTCTGCTCAGCCACTTTCCATCAAGAAGCTCTAGGCCACTATATTAACACCATCATGGTTTACAGATTACTGAACAAGTCCATCCTTGCAACATCAGACAAAAAATGTAACAGGTAAAGGAAGATATGACAACAGATGGATTTGTCAGACTGTGCACGGTGCTAATTGGGAATGCTAAAGCACTGCAATCATATGACTGTATTTAAGGAAGCTGGTTATCTTAAAAGCCAGACAATGATTCTCAGAGGTTTTAATACAAGCGTGATTTCTTGACAAAATTCAGCATTTTCAAATAAAACGATCACATTTTGCCTGTCAATTTAAGCCTATATGTCACTGTCTATCCCTCCATCACCTTTGTTGCAAATGGGGAGTTTTTAACCTAAAAAGTAGGTTACAGGATGAATATAATGGATACAAAAGAAATCTTCAGAACAAAATAATACAGGGAGGGGAAGTATACAAAATTGTGAGAATTAAACTGGAACCGATATCTCTCTGATTTGAATTAAAATACAAGGTACATAATTTAAAAGAAAATCACAAAGAGGACAAAACCATTTGCAAGACCCAAGGAAAAGACGACAAAAAAAGTATCTGCAATACTTCTTGGCTTAACTGAACAGAATATAACAAAGCGCATATGAATCAAACTGATGAGACATCTTTGCATACGGCAACCTCTGTGAAACTTTAAACATAGCCTAGAATGCAAATACTTCAACTATTCTGGAATTGAAAAGAAAAAAAACAAAACAACAAAACTCCAAAACTCAGACAATGGAAAAAAAGAACAAAACCTAAGTTTAGCAATCTTGAAAGATAATCAAAGCAATAATTAGAAAGACAGCAGGCATTTAGAGACTGCTAGATGCTTCTCCACAAGCAGTTGAAAAGTTCATTGAAGTTGTAACTTTCAGGAGAACAGATGACCAACTGCAAGAGAGACAGACATGTTTTCCTTGTCCAACAAGATAAAGAACAGTGTATAGATTCTGGAGCCTGGACATTGAGGTACATTTATAATGACTGAGCATAAAGTTGTATCAATACAGGATTTATTTCAGGCTAATCTTTAGACTAAATGGAAGCTATCTGAATGAGGTCAGGATAATGCCAAGTCTGAGCCTGTCTTACATGTAAGGTAGGCCTATGCACTCAGTGCGTACCAATGGCATGCACTCAGTAACAGTAGTGCATACAGTATGTTTGCACATGCTACTACCACTCAGGGGGAGTGGATAGGAGGGCAGAAGGAAAAAAAAAAACAGCCAACGCAAAACACACCCACCAGCTTGTCCTCTACAGATCATACACTAGTGAATAACTGCTTTGTGCAAAGTGGAACAGATCCTACCGTCAGCTGGGTGCCCTTAGCCCTGGGGTTCTTGCTGGTAATTTCACTTTCCTTTTCATAAAAGTTCTAACGTTCTTGTTCTGATCAGAAAGTGCAATCTTTTTGAATTTTTTTTTTTTTTTGTACTGGGTAGAGGGAGGATGCTATTCTTGATGGCATCAGACAGATTTAAAGCTAGTCAAACTGACCTTGAACAAACTTGGTGTCAACAAAGAAAAACTGAAAGTACACCAGGCAAAGAGAAAAGTACTCAGAAGGAATGCCTGAGAGGAAAAAAATATGTATCACTTCAGCCAACATAAAAGGATCTCAATAACACTGAATAACATGAAGATGAAAATTATGGGGTTGCATCATAATTATAATCTACTACTTGAATTTGAAAAGGAAATAAGGTCTGCAAAGACCCTTTACCTCCTTCCAACAGTGTGCAAGACAGAATAATAATTTTTAAAAATTAAAAATCTTTGTGAGAGAAATAATAACTTTCAATAAACATTGTAGATACGGATCACTTGCACTATATACAAAAAAGTGAGTCATTTACTAAAAAGAGGCATGGTATTTGTGTAACAACTAGATTAGACTCAACAACAGACAAAAGCTCTGTAAAATCATTTAGCTTTCAGATAAGAAATGGCAAAGAAAAATGTGGATGCACAAAAATATAGTTATATAAAGAACAAAAAAAATATCCCATATTTCCTATAAAAGTTTACTTTTTTTTTTTAATTAAGGTCAGCATTTAAAGCTGCTACTGTTAAATCAAAGTTCTCAATCAACAAAAAGAGTCTACTTTTTCTTTTTATCTGAAGCTTTGCAATTCTGGTTTTGGGGAGCAGGAAGAGGGTTTTTTTAATTTTTTTTTTTAAGACAAGATCACGAGGAGTAGGAATTAGTGATAAAAGTAGCTTACACTTACTCTCAGAAATAATGCTAATGATACTGATGACTTAAACATGTCCCAAAAGTTAAAAAAAAAAAGGTAAAAAAAAAAAGATGGTTTGGGGGGAATTTTGACCACCACTCCCCATTCTTTTCCTCCAGAGAAAAGCTAGAACAGGCTATAAGACTAGATATGTTTGGAGAGCAGCATCACTTATGACTGACCTATACTCTGATTAGGCCTAGCTTCAACTTTAAGGGGATCCATGGAAAAAAAAGTAGGAATGAAGTTTATAGCATCCCTTATGCAGTCTCTTTTCAATATCACAGAACACATGACGTCTGGGAAAACAAGGGTAGTTTATTTGTCTTGAGGACTTGACCAGCAAGGCTTTTGCAGAACTCTTCTCATTCTTTTTAATGTCCAGGCTATAAAACAAGCAAACAAAAAACCTCATCCAAAACCCACCAGCCCAAGCAACTACTTTATTCTTACTTGGTATATTAGTTAAGCTGCCTCCCCACCCACAAAAAAAAAATAAAAAAATAAATTTATGGTACTGCACTTGTCTGTTCTTCAGCACATTCCCTCCATTAATTTTTGCTACAAGGATGGAAAGCCTCTCAGAGAGGAGTGTGACCTCTTTTTAAACTGGTGTATCTATTTTCTACATGAGAGTCAAGAGCCTCCCAGTTTCCTCATTTTTCCATGTTCCTCACATAAAACTGCCAGGGAACAAAACATAGATGAGGAAAAATAAACCAACAAAAAACCAAACACAAAACAACAGCTACCTGCTTTTACTTGATCCTACATTTGCAACAGACCCTAGCATCTAAGGAAAGACATTTCTGGTAGCCTTACCAAATCTTTTCAGGCCCTAAACAGAAAATGTTCATACTGTGCCATGTCATGCCACAGAGCTCTATATACATTTAGCTAAGTAGATAGTATGTATAGGCAGAAAATAATAACGTTAGTTACTTTCTCAAACCCTGGCTTGAACACAGGCAAGCTGTATTTTTCAAAGGACAATAAAAAAGCAAAAGCACATCCTCTATACTGTGGTGGTTTCCCCTGCTAATTGGTACAGAAATAAAGAATTTTAAGGATTCATAAGCAGATATTCATACAGATTTCCTTTTTTTGTGAAAAATGAAAAAATTTCTAAGCAAAGTATTTGTTCATACATATACTCTCTAGCTAGGAAGGAAATTTCTTTCCAAAGTAATCAAGGAGGAAATGTTATACGCAACTGAAAACTTAAGGTCTTAAAATGGAAATTGTTGTGCTATATTTATGTAGGTAACACAAACTGCACAGACAGCAATATTAAATGAATCATTAGTTCTTCAATAATATTTGTTTTCAAAATCAACAGCTGCTTTTACAAAAATGTTGATTTTGTGGTGTATAAGAGAAGAGTAATTATTCCTTGCACTCACAAGCCTATCTTTTGAGCATGACAACCTTAACTCAAGAGAACCATAATCATACGTCTTCCAAATACAAACAGGTTAACCAGTAATAACAGTAATAATTATGTGCCCTTTCCACGTAGTTCAGCAAAGAAAACAATTTGCAGTGCTCAACTAAAAAAAAAAAATCTAATTTCAACTTTTAGAAATTAGAGAAATTGAATGTTACTTTTAAGATAGACAAATTTGTCAGAAACCAATATGCCTGGAGAATTAGATAGATGGAAGAGGATTGCACTCTCCTGTGATGAACACTAACTATTGCAGAACTCAATTGTCCTAGCAAAAAACAACCACAGCATACCAATGATTCCAGCATGGCAGATTCGATACGTAAAGAATGACATCATTAACAGAGTTACCAGATAAATGGCGCAATTTATTTTGGGCCAAAGTCTTAAACCAAGGTATCTAAATCTTTGATCTGCCTGTTGCCTTTTACTATGCATCAAAATTCATCTTGTTTCAAAGTGCTATTTCCCACAAATACTGGCTGTAGAAAGATATAAAGCATGTTTAATTCAAGAAGAATATATTAAAATTTCTTTTTGAACTACTGGACAAAAATATTATAATTTTTATAGAAAATCCGCAAGCAAAAAATGTAAACAAAATAATATTAAAATAATGAAATATTTGAATTCTTGTTCTTTAAACAACACGCTAAAAATGGTGGAGCATTTGTATAGGTACTATGCTACAAAAATTTCCGCACAGCTATAGGATCTTAATGTAAACTAACTGCAGAGAGATACTCTTCAGATCCAAAATGCTTATACCACCAAAAGCACTAAGCTTTCAATTTTTTTTAAAATGTCTTTTACTACTGTACAGTCTGAAAAGCACTGTACATTAAGTATCTTTAATATGCTTTATTACATCTATCACCTAATTCATCTTCAAATTTAAAAGCCAGAACTAAACGACAAGTAGAAATTGTTCTGCAGACACAAAAATATCTACACCTTACAAATCATTAAATTAGTGTCACAGGATACCACTTTTTTATGCACTACTAAGTAAATAGATTAAAACTAAAAAAGATGGTCAAAAGAGGTATCCAGATTTAGTTATTTCTTGTTATAACACTTATTTAAAATGTACTTGGAATTTTCCTTAAAACTAACTGTAGTTTGAGACAGGAGCTTGAAGTATTTGTTTCAATCCTTGAGTTGTGTCTAATTTGATGTACAAACTGTACTATCATCATCTTCATAAGATGAGAGCAAATCCCAAGTTAGTATAAAAAATAAAAACCTTTACTTTTTGCATTACCTCATCCAATTATTTTTTTTTAGGGAAGTAAGTAGATTCACAAACATATTAGACCTGTTCCTACAGTCCAAGATACTACTGAGTGAATGGCTACTTCCATGTAAAGGCAGCAAGAAACTAATACAGCAGTATCCCACCATGCCAATATAGGATATCCCTTGTTTATATATTATTTTCAGTCCAAGAAGAGAGCACTTTACAGGAGGGGAAAACAATTACCTGCATGAGTACATGTTACCCACCGCTTTACTGGGTCCACACAGTAATGCAGCCAAATTGTCACCTGCATGAAAACAAGTAAGCTACTGCCGTGTTATCTGAAATGTCATCCCTGGAGAGCAAACACTGGAATTGCTGTCAGAGTCAAGGAAGTTCTAAATTTCCAGATAATTCCAACCACAACAGAAGTGAGGAATACAGAGGAGGCAGATAGAGACCTCCACAGGGCAGCATGGCCCTACCAAATATAATCACAAGACCTTTGTTACCTTGTACCAAAAAAAAATTACTTCCTCCAAGGCGTGATCATGTTCTTTGTTTTCAGTTTGTAGCATAAGTATCAAAGTAGCATCATTCAAGTTTAATACCCACTGTCCAAGATTTATTTTCTTCCAGCAAGGAAAAAAAAAAAAAAAAAATCAACCACTTATCTCTACAGCAAGTTCCACAAGTGTCACATCGTTTCACTGAGGACTAGTATCACAACCGAAAAAACAAAAGGTCAGCTGTAGCAATCCTTCCATAGTAGTTTACTTGAAACACCCTTCCCAAGTGAGATAAAACTTCTACAGCAGAAAAAAAAAAAAAAAGGCAAAGAACATCTACAAGATGTATATACTGTAAACAACTTCAGCTCAAATGCATACTATTTTTATCTCATTAATTAACAAATGAGTATTGCAGTGCATTTGAAGTTTGTTACAAATATTTCAAAATCTGGAGAAGCTATCTATGAGCAACAGGACAGTACAGTGCTTTTCAGACTGTGCAGTGCTAAAAGACATTTAAAAAAAAAGATAAACAAGGCATTAGAACAAGAATTACTCACACGGAAGAAGAAATTTTCTAAGATATTATGACATATAATAGGCAATACTAAAATCAGAAGAAAATGGTACTATATGCAGCTGTTTCGAAACATACAAAATAAAAATTTCCTAAGTATCCACCGTCAATGTATTTTCAGAAATGCCTAAAACCACAGAAATTCTCAACCACCATTTCATTCTAGAAATTCACATTTTCATGAAATAACGATATTTAAACAGATTTATGTGTTGAAATCATCTAGTTTCAAGAACCTCTTACTCATGTTATACAGTATAGGCATTCTCTATATACTTAAATAGTCCTTAGTATTTTCAAGAGGCTGCACAAGATTAACAGCTATCAGTCTTCCCCTTTCCCCCCCCCAAAAAAAAATCAATTTCAGTGCAATCTAAAACTTTAATTTTCACATGTTAAATAGTAAATCAAAGTTTTAAAAAGTACTAAGATAATTTTAAAGAAGCTATAAAACTGCTTTTATCAAAGTCTCTCTTCGAAACTATAAAATGTCTCTAAACATGAACAGATTTAGAAATACAATAAAAGGAAACTGCAAGGATGCAGAGAGTTGCAAGCAAAGCTGACATTCTAAGCAGAGGAAACATCTCCTTTGTAACAACTACATTCCTGTTGCAAAGCCTGACTGCAGTGAACTGACTAACCCTACAAAATCAAAAAAAAAAAAAAAAAAAAAAATCACAGAGCATCAGAAGTGTAACATCTCCAAACACACAAGACCTAGAAACAAATCCTTTGGGCACGTGATATCTGTGTTAATAAGGGAGACAATAGCAGAGGCACAGCTATGCCTTTAACAGCAGTGCTGTTTGACTGTGTGATCGTCACTGTAAAAATGCAATCCTTGGAAGTAGTCAGAGGAAGTCTTCTGGAAAACTGCAGTTGCCATTCGAGCTCGCTCACATCAAAGCAGGCCCACTGACTTACATTTAACAAAAACTGTAATTTTTTTTTTGAGAGGGAGGAAAATACTTTGTGAGAACCTAACTGTTTTTTTAGTATGGGGAAGTTCCCAGAATTGTTGTACTGTTTAATGAAACAGTAAAGCTATCTTAACAGTTCACAGCTGCCCACTCCTGCCGACCCTCAAGCAAGCTCCTGCCCTTACATCAGCCATGCTGCTTGACAGACCTATTACCTTCCCAAGCTCGTTGCATAGTGAGCTCAGCCTAATCAACTAAGGAGAAAACTACTCATTTTTAACATCCCCCACTCCACAGGTTGAGAACACCCAGGTCAGAACAGTGGAGACGGCACATGGGAAGAGAGCAGCAGCCTGCAGTGGAACTGCTTCCTTGCAACAAACCCTGTTTTGCCAAACTTAGCCGTATCTTGCGATTCCTTTTCACATATGGCATACAAGCAGCTAGTGAGCTCAGACACTCTCCTACTCTACACGGCATTCATCTCTTTAGAGCTGGAATATCAAGTTATATAAGCTAGCTAGCCTTTTTTATTATTTTTTTTTCCTCCCCCAGTCCTTACCATTAAGGGAAGTTCATTTCAGGGCATTTCTTTGCATGTGTTTCATTCTTGATTAACCACTCTGAGCCTAAAAAAATCCAAACTTGTTCTTATTTCTTGTAGACATTAGACCTCCAAATACCAATGCTGTCCTACAACATTTAAGTACTAATTAGATAATATTAACAGCAGCAAATTTTTCTTGTTCACCTTTCAGAATGTTATTACTGTTCTCCACTTCAGTTTATACACAGCTCAGACATTTTCTCTCTGTTTACGACGAAAAACATTAAAAAAGAAATACTTCCCATTCACATTTGATCTTTTTCACCACCAACAACCTACAGTTGTTTCTAATATACATTTTCTGGGTTTAGACAGAAAATATTCTTAAACCATCCTTCTAATTTTACCAGACTGGCAGGAGACCAGCACAATCTTTACCACTGTTGTGGGTTAACCCTGGCCAGCAGCTAAGCCCCACGGAGACGCTCACTCACTGCCCCCAGTGGGATGGGGGAGAGAATTGGTAGGGTAACAGTGAAAAAACTCATGGACTGAGATAAAGACAGCTCAATAGGTAAAGCAAAAGCTGCACATGTAAGTGAAGCAAAACAAGAAATTCATTCACTGCTTCCCATGGGCCAGCTGGTGTTCAGCCATCTCCAGGAAAGCAGGGCTCCAGCACGTGTAACAGTTATTGGGAAGACAAACGCCATCACCCTGAACATCCTCCCTTCCTTCTTTTTCCCCCAGCTTTATACGCTGAGCATGACATCATATGGTATGGAATATCCCTGTGGTCAGTTGGGGTCAGCTGTCCCGGCTGTGTCCCCTCCCAATTCCTTGTGCACCCCCAGCCTCCTCGCTGGTGGGTGGGGTGAGAAGCAGAAAAGGCCTTGGCTCTGTGTAGGCACTGCTCCGTTACCGACACTGTTTTGATCACAAATCCAAAACCTAGCACCATGAACTACTATGAAGAAATTTAAGTCTATCCCAGCCCAAAACCATACACTGACAAAATCATTCCTATGGTCCGTTTAGTTACACTCACGCATTCATGTCGCAGACAGACACGCATCTATAACAACCTTCAACCCTCAAAAAACTTAAAAGGTTTAAAAATAATTTCATATTGTTACAAAACAATAATTTCTGCATAATGTCAGGAAAGTACAAACCCCACAGACAAAAAAAAAAATCCATTTGGATGCAACAGAGCAAGGAGACCAGAAGACAGTCACCATTTGGTGTTTGAAGACCACACCAGCAAGACAATTTTTATGGAAGCCCCAAGATACAATAGAACTTTCAAATGGTTAATATGGGGAAAATAAAATTTAAAAAAGTTACAATACAAACCAGAAGAAAGCAGAAATACTAAGCTAAGGACTCTGGCAAAGATACTGGAGCAAAGCTGCACATAGCTCTGAAAGGCTGAACAAGGTGTTCAAGATTAGCCACGATAAGTACAACAGTATCTAAGTCTAAAACCCAGACAAACACAGTTTCTTAGGCATTAGTATTCTGGATGAAAAGAACAATGACAGTTGAAAGACCACAGCAAATTCTACAGTAAATAACCCTAGAATTTCTATGACGATGAAAGTGTGGAAAACATGGAACACCAAAACCAGATTTAGATATGGATGATAAATGAAAAGCCTTCAGCTAAGTGTAAATCCAAAATTTTATGCATCTGAGGCACAGATGTTGCAGTTCAAATATCACAACAATTTAACCTTGACTCAAAAGACAGTATTTTTGGATGATTTAAGCAGTTCATTCTCCATGCCCACTCAATTTGCCCTGTAATGCATGTGCCAACAATGTAATATTTTGGTGAACATAACTACCTGGAAGAGTACCTCAAGATACCTATGAGAGAACATGAATATATTTGTTCCCAGATACTGGTCACTATAGCAGTATGAGAAGAGAGAATGTAGACATTTGTAGAACTTGCATCCATTACACCCAACTGTATACAAGGTTTGATCTCTCATACTTAAAACTTTAATCTACATGAACTTACAGTCATGTTCCTTAGGAAAAAAAGTGTTTTCAACCAGCTTAAGAAAATTTGACAAGTTCATTTCTCTAGCTTTATGAAGATAAAAAGTTCAACTGGGATTTGCTGGAACAGATGATATAAACAAAGATGCCTGTCTGTCATCCATTATTTTTAAATAATCTTGTCTTTGTCCAATACAAATAAAAATGTATTTCTATTATCTTTGATGGATGCAAATTACCATCATTTTAAAATAATGATACTGACAGTTTTAAGGCTTTGCTTCACAGCATCATACTTGTGATCTTTTCCAGTAAGCAGCATCACAGCTCACTGGGAGGAATATTATCAGTTTTGATTTATTGCTATCCTTAAGTGAATGGCTGAAGATTTTTATGAAGTACAACACGGGTCAAGATACCAACTTAACAAATTAAGACCTACAAGAGATTCATCTGGAGTTTGCCAGTGGTCTCTTTGCCACAAGATATCACTAGATTAAAAAAACAAACAAACCAACCAACCCATCCCCTCCCTCCAAAAACCTCTACAGAAATTGAAGATTTTTGTTACAGCTCAGTTCAGGTGACTTTAATATCTAGCAGCACACATTCTATTAAAACACATACTTTAGTGGAAAGATTTTTCATTCTATAGTCACAAACAGAATTCCGTGATACAAGTAGTGCAATAATACTTGTGCCACTGACCCAAATGACAAATAAATATTAAACAACCAAAAAGGCTCTGTACCCAGATACTGATCTCTCCCTGGTCAACAAGTTTTTAAATTAGATTAAAAGCTCAAGTAACTTGTTCAACAACAACAACCAAAGCCAAGAAACTCCCACAACACAAAAAAAACCCAAAAAACCCCACCAAAACCCCAAATGAGTACCTACAATCTAGTTTAATTCAAAATCTATTATGTTCATTAAAATTTATATAAATCTGCCCTACATAATCAAACTTACACATTTTCCTTAGTTCAGTAATAATTTATCATTTCAGTAAGTAGACTGAAGCATAAATTTTCTCATAAAATTTATTAATTACTGGAATCCAGAGGAAAAAAAAATTCACTGCATGCATCTTTTTCAGTATAGCAGTTACATATTATTACAGAGGTTTTATAGCTTCAGTAAAAGCCTCTTTTGAAGGCAATGTACTATTGCAACTTTCTATTCATTTGCTTTTACTTACACTCATTCCTGTTACATAAAATGCTAACAGGTCAAATTAGACAAAACGCCACAATAGTAAAGAAATTGTACAGGCATCTTCTGAGCTGACTGCTAATTACATTTAAACTTTCTATTTGCCATTTGACAGAACACTTAATAAAAACAAAACATTGCATGCTCCGGAAATACACAAATACCCTATAAATACTATTCATTTCTGTACTGCCATTGCTTTTGGTATGTATTTTAATTACAATATACAATGGCTCTTTCAATAACCATACAGAAAGCATGACATATTTAAAACTCACACCATGCATGCAATTTGCTTGTAGGTGGCTACTAGGTTTTTCACATTATATCCCTTCATTTTGATTTTTAGTACCTGAATCTTCAAAATTGAGATTATGATTCATTACAGTACTAAGTTTGATACGCAAGCTCACTAACATGCCAGTCATTAATGCACAGACATTAGCAGACATCACTTGAATGTATAAATATATTTAACCTTTTCTAAAACTGTATGCAAAATATATCTGCAAGTATCAAATGAATAATCATCTTATAAACGTTGACCAAAAAGTAGAAAATGTTCTGCAGCAACCACTTTCCCACTCCTATTTTATTCCCTCCCTCAATTGTCATTATGTTAATTTACAGTGTAATTACTATGCATTTTTACACATAAAATATTCCAAAAAAGTGGTATAACAAATTACAGCCTAAAGAATTATTGTAAGTGGTATAATAGGCAATTTTATATCTATATAAAAAATGGAAGTTTTTTTAAACTGTAGAGTAGGTAGAGCCATTAACCTACCACATGTAACCTAACAGGAGTCAAAAAACCTAATTAATGCAACAACACATATTACAACTCCAGTTCTTAGTTGCTTTTAAAACGTATACATACACACACACTCACACTACATGACAATTCAACCCACAACACGGAACAGTCAGTTAAAAAGCTCAATAAATGCAGTACTTGTTTAAAAAAGAACAAAAGAAAAAAAAGCACAGAGAGTAGGGAAACCATATAGCTGATCTTATTATTAAGCCAGAGTATTTGCATGTACAGTCAAGCATTTGAAACAACTAGCTTCACAAGAAGATTACAGTCTATACACACATTTTGTTTCTGCATAGTATATAGCATAAAGAAGCTGCACAAGGGAATTGGTAATGGGACATGAACCCATTCACTTCTATTAGTGGCCCAGGTCTGTGGTAACTGAAGTTAAATCATTTGACAGATGGTCGGTAGTTTTTATGAAATAAGCTGGTGCTTTCAGTCCATTTCCTGGTGCTTTTGTGATGTGGTATCTATCCACTATCACAAATGAGTACTCCCGTTGGCAGCCACAGTAACGACTGAATGAGCATGGAGACTGAACAAGTCTCTTAACCCTTGCTAGAGGTCTCTCTCTAGGTCAGGGTTTGCAGCACCTTGGTGGGGCAGTGGGGTGAAGCTTGCACTGCTGCTGCTGCTCATGCTGTACCTGTTTAGTGGACAAAAAGAGGACTTCAGATTCCAATGCTGTCAGTCTAAAGAGTTTCACAAACACTGAATTCATGTTAAAAATTAAATTTTCTTTCACCTGCTTAAATACAAAGCCTCCCATTGAAGACAAATATTTGGAGTGGGGATGATGGGGGACAGAAATCATACAAAAAGACAAAAGCATTAGCGAAGATTAAAAACAAACAACAAAAAACCAAAAACCACACCCTGCAACTCTTCAGTAAAATCTCCTGATAAGTAAAATCTCCTGATGAGGTAAGATGCCTTTTGAACAATACAACATAGAAAAAATACTTTCAGTATAACTTACAGTACTGCATTTAAAACTCAAAATGTGGTGTTAAGCATTAAGCTGAAAATTATTACATTAGGGGTCTCCTAATTTATTGACACCAAGAGCTTAACCAGAATTAGTTTGCCTCTCTGACACATACCCTTGAAATATAACTGAAGAGTGAGACATTGAAGTACTTTTGTTTTACACTTAAAAAAAAAGTCAAAGTTCAACTTGGCAAGCAGCTAAAACAATCACACAGTCATTTGCTTACT
Organism: Grus americana; assembly: GCF_028858705.1. Classification (NCBI taxonomy): domain Eukaryota; kingdom Metazoa; phylum Chordata; class Aves; order Gruiformes; family Gruidae; genus Grus; species Grus americana. The sequence goes on from NC_072891.1 coordinate 62,601,153, forward strand.
CCACCACATCCTGGCCCCGCCAGTGGGATGGGGAAGAGAATTGGGGAAAAAAAAAAGGTAAAAACTCATGGATTGCAATAAAGACAGTTTAATAGGACAGAAAAAGGAAGATAATAATGACAAAAGAGCATAGAAAACAAGTGATGCACAGCACAACTGGTCACCACCTGGAACCGATGCTCAGCTAGTTCCTGAGCCGTGCTGCCTCCCAGCCAACTGCCCCTCAGTTATATACTGAGCATGACATCAAATGGTATGAAATATCCCTTTGGCCAGTTTGGGTCAGCTGTCCTGGCTGTGTCCCCTCCCAGATTCTTGGGTACCCCCCACCTTCTCGTTGGCAGGGCAGTATGAGAAGCTGCAAAATCCTTGACTGCTTGACAACAGCTAAAATCATCAGTGTGTTATCAACATTATTCTCATCCTGAATCCAAAACAGCACCATACCAGCTGCTAGGAAGAAAAGTAACTCTATCCCAGCCAAAAAAGAGGACAAAAATAAAATTAATGTAGTAAAGAAAAAAAATCCCCACTATTAGACAAGGGTGCACATAAAATAATTTGCTTTAAAAAGCAAAGTTTCCTGTGCTGTATTTCTAAATACACATCCCCAGAAGACACATTCTTGGCCTTTAAGAAGCCACAAGTTCAAAAGTGCATTATCATTGCCAAAGGTGGTCTTATTTAGAAATGGGTAAAAAGTAAAATAAGGAACAATAGCCGGTTTTCTCCAAGGTTTCACTCAGGATCTCCTTTAGCATCATTCATGTTATACTCAGCATACCTAATATAGATAATAGAATCATAGAATAGTTTGGGTTGGAAGGGACCTTTAAAGATCATTTAGTTCCAACCCCCCTGCAATCAGCAGGGACATCTTCAACTACATCAGGTTGCTCAGAGCCTGGCCTTGAATGCTTTCAGGGATGGAGTATCTACCACCTCTCTGGGCAACGTTTTCCAAGAGATACACATTACTATCATACGTTACTCAAACTCATTCTATTTAAAAAAAAAAACCAGTGCAAAATATCCCACAATATGCCAAAATTTTATCAGTTTTCTCCTTCCTCTTTGCTAGTATTTGATGAACTACACAAAGCAATCTCTTCAAATGCTTCAATAAGAATATATGTAGCTACACTGAAGAAGTCAAACGCTATTTAGTTGAGTAGGCTTTGTTATACTAACAGTCTGAAGACATTTAAGAACTACTTAGACAGCAATCCTGGCAGCTGAACGGAAGAGAAAACAGGATCTGTGGAACCAGCACAACATCGCAGAAGTTAGCTGCGATGTATTGGCAATTCGCTATAGCAAGGACTGAAAGAGTGGTTACCACTACAAAGTCAATACCGCCACCTAAGGGTGACAACACAGTATTGTCTTTATTGCCAGATTATTTACAGAACCATTTATACAGAAAATAAAAGCCTGACATCTACATAGTGGTTCAAAGGCTTTTACAGCAAATACATATTTATGCATGAGCACACAGTCTTCACTTTGCTTTCCTCTCTATTAACATCAAACTTGGCATGAGTGTTTTACCTTAAGAATAGTATTACAGTAACTGCGCAAGTCAAAATGCAACAGTCCAAACAAAAAAAAGCAAAAAAAATTATCAAACTCTGAGAAATAAGATCCGATTTCTAAAGAAATGATCAAATCATTTTATTATGTTGTAAAAATGAACAACATGAATGTTTCAGAAGGGAAGCTTATTGAAAAGTTAACTTTCTGACATGGCTTTTTTCCTGTATGAGCATGTTTTCCTGTATCTCAGCTTAGTCTCAGTATAGTTATTCAATACATTTTTAAAACACTGAATATTATTTTTATAGTACATTAGTAGTTTTTGGTGCACATGTAATGTGTTTGACAAACTAAAATACGAGAGGGACTTTATCATTACTAGTAAACACTACCAACAATGTCATCTGTAAGGAGTTTTTGCTATAGAAAGCTCTGATTTAATACTTGACAGGAAGCATTATTGCCTAAAGCTACGATGTACAGAAATCAATCTCAGTATTGGCATCATCCCTAATATGTATGCATATGTTTAGCAAGTAAGTAGTCCTATACGTGCATTCTGTGTATACAAAGAAAACCAGCAACACTCCTGGAGAACATGAGTTTTTAATTAAAAAAAAAAAAGAAAAAAAAAGAAAAAAAAGGAAAAAGTCTGGAACAACTACAGTTCTTTTCAAAACCTCAAAACAATGAAATAAGCTAGTTAGTATTTTGGGAAAGCTATCATGAAGAAGCATGGGAAAATGATCCTTTTGCTGAAATTTCTCCAAATAGAAGAACAGTTTTAAGTAATTATATGTAAAGATTGAAATAGTATATGGAATATGTTGGGGGAAGGGAAGAATGGCAGGGAAATTACACTCTTTAGGAATATTTTTCCCCAAAAGTTTCTTTCATTTACTTGTTACTGGTGAAAAAGTAAGTTATTTCTATATATTCTAAGCTTCAGCAGTTCATCAGATGATGTGCAGTTTATATGCCTCATAATACTGACTTTTCTCCTCAAACAATTTGCCTGGATTAAACTCAAAGCAAAGTACTCTCTCCTCTCCACATTTGCCCTGTGTCATGCACAGGGCACATTGCTGAAGTGTTTTGTAGCTGACATGTATAACAAGAAAGAGAACTGCTTCCTAAAGTCAAAAATAGGGTGGGGGTGGTGGGGGAAACCTCAGTAAAACATACAGAGAAATAAATCAGATTACACTATGCTGTGATTATTCAGAAAACATGAAAATTAAGTTTATTTTGTTCTATAGATTTTTAGACTAGGTTGATTTCAGTCAATGCTTTAAAAGGGTATGTAAGCATATAATTATGTGACATAAAACTGTTTTAGTCTATCTTAATTCTTTTTTACTGAAACTAAAACAAAGAGTATTATTCACACATCTTAAGTGTCATAGTTTCTACCAAACGTAACATCACAGTTAATACAGATTTCTACTCTGTATTATCTGCTATAAACTGCAAAGGCGGGCAGAACACTAACAGAATACTCATCCTTAAAAATACCATTAAATAATTATCTGTAAAAAAATTACTGTAAAAGTGTTCTCACACATCAAGCATGAAAAAAGATTATGAAACACACTGCCAACTGGCAAAAATTTGGTTATCCTGCAATGTCCTCCATTCACAGTAGACACTGGACAGAGTCAAAAGACAAACAAGGAACTAGAAACGTGATCAAGTCAGACCATAACCATCTTAAATCACCTACTTCACAAGATCATTTTATTGAAAAGGGAGAAATGCTGCCAGGTGTAATAGCTTATTTGCAGTATTATTTCCCCTAAACAAGCTTGAAAAAGAAAAGAGAGAAAGGGAAGAAAGTATAGAGGTAGGAATGCTGCCATGTTCCTTGACAATTCAGGTTCAGTTCAGCCCCACTCCATGTGTCAGTGAGAATACTGCATGTTAGTGTGAAGCAGTTCTCTGATTTTTCAGTTGAGGCTACATACTGTCTATCTGGGACAGAAGGGCAAAAAAGGGGTTGCTAGAAAGCTAATAACGAAATTAACCAATTCATCTTCCACCAGCTTCAATCACATTAATCATTCATATGAAGCAAACATGAAAGTTATACTCATAGCATTCAATTCCAGGCATAACCATAAAATAAGAAGTCCAACTAAACTCAACCAAGAAGCTAGGAAAATTCCTAGAGTTATAAACTGTTCTTCCATTTACACTGAATTTCTGTGAGATTGTTCGATTGTATCAGACTGCTTGGGGACAGATAAGCAAAGACAACTCAACATATACTGGCACACTTCGTAAGTCCCGCTATTTTTTTTTTCCCCACTAGGTTCGCAATTTGGCCAGTGTATTTCAGAAAAGAGGCTTTGCATATAATTACTCTTTCATTCAAATGACAGAGGAAAAACAAACATATTTTGAAGAGACACAAATCATAAACAGTTACGCAAACAACAACCTGGTGTTGTTAAGCTAGCCTTGCGATATTAACTTTTTCCTCACACATCCTTTGCACCCATTTATTATTTGCAGCTGTCATTTATTACCATGACATAATCAGCATTTCAAAGGAAGGAAAGGGTCTATTTTTCTGTGAAATGCCTAGTGTATTAAACAATCAGAACATAAATTCTTCCTTCTCTGTTTCCGCTCAGCAGTCTGATAATGGAGTTACTTAGCAACAGATGAAGCAACTGAACTATGTTGCCTGATCCACACTTCACTGTGAAGTAACACTCACAAGCTGCTGGTTGCCTCCATATAGATTTTTATATCTATATATTAAAGTATAAAATCCATTAGTCTGAGACAAGCTTCTGTGAAAACCCAGACATCATGTACAGTCTATAATGGACTGCACATTTTGAAATTAATAGGAATTGCCTGTAAGAGTCACATGATTTTGAGCACCTCTGAAAAAGGAAGAAATAAGAAAATAAAAAACAGAACACACAGGCTCAATTTACAGTATTTCCATGGAAGCTACAGAAGCTGTTTAAAAAGGAGGAGCAGGGGAGGAAGAGTCTTCTTCCTATAGCAGGCTGACAATCTATGAACTTCAAATACACAAACCAAGCCCTCATATGTCAAGTGCACTTTTCTTGCCACAGAATATTTTGATTTCAGAGAATGAATACTTACTTATTTTTAAAACAAATACACATTTCCCCAAATTATCATTCACCAAAAGAACAGGAAGTAAAATGTGCCACAGGAAATATTAACACTGGTTTTACTTTAGAAGGCCATCTTAAAAACAAAAGTAACCCACAGAATTTGACAATTCAAATAGTGGATTATCATTTCCCACCAACCATTGCTCTCTTTTAAGCCAAGTCCATGGCATTAAACAACTCCTTTTTTTTTATTTTGCAAAGTGATTTTTTTGTTTTTATTTTACAACCGCACAAGAATGTCTTACAAGTTGTCTTGATTCATCACACAAAAATACACTTCCAGAAAGATCTGAAAGTCTCTTGCCTCTGGCAAGGGGAAAGCACATCAGTTTCTATAGCTTTGTCACCTAGTTCAAAGTTCATCATCCAAGTGTTATTTTATTCTAAAGATTCAACACCCTGGAGTTCATAACAGCTTTATAACTTATTTCATGTTGACATTTCTAGACCAAGATTTAAGGACATGAATTTGGACTTTACAAAGCTAAACCAAGTTTGCCGCAAGTTTTTTTCTGAAAAATTAAGATTGGGCAGCAGCTTTAAATAAAATCAGACATTAAAAAAACCCTACATGAGAAATTGTGCAAAGGGTAGTTTTGGTAAGTCACTTGACAAATTTTCAGAAGTGACAAAATAAGTTTCCTATTCATGTGAGAGTACATATTTTTGTCATATTTCCAATGAAAAATTAATATTATTTTTCCAATAATGAAGGCAAGCAAATAAAGTGCAAATGAAGAATATCTTTACTGATTGTCTTAAAAACAAGATACTTCCTATGTCCCATTTGAACTGAGAACTTAGATGACATTTCAGTTAATAAAACAGAACTTTTAAGTACTAACAATTGTAATGTCAGCTTCTTAGGTTGCATTCCAGACTATAAAGAGAATAAAAACTTCAGTGGCAAGAAGTGGAAGACATATCTATAAGGAAGGTCAAGTTAACACCTTACCCATGTGTTTTCCAATGATCACGCGCTTATGTAGTTATTTATACACACAATAATCTTCACGTACAATTAAGAAATCTTTCATGGACAATTATGCAAAACTTGAATATGCACAAGTTTTTTCCTCTTTCATTCAAAACAAACAATACTTTGAATTTCCCTACCTTTCCCCACTTAATTTTTGCAGAAGTATGCTTTCCTTTCAGGCTTCTTGGAACTTCCATTTATCTTTTTTTTTAATTAAAAAGATTTTCATGTGTTAAGATAAACATTACAAGGACTAATTTTGACAGTACCCAAGATTATATTTTGATATGCAAGGAGGGGACACGCCCTTTTTTCTGCATTTGAACTATTCTGAGATCTCAGGCTTGACCATTATCTCCTATTTCTCAACTTCCTACAGTTCTGATCCAAACCAATAAAAAGCTTTCAAAAAAAAAATAGAAACCATTCTCAAATTAACTATCTTAGCAGTGCTCTACTATACCATTTAGTAGATACTGGCTTTCAACTTTAGAAACCATCATTTCAGAGACTGCTTATAATTAGGACACAACATAGTTTTATTAATCCTCAACAACCTCCTTCTACTAGCACAGGCACACTACTGCATTCTGATGAGAAAGTGACTAATTTAAAGAAAAGATTATCACAGTGTGTTATTTGTAATCAAGAACGCAACCCCTCAAAATTTTTTAGTTTATTTAGTTTGCACTTCCTACTGTAGAAAAACATACTGGTATAAACATATGGACAAATCATTTTCCTACACAAATCAGGCATCTCTCAAACAATTACTCTTGGAATGTCCCGTCAAATCCAAAAGTTAATGTGTACCAAGAATAGCACTAGCTTAACTTGTACTTTGAGTCACGTTCTGAGCTATGTCTGTAGAACCTAAATTTTCACAGCTAGAGAACATTTTTACTCAATTCACTGCCAAAAAGCAGCTATTCAGAAGAAAGTTTTAAACAGATAAAAGGCAAGTGAAAGCTTTAACAATGAAAATGCTGAGGAAAAAAATAAATCATAACATGTACTTACTAATTTGTTTTCTTGCATGTATATTCTTTGCAACTTCAGACAGCCTTTAGCTATAATGATCATTCCTTCATCTGAGATCTTGTAACATTGCCCAAAATGAATGTCTTTCAATTCTCTGCATTTTGAACCTAGCTGCAATTAATGAAATCAAAGCAAGCATATAAGAATAAAGGGAAAAAAACAACTGGATTTGACTGAATTGGAGAATTAACATGTCTTTCTGCTTCTCTGCCTCTCCTTAAAATTATCTTTCTTCACAAGTTTTGTAAATACTATACACAAACAAGAAAGATTATAATTACATACATAATGAAATTGCTAACTACAGTCAACAAAATGGAGCTAAGAGCAGCACATAAGAGCGAAGTTATTTATTGGGCATATATATAAGTAGCTAACAATGCCTGTATGCTAGACTATCGACAGTATATTTGATTTAACACAACTACGTCACAGCTTACCCTAAATGCTCCTTTAACACAACAGACATAGTTGATGAAACCTTCCTGCAGGCCTAACATATAAAGATCTCAATCACCTTCAGCTTTCAAGATGCAAGAGTTAGTTAAACACTGGTTCCAAATAGGAACTAAGCTCAGGAAAATTTAATCAGCCAGAGGTGAAGTACAGGATGTCAAAGTGAAGATTTCATTACAAAAGGGATCATTTAACTCCTGTATATTAAAAAAAAAAAAAAAGTAAAAAAGTGCAGTCTCTAAAGAACAGCATTTACTGCACCAAAAAAATATGTCCATAAACCAATTTTTAAAGTAGAAGAGGTCATCTGATTTTAATTAAATCCTAGAAGAGGGTACCTTCTTCCATGTCCTATTTTTGCACTGGGTAAGAAGTTGAAAGGTACTCAATTTACAAAAGAAATTTGTAGAATAGGTAAGTTACCTGCTTTAGGCCTTCATCAGTGAGTCTGTCTTGATTGCCTACGTGCACTTTCTGAAGAAGAGGACACTGAGAGGCAACTGCAATAATAGAGGTGTCAGAAAGCTGTTTACACCTGTAGGCAGTATACCTGAGGAGTCCAGGACATTTAATTGCTAATATGCATACACCTGTATCAGATACATTGCGACAATCAGAAATATTGATTTCAGTAATATTCTGGCTTCTTGATGCTATCTTTTCCAACAGCTCATCGGTGACCTGCAAAGAAAATACAAATACTCAAATTTTTCTTTTTTCATAAACATCTTGAATTTTACTAGCACAAAAATTACTATCTGTAAGATGCATTTCCATTAGCTATTGAAGAATGAAAAGATTTGTTTTCCAAGATAAAAGCATACTTGTATAATCAGTTTTACAGCTATCTTTAAAGAATTCCGCTACAACCCTTGAAGAAAATAACAGTCCTCTTCATATTTTAGACAAATAATTCTCCATCCTTGGAAAAAAAAAAAAGAAAGGATTTGTTTGCTCTTCTGCAGCAGCACCTTACATACCTAAGGTAGCATTTACAGAGAAGTAAAGGGTTTATATGTCTCTGAAATGCAACAGGTTTTTACTTAGACTTTGGTAATCATCCAAAACCAGGTGCAGTGGACAAATACTACAGTGATGCAGGTAACAATGGGCTTTTTAACAATGGAAACAGTCATCTAGGGTAGCAGTGAATGAAAGGGATGAGAAGAACACTGGAATGAAAAAAGATAATTAAACCCCAGAAGTTTCCTCCTGTTATTTGCTCAGTGTTAAAACAGAATACTTGCATATTTTAAAGTGTTAGCCTATGAAAGCCCATTAAATCAGATACATGCACTATTTTCCCAGAGCTCCACTGAAGAAAAAAAGATTCTATCTGCTTTGTACTGTACACATTTGTTAATTAACATGCCAATCATTTTAAGAGAAGCCAGTCCCACAAAACAGGTAAGAAACATAAGAGATTCTTTATGCTGAAGTTTATAAGTTAAAACAAAACAAACTAAACCAAAGCAGGCAAGACACAATGCATAGAACTCCCTCAATTTAAAAGCTTCACTTCAAAAAACCTGAGATGACATATGACCAAAGTCTTTCTAACAAAACCATTCAGGAACATTTATCCACCACTTAGCATAGGTGAGATCTAGCTTTAAGTCTGGAGAGGAGAAGACAGCAACATGAATCCCTTTTGTTTTTCTCTTACACAGTTGAGAAACAAACACTTTCTTTGCTGCATTCAATCTGTTTTCCACTAGTAGCAAGTCTAATCTCTTTTCTTGCTGTGTTGGGTTTGCATGGCAAGGTTTTGGTGGCGGGGGGGCTACAGGGGTGGCTTCTGTGAGAAGCTGCTAGAAGCTCCCCCTGTGTCTGATAGAGCCAATGCCAGCCAGCTCCAAGACGGGCCCGCCGCTGGCCAAGGCAAAGCCAATCAGCGCCTCTGTGATAACATATTTAAGAAGGAAAACACTTAGAGAGAGAGAGCTTTTGCAGCCGGAGAGAGGAGTGAGAAGATGTAAGAAACTCTGCAGACACCAAGGTCAGTGCAGATGGAAGGGGAGGAGGAGCTCCAGGCGCAGGAGCACAGATCCCCCTGCAGCCTGTGGTGAAGACCATGGTAAAGCAGGCTGTTCCCCTGCAGCCCATGGAGGAAGGATGAGGGGGTGTAGAGATTCCACCTGCAGCCCGTGGAGGACCCCACGCCGGAGCAGGTGGAGGCACCTGAAGGAGGCTGTGGCCCGTGGGAAGCCCACGCTGGAGCAAGTTCCAGGCCGGACCGGTGGACCCGTGCAGAGGGGAGCCCACGCCAGGGCAGGTTTGCTGGCAGGACTTTGTGACCCCGTGGGGGACCCCACGCTGGAGCAGTTTGCTCCTGAAGGTCTGCACCCCGTGAGAGGGACTCCATGCTGGAGCAGGGGAACGATGAGAGGAGTCCTCCCCCTGAGGATGAAGAGGCAGCAGAAACACCGTGTGATGAACTGACCGTAAACCCCATTCCCTGTCCCCCTGTGCTGCTGAGGGGGGGGAAGGTTGAAGCCGGGAGTGAAGTTGAGCCCGGGAAGATGGGAGGGGTGGGGGGAGGTGTTTTAAGAGTTGATTTTATTTTCTCATTCCTCTACTCTGTTTTGCCTAGTAATATATTAGATTAATTCCCTCTCTAAGTTTGGTCTGTTTTGCTCGTGACGATAATTAGTGAGTGATCTCTCCCTGTCCTTATCTCGACCTACAAGCATTTCGTTATGCCTTTTCTCCCCTGTTTAGTGAATGAGGGGAGTGAGAGAGCGGCTCTGGTGGGCACCTGGCCTCCAGCCAGGGTCAACCCACCACATTGCTATTTCATGAGGGAACTGTTAGCTAGAAAACATGACGAATTGCAAACAAATTAAAAAAAAAAAAACCCAAACCAAAACCCACACACTAAAAACCACAAATGACTCCCCCCTCGCCCCCAAAAAAAACCCAGCAAATAACCAACAAAACCAACAATAACCAAAAAACCCAAACCCACCAAACCCTCCCCACACACAAAGGATAACGTTTGTGTTTTCATATTGGTTTAGGAACTCAATAAAAAACTGGCAAGATAGGTTTCTTAGGGCAATGCCACAACTGATAAACTTTAGTAGAGATCCCAACATACCAATAGGCAAAACCATAAATAAAAAAACCATTAAAAAAACCATTAAAAAAATCTTCCTTGTAGAAATAAGGCTACACCTCAAGACAAGGAAGAAGAAAGACTGATTTGACACATGTACCTACAGAGCAAAAAGATGGACCTCTGATATAAGTGTGCTTTGGAGTAACATCAGAAAAATATCAGACAATCTGTTACGCAACTTCTCCGTAGTGTTTCATAAATATTTTAACTAGTAAGTCTAGAAGCAGAACTTGCATGCTTTCTCATGAATTGGTGATCTGAAAATAATATCCCATGTACAATCTTCATGTCCAACATAGATGAGTTCATGTTGGTGCTTCTTCCAATGAGACCCTCCAATGGTTGTTCCCCTGCACCCTATGTTTTCATGAAACTCTCAAGAAATTGTTCTATAAACCTCTGCAAGTAACTAAGTAACAAGAAACCTAAAGGGGCTAGCCAAACAATACAGGCATCCTTAAAAAAGTTTTCCAAGGAGAAAAGTTATCCTGAACAATCCTAAGCCAGGGTGTGTAAGGATTTCACTAAATGATATCTACGAATCCCAGACATATTTAATTCTAGGATCAGCTAAAGGGCTAAAAAGACACAATCTGTCTTCTCATCAGAAGAAGCCACATCAGCTGAAGGAAAATTAAAGAAAATTTGCTAAAACAAACAGAGCAAGCACCTGTTAGGTGACCATTCTTCAAAGCAGAGCATCCTCAGAAAAGCTCATGTATGTCTTTCAATTATAATGAGATCTGATAGCTCTTACGAATGGAACTACCACTAGCTGATGCAAACCTGAGACAGGTAATCCACAATCCATTTAAAATAGCAGTTGTCCTCACACTGTTTAACAACTGAGCTCAGTCAAAAGAAGCTACATTTAAAGGAGTTAATCTAAGGGTCCAGACAGTAGAGTAATCTAACGGTCCTCTAATCCCTGAAAGCACAGACATCACCATTTTATGGGTTTCTTTTGTTTACCTTTGGACAAAAGTACAAGTTCTGAGAAAAAATTCTTAGTTATCAAAACATGATCCTTCCACAATGATACCTTCGTACCTGTTGACGACTACTGAGATCCAGTTGCTTCCAAAACTGAAAATCCAAACAGAGGTCACGCCAATATTTACAGACTAATGACGCTGACAGGCAACGCTCATTCAGAGATAAATTGGAAAATATCTGTAAAAAAAAAAAGAGAAAAATGTATTGTCAGAAGTAATCATATTTTAGACAGAAGTATTTTATTACTAACCCATCTTGTAAAAGACAGAAAAGTATTTGTGTGCATTGCAACACAGTTCTAGAACTTGCAAGGTTCAAGGACAATAACAAAAAACCCACAACAGCTGACAGTATTAGTAAGTCACATTAGCACAACCAGCAACAGAACGTATCCTACTTAAGTACTCATTTCTTAGACCAAATTTCGAATGTGCTTCTAAGATGGCATACCTAAAGATTTACAAGTATTATCTCAATGTTATTTGCAAGCCATTGAAAAGGTGTTTTCATTCCCTTTCTGATTCCAATAGAAAAACCTTTCCTTTTATTTCTTAACTGAATTGAAAAAAAATCATAAAGGTACTAAAACATCAGTCTTGTGGGAAGGGGTCATGGGATAGTGGAGCAGATCAGCAGAGCAAATCAGCGTCATACAAGGAAACTAAACACAGAAGTAGCATTTTATACCCCAAGGTTTTGACCACTATAGCAGCCTGCAAAAAAGAATAAACTATAACTTTAAGGCAGGGTCATAAACTGCTTTTACATTTATTGTATTCAGCCCTTCCTCAGAAGTACTGTTGCTTATTAATAAATGTAACTCTTGACAGATTTTCTTTTTATACATGAAGGTACCCTGTAACCACAAATGAACTTTAATCTACACATCATCTTATAATGAAAAAAGGCAATCACAGCATTAAGATACCTACCTGATTGAAAAACACGAAACAGTCCTCCCATTCAACTGTTGAGGACATCAGGTACTAAGTAAAAGCACTATACCCAATCTCAGGCAACGTGCTCGAGAAAATCTGAAAATATTGAAGAGCGTCCATAGGAAAGCACTGAGGTCTAGAAAATGTGAAAACATTTGAAGAAAAGACTAGGACTGTTTAACCAAGCAACAGGGACAGCAAATAGGGTAAACAAACTAGAGAGAACACCACTTTCATCTTCTTTGTGGAGGGTAGGACAATTAGTCTCAAAAATTGTTAGGCTTCTAAACTAAGGATAATGAAGCATTGGAACGTAATACCTTACAGAATTTCCATCATTGGGTGGTCTTTGGAACAGACTATAGACAATCAACTGTCAACAGAAACAACTATTACTGTCCCCTTATCCTAGGAGATGGCTTAGCTCAGCAGGTTTAAATATTAAAATTCCTGTAAGACCCCTTGGCAAAGGGGAGTTGGTTGACTATTCCTAGAAGATCTGCAAAATGTAAGGGGGAAGGGGGGGGGGGGGATAAATCAAATCCACCACCTTGCATAAATGGTTGTGAGATTTATCACTCCCATCTTCTTCTAGCTATGAAAAAGTCACAATCTCTTATTTAAGACTCCTTGCAGCACTGAAGGATTGTGCATGAAACCTGTTTTCCTGCAGGCCTTTGCTTGACCATTACCAGAGACAACGAATGTTTCCTGCTATAGAATCAGTTGAACATGGGCAGACATAAGTGCAGATAAAACAGTCGACACCTGCTTCCTCCCTGATTTCTTGGTCTGTACTGGTGAATCCATGCACAGAGCAAGGATGTGGCTGTGATCAACACCCAAAAAATACCATCACTCCCAGTCAAGCAGTGGAAAAAGCACTAAGTAATTTAGTGTCTGACAGTCCTACCACAAAAGCGTAATTCTAAGCATTAGAAAAAGATGTTAGTCTGATGATTCTCATCAGTTGTGTTACTAAAAGCAGTAGGAAACCTGAGTTCCTACTTCCAGTAGGAAACAGAAGACAGAATCTTTCAGCAGTTACGAAAACCTCAGAAGAGAGCAAGGCAATACAATCCACATTATGTTTAGACAGACAGCAAAATCACTCCAGTAAATACTATGAACAGATGCCAAGGGTGCAACTAATCTTCGCTACAGTAGAAAATAAATATGCTTATTTATGGAAATACTACCTTCACTTTGAGACACAAGAGCTTACAGTTCTTAAAACAAGAACATAGCATAAAACAGGGAAGACTGTTGCTAATCCAGCAGCCATTGTGACTATGAAAGCCCTTAAATAATTTTTGTTCCAACTACCACACTACCAAAAGCTGAAAGCCCTCACAAGCACTTGTGGTCATATTTTAGTCCGTGCTGTACTTAACTGCAGCTGCAGAGACAAGTAAGGAGTGTACAGGTGTTACAAATTGACTTCTTGGAGAACAATAATCTGAGTGAAGCCACTGGGGGGCAAAACACCTGCTGACAAAGTTGCGTTCTAGCATGGACAGGAGTAACCAAAAGAAGTTACCCAAGCAGTTCATGTTCAAAGACAAGGCCTTGCCAGTTTTGTTTGCAGTAACTATAAAAGTTACAACTATAAGAGTATTCTGAATAATGATGTGTAAAACATCAATTTCTCCTCAGATCCTGCAGTTCTTAATAGAAGATGTATTGAATTACACTAAATGGAATTTAGTAACAAAGCCTATACATATTCCAGTTTGGTGGCACATCATCCTTACATTAAGGGATTATCTCTGCTGCTGGTCAAAATACTACACTAATGCATAAAATGCTATAATTCACTTTGATGACCTTCACCACCCTTTAATTCAGTTTCATTCTCTAGATATATACTGATACTGTGGCAACTTAATTGTACTGAGTTTTAGATTGTTTTGTAATTTCCAAGGCTGTATAAATACAGCTGAAAGCTAAAACCATTCCTACCCCAAGGCTGTTCATTTAACTCCTGCTTATGACAGATAACTTCCCGAGGGCAGCGGGTCCACTAGTTAGAACATTTAATTCCTGAAAATTGTACTCAAGCATGTACACCTGCACGTCCCATACTCACTTCCCTCCCCACCAACTCTGTCTAATCCCCATTCCAAGCACCAGAGAGACTGAAATATGCTTCAGCACTCTCAAAAGAAAAAAAAAAATCAATTTGAATAGCATTTTCTAGATGCATTTAACACCTTTATTTTTTTCCCTTTATTGGCAAGAGGCAGGGGTAGAGGAAGCAGAGTTCTACAAAAGCAGCAAACTGTCATGGTTTTACCTCAGCCAGCAGCTAAGCACCATGCAGCTGCTTGCTCCCCTCCACATCCCGTCCCCACCTCCCCCCTCCCCGGCAGGATGGGGGAGAGAATTGAAAATGGAAAGGGAAAAAAAAAAAACAAACCACACTCATGGGTTGAGATAAAGACAGTTTAGTAAGTAAAGCAAAAGCCACGCGCACAAGCAAAGCAAACCAAGGAATTCATTCCCCACTTCCCATGGGCAGGCAGGCATTCAGCAATCTCCAGGAAAGCAGGGCTCCATCACACATAACAGTGACTCGGGAAGACAAAAGTCACCACTTCAAACACCACTGCCACTTGCTCCTGCCTCCCCCACTTACTCTTCCCCAAGCCCATTCTATACTAAGCATGCTATCATATGGTATGGAATATCCCTTTGGTCAGTTGGGGTCAGCTGTCCCAGCTGTGTCGTCTCCCAAGTTCTTGTGCACCCCCAGCCTACTGGCTGGCAGGGTGGAGTGAGAAGCAGAAAAGGCCTTGTTGAGCAGTGCTTACACAGAGTCAACAACAAAAACATCTCTGTGTTATCAACACTGTTTTCAGCACAAATCAAAAACACAGAGTTAATTTTCTTCCTAGCAGCTGGTATGGGGCTGTCTCATCTGAAACCAGGACACAACAAAAAGCTTGGTGTTCCTCTCCCCCTCTCAGCTCAAGTTCCTACAACAGATGTCAGTGCCTCTTGCTTCAACCTTTCAAGTGATAGTTAAGATTAGTTAAGATTCTTCTTCACCCTCAATGGATGCAAAAGACTTTCTGGGCCTCCAGGCTACATCCTATTTAAGGATCAACACCCATTATGTTCAGCACTGATGCCTTATCACACCTTCCATATACAGTCAGTTCTCTAATGTCAAGCTCTTGGTTCAAAATAAGTGTCCACACAGACTCATTAGAGACTATAGTCAAAAGAAAATCCAAAAATGCAATGTCCAAGACAGCAAAAGTCAATGAACAGGTATAGCTGGCTTTCAGTCAGACCACATTCAATCTGTTGAACTCAATTCAAACAGTCCAATTTTATGTCCTTGATAGATACAGCCCTACAAACCCCTTACAGGAGAAAACCCATGTAAACAAGTTGGTTTACCTTTAAGCAATAAACCACAACTAATTCCACAGTACTATCTTCAGTGTGTTCGCACACTCCTGTGGCAATCCACGATTCTTGATCAGTTGATGGTTCCATTGATTTTAATCCAGACAAATTAAGTCCTTGCACTTCAGACTGTCAAAAACAGTGCCTGATCAAGTTTGATGGTTTTCTTCAACCTTCTTGAATATTTTGTATGACAATGGATGGCAAATGGAGGAAGAAGCTGCTGATGAATACTACTGAAGGGTCCAACCAGAAAAGCTAGAAGTAAAAGTTCTTCTGTGCAATTGTTTCCTTTAGCAGCAAGTCCCCATGTGATGGGCTACATTACACCCTTAATACTTTCCCCACTGTTTCTCCATTAAATGTATGCTAGATACTTTAAGCTGCATATCCAAAAAGGACTACTTTGAACTTTTGTGCTAAATATTAGCATTTCAGTGGGAGGGGATGGGGGAGGACATGGATAGGACAACAGAAAAGCAACCCCCCTATAAATATATTTCCTTAAAAGATTAAAGTAAGATTTAAACATCACAAATGTATTACTTTATCTGTAAATATTTGATAACTTTGGCCTTAAACCAAGTTCCTCAAAGTTCAATCAAGTGAAGGAGATACCTAACTGCAATTCTAATCAAAGAAAATCATGGAAGTCAGTCACACCCATGAATGTTACTGTGAAAAAAGTGCAATACTAGAAAGTTGTGCATGAGTTTGCTGACACGATATCCTCAGCACCAAGTTTTCCAAAATCAAGAATTCACATCACACAAATCAAATATGAAGTAAACGTAAGTGAAGGCTGGGGGAAACCTTGGCTGTAGTGACCATGAGATGGTGGAGTTCAGGATCCTGCGTGGAAGGAGCAGGACAAAAAGTAGGATTACAGCCCTGGACTTCAGGAGAGCTAACTTTGGCCTCTTGAAAGACCTGCTTGGGACAATCCCATGGGTTAGGACCCTAGAGGGGTCCAAGAGAACTGGTCAATATTCAAGCACCACTTCCTCCAATCTCAAGATCACTGCATCCCAAAGATGAAGACATCAAGCAAAGGAGGCAGGAGATGAGCAAGGAGCTTCTGGAAGAACTCAAAGGGAAGAAGGAAGTTTACAGAATGTGGAAAAAGGGACTGGCTGCTTGGGAGGAATACAGGAATGCAGTCAGAGTATGTAGGGATACAATGAGGAAGGCAAAGGCTCACTTGGAATTCAATCTGGCAAAGGATGTCAAGGACAACAAGAATGGCGTTTTCACATACATCAGCAGCAAAAAGACGACTAGGGAAAATGCGGGCCACTGCTGAATGAGGGTGGTGCCCTGGTGGTGGAGGATACAGAGAAGGTAGGGTTACTGAACACCTTCTTTGCTTTGGTCTTTACTTGCTAAGGCTGGCCCTCAAGAATCCTAGACCCTGGAGGTAAGAGAGTAAGTCTGGAGAAAGGAAGACCCTCCCTTGGTTGAGGAGGTTAGAGTTAGAGATCATTTAGGCGAACTCGACATCCACAAATCCTTGGGCCCTGATGGGATGCACCCATGAGTGCTCAGGTCCTGCACCTAAGGAGGAATAACCTCAAGCACCAGTACAGGTTAGGGATTGACCTGCTGGGAAGCAGTGCTGCAGGGAAGGACCTGGGAGTTTTGGTGGACAAGTTATCCATGAGCTAGCAGTGTGTCTTTGTAGCCAAAAAGGTCAATGCTGTTCCAGGGTGCATTAAGAACAGCGTGGCCAGCAGGTCGAGGGAGGTTATCCATCCCCTCTACTCTGCCCTGGTGAGACCACATCTGGAGTTCTGTGCTCAGTTTTGGGCTCCCCAGTTCAAGACAGACAAGGAACTACTGGAGAGAGTCCAGCAGAGGGCTACAAAGATGATTAGGGGACTGGAGCATCTCTCATATGAAGAAAGGCTGAGAGAGCTGTGTCTGTATAGCCTGAAGACAAGACTGAGAGGGGATGTGATCAATACTTATCAATATCTAAAGGGCTTGTGTCAAGCAGATGGGGCCAGACTCTTTTCAGTGGTGTCCACTGACAGGACAAGGTGCAATGGGCACAAACTGGAACACAGGAAATTCCATCTGAATGTGAGGAAAAACTTCTTCACTCTGAGGGTGATCAAGTACTGGAACAGGCTGCTCAGAGAGGTTGTGGAGTCTCCTTCTCTGGATATATTCAAAACCTGCCTGGGCACAATCCTGTGCAACATGCTGTAGGTGATCCTGCTTTAGCAGGAGGGTGGACTAGATGATCTCCAGACGTCCCTTCCAACCCCTACCATTCTGTGATAAGCATAATTGAAGAAAGAATTGTAACTTACCAAAACACAACCCTAACTCAAAAATAAAAGATTTTTAAAAACCACAATCAAGGAGTTAGAATTATTGATTGCACAGGCTTAAGAAGCTTTTGCCTCAGGAACAAAGGCAAGAAAATTCAGTTGATTGCTAGTACCATTCTTTAAAGACACTACTAACTTTACAAATAAATCACAGATATATGAATGTGACCCAAAAAAATATAGGTCCCACAGCAGAGGAGAGATTGTAAAAGGTGAATTCATGCCTCCCCTATTTCTGTCCAACGTTTTCATTTGAAAGATCTTTCAATCTAACTAGAAGAGTAAAGGTTTCTGTGAATTAAGCTTTCTTTTCTCAAAAAAAACCTTTTGTATCCAGGAAGAATAGACATCTACAAGATTGTTTTCACTATACTGCATGAGCTAGATTTGTTTTGAAACCAAAAAGTTCATGGCATTAAGAAGAACAGTACATACAAAGAACATTCAAATGTAAACTCAAACATTTCATGGTGCCTAATGAACAGCTGCTGGCTGGGGCTGAACCACGTCGATTTCACAGCATAGCTAGGATTCTTATGGCAAGCTGCCATTAGTAGGAACAGTTTGCTGGTCACCTACTGCTGGTTACCTTAATTTTTGCACTAGATTTAGTGACTGTACCCAGAGAAAGTCTTTTCAGGCAGCTGATCGTGAGGAAATGTTTTTCATCGTTGGACTGGTGTCAGATTAGCCAACTGAATCAATTTACTCTGTAATTGCATGATCACTCTACAGAGCAAAAAACTAGCAGCAGGAATATGCAGTCAGAGGTTACAAAAGGGACCATACCTTTCCTACCAATGGAAAGAAAGAAAGAGTTCTGAACAATTAAGTAGAACATCCTTACTTGAAGGGGCTGATAAGAGTTTTACTCCCTGCCATCCAGGTGTCCTCACTAAGAGACACCTGTGCTGCTTCTGAATCTACACAACAGTTTACAAATAGAGACACTAAAACATACTAAAATCTGTGAAAGATCAAACATAGTCAGGCACCCTGAACAAAAGAAACAAATTAATAGGAAATGAAAGCAAGAGTTATGTTTCATTTACTTTGCATTCAAACACTGCATAACTTGTAATCTATTAGTTTTCTCCATGGAATAATACATAGTTTTAGGGATGCAGAGCAAGCCAACCAACACCTAAACAACACTAGGAAAAGTCTTATCAGTCATGGAGGGTGAGCGTCAAAGCATCTATCTGCCTTCAGGAAAAGCAAAAATTTCATTTCAAGACATTTGTCTCCTCTATCACATAACTCATTCTGTAATGTGAAAACTTACATGCTTACAGAAAAGCCACCTTTTCACACACACACCCCTAGAAAGCAAAATACTTATTTTTTATAATCCTGCAACAAATCACAAGATATATCAGGACATCTTTCAGAATTCTATCTTTGCTTTTGTTATTAGTCTACTGGCACACCTTTCCTTCACAACTATGCCCCTCAGCTGCACTTCCAGAAGTTCAGCAACAGCACAGTGAAGTTAAAGCTGATTTATTTCCCTACTGCAATCACAGGGTGACAGTTAGCTTCATGGGGGGAAAAAAAATAAAAAAAAAAAAAATCAGTGTTGCTGTACCGTCCATTGTTAGAGAAAAAGTTCAGCAAGATAATTAAGATTGACATAAAAGAACATTTACCTCCCTGCATCAGCCACAAAGTTTCAAAACCCTTTCCGTTCTCCTCAGTGCTATAGCTAAGAGCAAGGCTTCACACAAACTCTAGACAACTGATGGGAACACCCCCGTAAGAAGGAAAGAAAGTTAGTATTACAACCGTGATTCCATGAACTTGTGGATGAAGACAATTCAAATAATGTATTTTGATGCCTCTGCCTCCTGACAGGCCAGGAAAAAAAAAATTACAGTGCAACTATAACATATATCTGGTCTTTTCAGGTATAATTTTATTAAAAAAATTCTGCTTTCCAGAAACAAATAGAAGTGAAATTACAATAGGTACAGATTTGTGATATATAGCACAAAGTTTTGAAAACTTAGTGATACATAGCACAAGATTTTATAATCTTCTACAATGCATGCTTACAAACAGCTTTTTTTTTTTTTCCATCTGTCTAGGTTACAGTCAAGTTGACTGATCTACAATTCCTGGAGTTCCTCTCAGATTTTTAAAGGGAACGGATCTAAATTACTCCTTAGTCAAAAGTAATCACCCTCATCTACAAAGCTTAAAGATGAAATTTTGCCCACTGTATAACACTTTTTTCTGATACATGTTTCAGCGACCAAATGAAAAAGCAAAACAAATAAGCTTGTTTGATCTCTGGAACTGCAGTTCTTTTACCCCTCCATACTGACAGAGGGACCTCTTCCTGTACTGGGTTTGCATGGCAAGGTTTTGGTAGCAGGGGGACTACAGGAGTGGCTTCTGTGAGAAGCTGCCAGAAGCTTCCCCCATGTCTGACAGAGCCAGTGCCAGCCAGCTCCAAGACAGACCCACCACTGGCCAAGGCCAAGTCCATCAGCCATGGTGGCAGTGCCTCTGGGATAACACAGTTAAGAAAGGGAAGGAAAAAAAAACAAAACACCCAGCAGTAGCATTTGCAGCCAGAGAAATGAGTGAGAAAAATCTAGGAGAAACACCTCTGCAGACACCAAGGTCAGTGCAGAAGGAGGGGGAGGAGGTGCTCCAGGTGCCAGAGCAGATTCCCCTGCAGCCCCTAGAGAAGACCATGGTGAGGCAGGCTGTGCCCCTGCAAGACCATGGAGGTTGACGGTGGAGCAGATATTCACTTGCAGCCCATGGAGGACCCCACGCTGGAGCAGATGGATGCCTGAAGGAGGCTGTGACCATGTGGGAAGCCCACGCTGGAGCAGGCTCCTGGCAGGATCTGTGGCCCTGTGGAGAGAGGAGCCCAGGCAGGAGCAGGTTTGCTGGCAGGACTTGTGACCCCATGGGGGACCCACACTGGAGCAGTTGGTGAAGAACTGCAGCCTGTGGGAAAGACTGATGTTGGAGAAGTTAGTGGAGGACTGTTTCCCGTGGAAAGAACCCCACGCTGGAGCAGGGGCAGAGTGTGAGGAGTCCTGCCCCTGAGGAGGAAGGAGCAGCAGACGTGTGATGAACTGACCACAACCCCCATCTCCCGTCCTGTGGGAAAAGGAGGGAGAGAAATGGGGAGTGAAGTTGAACCCAGAAAGAAGGGAGGGGTGGGAAGAGCTGTTTTTAAGGTTTGGTTTTATTTTTTATTATTCTACTCTGTTTTGCTTAGCAATAAATTAGATGATTTTTTATAAGTTGAGCCTGTTTTGCCTGTGACAGTAATTGGTGAGTGATTTCTCCCTGTCCTTATCTTGACGCAGGAGCCTTTTATTATATTTTCTCTCCTCTGCCCAGCTGATGAGGGTGGTGACAGAGCAGCTTTGGGGGGCACTTGGCCTCCAGCCAGGGTCAACCCAGCACACCTCCCCAGCCAGGGGAACAGGATCAACTGGCACATTGCACTATGAACTTCCCGATTCAGTAGGGCCTATCTGATGATGTGCGGGCCAAGTTCAGTCTGACAAACCCTTCCATCCAGCCCCATATTGTTCGCTTCAGAGACACTTAACAACACAACACCACTGGAGCAGCCCATGGGAGCCACCTCTAAGCCGCCAGCTATTACCAAGTAGTTCCTACAATATTTCTTTGGGCTTGTCTCTAGCCCATGTACAGACATGGGCGACAGCCACTCCCATGCTAGCACCACTCCATCAGGAGGTCACAAAGGAATGAATCATTAAAACATTAAAAAAACATAAAACAAATAAAAAAACCCCACCCCAAAAAACCCCACACATACCACCACGATCTGGCTCCTGAGACTTCTGAGGATAGAATCTCTTGTCCTTGTATTAAGGTTTGTGTCTCCACTACCTACTGTGAAAAGTTTAGTAAAGATTTTGGGTATATTTATCTCCCACCCTCTCATAATAAAATAGCACCTTTGGAAAAAGGATTATATTTTGAATATTTTATCTGTATCAAAACCCAGCACATTAAGGCCTTTAGCCATCTGTACAATGCAGTTAAGATGCCTGGTCAGAAATGTGAAGTTAAAAGTCCCATAACAGAACTGGAAGCTATGGAAGCAGAAAAAAACAAAAAACCCAACCCATAAGTCTAGCTAAGGATTGAAGGGCAGCTTGGGGTGGGTGGGGGTTGGGGGTCTGTATGACATAATGAAAAAAACCCAAAACAACAGGTGAGTTGGATGGTTCCAGCTGCTGGAATTAAGGGCAGGCTTTTTCAAAAACATCACAGAAGGAGCTGGACAGGGAAACTAGAGAGACAAAATCATTGGGGGAGGTGGGGAACATGTCAAAAAAACCCCCTTGAAAATACAGATACAAATGAGGTACTGTGTCAACATACGGAAAAAACATTTAAACTAGTCCACAGGTGAGATGGGCATAACATACCTTCACTATTAACAGAATTGGTTTATGGCAGTTATAGGTTAATATCTTCCAAAAAGTGAAACTGAGTACTAAAGTAACCACAGAAAAGTACTCATATCACTGATCAGCAAAAGTGTTCAAGCCATACTAATCAAGTCAGTCTGGTTTCAAATCCTAAAACAACAGAATATTAAAGAAAAAATTATCTTCAAATAATAGTGGCAAACGGATTATTTTTTAGAATAACTACCAGACTACAAGTTCAGAATAACTATTACTACAAGTTTCAATTCCACAATCACAGCAGATATTAATTCAGAAATTATAGTTCATGAGTTTTAAGTATATGCCAAAAAGGAATTTGAACAGTGCATCTAGGAAACTTGTACCCTTACTAACACATTCACATGTACCTAACAAAAAAACCCAAACAAAAAAAAAAAAACCAAACACAAAAACCCAAACCAAACCCAAACCAGCCGACAACTCTACAGAATTATTTTAGGTGCAAGACAGACAGATAAGTAGATTGTTATTGTTTGACATCAAAAGAGTAAAGGAAGTACTTTCTACATTGGGGTTGCACAATGTATAGCTGTATGCAAAGAACAGGAAGAATCATCTGTCTCACACTCCTCCATTATCATGCCCTACTTTAAGCTTAGCCATCTGACCAGAGACTACACTGCTGTAATATTGAAACCCTGTGCCCCAAAATTTAAAGACACACTCACATCAAACTAGTGAAAACATTACAAGCTTCAGTTCAAGCCAGACATATTTTTAGCAAGGTTTAGCTGAAGAAAGTCAGCATGCTGAGGAGATCAACAAAACTGCTTGAAAATGAAAAGTTGTTGTCAAAAGAGAACAGTATTGAACCAAAAAGGACAGCAAAAGACAGGAAAGAGAAAGACACTGTTCTTTGAAGGTACAAAGAGGTTATGAAAGCAGGTAATTCAAGAGGAGTACAAATACTGACTGTCCCCCTTGGTGACTACTCGATCAGCAACCTAAGAAGGTACCTGTGAAGGACACCTTATGAAGGTAATAGGTACGGGTCAAAAAATTTACGGGACAGCTTCTGGAGCAGTTTTTTCTGTCTTCACCTCCAGTTAGAGACTCACTAAGCCGTTTACAACGACAAATCAAACAAAGAGAAAAAGAACACCCGAACAAAAACACACACCCACAATCCTATTTATCTCCCAAACGCCAGGTGAGCGAGGTCGGCTGCTGGCGCGCCCGCGGGGCTGGGGCTCCGCGCTTCCCGGGGGCCGCCCCGCTGCTCTCCAGGCCCGGCGGTCGCCGCAGGTGGCGGTGCGGGAGGTGAGCGGGCCGGGTCGGAGGTGGCGAGGCCACTGAGGGCAAGGCTGGCCACCTCGGCCCCACCGTCTCCGGCTTCCACACGTCACCAAGCAGGGGTGACTGGCAGCCCCAGTCCCAGGCCTCCGTGCACTAACCCCCTCCCGGCGGGGAAGGAGTGGGCCCGCTCGTCGTCCCGACCCACCTTAAGAAGGATGGAGGGCGGCAGCTGATTAATGTCCGGGGCCGGCGGCGGCAGCGGCTCTCGGCAGCAGTCACCGGGGTGCTCCAGCGGCTCCTCGAATCCCGCCTCGCCGTCACTCTCCTTCTGTTTCTTCCCCTCCTCCTCCTCCGGCACAGGGGGCGGCGACGACGAGGCGGGCTGCCCGCCGCTGCTGCTGTCCCCTGCTGCGCCCCGGGCCGGCGCGCCCCCACCGCCCGCCGCGCAGCCGTCGGCGGCTGGCAGGGCGCAGAGCTGCGCCTCTCCCGGGCAGTAGCAAGCGGCAGCCTCGGCCTCCGCCGCGGCGGCGGCCGCGCAGCGCGGCTGCTTGCAGGGCGGGCAAGCGGGCAGGCCGGCCCCCTTGCGCTTACACACCATCTCGGAGGCGACCTCGTCGGACGGTCTGGCCGGCCCCAGGAGGCCCCGCACCGGCGAGGGCAGCAGGCCCGAGAGGAGGAGGCGCTGGCAGCGGCCCCGCGGCTCCCAGGCGACGGGTGGCAGGCGGAGGAGGTGGCGGGCGGCGCGCTGCTCCGCGGTGGTGAGGGCCGCGTAGGGCGGCGGCAGCAGGGGATCCCCGGCGGAGAGGGGCTGCTCCGGGGCGGGCGGGCTGGCGCTGTGCACGATGAAGCAGAGCATGCAGGGCCCGCGCAGGAAGCAGCTCCGGCTGCGCGGAGGCACCTTCCTGCCCCGGCGGCAGCGGCGGTCCCGGCTCAGGCTGCTTGCCTCCTTTGAGAGCAGGTGGCCCATATAGGAGGCGGCAGAGGCGGAAGGGCCCGCGGGGTGTCACCTGCGGGAGGCGGCGGGGGGCGCTGTCATGCTGCTGGCGGGGGCAGCAGGTGCCGAGGCCAGGCCCGGCCCGGCCCGGCCCGGACAGGACAGGCCAGGAGGAGGCGGCGGCGGCGGCAGGGCTGGTTCCGGGCCGCGGCGCCGGGAGGGAGAAGCTTCCGCTACCGCCGCCCTGACCTTCCCTGGGGGAGGCGAGGGGGCGGTGCTCCGCGGCCTGCCGCCGCCCGGCGGTGCTGCCGCCAGCGGCCGGGTTGGAAGCTGATGGTGGCGGGGGGCAGCCTTGCGAGGCCTCAGCGGCAGAGCCGGCTCCGGCGGCCTCCCCTGGCAGCGGTCCGGCAGGGAGCTGCGGAAGCGCCGGTAGCGGTTCCCCGGCCGGCGCAGGCCGGCGCTCCCCCCCCCCTACACACACCGTACACACGCACCACACACACACCGTACACCCCCCCCCGCGTGTTGGTGTGTGTATCCACTGTGTGTATATGCAGTGTCTGTGCATTATTCAAGTACGCTGTGTGTATAAATACAGATGTATACAGTAGAGCATACAATATATTATTATATATATAATACATATATAATGTATGCATATTTTTAAATACTTGAAATAAAATTTTTTGGTCACAATTTGTAGGCAAAGGGGAGAGGGCTGCTGCCCGCTGGTGTCAGATTGTATGCAGCTGTGCAGGATTGCAGCTGGCTTTTTGCAGTTGCAGGGTAACACAAGCTTTTGACACCACCAAAAGCATTCCTCATCAACGCCACCTTCCCACCAGTGTGCTCCAGCAAATACCTGTTTTTTTGCTGGTTTAAATCTGTTTGGCCAGACACAGAGCCCATATGTGGTCTCTGTCCCTGCATGCCCTGCTACTCAGGATGCTTGCCTCTAACTGCAGTGTGTTGTACCTCACTGCAGGTGCCCAGTGTGTATAAATCTTTGTAAATATCGGCTGTAATGCTTTAATTAAGACTCCTCTCAATGCCTAGCAAAATTCATTTGCATGTTTCAACATTCAGTTCTAAATTATTCATGTAAATTGACTTAGATATATAGGTTTAAATACATGTGGAATTTTGTCTGTAGTAAAAGGTATTTGCGAACGGAGAAGGCAAATTATAGCTAGAGTATATATGGTGCAGTACTACTATTAAATAATAAAGAGCAGCAGAAGAATGCACAGTATTATATACTGTAACCCAGATCTTTTGCCCAGGAATAAGTTATATGAGGATTAAAATACCCATGATGCTATTATTTTTGTTTGTTACCTGTATTATTAGTCTTCAACAGCTCGGTAAAAATATGTTTGCTATGAGAAAAATACTAAATATACCTTTGGATAAAAGTAGAGTAATAGAATATTTTACCTGAATTTATAACTCACTGAGTTCCATCAATATAAACTGCAGCAAATTTTGGCAACAATTTGGCAAGATCTTTTCCTCCCTCAGACTTCAAAAATATATTTCAACAAGGACAAACAGACAACATTAAAAGAAGATAAAAGTCAAAGTCAAGCCTTCAAACAGAATGGCATTCAGAATAAATGCTT
This sequence comes from Grus americana, assembly GCF_028858705.1. NCBI lineage: Eukaryota > Metazoa > Chordata > Aves > Gruiformes > Gruidae > Grus > Grus americana. The sequence continues at coordinate 62,627,401 of NC_072891.1, forward strand.
GCAATGTCAAATATTCAAAATAAGTCTAATCTTTAAATCTGACTGTGCAGCTTCCAAATAGTCATTGTGACATGGTCTATACTTACATGATCACATAGTAGTTCCTGCAGAACTGCTGGCGAGGATGCCTGAAATTCTGTGTGTCACTTTCATGTCTGATAGTCTGATATATATATCACCCTGTGATTTTGAGATATATACACAGCATGCATACACATATATCTCATATATGGAATTCTTCCCATTCCTCTAATATTTACCTTGACACGATCCGTCTCTGCTATCTCCTTTTAAAATACGTTGACTTGTACAGAACATAGACCAGGACACATCTCATCTCGCCTTTCCTAAGCAATTTCACTTCAGATAATTTTCCTACCTAATTCTTGTCATTTTTCTCCTGATAACTGGTGTTGGGTTTGCGTGGCAAGGTTTTGGTAGCGGGGGGTGGGGGCTACAGGGGTGGCTTCTGTGAGAAGCTGCTAGAAGCTCCCCCTGTGTCTGATAGAGCCAATGCCAGCCGGCTCCAAGACGGACCCGCCGCTGGCCAAGGGCAAGCCAGTCAGCGCCTCTGTGATAACATATTTAAGAAGGGAAAAAACAGTTAGAGAGAGCTTCTGCAGCAGGAGAGAGGAGTGAGAAGATGTAAAAAACTCTGCAGACACCAAGGTCAGTGAAGAAGGAGGGGGAGGAGGTGCTCCAGGCGCCAGAGCAGATTCCCCTGCAGCCCCTGGAGAAGACCATGGTGAGGCAGGCTGTGCCCCTGCAAGACCATGGAGGTTGACGGTGGAGCAGATATTCACTTGCGGCCTGTGGAGGACCCCACGCCGGAGCAGATGGAGGCACCCAAATGAGGCTGTGGCCCTGTGGGAAGCCCACACTGGAGCAGTCTGCTCCTGAAGGTCTGTGCCCTGTGGGAGAGACTCCCGTTGGAGAAGTTTGTGAAGGACTGTCTCCCGTGAGAGGGACTCCATGTTGGAGCAGGGGAACGATTAAGAGGAGTCCTCCCCCAAGGATGAAGAAGCGGCAGAAGCAACGTGTGATGAACTGACTGTAACCCCCATTCCCCGTCCCCCTGTGCTGCTGAGGGCGGGCGGGGGCAGAGGTTGAAGCCAGGAGTGAAGTTGAGCCCGGGAAGAAGGGAGGGATGGGGGGAGGTGTTTTAAGACTTGGTTTTATTTCTCATTCCTCTACTCTGTTTTGCTTAGTAATAAATCAGATGAATTTTCCTCTCTAAGTTTGGTCTGTTTTGCTCGTGATGATAATTAGTGAGTGATGTCTCCCTGTCCTTATCTTGACCCATAAGCTTTTTGTTACACTTTTTCTCCCCTGTCTAGTGAATGAGGGGAGTGATAGAGTGGCTCTGGTGGGCACTTGGCCTCCAGCCAGGGTCAACCCACCACATCACTAAAGCTCATTCCTTGAATTTGGTCTTTGGGACACTGTTCCTGAGGGGATTTTGTTGCTATAAAGATTGCAGAATGAAAGAAAGAAAACTAAGACGATAAAGGGTCAGTTTTCATATGCTACTCATTCCTTTGTTGCTTTGTCACTTAGCTGGTAACAAGATTTTGGCCCTAAAGATGACAGCAGAGCTGTTCCACTGGCAGTTTTATTGGCAGATATTAGAACCATAAATATCTGCAGAACGACTTCTGCTGATTCAGTGTAGCACGTGATTTGTCTGCGCCAGCATGAGATATGAGAAATGAGTTTTGATTGTCCACTGAGCAGGAGTGAGAAACTGAGACAATAATGTTTAGACAAAAATAATCTTAGCTCAACTTTTTATTTTTGTGAACAGAGAAGGACTTCTGGGTGATGTGATGGTTGGAGGCCGTCGTGGGCACAACAATCTTGAAATTATAGACTTTTCAATTCTCAGTGAAGTAAGGACAGTAGTCAGCAGAACTGCTACCTTGGACTTCCAGAGGGCAGACTTTGGCCTGTTTAGGGGCTTGGTTGACAGAGTCCCTTGGGAGGCAGTCCTGAAGGGCAGCAGAGTCCAGGAAGGCTGGCCATTCTTCAGGAAGGACATCTTAAAGGTGCAGGAGCAGGCTGTCCCCATGTGCCAAAAAACGGGCCAGGAGGGAAGAAGACCGGCCTGGCTGAACAGAGACCTTTGGCTGGAACTCGGGGAAAAAAAAAATCCAACAGAGTTTATGATCTTTGGAAGAAGGGGCAGCCAACTCAAGAGGACTGCAAGGATGTCGTGAGGTTATGCAGGAAGAAAATTAGAAGGGCCAAAGCCCAACTAGAATTTAACCTAACTACTGCAGTTGAAGACAATAAAAAAAGTTTCTATAAATACATTGGCAGCAGAAGGTGGGCTACAGAGAATCTCCATGGTTTGTTGGATGTCACTGGAAACATAGTGACAAAGGATGAGGAAAAGGCTGAGGTACTTCATGCCTTCTTTGCCTCAGTCTTTACCAGTAACACCAGTTGTTCCCTGGGTACCCAGCCCCCTGAGCTGGAAGACACAGGTGGTCGGGGAGCAGAATGAAGCCCCCATAATCCAATGGGAAATGGTCAGCGACCTGCTACACCACTTAGACACACACAAGTTTGTGGGGCCAGGTGGGATGCACTCAAGGGTACTGAGGAAGCTGGTGGAAGTGCTCACCAAGGCACGTTCCATCATTTATCAGCAGTCCAGTCTAACTGGGGAGGTCCCAGTTGGCTGGAGGTTAGCCAACGTGATGCCCATCTACAAGAAGAGCCGGAAGCAGGATCTGGGAAACTACAGGCCTGTCAGTCTGACCTTGGTTAGGGAAGGTTATGGAGCAGATCATCCTGAGTGGCATCACATGTCATGTACAGGACAACCAGGTGATCAGGCCAAGTCAGCATGCGTTTATGAAAGGCAGGTCCTGATCTCCTTCTATGACAATCCACACTTTTTTTGAGGAAAAGGCTGTGGATGTTGTCTACCTGGACTTCAGTAAAGCCTTTAACACTGTTTCCCACAGCATCCTCCTAGAGAAACTGGCTGCTTGTGGCTTGGACAGGCGTACACTTCACTGGCTAAAAAACTGGCTGGATGGCCGTGTCCAAAGAGTGGTGGTGAATGGATTTAAATAGAGTTGGTGGCTGGTCACAAGCGGTGTTCCCCAGGGCTCGGTATTGGGGCAAGTTGTCTTTAATATCTTTATCAATGATCTAGATGATAGGATTGAGTACACCTTCAGTAAGCTGGCAGACAACACCAAGTGGTGTAGGAGTGTTGATCTGCTCAAGAGTAGGGAGGCTCTACAGGGGGATCTAGACAGGCTGGATTGATGGGCCGAGGCCAACTGTATGAGGTTCAACAAGGCTCCTGCGCTTGGGTCACAACAACCCCATGGAATGCTACAGGCTTGGGGAAGAATGGGTGGAAAGCTGCCTGATGGAAAAAGACCTGGAGATGTTCATCAAAGCTGGCTGAATGTCATAGGTTTTAAGTAAGGAAGGAGCATTCCCCACCCTCCCACTTGACCTCCCTTCTTGCAGTTGATGTGGCCATGCTGCCAAACTTAAGTGTAGATCAAGCACAGAAAATTAGAAAATTTCATCATAGATGCATAAAAGAATGTTTGCATGCTGATTTGTTTGAATTCTCTTAAAAAATGTATCATGGTATAAATATATCAGGTAAAATGCATGAAAAGTATGTGATTAACTGGGCACTGTATTTGAACAGGCAAAGTAAGAATCTCCAGGTGCATGCTTGAGTATATATACTAATTACTCAGTGTGTGGATAATCTATTTGAAAATTCAAAGTAAATATAGTGTGTTCATCTCAGCTGAAGATGACTAACAACTTCTGATACTATTAATCGCCAAGGATGGTTTTCTTACTCACCAGCCTTCTGAGGACTTTGAATAGGAGAGGTTGCGGGAGGGACATTTTTGGTTTTCTTAAAAGCTTTTCCATCCCCCAAGCCCTCTGCCTGAAGGCCAGACAGAACGAGAAGAACTTGTAGAAGATTGAAAGAACATTGAGGGTATGGCAATATTAAAAAAAGGGACAGATTATCCCATCAGAGATCACTAGTTGTTCAATTAATCTGATATAAATTCCATCAGTGCATTAGACTTAAAATTTTCCAAGTTACTTCAGCTAGTAAAAGAAACACTAGTTTTAAAAGTACTGCCTAAAATACTTATTACACTATTTAAGAATGATTCCTGGTTGGGGTCAATCCACAACAGGGGTAAAATATAAATTCATTGTCAATAAAGTTACAGATAGCACAAAGATTTGTGACATGATGACAAATGATGGCAGAACAGTCAGAAAAAAAAAATCATAAGAATTACCAATTACTTCTTTTTCCCAGTTAAAAAAAAAAAAAAGTCCCAAACCCTGCAATTTTATAGTTAATGTTTCATTTCTATAATGTTACATTAAGACAAATTTATTCTCTTTATCTGTGAAAAGGCCAATTCTTGTTTTCAATGTCTTTCAGTTTTCTGTATCCCTCAGAATGATTCTTTAGAGAAATCTCTTTGGAAATGTTAACTCTTATAAATTGTATATGCTCGTAATTTTTTGCTCTAGAAGATGTCAGATTGAAAACCATCAGCAATTCAACTGGTAGAATGGCTTTTGATTGTGACAGTAACACATTATCATCATCTCACTTTTTTAAGCCTTGAAAACCAGGGATTTCTCCTAATGATTTCAACCTCTCGCCAAATTTTTAAAGTAATAAGTATTTCTAATTTCTACTTGCTGCTGCTTGGTTTTTCTGCCTCCTCTGCCCATCTGTTATATTGATATTTTAATTTACAGAATTCACTACTCTGTCAGGATCAGGATTTAGCCAATTCTGTCATTAACACATACAATCATGGTTTTTGGTCATCTGATAAACACTTTGAAAAGGTCACCTGGATACAATCTCAGAGGGTGGATTCAACTGCCTAGAAATAATTATAGCACTTTCTTAGTTGTTCCAGGTGACTGAGCAAAGGACTGGGGTATGTGATGGAGACAGGCTACAGCCTGTGGGAGCACCAGCTGCTATATGGCATCCCGTGTTTAGACAGCTGAATCACCCCCTGTAAGGTCTGGAGTGTCAGCAGATAATTTTTTTACCTATCAGTATTCTTTTATGTAGTTGTGTGCAAAATCCTATTTGTTTCACTGTTGTACTGATTTGGGCTGGGATAGAGTTGTATTTCTTCACAGTAGCTGGTATGGGGCTGTGTTTTGGATTTGTGCTGAAAACACTGTTGATAACACAGAGATGTTTTTGTTACTGCTGAGCAGTGCTTACACGGAGCCAAGGCCTTTTCTGCTTCTCACACCACCCCACCAGCGAGTAGGCTGGGGGTGCACAGGGAGTTGGGAGGGGACACAGCTGGGACAGCTGACCCCAACTGACTAAAGGGATATTCCATACCATATGATGTCATGCTCAGCAATAAAACTGGGGTGGGAGGTTGGTGGGGGTAACTGTGGCTTGAGGACTGGTTGGGCATCTGCTAGTTGGTGGTGAGCAACTGTTTTAATTTGCATCACTTGTCTTTCTTGGGTTTTATTTTTCTCTTTCTTTGTTCTGTTTTAATCTTTTAATTATTAAACTGCTGTTATCTCAACCCACAAGTTTGTTTCTCACTTTTACCCTTCCAATTCTTCCACCATCCCACTGAGGGGGGGCAGGGGGCAGTGAGTGAGCATCTCTGTGGTGCTTAGTTGCTGGCTGGTGTTAAACCACAACAACGTTTATTATAAATATGTTCAGTATGTTTATTTCCCCTCCTAGTAGATTATTCCTCTCAGTTGTTTTATGCCACTGTTATCTCAGAATGGAATATTTTGTACAGCTGGGCCACTGTCACAAAAGAGGTAGCAGACATAATGCATATCAGAAATCACAGTATTTCTGAAGTTGCCCCACATAATAAAATTTTTGAGCATCATAAGTAGGCAAGTTACAAGCCAATGATGCTGTCAGGGTGCCATGGAGCCCAGGGCACCAGGGACCACAGGGGTTCCCCATGGGGCAGGCAGGACAGGACAAGGACTCACCAGCTGTGGCCAGATGTAACCTTTATCCACATCCTAATTAACATCAGTCTTTTCGATTGTCTTTATTACTTAAACATATGTATTTGTGTCCAGTCATCTAGCTCTTTCAATCAAGTAGGTCTTCAAAGTTCCCCAGGGGTTTGCAATTGGTAGGCAGCTGTACAATGCCAAATTCTTTCCATTGCTTTCTCTATTCCATCTGAAGTTGAAACCAATTTCTCTCAAAACACCATCCACTACAATTTCTGAACTGTGAAACAAATTCAATCTGATCAAGATCTCATTTCAAAAGGACAATAGTGTAAGTATGATGCATAAGCTTTAGCAAACATACATATATCCAGGGAGGCTTTAGACCCTTTTTGAAGACGGTAGACTGTTCTTTTTCTGATAGCGTGCAAGAGCTGAACGAATTTTAAATGACAACGTTGAATGGTAAGTGAGCAGCACAGGGAAGTGCAGGGTGCAGGGTCAATGCAGGGATTTTAACACTGGGTGTCACTATTGCTTCATGTAAGGGAAGCGCAGTAATCGCTGTGGAAACGGGATGTCCTGTATGGTCGAGTATCTTTATCACTTGTGAAATCTTCACGATGTTAATGTCAGAAGGAAGATATAACTAACAGTTCATGTCTTCATTATCACTGCTTATATTTCATGAAATTAGAAATCATAAAACCAGAAATGTTGGAAGCCTGAAAACTGATACAGCTAGCATGATCTAGGAATTAAGCAGTAAAATCCCCTCAATTTATGATATTAAAGGTTTATTACATATATAGCAATAGATTGTGAGATTTTTCAATGTTATCTCTGTGCATATTCAAACAGGCTACACAGAGTAATGACTCAAGACTAGGATGGTATTTAATTTTTGAGCTACAAAGGAACACAAAAATCATAATTAAAAAAATAGTTATGATGTTGTATCTGGTCCTGATACCCATAAGTGCATATTCGTCTGGATTTCAGGACTGACCTTTAGGAAGCTGGGTCTGTAAGAAATTTTTGGCCATACTGCCATAGCTTGTTGCTGGTTAATCCCACCAACATTTTGTAAAATTGCCAATTCATGAGAACAGGTTCTTAAAGGATGAGTTATCTTTTAAATGGTGTGTTAAGAATGTCAATAAAAAATATATGGAAGGAAGTAGCAGAATTTCCACTTTGGGTTTAGAAACAGCATAAAAGTAAGTACAAAATAGAGACCTAATTTTTTTTCCTTATTGGTATTTTTTGTTTTTATTGATATTTTTACAACAATCTGTGTAACTTTCTCATCAAAATAAGTATGTGTATATGACCATTACGGTGTGGATAACTTGGAACATTTTTATCAAGGCAGTAAGCTATGGTATCTGCTTGGAGTTGTGCTCATAGAAAACTCAAGAGAGATACAAGTCTCACTTTCCCAGGCACCTTATGTGCACTTCAAGCTCTGAAGAGCTTGAAATCTATGGTGTGATACAGTGGAAAGTTTGTAATGTGAAAGTAGTAACTCATTCTACAAATGAACATTTGCACATCTGAGAACAGCAAGGCATAATGCCTGATGAACAGGTGATCTCTGTGTAAAAGGCGTAACAATATCTATGGTATGAGACATCCAATGTTAACATGACAGATTAAAAACTATATCCTCTTTTCTGATCATATGCATATATTGAATTGAGTTTCATCTTTTCAGAATCTATATAAAAATATAGGGCTGAGAGACACCTCCAGAGTCGATTCATCTTCTGCCATCATGGGCAGTTACATTGCACAATCCTATTAACTACATTTATGAAGATCCATTTTAAAGCTAATTCTCTTTTTTGGTCTGACCACACCTATGAAAAAGCTATACTGCAATTTCACATCTTTCATGATTGCATATCACCTACTTGTTTTCAGATTCAATTTATTCATGATCAATTATGGTCTCAATTTCATCCTTTTATAGTTAGTTTATACCAGATCTGCAATTTAGTTTGCAAAGTTCTGGGATCAATATACCCTTGTTATTTTGTCTTTGGTGAGCTAACTGCTTTGCAATTGCTTTTATCTCAGTGCAAGCTGAAACAACGCTGAAAAAATGTGAAAAACAGGAAGTCTAATTATTGTGGCTATGCAATTGATGTGTTGGGGTGCTTGCACTTATGATTGATAAGCAATTGGGTAACTGACTAAACAAGCAAGATGTGTACATCCAAAGCATTAATGAGGTGTATGCACTACATATATGATATTAAGAATGTGCAGACCAGCTATGAAAAGAAAGAATTTAAGATACACAGCATGAGTTGATCACATGGGACTATAAAAGACTGAAGTCTTAGTGCCTGCTTCACATATAAAGAATGTATTAATCAGATAAACAGACAATAAAACTGTATCTAACAAGAGAGATGCAAAGTACTGGCAAATTGTAAGTGATAGAAATAGAAGCTGCAAATTTGGTATGGATCACTAGTGCTATTTGGTTGCCTCAGTATTGTTGTTGTTACTTGTCATACTACCTGAAAAAAAATCCCTGAGTTTTGGACAGATTCTTTGGCTGAATGTCTTAAAAATCCCTCTTGGGTGAGAAGAAGAAATATTAATACTGTCTGCAATACAAAAGGCTAGCCCTGGAATACCTGAGTCAAGGTCCCAGAAACTTTAGCAGAAGCCAGTGGAAGAGACAGAAGAACCTTTGCAGAGAAGTGACCTTGAATATCTTGCCTTTGTCCATGTTACCTGGATGCCTAGTCTGCAGCCTCACTTCTTTTTCTCTTTCTGTTTATATAGACCACTATAGAAACTCAGAAGTGACTGAAATACAAATTTTGAAGCGTATGTGCTATTAAAGAAAGAAAAATATATGTATAGAGTAAAGGTTGTAGATAAGCCATAAAGCCTGTAATACATTACACAGAAATTAGAGGTAGCACAGACCTACCTTTGGTACTTATAGCAGTTTTGGATGGGATACAGTTAAATTTCTTTGTTGTAGCTTTCATGCTGCTGTGTTTTGGATTTGTGCTGAAAACAGTGTTGATAACACAAACACATTTTAGTTACTGCTGAGCAGTGCTTACACAGAGCCAAGGCCTTTTCTGCTCCTCACACCACCCCACCAGCGAGGAGGCTGGGGGTGCACAAGGAGTTGAGGGGGGACACAGCTGGGACAGCTGATCCCAACTGACCACAGGGATATTCCATACCATATGATGTCATGCTCAGCATATAAAGCTAGGGGAAGAAGAAGGAAGGGAAGATGTTCAGAGTGATGGCATTTGTCTTCCCAATAACCATTAGGCATGATGAAGCCCTGCTTTCCTGGAGATGGCTGAACATCTGCCTGCTGATGGGAAGGAGGTAGGCTTGTTGATTTGATTTGCTTGCACATGTACCTATTAAACAGTCTTTATCTTAACCCATGAGTTTTCTCACTTTTACCCTCCTGACTGTCTCCTCCATCCCACTGAGGGATGTGAGTGAACAGCTGCGTGGGGCCGAGCTGCTGGCCAGGGTCAAACCACAGCAGTGCCCTTAGTCAACTTGAGTATGAATGGAGGTTCCTCAGTCCTCCATCCCTGTAGACCTGCAATTTTTATCAAGCTGCAAAGGTAACACCAATATGGAATAGTAAGGTACTGCTAGTAGAGAGCAGATCTCCTCAGCTAGAAGACTAGACTGGGAAGACAGAATTTTTTTTTTTTTTTTTTTTTTTTTTAAAGAGAGTAGCAAAGGGGAGAACAATGAAAAGTACAAAGATACAGAAGGGATCAAAAAATTATAAGCCTATTAAGAGAGTGACCTGAGTTAGACAGAATTTTGAAAAGGAACTACCTGCATTTTTTTCTTCTAAAAGCACCTAGAATTTTGCAGCTCTACACCTGCATTTTACTGGGAGACAGAAAAGAGCAACAAATCTTTTAGGCAGAGAAATCTCAGACCTGCTGGATAAGACCTAAAAAGGTGTACATACAAATCTCCTTTCTGCACTCTGTATTCTTCCAGAGTTAGTCTCCCTAGCAACTTTTAGTGACTCCCTGGATTGCAGCCACACCAAGACAGGGATGTAAAGGACATGATGGAGACATGGAAAGTCTTTATTTTTAAAGTCCTACCTATGCCCTGCCCTCTAAAGACTCCTGTGCAACTCTTCCACCAGCTTCCACTCCATGTCCATCGCACCCTGTTGAGGTTCAGCCCCAGCTGCAGCTGAGCACCAGGTGGCTGCTTGCTCACACCCCCCCCCCCCCCCCCGGTGGATTGGGGAGGAGAATGGGAAGGCAAAGGCAAAACTCCTGGGTTGGGATAAGGACAGTTTACTGTGACGGCAAAGGGAGTGGGGAAATAACAAGTACTAGTAAAAGAATATACAAAGTGGGTGATACACAATGCAATATGTTCACTGCCTGGAACCCAGTGCTCAGCCTGTCTCCAGGCAGCGATCCCCCCTCCCCAGCCAGACTCTCCCCCCCTCCCCCCCCCATATAGTCAGCATGATGCCATATGGTATGGAATACACCTTTGGCTAGTTTGGGTCAGCTGTCCTGGCTGTGTCCCCTCCCAGTTTCTTGTGAAAATTAACTCTATCCTAGACAAAAACCAGGACACATCCCAACTCCTTTCTTGGAGTAACCCACCCCCTAGCTTCTGCTCAGACAGGGTGCAGGGGATGGGGAAAGTACCCTTCCTCCTTACTGTTTTTGCCTCAGAGAAGGACATCTGTTAGCTGGTAACAAGGCAGTAAGATAGAGGTGGTCCACTGTGGATGAGCACTTGTGTGGAACTGCAGGTGTAGGAGTGAGGAAAAAGGGAAGGGAGGAAAGAGAAAAAAGGCGAAAGCAGCTATCTTACCTCAGCCTCTAATTTCAAATTATGCCTCTGCAATGTTTTTCTCACTTTGTCTAGTCTGCTGATCCTGGAATAAAAAGTGAGGTGAGCCTGGTTTGGGGGCAAGCATAGGATGTGCAGGCTGAAAGGCATTGCTCTCTCGTGTTGTATGCCGACTGAAACAGTGAACCCAGAAGGATTTGCTCAGAGCAGCTCCCAGAAGAAGGGCATGGAAGACAGCGAAGACACTTTTTCATTCATTTCCTACAGAAGATGGATGGCAGGAAATGTATTTTGTCCTACTGATAAAACAGAAGATCTAAATTCTTAATTATAAAAATAAAATGATCCTGAAGAAGCTCTTCCAGATTTATGGAAGGAGAGCAGGATTCATCTCCAATGTGAAGCTGCAAATACTCTACGTACAGTAATTTGTAGTACGCATGCATGAAACTAGTGGGCTGTTCTAGGAAATGACAGAGACCTCACTGCAAATTACCTGGGAAGATGGCACCTATGTAAGTGTGTGTCATTACTGTGATCATGCCTGGAAATTATTAGTAACACAGTCTTTCATTCTATCTGCAACTGTGGAAGTACATTTGGGCATGTAAACTTTATCCGTACTTTTACACAGTGAAAGCATGGGCTACTTGAGCAGCTCCTTAAGAGTAGGCTGATTATGTTCAATTTTTCACCCAATACTGCAGCTGGAGGAAAGGATAAGTGTCAGATACCTTCATTTCTCTGCATTTTGATTTCTGCAACCATTAAAGCAAATACTAAGCTCAGTGTTTCAAAAGCATTACTTTGACAAAGTAAGTTTTCCTTTATTGTGTGTTATTTTTCTAATGCTGAAAGGTTGGTGATTAATAAAGGTTATTTAGGTCTGTGGTGGTTATATTGGATGTACTAAGACTAATAACCACAGGTTATCACACATAGATAACTTACATACTTTATCACAGAAAACATGAGGGAAGGCAAGTGTCTTTATAAAGTTTTAACTGAAAGTCCACAGAAACCTTTAAATTCTTTGGCCTTTTGTTCAGCATACACAAAAATACTTTATTCCTCCCTCTCCTCCTTCTCACCCTCAGCCCATCAGATATCACAGTCTGATATTTTGTAATATTGCAAATTCATAGAAAATTTCTTACTGGCTTTGCTTCACAAAAATTTACAATGTCAAATTTTCATATTTCAAAGACAAAAATGTTAATTACTAAGGATCAGAAGAAGTATGCTCCTTCTTTCTATGAGAGAGGCAGATTCAGCAACAGTCATGAGTTCCTGCTCCTTATGGATCAGGAGGCAATTCTTCCAGCGTGAGGAAACACCAACTGATAAGATATTTCAACAACATTTATATTCCATGTTACATGCCGTGTAATAATGCAAGGAGGCACCCAAGAGGGCTAATTAGAATAACTATTGAACACCTGAGAGCTCTTTTTAGTTTACAAGTTTGTCCATAATATAAGGAAATTTAAAAAGGAGAGGCTAAAAGAAGTTGTAGAACTGTTTTTGACACAAAAAGCTTAAGAAGAAATAGGGAAAAAAACATTTGGAAAATCGCAAGACAGGGCCAGCTCTTACAGTAGGCCTAGGGAAGAAAGAGAATTTGAGGGGACTAAGGTTTTATGGCCCTTATCCTGTAAACTTAGTAGAAATTAAAATCTCAGTCTGTGCAGTGTAGGAGGTCCATATTTCGGTATGGTTTTCAGGATTAGATGTAGAAGTTGAGGAGAAGAAGATTTTTGAAGTCATCATATGTTTGATGAATTATATCAAAGTTTCTAAAGATGCTGTTCTGCAAAAAAGTGGTTCTTTGGAGGGTGGGAGGAATCACTTTGAAGGATAAATTCCCCAACACAGAGACTGCATATAAAAGTATAAAAGAATATTCCAGCATAGAGAAGAGATAAGACTTCCTCTGAGATCAGAGAGCTCACACCTAGTAACAGATTTCCATTTTAGAAACAGCATAAACAAGAAGTGAAACACCATCAAATCTGTGAGAGCGTAATCTAGAATCTTTTCCTTCATAGGAAATTAAGGAATATAAAAAGCCTACCTAATTTTAACTGTTTTGCATGCTTGTTTGAAAACAACAGTCAGGATCTGGTGGCTCTTGACTCGTTTTTTGTTGGCCGGCATTCTGATGTGTTTGCACTGAATACAATATGTATGTATTATCATATCATATCCTGCCAGTACAGTAAGATGGCAGCAGTGGTTAACATGAACAAAAAAAAAATTGGGGGAAAATGAAAGTATTTGATTTTGCAGTCTAACAAGGAATTTAAAAAATGTGTCTCAGTGTTTAAATGAAAAACTTGGCTGCTCATCTGTATCTTTGCAGATCTAGTCTTCATTTCAAACATTGTTTTGTCTAATTCATTATGTGATCCTTATGGCTGAACACAGTACATCATCTCAATTTCAGGGCACTGTAAGTGGAAAAGGAAAGTTAATGTTACTGCTTTGCTGAATACTTGGGTAATCTATACTGTACAATTTATGTTTGCTAGTGTAAATTGCCTTTTCTAATTTGCTCTGCAGATGCAATCATCTGATGTTCAAATGCCATCTTAAAGTTCTACTTTTGTTGGAAGGGAAGAAAAAATGTATAAATATGCCACATAAGTTCAGTCCACTTAATTGTAATAGTTTGACACACTGCTTCTACAGTGACTGGTCTATGTGTTTGACAGCATTCAGTATGCATACTCAGAAGTGTTTAGCAGTTAGATTCTCAAGTATGGCTATAATCTTAACTGCTTATCTCTCATTACAAGGGAAATAGGTGGATGTTTTCATTAATGTTTAGCTCCACAGAACAGCTGGATGCATTTAGGTAGTGGTAACCCTACACCATAAGTTTAAAGGAAATCTCTCAAGGTCCCCTTCCTTCTTATGCAAGGTGCCAATCCCTTATTTGGCAGAGCATAGAAGTACGAAGTTTTTTGTTTGCTTGAGATGATGATCTACTCAGCAATTAAAAAATCCTCGAACTGGTAAACATGAAACATGATTTGCCTGAAGATGGCAGTATTTGATTTGGAAGAAGAAATCCTGGCAAGAACCGCAGCTTGGATCCTGTTTTATTATTCATTATACCACAGCACCTAAGTGACAGGCTGTCAATAATTAAAGGGAGGGTAGGAGAAGAGAGGGCACATGTTTCACAGTCTTCTGACCTGCCATAATTTTTCCTTCTCTCTCAGCATGAAGATTCTCTAGTGAGTGTGTAGTAATAATCTATTTACAGGCATTACAACAGCTGCATTCCAGTCTCCAGCAACCCTTTACTAGAAAATCCTTCATTTCAGGGTTTTTTTGTTTTTTAATCATTTGCCAATTAATATTTGTCCTATTAGGAAGTGGTGACGCTAAAAATGTCAGCACTGTCTTGCTTCCATTTCACAATTTTTTAAGTGTTTGAGAATACATTCAATTTACAGTACAAAAAAATCATTTTGTATCCAGATATTTAAAGATTAGCTATGAACTACCATGTTTAAGTTAAAATTATATGCAACTTTGAAGAGGCTACTGCCTTAGGAGAAAATAAACTCAATAACTTACCAAGTACTCACTGTAGATTTCTTTCAGTAATTCACAGAATCATTACAGCTACCTTGTAGCAAATTTCTTCTTTACAAGAGTATCATGTGAAAACCTTGTGTAAATAACCAAACAAATCAGCCCACATCAAAATAAAGGCTATCTTAATACTTGGGCTATTCTTATTTTCAACTTATCTGTTGAAATCCTGTCTGAATTATGCATAAATGTTTCTTTTCACCATCCCAAATCATTTATTTCACTGGGTTATAGGGGTGTATGAAGATATTTTCATTGCTTTGATTAAAGACTCCACAATATTCCTGAGGTTCAATGCAAGTCATAAGTGAACATCATAACTACCATGCTTCTGACTGGTTACAGAGTTGAGAAATTGGTTTCTGGTAACATGTATTTATGATAGTTGCTTCCAAAGTAGAGTTGTGATTCCAAAACTAAGTTATGAGGCTTGCAAGATCAGAAGAAAGGTAAAATTGGGGCAGCCAACCAATATTGGATTCAAAAATCCTCTCCTCATCATAACCAGAGATAAACCCTTGTGCTCATTAATGCAGTTCTCTAGACCATGAGATTAGTTGTGCATCTTTTATGGCAGATTTTGGTGACTGACAGATGTACTTCTAATCCCTTAAATGGGGAAAGGCTAAGCATGTGATCTTTTACTTCCTCTAAAAGATGAGGCATCTTGTGCTCCTCACTTATGGTCTATGTAGGAAGTTTGCTTTCTGTCCTGGGCTTGCTTATGGTCCTTTTAAGATCACAGACTGTTTGCATCCATTTGACGTACTAGTGTGTGCTGAACATGTCTCTGTTGTCACACTCAAATACTGTGTATCAGGAAAGGGGCAATAGGTTTTTAGGACTCTCGCAGCTGAAAATGAATATGAAGTGTGACCACATCTGTGTCAGTCAAGTTTAGGTCATGTTAGAAGACTTCACCTTGAAACAGGCTTGTAAGCATTTACAGCCAGCGGCTGCCTGCCTAAGATGTGGCAGGTAACAGTGGAGATATGCATGTCCGCTGTGCCTGCGGTCAAGGCACTGCTTCCTATAGGACTAGAGCTGTTCCCCTTCCCTTGCTCCCACCTACACCAGGGTGAGCAGGGTGATATTCTGCACTAAGTCAGCAATGTAGACATACCGTTTACCTCAGCAATTATTTTCCAAAGCTGAGAGGCTTACTTACTGAGTGTGTGTAGTCCCTCCAACTAATAATTAAAGCTAGGAGTTCCTGTAAGCAGTGACATGCAAAGGAGTGATGAGGGAAGCATATCTGCAGCTTTTGATGTACAGTCTAAGTGGCTGGTATGCATTTACAACTGGACTGAGCAGAAGAATCCTCTGGCAAGTCTACAGCAATGCCCAAATTTTGCACCTGAACATCTGGCAAGACACCAGAACTGTTACCCAGTACTCCAGAAACTAGACAATTTTTTTTTTCTTTTTTCTTTTTTTTTTTTGGCAGGATTTTTGGTTTGTGTTTGCTTTCGGTTTTTTTGGCTAAAGGGGTCGCACTCATTTCAAGGACACAAAAAAAAAAAAAAAAGAAAAGAGAAGCTGTGTGGGAAGTTCCTTAATGCACAGAAACATGACATTTTAAGTAGTTCCTGATTTTAACTGGGGTCATTATTTTTAATCAAGGGTTGTCAGCAGATTTAATTTCATTTAATCTGTGTTGGAGAGTGGTCTTGGAAAGGATTTATAATAAAACCAATCACAGTAATTTAACAGTGTTACAAGAGATGTGAGGAATTTAAAAAAAACACAGGAGGTGTTTTGGGGGATGGCTCCCAAACAGGATTCATACATGTACCTTCAAGTACAAATAAACAAACCAACCACATCCCACCCATGCCATTCCTCATTCTCCCATATACCTCTAAGGAAGAGGAGCAGGAAAATTAGATTATAGAAAAATTGGTTTGCAGGCATGCACAGACAGAGGACACAATCTGTCTAGGTATAGGATATCTAGGTATAGGAGTAGATGCTAAAGCCTTCTGAGAACAACCTCTGCCAAGATAAAATTCTCTGGGGTTTTGGGGGTGGTTTTTTTGATAGAAATAAGTGGGGCAAGTTAAAGCAGATTTTGTCTTGACAAGCCCCAAGATAGCAAGCAAGATAGAGTATGATAACTTTCCATGAAGAGAGATCACTTGCAAGCAAAATATATAAGAAACTTTTATGATAAATTTGTAAATTAATAACATCATTTATGTCATAGTCTCTTCCTTCCCTGTCTGGACTTTTCTTCATCCCTGTGTCCTGCCCACAAATGTTTCTGTTTCAAGCAGCCAAACAACAGAATGGCTGAAAATAGAAGATTGTCACTGCCGTATTATTCTGCCTAGTTACTGTCTATTAGGCTGATGGTATAAATTTATAACCTTGGCAGATGTATATAAAAAAAAGAAATAATACAACCAAGCATGGCTAAAAGATTTTTTGAAAAGGTAGTCTTTGGTTTTGTAGCAACATTTTTAGGCAGTTCCAACTCCCTGCAGTCTCTGTCTTTGAAAATAAATTGGGGCTTTTGCCAGAATTCATGTTAACTACTGCTGGCAAAAAATGACAGGCAAACTGGCCCTTTATCTGGAAGCAGCAGCTGCACCACCACATTTCAGAGAAACTGCATCTCTCAGTAACCTCTCAAAATTCTATCACCTTGCTCCCATAAGAGCAGCTATGTTAAACATTTGTACTCTTGCAAAATGTATATGCCTAAAACTAAAGAAATATCTAACAGGCAAATATCAAAAGTCTAGGAAGAAGAGATACACCTTGACAAGTTATATGAATGCTGCTGTTAGCATAGTTGATGTTTCTGCATTTTGCACATTTTAGCAAAACAGGACATATTACTAAAGGGTTGACCCATATTGAATGAAATGCACATATCTTCCACCTGTCATCACGGCAAGGAAATACATGTGATATGTATTATGAGATCAACTAGCCTAGCTAGGAGAAGAAACACATTTCTGGGTGCACCAGCCTGTTTGGGTTCCATGCTGTCCCATGGCTGAAGGATGGGAGGGAACAAAATTGAATTAAAAAGTGCATAAAATAAGTTCTGCACATTTCATGTGCACATTTTAACTTTTCCTACTGGTGTGTTTCCATAGAGAGAGAGAGATTGTTTCAAACCATGAATGTTCTGCCTTAAAATTAAACTGTCCCAGTTGCTATATGCAATATTGCATTTACGTTGTTGAATGTTGGATAGACAGACCTGGCTCTCTCAGTTTTTATCCATGTGCAAAGTCCAGCATAGTTCTGTGACACATAAGGTTGTAAGGTCAAGTCCCGAATTAGGTACTGCAACAATTCCACTGCACTAGAAGGGTCCTGCCACAAAAGTATAAGAAGTGTGTAGGAACTGCCAGAGACAGCTGTGGACAGCCATTGTCTCCTGTGCTCAATGCAAGAGTTACAAAATTGGCTGCTGCTTCACTCTCCCTGTGCATTTGTCTAACTATATCTGGCATGTGGTTGTGGAGTGAAAAGATCCTGTAATGCAACTGTCTGTGTCTGGTAAGTGGGATCCCAGGCTGGGAGAAAGCCCATAATGCTGCTTTCAAGGAAGTGAGCAGGGCCGGGGCCTCTCCCCCATCTGAGCATAAACATGCTGCAAAAGGGGTGCTCTTTTTGCTACTTAGGCTCACCTTCTCTGTCAGAGACTTAATGTACAGTTTGCATACTCATGTTTAAATATACAGGGGCTACAAAGCTAGAGACAAAAAAAATAATTGTGAGGCTTCATTTAGACTAAAGGAACTATGAGATAGAAATAAGGGAGTATTTGAAGACTGTTTTTCCAAAATTAAAACAGGAAAAGTTTAGCTTGCTTGATACAGGTTTCTTCTTCAGAAGAAAACTGTCCACAAAACATCTGTCTGAAAATGTTACATAGAAAATGTGATTCTTGCTCTAACTGCTTGGGGTGTTGCAGAAACCT
Source organism: Grus americana (assembly GCF_028858705.1). Taxonomy (NCBI): domain Eukaryota; kingdom Metazoa; phylum Chordata; class Aves; order Gruiformes; family Gruidae; genus Grus; species Grus americana. Next base: position 62,645,780 of record NC_072891.1, read on the forward strand.
TGAAAAGGTCTTTAGGTGCTTTAGAAAGCTGGTGCCAACTGTAGATCTTGATCAATCAGGGAAAACATTTAGCCTGAATGTCTAACTCAGGTTTTGAAAATATGTCTTGGTCATACAAACCAAGAGCATCGAAGTACCTAAGGAAAAGCTTAACACTTTTTTCATTGTATGAATATACCCAGTATTTTCACCCATATAAAGGAAAGCATACTCTTTTGCCCAACTGAACCCTGATGGGTGGTGTTTGCTTTTTTCTTTGGCAAAGTCTACATCTCCTAATACTATTGTTGCAATCATAAAGTACAGTATTGTCATGGTTTTACCCCAGCCAGCAGCTAAACATCATGCAGCTGCTCGCTCACTCCCTCCCAGCAGGATGGGGAAGAGAATCAGAAGAGTGAAAGTAAGAAAACTTGTGGGTGGAGATAAAGACAGTTTAAGATCTAAAGCAAAAGCCATGAGCGCAAGCAAAGCAAGACAAGGAATTCATTCCCCACTTCCCATGGGCAGGCAGGTGTTCAGCCATCTCCAGGAAAGCAGGGCTCCATCATGCCTAACGGTTATTGGGAAGACAAATGCCATCACTCTGAACATCTTCCCTTCCTTCTTCTTCCCCTAGCTTTATATGCTGAGCATGACATCATATGGTATGGAATACCCCTGTGGTCAGCTGGGATCAGCTGTCCCAGCTGTGTCCCCTCCCAACTCCTTGTGCACCCCCAGCCTCCTTGCTGGTGGGGTGGTGTGAGGAGCAGAAAAGGCCTTGGCTCTGTGTAAGCACTGCTCAGCAGTAACTAAAATGTGTTTGTGTTATCAACACTGTTTTCAGCACAAATCCCAAACGCAGCCCCATACCAGCTGCTATGAAGAAAGTTATCTCAGCTGAAACCAGGACAAGTATATTCCTCTTCTACCTGCATGTGCAGTACCTGACGCTATCTAGCCTGCAGGTGAATATAATTCAGAGGATTCAGAGAGAGGTGGTTCCATTTTGCAGTACAAGCAAAGGACAGGGTGGCATATCCATAGTAGTTGCAGGAAGCATCATACCGTTATACGAAATCAGTAGCAAAACAACTGCATGTCAGTGGTTGCAAGAACTAGAGCATATGCTACCTAATGTTGTAGAATGACATAGCTATACTTCCGAAATTTAATATTTACTCATCTTCTTGTCAGAAACGTGCAAACTGTCTTGTTACAAAGTGGGATTATTTAGAAGTAATTGCACAAATTGCTTGTCACATACAATTTTCCTTTACTGCTTTAGAAGTACTCTCTCAGCTGCAGTTAATTTGGGCAGTAGTGCCTAATATTCATTAATTAAAGATCTATATTCCCTGTGGATTGTCCTGGATCATATTCTTAACTTTGTACACTGATGTAAATTTGAATTGGTTATGATTATGTTTTCTGTTAAATATTCACAATGAAGTTCTTTACTCAAATAAATGCTTTGGTCATAATCTGGCTGTATAAAATAACCTAAAGTTACTTTTCAATATTATTAACATAGAGTTAAAGTTGTCCTGTGGTGTCTTATGCTCTTCCAGAATGTTTTGTCCAGTGACAAGTCTTTGAAAAGAAAAACATTATTTTAACAGGTGCATCAGATGTATTGTGACACTTACTGTGCAGGGCCTGGCAGTAGATGCTGCAAATTATCTGTATGAAATAAAGCTGTATTAATTGCATGAACTGTAGTTATATTGAATGAGGTAGAAATTATGGAGGGACTAGTAGGAACAGCTTGGTGAAGCTGTGATTTTGATAGGAAGACAACTGGAACAGAGTTAAAATCAAAGCAAAGATGCACTTGGCCTGCCTCATTTTACTGTTTTCTATGTTGCCTTAAAAGTGTTTGGATACTTATTGATATAAGATTGTCAGTACAAAGGTGGGCTGTGTAGTGTAGTACAAGTTGGGGGGCGATTGCTAGGTAAGTCCTTGTCCCATGCAAATCTGTGCTGATGAAAGGAAAAGTCAATTAGTCCTACCTACAACTCTTCAAGTCCTCAGATGCAGTAGTAGGGCATGCTCAAAGTAATCTCATCTTCCCTTCATAAGTTATGTGGAATTCACATTCAAAGCATATTTTCTAAGAAGAATAGTATTTCAATTTAAAAAAAAAAAGTGTTTTCTCTAAAGTTATTTCAATATAATTAAAATAAGAGGTTGCAGGTTAAAGCTTTGATCTGAATGTGAGAGAAGAGTAAAATACAACTATTTCTCTTTGCTCGTGCCCATTTTAGCTGGCATGCTACTTACAGGCACACCACTTCAAGAAGCCATTAAGCCATGAAACTTGGATCTTTTATCAACGAAAGTATTTTAATGTTTCTACATAAATTAGCCATTCCAATCAGTTGTTTGCTGATCATTTGATTTGCCTGTTCCTAAGATAATACACTTTTCATATATAATTGTTAAGAATTTTCATACACATCAGTGGGGCACTTTTTGGGAACAGCATAGATGAACCAGAAAATGAGTTCCTCAGTAGTAGTTACCTAATACTTATCTTTTTGGAATTTAATTGAAAATATAAGCCTCCTCTTCTCTTTCTTGTAGTCCACAGTTCTCAAACAGTTTTTCTTAAGGAAGAGCCTTGATGTTGGCACTGGCAGTCACAGCCACAACTGAGAGAAGGATAGAGGGCTTTTCTGCTGTCTTGCAAAGGAATTCTTAGCCGACATTGAAATAGCAATGGCTTCAAAAGTGCAGGAAAGATGAAAAAGAATAATGTGAGCCTTTTCCCTGTTTACTGAGGGAGCTGTACACAGCAAGTGTGTCTCTTATAGGAGAAAGTGACTTCTAAAGATTAATGAATTTGGATTCACTTTACCATGCAGAGAAAAAAACCCTGTTATCTACACACACAGAAGAGGAATATGAGGCACAGGCAGAATAAGACAGCCTATAGTCACATAGGAAAGCTCTGGCAGAATAAGAAATAGGATACAAAACTTGCCAGTCATTTCCTATGATCTCCTTACTTACCTCACTTCCTCCATAACGGAGGTTGGGAATGAATTTAGTTCCACATCTTAATACTAGAACCTCACGTGAGGGAAGGGGGGAGAAGTGTTCAGGACTATCATGCTTCCTTGAATAACGCTATCTCTGAGAAAAATCCTAAAATGCTGGAGTGTCTTAAAATGTCTGAAATTATTCAACTTCTTTAGGATTAAATGTTCTGAAGACTTCGCGATGCACAGTTTGTGAAATAATTTGGAGATGAAAAGGAAACAGTTTCCAGATTGAAAATATTTATTTTGAGTTGTCAGAAAATTTTATATTTTTTCTTGACATACAACTTGTGATCTATTAGCATGAAAGGGTCCAGAATATAAGAAAATCAAGTCTTAGTTAGTTTGTAGATGGAAAATTACCCATCCTCCTTCCTCATCTGGACTGCATTTGATTTGACAGCATTTTAAAGTGATTACTAGAATTCGTCTTTTTTTTTTCTTTTAAATTTTTCCTTTTACAATATTATGCCAGCGTTTCCCAGCTCTTGGTTAACAAGGAATATATTGCTCACAAGATCTGAAAATAACACTTGTGGCCACACAAATCATCTGTCCTTGCAGCCCATATTCACAGGAAGTGCAATTAGGATGTTGCCTTTATCATGTTACTTGCTCCACAGCTTCCCAAGGGTCAGGTGAAAGTTGAAGGCAACTTATTAATAGGAGTAAAACAGTTTGAAAAAATAGCTCTAGTCTGGACTTGGTGAGAGTAATTGTGGTGGGCTAACCTTGGCTGGCTGCTAGACACCCACTCAGCTTCTTTGTCATCCCCCCTCCTCATCTCTACAGAGGAGAAAAGAAGATGGCAAAGCCCATGGGTCAGGATTAAAGACAAGGAGATCCCTTACCGGTCACTATTATTGGCAAACCTGACTGGACCTGGGGAAAATTAATTTAAATTATTGCCAATTTAAAAAATAGAGTAAGATGGTGAGAAACAAAGACAAAACTAAAACCACCTCCCTCCAACCCTCCTTCCCAAACTCAACTTCACTCCTTCATTCCAAACTCTTCCACCTCCTCCCCAGCAAGCAGAGCAGGGGGACAGGGAACGGGGGTTGTTGTGTGTCTGTAACAGTTCCTCTCTGCCGCTCCTTTGTCCTCAAGCTTTTTCCTTGCTCCAGCATGGAGTTCCTCCCATGGGAGACAGTCCTGCATGAACTTCTTCAAAGTGGGTCCTTCCCACAGGTTGCAGTTCTTCAAGAAATGCTCCAGCGTGGGTCTTCTCCACGGGGTGCAGTCCTTCAGCAATGGACTACTCCAGCATGGGTTCCCCACAAGCGGCAGATCCTGCCAGGAAACCTGCTCCTCCATGGGCTCCTCTCCACAGGCTGCAGCTCCTGCCAGGAGCCTACTCCAGCATGGGCTTCCCAGAAGCTGCAGCTTACTTCAGAGCATCTCCATCTGCTGTGGCATGGGGTCCTGCACAGGCTGCAGTGTGGATATGTGCTCCAATGTGGACCTCTATGGGCTGCAAGAAGAACCCCTGTATCAGCATGGTCTTCTCCAGGGGCTGCAGGGGAATCTCTGCTCCAGCACCTGGAGCACCTCCTTCCCCTCCTTCTTCACTGACCTTGGTGTCTGCAGGACATTGTATATTATTATATAATGTATGTTCTTACGGAGTCACCACCATCATGGCTGAATGGCTCAGCTGTGCCCTGTGGTTGGTCTGTTGGAGCTGGATGGAATCCACTGTGTCTGGCACAGGGAGGCACCAGCCTCTCATCACAGATGCCACTCCTGCAGTCCCCTGGCCAGTGCCTGGGCATGGACACCAAATGCAGCAAGGCAGTACTTGATGGAGAACTGTGTTGGGTTTGCGTGGCAAGGTTTTGGTAGCGGGGGGGCTACAGGGGTGGCTTCTGTGAGAAGCTGCTAGAAGCTCCCCCTGTGGCTGATAGAGCCAATGCCAGCCAGCTCTAAGACGGGCCCGCCGCTGGCCAAGGCCAAGCCAATCAGCACCTCTGTGATAACATATTTAAGAAGAAGAAAAACACTTAGGGAGAGAGAGCTTTTGCAGCCGGAGAGAGGAGTGAGAAGATGTAAGAAACTCTGCAGACACCAAGGGCAGTGCAGATGGAGGGGGAGGAGGTGCTCCAGGCGCCAGAGCAGAGATCCCCCTGCAGCCCATGGTGAAGACCATGGTGAAGCAGGCTGTCCCCCTGCAGCCCACGGAGGAAGGATGAGGGGGTGTAGAGATTCCACCTGCAGCCCGTGGAGGACCCCACGCCGGAGCAGGTGGAGGCACCGGAAGGAGGCTGTGGCCCTGTGGGAAGCCCACACTGGAGCAAGCTCCTGGCAGGACCTGTGGACCCAGGGAGAGAGAAGCCCACACCAGAGCAGGTTTTCTGGCAGGACTTGTGACCCTGTGGGGGACCCATGTTGGAGCAGTCTGCTCCTGAAGGTCTGCACCCCATGGGAGGGACCACGTTGGAGCAGTTAGTGAAGAACTGCAGCCTGTGGGAAGGACTGACGTTGGAGAAGTTGGTGGAGGACTGTTTCCCGTGGGAAGGACCCCATGCTGGAGCAGGGGCAGAGTGTGAGGAGTCCTCCCCCTGAGGAGGAAGGAGCGGATGAACTGACCACAACCCCCATTCCCCGTCCCCCTGTGCTGACAGGGGGGAGGAGGGAGAGAAATGGGGAGTGAAGTTGAGCCCGGGAAGAAGCGAGGGGTGGGGAGGAGGTGTTTTAACATTTGGTTTTATTTCTCATTATTCTACTCTGTTGTGCTTGGCAATAAATTAGATGAAATTTCCTGAGTCGACTCTGTTTTGCCTGTGACAGTAACTGGTGAGTGACCTCTCCCTGTCCTGATCTCGACCCAGGAGCCTTTTGTTATATTTTCTCTCCCCTGCCCAGCTGAGGAGGGCAGCGATAGAGCAGCTTTGGGGGGCACCTGGCAACCAGCTGGGGTCAACCCGCCACAAACCTTTACATAGCAAAAGGTATCATCTTACAGTACATACACTTTTATGAGTATTTCTTGAATGTGTTTAGTACTCATACCCTTTAAGCCAGAGAAAACAAGCTGCTAATCAAGGAAGTCATACTTGAGTACATTACTGTTTTGCAGTCCTCGCAGCTACTTGATCTGGTGGCAAATATGCTTTTAAGTATTTGTGTAGCTGTAGAGCTGCTTATGCATTCAGAATCTACTGTATAAACGCTTGACAGCTGGGATGTTCGGCAGGGTGGCTGGGCAGCAAGGAAGATAACATCTTTGCTCTGCCCAGGCCTGCGCTGTGCCTGGAGGGAAAAGATCATTCTCTCCCTGAGGGTCTCCGCAGCATGTACTGCTACAGGAGAAGACAATGACAGCCTATGTGGCAAGGCCAGGCAGAGAGCGGTGACAAAGGACAGAGAGAAACACCAGCTTTCCACAGGGATTTGGAGGAGCACAGAATCCTATGGCAACTCAGCAGGCCAGTGCAAGTTTTTCACCTCAAGATGAGCCTAAACAAGAGGACAGCCTTTCCAGGATAGTGGACAAGACAAGGAAGGATTTGTGTATGAATCCTTTAGTTTCAGTCTGTCTCCATTTTCTCCATGTTTCCTAAAAACTTTGCTCTATTCTAGTTCGTGTTCAAATGAAGAACTACCAGAGACATTCAAAGCCACTTTGTCGTACAGGTGGAATCACTCCAAAATTCTCATTAAACTGGGGTCCCATTATAATTTGCATTGTACTTTTATAGGTTATGTACTAGCTGCTTCTGTCATCTTGCTGAATCACAGTGCTTTCAAAAAAGGCAATAACGTTCTTTGCTTAACATGCATTTATTATTTGTAGTCCATTTCCTGAGTATTTTGTACAGCATTTTGAAGGGACTCATTACTGGGGATGGGGATATCATTAGCGAACATACCAGCTGAAAATAACTGAATAAGATGATCTCATTTTATTTATAGCTTCACAGATGATAGGAGTTAACACCATAGGCCAGGGGCTAATGTAAAATTATTTTTTGCTACACTCAGTAATTTACAGTGAATTACAGTAGGGACCTACACACCAGAAAAACAAGCAACCCCCCTCCCGACCATAATATTAAGTCTTCTCCTTGTATTACAGCTTTTAAAAAGCTTAATCTCTCCCTAGATAAAAAGAGAAAGGTGGAAGGAGAGCAAGAACCCAAAACTCGAGGCTCACTCCAAATCCAGACCCCATTGACCATAGGTGCTTGCTAACTCAGTTGCAGACCTGTCCATACAACACAGCATTTTATTATTTTCTTTTCTGAGATGTCACTACAGTTAGCTGTATAGTTTACAGCACTTTCTTCCCTGCTGATGTAAGCCAGTTTTGATGGTCATGTCAGCTGCATTCTTTTCCTCCTGTGGTAGACTGTTTTTTGATGGCAGGCCACAGAGGCTCCAGGAGCATATCACACATGAGAAAAGCTGAATGGTCAAAAAGGAGTGTTAAACGTGCTCCAAACTTTGCAGTTGCAGAGGGTTCCTAGGCTAGATGTGCTTGCATGGGCCTGCCCAGCAAGCTCTGCCTCTGGCTGTGAAAGTGTAAAATATTGCTTTGTTTTTTCTTTATCAGATTGGAAATTCTCACCAAATCTAAACTGCCAATCTGGGAACTGTTTTCCTCTCATTATGAGAGTTTGATACACCAACCAGAAATCCAAGTGCCTCACATTGGATGCAAACATTTAGCCAGCAAAGTGATTTCAACTGAACAGCAACTTGCCATCAATTTTAGCATCTCCCGCTGTGTTATTATCAAAGCTTATCAGCAGAGATTTGACTTCCACTGAGTTACTGAGAAAAATATCAAAATCCTGGGCCAATGCCTGTTTCCTGAGAAAGCTGTGTGCCCTGTTCAGTAACCTCACCTCTTTGACACCATTTTAAGGTCTGCCAGAAAGAATTTTTAATCCAATTGAATGGTTTTTGTAGCTTGCGGTAAGTATTAGTAGGACATACATAAAGGGATTATGAAATATCATTGCAGATACAATATTGTGCTAAGCAACTGAAGTATAAGATGGTACTAAATAAAATCCAGGTCTACACATCAATACACTGTCAACTTGTTGCACAAACATATTTCTGACAGAACTAGAGGTTTCATCCTACATTAAATTATTTTGATCAGATTTGATTGTTTCTTAGCCTCTTTCTTTGCATTCTTCAATCATACTGTTGTGCCTCTCAAGGATGCCTGTCCTGGGACTAAGTGCAATTCTATATTTAACTGGCTTTTCCATTCTTAAGGAGCATTACTGCTGTGATTTTCTTGAATTTAAATTGTTAATGTTTTTCTTAAAAAAAAAAAAAGGACATGGGATTGATCTCTCTGTCCACAATACCATATACCATTCTTTACAGCTACAATCTCCAATATTGTTCAAATACAAAGCAGAAACTTCTAATTTTTTTACATTGTCACCTATGGTTTCACCATCTGCATCTTTTTGTCAAATATCTGTTATCAAAGCAATGTTCTCATTGACTTAGTTATGCTGTTGTAGGAATATGATGAATATAGTACAATAGTTTGCGCAGAACTGTTTTATGCTGGGTTCTTTCATTGTGCAGAGGAATTCAGAGGTAAGTCATTGAAACATTATAAGATTTTACTTACAGGAAAATCTTCAGCTTTTTGGCATTAGCTCTGAAAGCTGTGGATGTAATATCCCATGCCACCTGCATGGGATACTGTACTCTGGTGCAGCCAGTGCCTAAGGGCAAGGTCATATTTGTGCTCCGTAGTATCAAAGGTGCTAGGTACTGAACATGGGTGTTTGTCCCACCTGTGGCAGGCAGTGTTCTGTGAGTTACATTGATATTTCCATCAGTGAAGCCATAAAAGCCAAACTTTCACACAATGAATTGGCAGGGGTCTCTATCATGATCTGAATATAGGACTTAAGGAGGCCTAATTAACTGTTTCCTCGATTGTAGTGGCCATTGATATTAATTTAATTTTCCTCTTTAAGAACCTATGTTTACATTTTAAGTGTATATTCATTGACATTTTATTTCCATGGTTTATAGTCTATTTAAAAGCACATTCACCATGAAAAATGTTTTATGACCACATCTGCCTTTAATGACTTCTTACCCAGTGTAACTTCTGTTTATGAAATAATGGCTTTTGGTATTCAGTAAGGCATCTTCCAAGAGAATTTCTAGTTTTCATTAGTACTTTTCCTTTTTTTTTTTTTTTTTTAATTTGAGCTTCAAATCATTATAACAATAATTGCTTTAAGCCTAGCTGTCTATATAGAAGATCCAAATTCATTTTTTTCACTACATTTTTACCTACAGAATATCTAAAATTAGATGATGACCCTTGGCACTACAGGCAACCACTAGTTTTTAGCTTTAACTCTGCATTTCTGGATACATCTGTTAGTGTGTGATCACATGCAAAAGAAGAGACTTTTAGTGTTTAAAAGGAAAAAGCCTTTATATTTAGAAACTCTGAAACAGCTTTGTTACTGGCTGCCTAAGAAAACTTAGGAAGAACCCTCAAAATTGAAGACGTCAGCTTTGAACTGTGTGAAAGGTCATATATGTGTGTTTGGGACTGAATCATGATCTCACTGAAATGACTCAGCAATTTGTTAGTAATGAACTTAAAAATGTATTTCTTTTCTATGAGTTTGTTGCATGAAAGCTATCAGATTCATCTTGAACAAATGCTGCTTAGCACTTTAGAGAGATGACAATTTGCACCATAAGCTCATCCATAAATACGGATTGTATACTCACTTAAAATTCAATGACAGCAAGTGCTTCAGATACAGTGAGCTCAAGGTTAAAGCCATATTCTATAGTATGAGACGTTTAGATGAGGCATTGGCAATTTTAAAAACATAAGATAAAATGTACAAGTCTCAGGTTATAGTAGTATTGAGCCTTACTGCCAGGAGGTAACCATACTGAAGGTTGTAATACTGAAAAAACACAAGACCAATACTTGTAATCAAACAACTGTAATATTATTTTCCACTTAACTTAATATGGGAAATTTTAATAGGAAAATGTGCACTAAGTACTGCTGTCATCACCAGCATTGTACAGCTGCAAAATAACCATCCCCAAAGAGTGCAGAACTTCAACCGGTATCAAATGGTTGAAGTTATATTACAGAGACTTACTAAGGTTAAACATGGAAGGCATAACATAAATAGCGTACTTTTGCAATTCTTTTAAAGGTCACCTGCATACTGACATCCTGAAGTGGAAGTGCATCTCCACAGTAGCAGAAGGCAGTGGAGCTCAGTAAGAGGTGCCAGCAGCAACAGGTACTGTTGCTACGCCAGGAGTGAAACACTCTCCCAAAATATACAACAGCCAAGGAATCACAATACCCTCCACGTGCATTGTGTATGTAGGTAGTATGTGCATTTTACTAAGATTGCAAAATGTTTGTTATCAATTTCTCATTAATGGCTACCATATTATACAGTTAAAATAACAGATACATTCCAGCTGCCATTACTAACTTGAGCAAAGCAATTAACGTACTAACTGTACTTGACTCAGTATAAGAGGTATGAAAATTCCCTCTGCTCTAACTAGTTAGTACTCTAGTATTTTAAAAATATCCATGTTATGCCACAAATTAAAAAAAAAAAATTACAGTCATAGAATCATAGAGTGGTTTGAGTTGGAAGGTACCTTAAAACTCATCTAGTTCCACCCCCCACCCCACCCCCGCCATGGGCAGGGACACCCTCCACTAGACCAGGTTGCCCAAAGCCCCAAACCTGGCCTCGAGCACTTCCAGGGATGGGGCCTCCACAGCCTCTCTGGGCAACCTGTTCCAGTGCCTCACCACTCTAACAGTAAAGAATTTCTTCCTAACATCTAATTTAAATTCACCCTCCTTCAGCTTAAACCCATTACCCCTTGTCCTGTCACTACACTCCCTGATAAACAGTCCCTCTCCAGCTTTCCTGTAGGCCCCCTTCAGGTACTGGAAGGCTGCTGTAAGATTTGTCCAGAGCTTTCTTTTCTCCAGGCTGAATACCCCCAATTTTCTCAGCCTGTCCTCATAGGAAAGGTGCTCCAGCCCTCTGATCAGCTTCGTGGCCCTCCTGTGGACTCTCTCCAACAGCTCCATGTCTCTCTTGTAGTGGGGCCTCCAGAGCCGGATGCAGTACTCCAGGTGGGGCCTCACAAGAGCAGAGTAGAGGGGCAGGATCACCTCCCTCGACCTGCTGGTCACACTTCTTTGATAAAGGGTCCCTCTCTCCATCAGTCAATTGGCCCCAGATACTGGTTGCTTGTCTTTTAGATTCCAGATCTTTGGTTTCCAGTAGAGATTGAGTCTAAATGGTAACCTAAAAATGAACCCTTCTCATATGAGGAATTATATTCTTGAAGAACAAACACAGCATCACAGGGAAGTACATGAGATGGCAGCTGTGGGAAGGTATGAAAAGGGCAGGAAAAGATTAAGAGGAATATTAAGTTTGAAAGATGTGATATAAATAACGTAGATAAATAGAAAACTCAGCAGGCGGGACCAGCAAGCCTCTGCATTCATCAGCGTGTAGTATCGTGTAAAGCAGATGAAGATACAGCAAAATATAAAGAAGCTAGGATCCTTTTGCTGAAGACTAATAAATGGATTCTATGGATCACAAAACTAGTAATGTAGTTTGCTTGCTATGTGGAGTTTCCCAGGACAGTGCATTTATGCGCTGGATGAGAGCTGATAAGTAATGGACCATCTGCAACATATGCTAGAGGACTGAATTATTACCTCTTCTGTAAGTTGTCTCTTTGAGAAATAAAACATGTTAAAAACAGAGATAAAAATGGAAGTATTCTTAATTCCAAGATTAGTACCTGAAAAAAGAAAACTCAGCAGAAAACAGGTATTTAAAAGTTAGAGCTAATTTGAAGTTACAATATAAGAAATTAGAATAAAGATTTTGATATATTACATTTCAAAATAATATTAATAAAATGTTGCTTGCAAAACTGACAAAAGCTATTTCTTGGACTAGCAGACTAAAAGTGCTAAAGCAAAAGAATAGTTTTACAAAGTGATCTAAATACTTGTTTCTTCCAGTGGAATTTTTAACATAGAGTTAAGTGTCTTAGTTACTATGTTCATTGCATGTAGAGCATTAGGAATCCGTAGAAAGGGATTCACAGAAATCAGCATGCTGAATCTATCTGTCACATTGGGCCTCAAATGAAGGACAGCAGAGGAGCATCTGGTATCCAAATCCTACTGGAATATGTGTGATGGAGTACCAAGAAGCTTAGTGTTGTTAAGATTTAGGTTCTGCTCATGCCTAAAAGTCAGAAGTTATGCTTTGGGGGACTGAGCTGATGAAAACTCAGTATGATGGGATTAAGCACCAACTGAATAGCTGTCTGCCAAATGCCAGGTTGGATTGTGGCTCCAGAAGTATCCCTGCATTTTAACTCAGGATAGAAGTGGCAGTAGAAAAAGGGGAAAGACTCTAAATAAATAATTTTGAAATTAAGAGGAAAGATAATTTAAACCTGGCAATCTACATATTTAGACTTTTTCATAAGTGTCTCCAAGTTTTTTCATTTACTACAAATTCAGTACTCAGTGTTGGTTTGTTTCTTTTCCGGAAATGAAAAATCCTGAAGACAGCATCTTGTCCTGTTCAGTCAATTCTGTAAACAGCAGGTTATATACTGACCTCTGTTCCTCCACATCAATATTTCTAATGGTTAATGTCTCCAAATGGGGTAGCCGCTGGGCTGCAGTAAGCTATTTGGCAGCTATTTGGCACTGTTGGCCATATGCCCGCTTGTCAGCAACAGTTCTCCTTTGCGTTAGACTGAAGCATCAAGTAATAAACTATTTACAGTCTTCTCTTTTTCCATCCCCTAAAGAGTGTTTCTTTGAAGAGGTGAAAAAAATTTATTTTTCTCTTTCCAGTAGTTAATATCCTATACTTGTGTTGCTAAAGTACTGTTCTGTACCTAAGTTGCCATTGAAACAAGAAATACCGATAATGGATGAGCTTTAGCTTTTTCTGATGATGTTCAGATTTGAAGTATATTGTGTTTTCACAACATACTCCAGCAATAGGTCTTAAAGCAAGACAGTACAAAATTCAATTAAAGGACAATTTGAGAAACGTATTTGAGTTCAGCTAGGTGAAGAAGGCCCAGAATTTCTCATTAACCTATGATACGCTCTAGTAAAAACTTCCTTAAAAACACTACATTTTTATTATAGGAATGACTTTTTGAAGCTGAGTTGGGTTAGGCTAGACATATGTAGAGATATATGGAGAAGAAAACCAGATAAACTGCTGCATTCCTTTTCCAGCAGGGACTCTTTTCTGCTGTTGGACATGACAAGAGAGTTGGAGATATCTTTACCAAACAAGGAAGCTTTAGCTTACATTTCTGTAGTATGAAATAATTTCAGTGGATTTAATTTTCAGTAAATTTCAGAATTTACTCAATTCTTTTCACAAAATTTATTTTCATTCTTATGGTTCCAAATATAAGGTCACATGAAGATTGTCTATGTAGATTTCATAATGTGGTGGGTTGACGCTGGCTGGGGGCCAGGTGCCCACCAGAGCCGCTCTATCACTCCCCTCATTCACTAAACAGGGGAGAAAAGGTATAACGAAAAGCTTATGGGTCGAGATAATGACAGGGAGAGATAACTCACTAATTACCGTCACAAGCAAAACAGACTGAACTGAGAGAGGGAATTCCTCCAATTCATTACTAAGCAAAACAGAGTAGAGGAATGAGAAATAAAATCAACTCTTAAAACACCTCCCCCCACCCCTCCCATCTTCCCAGGCTCAACTTCACTCCCAGCTTCAACCTCCTCCCCCCTCAGCGGCACAGGGGGACGGGGAATGGGGGTTACGGTCAGTTCATCACTGGTTGTTTCTGCCACTTCTTCCTCCTCACGGGGAGGACTCCTCTTAATCGTTCCCCTGCTCCAACATGGAGTCCCTCTCACGGGAGACAGTCCTTCACAAACTGCTCCAACGTAGGTCCCTTCCACGGAGTAGAGTCCTTCAGGACCAGACTGCTCCAGCGTGGGTCCCCCACGGGGTCACAAGTCCTGCCAGCAAACCTGCTCCAGTGTGGGCTACTCTCTCCCTGGGTCCACAGGTCCTGCCAGGAGCTTGCTCCAGTGTGGGCTTCCCACAGGGCCACAGCCTCCTTCAGGTGCCTCCACCTGCTCCAGCGTGGGGTCCTCCACAGGCTGCAGGTGGAATCTCTACACCCCCTCATCCTTCCTCCATGGGCTGCAGGGGAACAGCCTGCTTCACCATGGCCTTCACCACGGGCTGCAGGGGGATCTCTGCTCCGGCGCCTGGAGCACCTCCTCCCCCTCCTTCTGCACTGACCTTGGTGTCTGCAGAGTTTCTTACATCTTCTCACTCCTCTCTCCAGCTGCAAAAGCGCTAACTGCCTTTTTTCCTTCTTAAATATGTTATCACAGAGGCGCTGATTGGCTCGGTCTTGGCTAGCGGCGGGTCCGTCTTGGAGCCGGCTGGCATTGGCTCTGTCAGACATAGGGGGAGCTTCTAGCAGCTTCTCACAGAAGCCACCCCTGTAGCCCCCCCCACTACCAAAACCTTGCCACGCAAACCCAACACACATAAATATTGCTTAAATATATCTATTGGTTCAGTTTTCCTTTTTAAAGCCAAACTTTAAACCAGCAGGCAGCCAAAGCTATCAAATACATATATTTTTTATATATACAGCTAAACCAGAATATTTTCTCTCACAATGCTGTGTTTTGAATTTTAGTTAACTCTCTCATGTGATCTTTGTTCTGCAGTTATTCCTACAAGCAACTCCAAACAGAAAGGATGGAAACTCCACCTAGCTTCCCTTCCTCATTTTTTAAACTCAAAATATGAACAAAAATTCAGCAAATAGAGCTAAGCAAAACCTATTTCCCATTCCTTATCAATAGGAATCTTTTGTCTAGAGCAGCTTTGACAAGTGCTCATACCTTTTTTTTTTAAATTTAACCTGGATAAAAAGATATGTAGAGAAGAATTCCCATGTTTGAGGCAGTGGATTGTACTAGGATTTGAATTACTTAAATCATATGAAGTCACAAGAGCGGAAAATAACTTTAAAATATTTTAATCCCAGACTATTGAAGCAAAAATCACACTCCTGAAATTTTTCCTACACAGCCTTTTCTCTGGTATCAAACATCTTACATTGATTTTTCTGTGGACAAAAAGATGGATTACAAGGAAAAATAATAATCATAGCAAGCTGATTTATATTTAAACTTTATCTAGCACATAGATCAGATCAAGATGAGAAAAATAAGACCATGTGTACATTGAAGATTTTGTATTTGCTGTACCATTGTCTTTTTCTTATTACCAAAGTTAATTATTGTTCAATTAAAATAATCCTCTAGGTAATTTCTAAATACATGAATTACGCTTGTTTTCATATTGAGTCCTTGTATCAGTACATGCATTGCTGTGAGTTTGCCTGATATGAAAAGAATCTACTCTGTTATTCTATACTGCTAACAAGGCAGTATTTTCTTGCTGTTTCCATGAATTGTCTGTGCTGTACAGTTATATGAGTTTTGTTTAGATATGCTGCATTGCCTTTATCCACCGATACTGTGTGACGAAAGAGACATATAAACTTTGGTGCTCTCTGCTTGACAAACCTCTGCTAGCTTTTTTTCCTTAGATGCTTACTTCCTGTCAGTAGGAGATAAAAGTCTTCAAAAATACCAGCAATAGTCTTTCAGTGTTCCCTTTACTCTTTTAGCAGTTGTGCCAAATTTGAGCTTTAAATACCTGTTATTCAGCTAATTTCATCATATCCAGTATTCATCTATTTTACACAAGCATGCTATACCAACACTTTCATAAAGAAGCCCAAACCCTTGCTATTCCTACCAAAAAGCTGTTGCAGAACACTTTTAAGAGTCAGAAACACTCCTCTTGTTTACAATATAAATATACTTATGAGCATTTTATAATCCTTTGGTCTTCTGTTAGCAATATCCATAGGACTTTTTTTCCTAATATATCATTCACGTGTTTACAAAGAGCAGTTGTATCCTTTTTTCTCTTTCTTGTTGCTTGGCCAAAAAAGTGATGCTTTTCCAAGACGCCTCTTCTTATATGGTTCCTTCATTCCCTTGATGATGCTAGTAGGCTTCCCCTACACTTTTTCCAATTTCTGTCTTAAATCCACTGTCTAGGCTGTTATGAATACATTAAATTAATCTTAATTCTATGCATTTCAGGCTTGATTCTAACACTGACCTAAGTGTACTAGTTTGAAAATAAACGATGCATAATGTATTAGCATCTTAGTGCAAGTAAGAGGGAAATGTCAGATTAAAATATGAAAATAAAAATAAATTATAGTTTTTAGAGAGAACTATTATTTTGAACTGAGATAGTCTGGGATTCTTCTTACATGAAGAACTATGGTAAGCAAGAATACTGTGCAGAGAAAACCCGTACTCACTCATAAAAACAGAATTTGGAATGAAGGGAATTGGATAAAAAGGAGGGAGAAAAGGTGTATTGAAAGACGTTGCTTTCAGTATTAGTCCTTCTCTCTCAGTTTTAACATCAAAACTTCAATTTTTTTCAACTTTTCAATTATCATTTTATTTTCATGGAAGCATTTGTGTTGTGGTTTAACCCAGTAGGCAGCTGAAACAACCACACAGCTGTTTGCTCACTTCCCCTCCACTCAGTGGGATAGGGGAGAGAATTGAAAATGAAAAAAACCATAAAACCAGTAAAACTCATGGGTTGACATAGACACAGTTTAATAGGACAGAAAATGAAAATTAAAATAATAATAGAATATACAAGTTATGAAGAGCACAATTTCTCACCACTCAACACTCTCAAGTCAAGGCTCAGCAAGTTCCTGAGCTGCCCCGCCTGCTAGCCAACTTCCCCAGTTACATATGGAACATGGCGTCATATAGTATGGCATATCCCTGTGGCCAGTTTGGGTCAGCTGTCCTGGCTGTGTCGCTGTGGTGGGTTGACTCTGGCTGGGGGCCAGGTGCCCACCAGAGCCGCTCTATCACTCCCCTCATTCACTAGACAGGGGAGAAAAGGTATAACGAAAAGCTTATGGGTCAAGATAAGGACAGGGAGAGATCACTCACTAATTATCATCACGAGCAAAACAGACTGAACTGAGAGAGGGAATTCATCTGATTTATTACTAAGCAAAACAGAGTAGAGGAATGAGAAATAAAATCAACTCTTAAAACACCTCCCCCCACCCCTCCCATCTTCCCGGGCTCAACTTCACTCCCGGCTTTCACCTCTGCCCCCCTCAGCGGCACAGGGGGACGGGGAATGGGGGTTACAGTCAGTTCATCACACGTTGTTTCTGCTGCTTCTTCCTCCTCAGGGGGAGGACTCCTCTTAATTGTTCCCCTGCTCCAGTATGGAGTCCCTCTCACAGGAGACAGTCCTTCACGAACTTCTCCAGCGTGAGTCTCTCCCACGGGCTACAGTCCTTCACGAACTGCTCCAGCATGGGTCTCTCCCATGGGGTCCAGACCTTCAGGAGCAAACTGCTCCAGCGTGCGGTCCCCCACGGGGTCACAAGTCCTGCCAGCAAACCTGCTCCAGTGTGGGCTACTCTCTCCCTGGGTCCACAGGTCCTGCCAGGAGCTTGCTCCAGTGCGGGCTTCCCACGGGGCCACAGCCTCCTTCAGGTGCCTCCACCTGCTCCAGCATGGGATCCTCCATGGGCTGCAGGTGGATATCTGCTCCACCATCAGCCTCAATGGGCTGCAGGGGAACAGCCTGCTTCACCATGGCCTTCACCACGGGCTGCAGGGGGATCTCTGCTCTGGCGCCTGGAGCACCTCCTCCCCCTCCTTCTGCACTGACCTTGGTGTCTGCAGAGTTTCTTACATCTTCTCACTCCTCTCTCCAGCTGCAAAAGCACTCTCTAACTGCCTTTTTTCCTTCTTAAATATGTTATCACAGAGGCGCTGATTGGCTTGGCCTTGGCCAGCGGCGGGTCCGTCTTGGAGCCGGCTGGCATTGGCTCTGTCAGACACAGGGGAAGCTTCTAGCAGCTTCTCACAGAAGCCACCCATGTAGCCCCCCCCGCTACCAAAACCCTGCCACGCAAACCCAACACAGTCCCCTCCCAATTTCTTGGGTCTTCTCGTTGGCAGGCCAGTATGAGAAGATGAAAAGTCCTTGACTGCTTGGCAACAGCTAAAACATCTGTGTGTTATCAGCATTATTCTCACCCTAAATCCAGAACACAGCACTATACCAGCTGCTAGAAAGAAAATTAACTCTATCCCAGCTGAAACCAAGACAGTTTGTTACCCTTAACTCTCTGGAAAGCTGAAACAGAGAATGTGTGACTGTACAAAAAAAAGGCTTTAGAATTGTGACTTGGAGCCAGTCAGAGTGGTGGGATTGTAGTTGTCAGTTTAAAGATGCACATTCTCATTTTATCTAGAGAAATAATAACATTGCCATCATGCAAATTAATGACCTAGAACCACTCAAAACACAATGGACAGCTGAGAGGAATCCCATCTTTATAGGTCAGCAACTGCACAGACTCCCTGCAGTCTGATTGGGTGAGCTAATTCAAAGTCAATTCCTAAAAAACTTCATTAATATTCAATATAAACAAAGTAATGTAGCATTATTTAATTCACTCTTTATAATAAACCTGTGCTGGATTTTCAGCCTCCGATGTAAATGTTAAAAAGCGTATTTCCTTGTGAGAGATCTCTTTACAACTAAGTATGAATGCTAATATGTGTTTTGAGTCTTCAGAGCATGCATTGATGGTCTATGAACTCGAATAGCAAAATGGGCAGCTGGAATACAATTTGACCATGTTTCATCATGTGCAGAAGTGAAAGATCAGCTGTGACTGCAAATATGTCTTTAAACTTAGCTGTAATTTGTTCTGCATTCCAACTAGCAACATCCTTTTTAAACTGATTTGGGGACTTGACTGTTTACAAAATATACTTAAGCCTTACCGCTTAAGTACTTGTTAAGTTATCAAAAGGAAGTACTTGCACTGATGCTGAGAAAGAAACAAATAACTCAGCATTTTAAAGTAAAGAAAAGTGACAGTGGAATGTTTTTCAGAAACTTTGAGCTGTGAATGTCACTTCAGAAGAAAATATTGTGGACTGTTATTTTCAAAAATTGATATGCTGTGCAGTACTTAAAATGTTTTGTTCCAAGAAGGTCACAGAAGCAGAACACAGAAGAAAAACAAAAACCAAACCCACAGAAAATCAAGACCTCCACAAAACCAACTGAAAAGTAACACGTTGCAGCCTTTCTATACAACCCAGGGGATACTCTGGTACACACACACAAGGTCTTGCAACATGATTCCACCCACAGCTGTGTTAGTTTCCCTTCATTGTATTACATATGAAATCAGAAAAGTGTGTTGAATAAAATTACGTTGGATTGGGGGTGGTTTTTTGGTTGTTTGGTTTGGTTTTTTTGGGGGGTGGGGTACGTGTTTTTTCTTTAAGGTAAAAAGGGAAAACGAAACACAAAAAAATGTTATAAATTTGGCAGTCCCTGTGCTTAGCAGCCTGGCTGGCACAACAGTTACAGAATGTGTTGGCTGGGTTCCCTTATCTGCTGAAGCACTCTCTAGTATGCAAACAATAAAAAATGAAGACAGATTGTGATTTCCAAAGGAGGACTTTCCTCATGTAAGGGGAACATCCGTTTTCAACATCTCATTCCTCTCAACAGCAAAGTAAGAGGAAAAGTAGATGTATGGGGGATGGCTGGAGGTGCAGGGGATCCCTTGCACACACAAGCTCCACTGAAACTATGAAGCAGATCTGTTTGTGCTCTTATTTCACCAGAGGCCTAGTGGTTGTGTTTTGGGCAGTCTCAGAGGGTTCCTATCATTCCAAGCCCACCTTCATCATACTGGAGAACTTCTTACTTATTCAGACTGTCTGGTTTATGTGTTTAACAAAAGTTTCCAGAAGTCAGATCAGATGTTGTAGTTTTGTTTACTTGGCTTTTACTCTTTCTTCCTATTTTTTGCAACCTCTTTAGTCTGTCTGCTCTTCAGAGAAATTGTATCTTTCCACACAAGTTACTTCCAAAGGCACTCTCAATGGGAAGCAGTGAAATGCAGCAAAGGCAGCATAACTGCACACTGCTGCTCCCTTGCCTCTGCAATGGAGAGAAGGTCATTTCCATGCCCTCAGGTCAGATCTAACTACTAGTTCTCTCTTTCTCACTTATTCTTGTTATGACCCAGGGGCAGGTGTTTCAAAATTACTTTCAATGTGAAACACTTTAGAGGACAGAGTCAAATGCTTCTGTACATGTAAGACCTGAGTTCAAATTTCAAAGACAAAATATAAACACCTGGTAAAATTAAAGAAAGCTCCACAAATCTGCCAAATTTAAGAAATATATTGTCAAGCAGGGGGTAATTAAGATATTTTAAATACAGGACCCATTTATCTTACTAGGAACTGTAATTCTAACTCAGCCAGCTGGAGCAATGTTTCCCATAAGAGTTTTTGGGATTTTTTTTTTTTTTTTGCCTACTCATTTGCATGGTCTTCTGGGACGCAGAACAGAGACCTACCTTTCAGTAAAATGTAAAATACAGAAGGACTCCATTCTTAATATCTCACTGTTACTTTAGAAATGTTCTTTTCAATTTAATTCATTGTCTCAGGAAGTAATTGTCTCTGAGATAGGAAAAAAAAAGTCCATAATTTTTGAGTATTAGAAGCTATTTGGGAGTGATAATCGCTATTCACTTATATAACTTGAGATTATTAGAACTTCTTTGACAAAAAAATCACAAAAGAGCTAGTAGTAGTATTCTCAAAACAGCACATAATTACATCTCATTAAAATCTGATAGTCTACAGGGCAAGAAGAAATGCTAGAAATAAAAATGAAAGGATGAAATGAAAAGCAAAAAGATGTTCAACTCTATGTAATCAACAAGATAATTTTGACCTGAGCAATCACCAGACCTTTAATGGTGTACTTCAGCCTACAAAGAAAGATTAGGGGTTCATTCCATTTATCACATCCCTGAAGTCAAGAAAGTATTTTAGGTGGCAGAGGGTAATCCGTGAAAAATAGACATAGATTACATAAATGATAAATTGATGCAGTGCAGTGGTTAAGCTTGATGCTTATCCCAGTAGAAAGGCAGTATATTTTCTGCTACAGTTAAAGAATCTATATTCTTTGCCATAAAAGATAATGCAAAGTTGTTTCAAAATCCTGAAGCAAACATCGCGGAAGTATTTTCACATTAACTTTGTGCCCTCAGTTAATGTACAATCCCTTTCCATTTGTCTTGCAGAGACCACCTCAGAAGTTTCTAAGTAACTGAAGAGAATCCAAAAAGCCTTTGACCAAACAGCATGCAAGAATCCAAGCATAGGTTCAAGAGGCATACAATGTATGGGTGGAGAAATGTTGCCTTCTTACCTTACTGATCAAGTATATTGTTGACTAATTATCACATCATAACATTTCCAATAAGCAGACTATGACTAACATTGCATACTAGTACATATAGAAACTGTCCTTTAAATAATTACCTCCATCCCGGGTCATCACCTAGCACTGCTAAGTGAACTATGTCACTTTGTTAGATTGCTGATCTCACTGTAATCTTCCCACCAACGTTTAATTTCCTAATATTTTTGAACCCCATAAGAGATAGGGTCACTTACTGCAACTTTTGCAATTGTTTTTGGTGTTTAATATAATGGCATGCTTTTAAAGATACATAGAATATTATGGCAAATTCCCATGATTGCCAAATATTATTTGCCATCTGAAATCATAGGGTATTCTCGTTTTGACTTCAGAAGTTCTCAGACACCAACAGTTCTTAGTATTACATTGCAGAATAAACATATTTTGCCAAGTGATTTACTCCCTATTTTGTATCACCCATGACCAGTGCAATTCTAATGCAGGATTTTCTAAGGGGAAAACTCAGTAAATTTCAAGGTTTAGGACTGAAGAGTAATTCAGATTTCAAAATGAGAAGCTCTTCCTTTTCTTTCAGGGGCAAGGAAACAAGGGGAGATTAACTGGAAATAAACAAGTTAAATGAACCAAACTATAAAACTTGGCAAGGAATTGCTATTTTTAGCAAGGTTTTAAATACCTGTTAAGCTGTAGAACTCTACTTTGAGGTGATAGTGGATTTGGGATAGCTTATTCCTACCATTTTTCTCTTAAGTATGATACTTGAATATTGCAGCCAAACCGAAGTTTGATTAGAATCAGACTTATGTCCATTGTCACTACACTAACTCTGGGGGATGTGATCAACATGCATACAGAACTCTGAAGGCACTGTCAGTCTAGTCCAAAACTACTGAAGCATCCCAGAACCAAAAGTAGGCAGATACCTTGGAAACAGTACTTTCACCTTCTTCTATCGCTAAGCCTAAGGAAATAAGCTCTGCCGGATCAAACTGGCACCATTTGGAGCTAACTCTGGTGTTCTTCATGAATGGCACTAGATAAAGTAAAATAGCTGGAAGGGGAAGCAATGTCCAGAATGGTGAGTAAGTTTTCATAGGCAGTAGAGATGGAAAGATGCTCTTATTTTTCTCAGACTAAATCTGCATCCTCATCTATTACATTTTAGGCTTGAAAGTGGCAGGTGGCTAGAGGGTTCACTACATGTCCTGCAAGACTCTTCAGAGTTATGCATATTTCCATAGGTTCCTTACATGCAGACACTTTCTCTTCATCCATAACCTTGACCACTGTGTCATTCATTTCCACAGTAATCAGCTCTGGGAAGTTACAGAAGATACTGTGTATGCTAGTATCCTTTAAGAAAGAGGAAAATGAAGTTTTCTGCTGGTACACTTAGGGTTTTGGGGGTTTGGGGTTTTTTTGAGAGGGGAAGGGGAAGCCAGTGGTGGTGGTGGGAGTAACCAACTGTCTTAAATCTTAGTCCTCACAGTGCAACTTATCCTGAGAGGGTGAGTTTGTGTCAGACTTGAGCCTCCAATGACAAGTTTGAATATGAGCAAGATAATTCATAAATAGTAAAAGACAAACCTGGGAAAAATAAATATGCCTCCCTGTTTGTAGAGTTCCTGGACTCCAGTCAAAAAAAATGTTACTTTAATGAAACAATCAATTTTCTTGAATATGGCAATGTAGATTTGACCATAAGTAATTAAAATATTGAAATTTATATTCTCTATTTTCTGATGCACACATGCAGGATCAATATGTGACAATTAATGTTTGCCCAGCCAGCCAGAGATTCATAGAGGGCATTTTCATTTCTAAGCTTTCTTTTTTCCTCTCATCTGGTTTTACTGAGCTGCCTAGATAAATGTTAATTAATATTTTTGCATAATATCCAGATATAAATTTTGAGAATCAAGAATTAAATCACATAAATAAAATGTTCAGATTAAAATTACTACACATGATCACTTCTCTTTACCACATTTATATGAATTAAATTTTTTCTGTGCAGATATGGGAGGAAAAAGCTCCACAGTAGGAAAAAGCAACTGCTTACAAACAAACCTCAGTTTAAAAACTGTAGAGCAGAAAAGTAATTTTGCATATTAGATTATGCCTAACTCATTAGGTTGAAAAAATAGGTAAAATTAAAATTCCCTCTTGGCAAAATCCTGGCTTTTAAATGCAAACTAGCTATCCATTACTGTCTAGTTAATTTTTAGTGCAATTGACTTGAATTCTAGAAAAACTGGTACTATCCATATCTACCAAGCTAAAAAAGCCTTTGAGATATAGTGATATTCCTTCCTGACATTTCAGGTTTAGCAGGAGGTTAATTAGACACAGTTTCAACACTGCTGTGTTGCTTTAGGGCATAGCACAACAGGCCAGTTTTTAGCTACTTGCGAACTTAGAAGCCTTAGGAGAAACCAGCTTGAGACCTACGGCAAGTTTAAATTGTCTTTTTTTCCTGCACATTTAGAAAGTGTAGTGAAATTCTGTTCCACATCATAAACTATTTGGACAAATTTTTGCTAGTGATGTGGTCCTTAAGGCCAAAAGTGAGACAATCTTTATCTCTTTTATGTGACTTTTAGGCACAGTGAAAATTATAACATCCAGATGTCAGTTTGCACGAGGGCTTAGAAAGTTGCACAGTGGTATGTTTCGTCTTGGTCATTGCCAGCCTGCTACTGCATTTATACTTGAACACACACAGAATGAAGAATAAGAATTAATTTATGAAACTATTTAGCTCTGATAATTTCTTGTAAAGCACTGAAAACTAGCATTTTTTCACAAAAGGGTGAAAAACTTACATAAAGAAGGAAGTCAATAACTTGTATATGAGATTATAACCTTGCACGGCATTAATGAGAAGTGATGAGACAGAGGTGAAAATTTAGGTATATATTGCTTCTTTTATACAGTATAATCCTAAATTGTCTCATGACCCTATAACAATTCTTTTTTTTAGGGGATAGGGATAGAAAAAGACATTTGTCTTGATACATTCCAGATATCCAGTTAGTATGTTATATGTTATGCTATTTGTTAGTAAATGGAGTTAGCATGCCCAGATAGGCAGAAAAAGACTACTTTCACTTCTGAGGTTTTGTTTCTTCATTATGTTCATGTTTGTGAACACTTCAACTCTTTTAATCATGACCTCCACTTAAAAGCTATTTTTGAAGTTTGGGATAGGTAGAGGTACCACATATAAAACCTTTGTGGAAAAAC
The DNA here is from genome assembly GCF_028858705.1 of Grus americana. NCBI lineage: Eukaryota > Metazoa > Chordata > Aves > Gruiformes > Gruidae > Grus > Grus americana. Next base: position 62,670,534 of record NC_072891.1, read on the forward strand.
TGTTCTCTGCAGTATCATTCTGTCAAGGTGATGGAAGTAGTCTCTGAAATTAAATTTGATCTGACCTCTTCACCTATTAAAATTCCATTTACCCATGTTTTATCACATCAACATCCCAATAGATATTATAGAACTAAGGATGGTAAGACATTAGACAACATGATGGGACAGAGGTGGTGCTGAACAGTAGTACAAAAAATTGGATTTTTTCATAAGCACAGATAGATAGCCTTTCTTTTAAAGTCTCCTACCCAAGTGCTCACAGAGTCCAATCTTGCTTAATTGTAAAGAACCAAGTTAGGAGTGAGATCAAATGGTTCTTAAATATTTCTGGGTTTTGCTGTTTGGGGTTTTTTGGGAGGTTTTGTTTTGTTGTTTTTTTTTTGTTTTGGGGGGTTTTTTTACCTCAGCTTATGTCATTAATATCATGTACACCTCCATTTTTTGTGGAGCCATTTGTACGGCAGAAATTTTATTGAAAAAACAAGCTGAGACAGATGAATTCAAAGAGGCACTTCTTATGGTCCATAAGATAGGATAAGATATGGCCATGGGATATACTAGTGACGTAAAACTCGGTTTAGTAGAACTACAGAGGGGAAGCATCATGGACCATCAAGCGTCCACTCCTGTCATTGCTGCAAATGTTAAAGTGTGCCCTTCCTTGCTCGTCCTTTGTTACAAGAACGAAGCTTTGTGGTTGCCATGAGAGACCATCAAACAGGTAAAATGATATATGTTACTGACAGCACCCAAGCCTGGATTTGGTATTGCTGTTTCATGAACATGGAAATTTGCTATGATTGAGGTATCACGTTACGGAGTAAGATAGCAAGGCCATGAAGACTACAAGGCAGGTTAAGCTCTCTCCATCTTGAACCTCTTTCACGGAATGTCTATTAAAATTTTTAAAGGCAAGGCTTTGGTACAACATGAAATACAGGTGCCCGAGGATGAAGATGTTTCATCCCAGAGCTGTTTTTTATTCAACTAGCGCTCACAGGTTTGCTTGCTGCATCCCTCAGGTTTCCTCAAGAGGCAAAGCAACTGCTCTATGTCTATGCTGGTCTCCTTGGAGAAGATGCAGTGGGCTTTCAACACAGGTAATGAAAATTTGCCTTCTCTCAGGCACCTGCCTTGCTAAAAATCACTTGTCCAGATGATTCTCACTCATCCCCCTCTGTTCTTTAACACATCTCCATTATTTCATATTCTTAAAAATACATATTGTTTAAAATAGTAAAATAAAGCAAAACAATTACACTTTTTAAGAATATATCACCTGAAGTACTTTCTAAATAATGTATGTTTATTCTGGTTGAAGGGCTTATTATTTCTGTTTGGCTCAAAACCACAGAATCAGTCTGTATTTTAAAAAAACAATATTTTTTAAAGTTTTTAAAGAGGTTCAGAATTTTAAATACATGGAAAAATTGTAGTATTTCTGATTATGTTAAATTGTTAAATTGCTTTATTGTTTTGCAATTATAACTTTGAACATGGAAATAATTTTTTTTTTTTTTAAAAAAAAGCTTTCAAAATAACCAGGGGAAAAAACCCTAGGCTTGTAACTTCATTAAATAATTTGCTTCTTCCACTTTATATAAGCTCAGCAATTGGAAATCTCATTTGATTTGGTTTTTTTTTTTTTTTTGGTAACTCAGAAATACTGTTATGAACAATATTACCTGTTTTTCAATACATAAATGAGTTAGGGCATAGCTGAAGTAGTTCAAAAAACAAGCTATCCAGTTCTACTCCAGAATAAAATTGCCCCAAATGTAAGAGATTTTTAAAGTCTTCACATTGTCTCAATAGAAATACTAGAGCATGAACCATATTCTTGAAATTATTTTGAACATCATTAAGAGTATAATCTTCTGTATGTTCCAAATTTCTATTTTGAAAGTAGATTCATTCTAAAAGAACTGTGTTTCCTTTCCATCCTTTTTACTATTTAATTAATTATCTTTGAAAAATGTTAATTTTTCAATCTTATAATCCATGAACTAGGTTACTAAAACTTACCATACTGGCACAAGAGTATGAGTATGCTTTTTCTGCATTGAATTGTGGGGCGATTTGGGGTTGGTTTTTTGTTTGTTTGTTCGGTGTTTTTAATGTCTCTTCCTCCTTTAGTTTTATTTTCTGTGATTTTTTAAAATCTCCTTTTTATTCTGTTTTCTCTTTCTTTCCCAGGCTCTGGAGTTTCAACAGTTTCATTGTAAAGGCAATAAAGAAATAACCACATTTAAGAGTTGGAAGAAGAACTGCAACAGAATTACCTACACCATTGCCTTAAACCTGTATCTGTTAACTGTTTTGTGTTTAAATTAATTAGTAATATTTATTTCACCTGGATTACGTGAAGCAAAAATAAACAGTGGCTATAATTATTTACAACTGAAACCCACATCCTTTAGTCTTGATTATCCCATAGTTCTGTATCAGTAACAAACCAGTCAGTTTAGCCTTCTGAATACATATACACAGTTGCTGGCTTAATTTAAAAAAAACATAAGATGCAAAGACTTTGTTTTTCTTTGGAGTGGGTTTCCAGGGGATGAATGCATGTGCAAACTACCTTAAACTAAGAAAAAAACCCCCAGAAATCTATGGATTTTCTGTGTTAAAAAATATAGAAGGGAGTATTATCTCTGCAAGCAGTTACTCCCAGTATTCTTCTATACCGTTTAAGGACTGACTCCCACCAATTATCAGAGATCTTGTTTTCTTACATAGATAACTGTGAAAGTGTTGTTTTCTTTTTTACTTATGTCCCACGTCATTTTTTCCTGCAAATTGACTGTTCCTACCTGTGTGAGGAGTAGACAGGCAAAAAATATAACTCATCCAAGATGATGTGATGAATCATATTTCCCTTAATATTCCTCAATGGCATTCCAATATCATAAAAAGATAATTTTATCTCATTCATGTATGGGGGGACACAACAACTGTGTTTGGAATTGATACTTAGCAATTAATTTTTTGAGGCATCTGGACATGTGTTCTGGTTTGACCTTGGCTGACTCAATAACCAAGACAAACCTTGCAGTTGTGTTTGGAATATGACAGATACTGCAATTTTGAATTGTTTCAATTTGCCCTTTTTTTTTTTTTAAGAATAATGTCTAATTAGTTTAGTTTAAATTAAGCTTTATGACACAGTTTAGATTCAATATAATGCTTAAAAACAATTCTTATGAAGATTTAGCAGCTTTTAGAAATTGTTTCCTCTTGCACACAAAGTATGTACACTTTCTTATTTTATAGAATCATAGAATTATTTTGGTTGGAAAAGACCTTTAAGAACATCAAGTCCAACCATTAACATAACACTGCCAGTCCAACTACAAAACAATATCCCAAGCATCACATCTACATGTCTTTTAAATACCTCCAGGGATGGTGGCACAACCACTTCCCTGGGCAGCCTGTTCCAATGCTTGATAACTCTTTCAGTGAAGAAATTTTTCCTAATATCCAATCTAAACTTCCCCTGGTGCAACTTGAGGCCATTTCCTCTTGTCTTATCACTAGTAACTTGGGGGAACCGATGGACACCCACCTCACTTCAACCTCCTTTCAGGAAGTTGTAGAGAGTGATAAGGTCTCCCCTCAGCCTCCTTTTCTCGAGGCTAAACAACCTCAGTTCCCTCAGACACTCCTCATAAGACTTGTGCTCTAGACCCTTTCCCAACTTCATTGCTCTTCTTTGGACACGCCCCAGCACCTCAATGTCTTTCTTGTAGTGCTAGGAGGCCCAAAACTGAACACAGGACTTGAGGTGCAGCCTCACCAGTGCCGAGTACAGGGGGACAATCACTTCCCTAGTACTGCTGGCCACACTGTTTCTGATAGAAGCCAGGATGTTATTGGCCTTCTTGGCCATCTGGGCACACTGCTGCTCATATTCAGCCAGCTGTTGACCAACACCCCCAGGTCCTTTTCCGCCAGGCACCTTTCCAGCCACTCTTCCCCAAGCCTGTAGCATTCCATGGGGTTGTTGTGACCCAAGCGCAGGAGCCTTGTTGAACCTCATACAGTTGGCCTCGGCCCATCAATCCAGCCTGTCTAGATCCCCCTGTAGAGCCTCCCTACTCTTGAGCAGATCAACACTCCTACACCACTTGGTGTTGTCTGCCAGCTTACTGAAGGTGTACTCAATCCTATCATCTAGATCATTGATAAAGATATTAAAGACAACTTGCCCCAATACCGAGCCCTGGGGAACACCGCTTGTGACCAGCCACCAACTCTATTTAAATCCATTCACCACCACTCTTTGGACACGGCCATCCAGCCAGTTTTTTAGCCAGTGAAGTGTACGCCTGTCCAAGCCACAAGCAGCCAGTTTCTCTAGGAGGATGCTGTGGGAAACAGTGTTAAAGGCTTTACTGAAGTCCAGGTAGACAACATCCACAGCCTTTTCCTCAAAAAAAGTGTGGATTGTCATAGAAGGAGATCAGGACCTGCCTTTCATAAACGCATGCTGACTTGGCCTGATCACCTGGTTGTCCTGTACATGACATGTGATGCCACTCAGGATGATCTGCTCCATAACCTTCCCTAACCAAGGTCAGACTGACAGGCCTGTAGTTTCCCAGATCCTGCTTCCGGCTCTTCTTGTAGATGGGCATCACGTTGGCTAACCTCCAGCCAACTGGGACCTCCCCAGTTAGACTGGACTGCTGATAAATGATGGAACGTGCCTTGGTGAGCACTTCCACCAGCTTCCTCAGTACCCTTGAGTGCATCCCACCTGGCCCCACAAACTTGTGTGTGTCTAAGTGGTGTAGCAGGTCGCTGACCATTTCCCATTGGATTATGGGGGCTTCATTCTGCTCCCCGACCACCTGTGTCTTCCAGCTCAGGGGGCTGGGTACCCAGGGAACAACTGGTGTTACTGGTAAAGACTGAGGCAAAGAAGGCATGAAGTACCTCAGCCTTTTCCTCATCCTTTGTCACTATGTTTCCAGTGACATCCAACAAACCATGGAGATTCTCTGTAGCCCACCTTCTGCTGCCAATGTATTTATAGAAACTTTTTTTATTGTCTTCAACTGCAGTAGTTAGGTTAAATTCTAGTTGGGCTTTGGCCCTTCTAATTTTCTTCCTGCATAACCTCACGACATCCTTGCAGTCCTCTTGAGTTGGCTGCCCCTTCTTCCAAAGATCATAAACTCTGTTGGATTTTTTTTTTCCCCGAGTTCCAGCCAAAGGTCTCTGTTCAGCCAGACCAGCTTGGCTTTCAGCACATGGGGACGGCCTGCTCCTGTGCCTTTAAGATTTCCTTCTTAATTCAATTAATATGATTTTCATACATAAAGATCCTGTGTATAAAAACAAATGTTTTTGTAGTTTTCATCAGTATAGCTATTTGCTCCTCTATGACCTAGGCTTAAAAAACTTGCATTATCAAGCATGGCTAAATACATTTGAAAACCTATCTTCTTTCATGATCCTATCTTCTTCATAGCATCTTGAAATCCTATCTTCTTCTACTTCCAATTATATTTGTAACACTTACTTGGTTTTAATAAAAAGCTTTGCCTGTTTTGGTAACTACTTGATATTTTCCTTTTTTCCCCCTCAAGTTCTGGTTGTTTGTTTCCTATTTTCTTAGAAATCACTGAATACTCTTGAATCGAAGCTGAGATTTTTCCGGGAACTGATTTCATCATCTCATCTTCTGAACAGGCTTTTGGGAAGAGATTCTTTTTCTAAGACAGGCAGCCCAAGTTTACCTCTGCTGCAGAGCTGCCTTCACTGGAGTATTTGAGATATACCAGGATGGTGCAGAGAGTCTGGGCATCCTTGACTTGTCCTGATCCCTCTGCATACTTTTACTGAAATGGCACAGTAGACAAGCTACTCATCTGCAACGACAACAAAACATTTGTTTTGTCTTTTTTGGTTTTGATATTTTTAATAAATTTTATCTCCCCTCTGGCACTAAACTTTTTCATCATATCTGTATCATGTTAGGAAAAAAAAAAATTTAAAAAAATCACAAAGAGAAGCCCTGACAGGACTGGACTACAAAGGTAACTTTAGTCTGTAATTCAGCACTAGAAAACTCCAATTTGTCAGTATCAACACATCAAGCATATGTTGTCAGCATAAGTATCAAGCATACTATGATATGCTTATATTTATAATTCTTCAGTGCAAGTCCTCATTACTTTATCAGAGGGCTATGCAGGACCCTTTGCTGCCAGTAAATAACAGGTCAAATGCTCTTTGTTTTCCTTCTCCAACAGGATCACAGCAAAGATGCCTGTGGGTACAAATCTTCAAACAGTACTGCTCGTGTTGCAAACCTGATAGTCCACACAGCCAGAAGCAATTACTCAAATAAGAGAATATAGAAAACAGAGTTGTAATCACCATTCATTGGTTTAGAAATGTCATGCCAGCCACATTTCAGACATCATATGATATTAATACTAATCAACATATATTAGCAACCAGACATGTTCACAACTGTTCTAACAGCTGACTGCCTCCAAGCTAAATTGATTTCATCCCTTAGACACCCATTAACACCTCTCCTTCCCATTTAGATAATAGAACACAGTTGTTCAGGGGTGTTTATGAAATGACATTCGTTTGATTGATAAGTGACCTTGACTGAATGAGAATATATGCTTGCTGGGATTTAAAGGATCACCTTCCTTTCTCATAACCTTACAGAGTTACAGGCCTCCAAATACTTAGAGAATTCATAGGTGCACAATCAGTAAATATTGATACAATTTTTTTTCCATAAGAAGTGTGTTTGGGAGGATTAACTTTTAAATAAAGTCCTACATATGCATACTAATATTCTAACTGTAGAAAGTGCTGAAGAAATCTGAGAATGATGATCTGGTTTTAAAAATAAATCAGTGGTTAATTATTTGGGTTTTGTAGCTTTATTTTGGAAAAATCACTGACTCCAGTGGACCATTCTTATTAAGATCAAATGAAATATTGAAGCTTCATATATTGTTAATTTTATAGGGTATCTAATCCAACTAGGATTAATTAAGAATATGGAAACCTCTGACACAATGCCAGAAAAACATAATTCAGTTTAGCATAGGAAGGGTTTTTAGAGCTGCATTATGAGAGTTTTTCAATAATAGATTAAACAGGCTAAATTATTAAAATGCCATTTGATTGAAATCAGACCATTCTCCCTGTATTTCAGCATTCCATCCTGTAACAGGCAAGACTGTCTTTTCAGCTCCAAATATGGAGGCAATCCTTCCTTTTCTGTATGCTACTTAAAGGAAAACATCAGATGGAATTTAAAAGCAAATGACAAATACTGACTTGAATATTTATTTAAGAGCTTAAATAAAAAGCTAGGGTTGGGATTTTCATGCTTGAATATACTTACAATCACATTACTCAGGGGGAAATTACTGAAACCCACCTTTTTTTGTTTCAGAGAAGATACTTGGGATGTGAAGATGCAGCCACTGCTGAGTATCTCATCCACCCCTAATGCAATCCCCAAGTGGATACACTTGAAGGCTGGAGCCCTGCTCATTCTCCTTGTCCAACTGCTGCTGCTTCTGGCAGGGTAGGAAGACCCCTGAACAGCAACATCTCTATCCTATCAGCCCCAGCTGCAGCATTTTCTGAAGTTTCTGTGGCAGGGCAGGCAGGCACTCAGGTGCCCTTGATGTGAGGCTGTATATGAGCAGCCTGTGGGCCAGATTCAGTTCACCAATCACTAGTTGGACTGTGTCAATTAGTTGCTCTGTTGTGATTAAACATTTTACAGCCCTTCCTGCTAAAGCTGTTTAAGCTTTTTTTTTTTTTTAATATAAAAATAAATGTGAACTGAAACAGAAATTTTCTAGTTGTAAGAGCTCCCAAGTGCAGGTGTTTCATGTATAGCTGGAAAGCCTCAGCAGACGAGACAGTGGGAACTCACCCCAGCATATTACACAAAACTGGCAGATGCTGATCTTGGCTGGAGGCTACAGAGAGATCAAATACATTAATTGCTTGATACTGAACAGGCACTGAAATGGATGTCTTCCCCTTTATGATACGACATGCCCAACATTTGTTTCTCCTTTAAAGTTTTTAAATGCAAAGACTAATTTAGAAATGTTTTTTTCCCCAAAATTTGCCAGTAACTGTCACAAGCTATTTCTATTGTATAGAACACCTGCTTATACTCAATCTCATTTAAGTGAGGCACAAATGGAAGCAAAGGCATTCCAGAGTCGGTTCATAGTTATTTGCATAGGTTAATTTCAGGTTCTTTGGAAGCATATTTTCCCTGTTCCACAACTATAACTCTTTCTATATTATTCCTTTTTCTTTCTAGTGCTAGAAGTTAAAAGATCAATAAAGTATGATCCTCATGACGTGAGAATCATACAACTATGCCCTTTTTTGGGATATTCTTTACACTAATCAAGGATCTCACATAGTTCGCAGTTCAGCAACCACAGTATGTAGTGCACTTTTCATGTCTTCCTAGTGCACAATACTCTGTAACCTACATTGCAATAGCAAGCTAAATCAGTAAAAGTGAGCAGCTGCCTTCGGGGCCATGCTGCAGGACATCCTGAGCTTGGACTCTACTGGGGTGCTCATCACTGGCTGCAGCTCGGTGCCACAAGTTTTCCAGACTTGGGGTTTGCATACACCAGGTGTGGGGAGAGGTGCCGTAGCAGCACACTGCAAGAGCAGGAGATGGCAATGCTGTTTGTTAGCAGATGGGAGTAAGAAGCCAAATGCACCTTATGTTCGTGGTATGAAACTTGACAGCCTGAGGTAAAGCTGAAGACTTATATGAAGACCAGGATTTAATCCTAAAAACAGTCAGGAGAATGAGCTGTTGACATAAGCACAGCTGACATAGCATCAGATAATGAACATGGGATCAATGTTCTTGTTCAGTTCTTCCAGCGTTCAGAAAAATAGGGGATAAGATAAACAAGAAAAATACCAGGCAACTTTTGAATAAAATACATGGAGTTGTTAAAAGGGCATCAGGACTCTTTTTCCTAATTAGAGCAACTGGCAGTACTCCAGGCTTTTGTTTAGCTGCTTGGGTCAAAAGTGTAGAAATTATTTGAATGTAATGTAAAATAAACATCACAGTGGATATTATACTGACTGTAATAATATTTTTACATGTACGGCATTGTTATCTCTCATATTAATTTTGAACTGGGATGGTACAAAAAAGACATGGGGCATTGTCATTGAGTTTAAACCTGGCCTTCTGTAGGGTTCACAGAATTTTTATTAAACCTTTAACAATTGATTCTTACATTGTGATATTTATGCTTTCACCTTTATTGATACAGGAATGGACTTCTTTAAAGCACTAGCAGGAAAGAGAGACGGAAAACTATATTTTAACTTGATCTACAGGAACAGAATAAATGTAAAATATTTTGTTCACATATGTTATTGCTAGATGTTATTCTCTCTGATGATAAAGCTTTCAAGCTGATTTTCAGTTGCCAGAAGTATACTCCCATTTAATTTTGGGACTTCGAAAGTTAAAAAGGGTGTAAGTTAAATGTCTAATTTGTGATTATCAGATCTTTTAAGTTGCTGAATGATACTTAAGTAATCATTGGATCACCATGATTGCCAGTCCAGGATGTGAACATTCAGGATACCCTGCTTACTCCTGCTGTGAACAATTCAGATTGGTTGCCCAGTTAAAAGAATTGATATCTGTATCCAATCCAACAACAGATGGCATAATTTTTATATTTTTTGCCAGCACATATATCATATCACAGCAGACATATGAGCAAAGCTTTTAAATTCAATGTATTGTGAGAGAGGACTTCTGGTGTCTTGAAAAATTAATCATTTTATTATCCTGAATGATGTTTGAGATGAGGAAGAAAAAAGTCAATAGATCCTATAAACTCAATTTCACCATCAGAGCCCCAGGTGTGGTTGAAATTCCATAGGCTGCACGGAGATATTTTGCTGTAATATCTCCTTCCTGCGAAGAAAGGTCTACACTCAGCAGTGTATTTTTGACTTAGCAGCTCCTCATTTCTTAACTGTATCCCAGCCAGAACCAGTATACTGACTCAGCCTTACTTCTGCATCACAGATTCCTCCTCCGTCCCCATCCTTAGTATTGCCAGCACAACTGATTGTGGGGATATCCTGTGGATAAAACCAGGGAACTCATCTGACCAAAAACTTGGCAGAACAGAAGTTTCAGAATTCAGATTACTGTCTGTACATGCTGTCCTCCTTTCCCAGGTAGCTGTGTTTACACAACAGATGGCTTCACACAGGGTGGAGACAAAGGAATAAGCAGTATGAAAACACACAGCTTACAGTAAGACACACAATTTTAATCTACCACTGATTAATAAACCGAGATTTTAACTCGCACTTAGATTTCTGTAGTCCTGACAACTTCCTGGAATATCTTGGGGGAAAAAAGAAAAATTTGCCCTGAGTTCATTTGCATCTGAATTTGTTCTTATCCCAGCTTCACCTGTACCAAATTTTCAAAGAAAAGTTAATAAAAAGAAGATTCATTTTTGGGGTGGGGGTGTGTGTTGCTCTCTTGTTTGTGTTTCTGAATAATTTATTTCTACATTTTCTGTGTAAGCATAAAAGTCACACCAGAGGTCTGCTCAATCAGACCGAAGCTCAGTATCTTACCTGCAATAGTAGCCAAAACCAAACAGCTAGTGAAGAGTATAAATATATAGTAATATTGTTAAAAATTAACACTCATTGAAGAACAGTCATAGCTTAATTTTGCCAAACTCATTAAATTCCATTGGATATTCCAAAGTGTTTAATCCTCAGTATCAGAGAGAAAAAGAAAAGAGATATTTGCCAAGAAACCAATTGTTGTAGACCTGTATGGTAATACATTCAGGCTGATTCATTTGTGACTGAGATAAAAAATAAGCAGGAAGAGTGAGTTGGTACCTGGTAGAAACTTTGCATGGCTTGGAGGGAGTCTTGTTCGCCTGTGCTGACTGAGACTGAAGAGCTAGACCTGGCAAAGGTCAAAGACAAGAGGGTATGGTTGTTAATTTGACCAAACAGCACCACCAAAACTAAGACACACAGCTCAGATGGCGGTGAAAAAGTGTGATCCTCACTTGCCCAGAAAGGAGAATAAACAATGCAGAAAGAGTGGTTAATCCTTACCTAGTAAAGAAAGAACTTGGGGAGAGGACACATGTAGGCTGATGTGGCAATTAAGCAAGGAGGATGAAATGATTTATGTAGGATAAATTTACTATACATTGTAACATCAAACAGGTTTTTGTTTTGTGTGTCTTATAAGCTGTCTTAGAAAGGTATAAATACTAGACTTTAGAAAAATTCTTATGCAATAATGAAAGGTGAAAGAAAAGGAGTAATTTTAAAGTACTGTAATTGCCCCATAGGGCAGAAGAGACTAAGAAGTCATACTGTAATTAAAATGTCCTGGTTTCCCTGTTCCTAGTAAAATAACAATGGTGTCAGTTCTTTATATTACCTTAGTGTCAGCACTGGAAACGTTTGCCAGCAGAAGCCATGTAAATACAAAAGACTGTGCATGTGTTCCTGCACCAACCACACTGGAGAATTGTGCTCTGGAGACAACTGGATCACCTCACTGGTAGAATAATGGCATTTGGAAATCAACATGGCCCAAGCCATCTATTATTTACAAATACTGCACATCTCAGAGCCTTCCCAAGTCTACAGAGTATCAGATTGCTAAAGTGGAAGCCACTATGCAGAGCAGTGATGATAGTAATGAATACAGGGACCATTGCATCCATGATTGATTTTCTTTTTAGACAGTTTCCATGGTCTGTGAGGACTCACTGGCTACACGAAGTGACAGGTAATCACCAAAACTCTCTGCTGTGATGGATTCTATTTTTTTTTTTCTTAGAGCTCTAGTGGATTGCCAGTGTAACCTTCCTAGGGGTGGGGATGTATTGTGCCTAAGAAGAGCATGTTAAAGAATTATGTTTGAAATGTTCAACCTCTAATTCATGGAGAAGAAAATGTTTGCTGAGAAGTCTTTAAATTTCTAGGCATATCACTCCAAGAGGAATTAATAGAAGTCCCAAAATGTATCCAGGCCCTTCCCTCCATTTGACTCTTCAAATGAAAACTGCACTGTAAATATAAGCAAAGTAATCTCCAGTCAAGTAAGTTTCAGCTATCCAGGGTCCTTTGCCTTTAGCTCTCTCTCTTCTGAGACAAAATGAAGAGGTAGCCAGAAAATGCTACTTAATCCCTTCCAGCTCAGCTTTCTCAGCCTTTTTTAGGAATTGCCATATCCCTCTATCTTGGGTCCAATAACTGAACAAATTTAGCATAAAGAGGCAAATCCACATTGCTCATTGTGCCTGTGTTCTCAGTTTTGTGTCCTGGTGTTAGATTGGTTCTATTCATAAGCCTCATCTGGAAACAGTTCAGCACCTTCATCGGCTCTACATCAGTTCAAAAGGAGCCTCTACAGGTACAGCTCTTTGGGTAGCTGCTCTAATTTTAACGTGTTGAAGGGACTGAATGCCTTTGCTTAGAACAGACTCTCCTGATAGAGTGGCGTATATGTCAAAAACTACAAACTTTATATTTTTCTGATAGGCATATTTTTCTAGAATAAAAATTATTTAAAAGTAATTCCTCCTGTTATATCTATTAGTCTGGCTGCAATCCATCTCTATTTTAGACAAAAGAGCATCTCAGTCACTAAACTTATTCATCCCTCAGCTGAAATGAGTAGCAGTTATGTATCAGTGTATCAGTTGTGTTTAATTTCCTCATTAAAGAGTTTTGTGGATTGTGAGAAATGCACTGTAAAGATGTTTATTTCACATATGATAAATTAAGGATCCCTCAGACAGAAAGTAGATTAAGAACTCTGAAACATGTGATCAAACAGCTGTGACCATCTATTAATTTATCAACTTCAGTTGCTTGTCACCAAATATCTGGTAGAAGTCACTTGTATGTGGCAAAGTCAACATACTTCACAGTCAGTTGATCACAGATCAGGACCGTAATACAGCCCACCTTTGTCAGCCAAACTTTCCATTAAAGGTTTGGCTTATAGAGCAACTGAAACTAAAAATCTCGCTTCTGTTTCCTGACTCTGCTACTGGACATAATCTTCAGGACAAGATCAGTTAGACAGCTGGGGAGGTAACATCTTAAAGCACTGCAATAAGGTTTGCCCAAGCTCACCTGTCAAAGATCTTGCAGAAAGTAAAACATCTATGCATGAAGATCTTTAACAGTTAATAACTTCACATTTCAGGGAGAATGTTTTCTTCTCCTTTGGCCTATGCTGAAGCAATCCTTGAAGGAGCTAGAGTCTTCAAGTTTCCTAGGCCACTGGCAATTGCTTTTAGAACTCATCAGAGTAATCAATGGAAACTTTCATAAAATTAGAAAGAACATTTCTCAGTTATGACCAGCTTGGTCATCTCAGCAGTTTTCTATACCACTGAACAAAAAGTGATACTGAGGTCTTGCCAGTTCTTAAATTTAAACTCCTGTCTTTCATTGCTGTTTATAACTAGATATACAGCTACACCTGGATTCAAATGCTTTTAGAGGGAACATGCATCTGCTTGCAAATGCTTTTGTAAAGATGTACGATTCTGGACAGACTTGCTGGCTGTTGTGTCCTTAAATTTGTGGATAGATTCCCTGTTCCATCATTTGAATACAGTACATTAATTGGCCTAAATTTAAGCCATTCCTGTTTTTTTTGTAACTGACACAATAGGTAGGGCAGGTGATGACATAGCCTTCCAAGCAGGTACAAAGGACACATCAATCCTTTTGTAGCCTGGTTCACTAACTAAGCAAAGGGGGAATCCAGGTAGTTTAACATATGTGAAAAAACATGTATATTTGCAGAGGATACCTATTTTAGATGGCTTTTTTAAAATCCAACCATTTTCTTTTGCGATTGTTACATGTTGACGGCAGACCTATATAGCTCACAGGAGAAGCATTTTGTAGAAGCTAATATTGGACTGTAGGTCTAAGAAAAACTTAACAATTTCAACTGGTTAATGATGGCCAAGCCTTGTTCTAGCGGTTACAATTGCTTAAATTGAATAGTTTTTTTAAAAAATAACATTCACCTTTTCATTTCCTAATTCTATTAGGTAGCTGTTTGACAGTAAGGTAAAATTTTTAACAGTATCGCCAGCCTGCTTTCATACTGCTTGAATAATAAAGATAAAAGGCTTCTGTCCTTAGAATTGAGCTGAATAAAAAGATGGTTTAAATTTTCAAGTATTGTAGTATTAATTGTTAAACCAGTATAAGAGCAGCCTGGAGACTAATTTACAGGCTCTGGGTGAGCAAGATGCCTGTGTCAGTAAATTTTTAGAAAGATGGACAGCATAAACTATGGACTCCAAATGCCATTTATGTTTAAGATCCTGAATTTTGCATACATACATTAGCCAGTTCCCACTGGACAGTGCTTCTTAGCTTTACGAACTTTCAGGTTAGCATGCAGTATAAGAAAGACTAATTCAAGTTACTCTTAAAGATGAATTGCAAAGCAATTCATATAATTGCAGTTCAATAATACACTTTTAATTAATTCTTTTGATAAACTTATTATCATGGATCTAAGTGGTATAAAACCTGGAGATGTATCCTATTTTTCCATCATTAGCAGTGTTCTCTCTGAAAGTCTACTTGTCTTTGAGAGTATTGGGTGTCTCTTTTGCCTGATGGAGACCCAGACATGCATCTTCCTCATAAGCATATATATCTTCACCATCAAACTATACCACAAACTTAAGGCAATTTTAGCAGCTTTTGCTGCCCCTTTCTTCTGTGCTTAAAGCTTGCATCTCTTTAGGCTGTGACTGTGTTTGCTGTATAAATAACTGGATCAAGTACCACCCCTACAAGGTTTGGGTCATGGATCCAGAGACAGCTCTGGCAGTTGGTAGGCAGCAAGCTGGTCTGCACCAAAAAAGCTGAGCTATATCAGGAGAATACCCAGAAGTCAACATTAGGTGCCTAGTGCATGCTAGCGTCAGCAACTGAGACTTTTATTTACCTTAAATTTCCCATGTGATAGACTGCAGTTCACCTGCAATTTGGAAGGCTACATTTTTGGTCTTAAGTGCCTCAGCATGGCAGCCACTAAGACTTATAAATCCATCTGTGAAGACTCAAGTATATGTTGCAGGACTGAGTTCTGTTTTCATGCAAGGGTAATCAGTTATAATAAGCAATCATTCAGTTCCAAACTCATATTGCATCACAAATAAACATATTGCATTACAAAATAATGACTGGTATAGAATGCCCTCCCCTCATCTTGGATTAAGACTTTATCCTTCAGGATTTTTAAAGCTTTCAAACATATTGTAGTACTGGCAGAAAAGTCCCATGGCATATGTCATTCAGACTGGTAATTCAGGGGGGTTTTTTTGCCCTACGCGTTATATATTGTGCAATTAGCTGCGCACCCAGCACTTCAGTGACATTTAGTGATATACGGCATTTATATGATGTATAAAAGACACTGGTATGTGCTTTACCTATTAGAAAACAATCCATATGCATTCAAGATAACTTGCTTCCAGGTTGCAAATGACTTGAAGCAAGTGATGTCAATTTTGGCATACCACATCCTATTTCTTTCGGAACAGTCAACATTTTCCAAATAGATTATGAAAATTGGTTTTTATCTCTTATATGAATCATTCCAACATGTTTAATAAATAGATGGGCAATTATAGATTTAGGTACATATTCTACATAGATTTTCTCAAAGTAGGAGTTGGTGCCTATTTCTATCATTAGATAACTAGTCACAGAACCAACAGAATATTTAGGATCCTACTACCTAGTTAAATAAATTGATAGAAAGTTTGATGCCTTAAACAGGCATTAGGAGCTTAAATACTCTTTTAGATCTGAGATGTAAGCAACTTTGCCAATCTGGTTTCAGTGTGAGATCATTTTTTGAAAAGAGACTCAGGATCTCACACTGTGAAATTTTGAAAATTCCGCTCACAGTAAATAAAAACTGATAAGTTCACATGCAATAAGTTCCATCCTCTTTTTTTCTTCCCAACAAAGCTTAGCAGAAGAATGAGAAACATGAGTATGAATGTCTTTGAGATTCAATAACGTGCTAAAAATAGTGGTCTTTTCAACAGTCTATCTTGTTTGCTTCAATAACAGAGCCAAAGGAAGTGAGAGGCAGCCAGATAGCCAGAACACAACATCTTAAAGGAAAAAAAAAAAACCCCAATGTGAGAAGATTATATAATAGAACAAAGTATTCCTTCTTCATTCAGAAGATGATTTTTTTTTTTCTGAAGGTTGGAAAACTGCCAGATCAACCATCTTGCATTAGAAATGTCACTGTTTGCAGTAAATGTGAAATATAGCCAGTTTCAGCCAGTCAGTGTTAACCCGTGAGTCACTCCAGACTCATCCTCTGTGAATTTAAAGAGGAATACATTGACCTGTAACCCTTTTATTCATGTACTCAACTGTCCTAGTATTTTCCTTCTGACTTCCTACAAGACTGCTCTTTTCTTGAGCTTTATAACCATATCACAACAATCTCCCCTCACATCTACCTGAACACTTTCATATTATCTAGTTTAACGAGTCCCATCCACCTAGCATAAGCCCTGTTACCAGTCACAGAGAAATGTTCAAGAACTGAAAGATGAAGCTGCTGAATTACTTTTTTCTAAATTGTCTGCCTGTTATGTTCATTTTCGGAAGAGGAAAGCACTTTAAAATATCCAGTACTGTGCACTAGTCTCTGCTCCAAGAAATATAAAAGAAAAATGTCTTGTCAGCATAAGGAAAGACTATAGCAGTACTATATGTACAAGCTACAAAAAAAAAAAAAAAAAAAAAGCAGAAAATACAATGTAATAGATTCCTTATCATGCCACAAAATAGTAGAGCTTGGCAGTGACCTCTGGAGGTCACCTGATCTGATCCCCCTGCTCAAGCAGGGCCACCTAGAGACAGTTACCCAGGACCATGTCTACATTGCTTTTGAATATCTCCAAGGATGGAGACTCCACCGCCACTCTGGGCAACCTGTGCCAGTGCTCGGTTACCCCCACAGGGTAAAACAGTTTCCTGATGTTCAGAAGGAACCTCCTGTGTTTCAGTCTGTGCCCATTGTCTCTGGCGCTGTCACTGGGCACCACTGAAAAGACCCTGGCTCTGTCCTCTTTGCACCCTCCCTGCAGGTATTTATATACATAAGTAAGATCCCCCTGAGCCTTCTTTTCTCCAGGCTGAACAGTCCCAGCTCTCTCAGCCTTTCCTCACAGGAGAGATGCTCTAGTCCATCATCTTCATGACCCTTTGCTGGACTCTCTCCAGTGTGCCCATGCCTATTTTGTACGTGGGAGCCTGGCACTGGACATTGATCTGCAAATGTGGCCTCACAACTGCCGAGCAGAGAGGAAGGATCATCTCCCTCGACCTGCTGGCAACACTCCTCCTAATGCAGCCCATAATGCAGGATACCATTGGTGGTCTTTGCATTCTGCTGCACGTTCAACCCTTGGTGTCCACCAGAACCCCCAGGTTGTTTTCTGCCAAGCTGCTTTCCATCCATGCAGCCCCCAGCCTGTACTGGTACCTGGAGTTATTCCTCTTCAGGTGCAGGACTTTGCACTTCCCCTTGTTGAACTTCATGAGGTTCCTGTCAGCCCATGTCTCCAGCCTGCTCTAGTCCCTCTGGATGGCAGCACAACTCTGGTGTACCAGCCCGTTCTCCCTGTTTAGTGTTATCAGCAAACTTATTGAGGGTACACCGTGCCCTTTCATCTAGCTCATTAATGAAGATGTTCAACAGGACTGGACCCAGTATTGAACCCTGGGGTACATTGCTAATCAGGTCTCCAAGTAGACTTTGTGCCACTTATCACCATCCTCTGGGCCTGGCCATTCATCCAGCCTGCTCATCCAGCCCATAGCATCTTTGTGAGGATCTTATAGGAGGCAGTGTCAAAAGCCTTACTGAAAATAAGGTAGACAATGCCACCACTTTCCCATCATCTACCAAGCCAGTCATTCCATTATGGAAGGTGATCATGTTGGTTAAGTATGGCTTTGCCCTTAATGAATCCATGCTGACTACTCCTGATGACTTTCTTGCCTGCTATGTGTCTGGAAACGGTTTCCAGGATTAGCTGCTCCATCACCTTTCCAGGGATCGAGGTGAGGCTGACCACCCTGTAGTTCCCAGGGTCCTTCTTCTTGTATTTCTTGAAGACAGGACTGACATTTACTTTCCTCAAGTCCTCAGACACTTCTCCCAGTCACACAATCGATCAAAGATCATTGAAAGTGGCCTTGCAGTGACATGAGCCAACTCCCTCAGCACTCATGTATGCATCACATCAGGGTCCATGGACTGATGTAAGTCCAGTTTGCTTAAGTATGCCTTGTCCTGATCCTCTTACAGCAAGGAAGAGGATCTTCCACATCTTTCTTGCTCCAGACTTTCTCCCCGGTCTCTGGGACCTGGGACTCATGAAGGATGGTAAAGACTGAAGGAAAGAAGGCATTCAGTAGGTCAGCCTTTTCCATATCCTGTGTCACCAGGTCCCCCATCTACTTCAGCAGTATGCCCTAGCCTTCTCTTTGTCACCTATGTACTTACAGAAGCCCTGTCTGTACTTTCAGAAGCCTTTGACATCCCTTGCCAGATTCAATTCCATTTGAACTTTGGTTTTCCTAACCTCATCCCTTGATGCTTGGATAATGTTTTTGTATTACTTCCACATTACCTGTCTCTGCTTCCACCCTCTGTAGGCTTCCTTTTTTGTGTTTGAGTTTGTCCAGGAGCAATTTGTTCATCCATGCAGGCCTCCTGGCTTTTTTGCCTGACTTCCTGCTTGTTGGCATGGACTGATCTTGAGCTTGGATGAGGTGATCCTTGAATATTAACCAACCTTCTTGGTCCCCTTTTCCCTCCAGGGTCTTATCCTGTGGGACTTTGCCAAGTAAAGAGGCCAAAGTCTACTCTCCTGAAGTCCAGTGATGTTATCTTGTTTTTTGCCCTCCTCCCTCCTCTGAGGGTCCTGAACTCTGCTATCTCATGGTCACTGCAGCCAGTGCTGCCTTTGGTCTTCACAACCCCAATGAGCCCCTCATTACTGGCAAGTATGAGGTCCAGCACAGCACCTCTTCTCACTGGCTCTTCTATCACTTGGACCAGGATTTTGTCAGTGATGCACTCCAAGAACCTCCTGGATTGTTTATGCCCTGCTGTGTTGTCCCTTCAGGAGATACCTGGGTGGTTGAAGTTCCCCATGAGGACAAAGTCCTGCCAACGTGAGGCTGCTCTTGTCTGTAGAGGCCCTCATCCACTTGTTGGTTGCCCTGGCATCTTCCCCTGGTGTCCATATGTAAGAAAAAGTGGGGGTAGTAGTGAAAGGGCTGGACAGGCTTTGACAGTTCCTCCACAACATCCTGGATCCAGGCCTCCAGTAGGCAGAAAAACTCTCAATGATAGGTCAAGTGATCAGATGGGTGCCTCTGTCCTGCACAGCAGGGAGCTGCCCATCATAAGCACTCACCACCTCTTCCTGATAGTCTTGCATGGTTTAATGTCAGGTGGCCCAAATCCTTTATTTGAACGCACATCTGGCTTCTGTTCCACTTTGAGGGTGGTGAACTTGTTTTGTGGTTGTAAGCCTTAATGTGGGACAGAAGACTTGCCCCTGAAGGCAGAAGTCATGAGCTTCCATCCTTCGCCTTCTCCAGAAGCTGCCCTTACCTTAATACTAGGGGCATATACTGCTGGCATTGTTACTGCAGGTAGAGTCTGGGGCTTTTCAAACCCTTGCATCTCAGAGAAAATCCTGTCATCTCCCTTTCATCTTCTCTTATGCTGCGTAGCTCACTTCCTCCTGTAACTCCTCCACTTGGCAGCACAGCTCTTCCAAGACAGCAGTCCTCCTGCAGGACAGAGGGCCATCGCTCCCAGCATCAGAGAGATGGTGCTCCCTGCAGCCTGGGGCTTGGAGGACTGCATCCACCATCTGAAGCTCTGTCTGTGTGGAAGTCTCTAACCTGGCTGGGGCAGCAGCTCCAATGGCTGGTGGGGAGACTGTCATGGTGGCTTGTCAACACCACACCTGAGATGATTTATGCAGATACATAGTCAAGGGCAGCTATCATGCCTGTTAGAAGCTGCTAGAGCTAACATGGGACTGCAGCCTTGTGGCTACCCTCACCTTACCCCTACCTAGCGGCGGCAGGCACCGTCCCTGAGGAATGCCACTTGTCACCGGTCTCCACTTGGACATCAAGCCATTGACTGCAACTCTTTGAGTGCGGCTATCCAGCTAATTCCTTATCGACCGAGTGGTCCATACATCAAATCCATGTCTTTCCAATTTAGAGACAAGGATGTTGTGTGGGAACTTGTCAAATGCTTTGCACAAGTCCAGGTTGATTACATCAGTTGATATTCCCTTATCCGCCAATGCTGTAACCCAATCATAGAATGCCACCAAATTTGTCAGGGATGATTTGTCCTTCGTGACATCATGTTGGCTGTCGCCACTCACCTCCTTATTTTCCATGTGCCTGAGCATAGTTTCCAGGAGGATCTGCTCCATGTTCTTGCCAGGCATGGAGGTGAGACTGACTGGCCTGTGGTTCCCTGGGTCTTCCTTTTTTCCCTTTTTAAAAATGGGGGTTATGTTTCCTCTTCTCCTGTCAGTGGGAACTTGACTGGACTGCCATGACTTCTCAAATATTACGGATAGCGAATTAGCAACTTCATCTGCCAGTACCATCAGGACCTGCAGATGCATCTCATCAGGTCCCATGAACTTGTGTACCTTCAGGTTCCTTAGATGGTCTCAAACCTGATCTTCTCCTATATTGTTATGATCAGACCTTTACTTATAAGAAAATCAACCCCAGAAAATTCTTAGGGCCTCCCATTTAAAGATTTTAAAGTTGTTTAAGAAGTGCCACAATGAGTAACATCATTCCCATTTTAGAGGTGATCTGTCCATGGTTTATGTGCCTAGAGTAACTCCCAATCTCCTTACTTCTTGTCTTATAGATGTCATATCCCATGTTATTAAAGATTCAGTGCTCTGTAGTATAAGTTCAAATCAGCATACCTGCTCTATCCAGAGCTAGCAGAAGACGAGTGCAAAAACCTTGTAGGGAATGTTCATAGTAAGATGCTTAATTCTGCATCAGTTCCAAAATTGAAGTGTCTGCTATAATATTGTGACCTGATCCAGGTTTAAAAATAAATAAAATGCCACCCAGATCGATGCAGCTACATGATGATGTAAAAGATGTACAAAATCTAGTAAGATGCCCTCTAACTCAGAAGTCAGCTGAAGTGACAACTGACGGATGCACATCCTCAGTAAAAGGGCTGACATCTTTTCCATATCCTTTGGTTGCTTTCCCTGTTCTTATCATCTTAGTATTAATATCCAGACTGAATTTTAATCAATTTGTTCTCAACCATGCCACAGTCTCTACAAAACTCTTAATGAGATGCTTGATCACACTGTGCAGGATGAGCTGCAGATACAAGATGAGTGCATGCTGTTGTCCTGAAAAAGTTTCTACCTGTATTTCCTCATAGACTCCCCTAATTGCAATTGTCTGATTGCAATTTATATTGAGCAGAACCATGACACAGAATCCCATCAAGTATCCTTCAGGGTAGAATAACTACCAATCATTTAATGGTTGTTCACATGCTTATTTAATAACAAAAATCTATGCAGAAATCCCAACACTGCATAAAGCAGATTTTTAAAGGATATTTTGATGTCTCAAAATGTATTTAATTTTTTTTGACATTTTTCTTCTTTGGAGTATTCTTGCATCCTACTTTGCTACAGTAATAGGATTATTGAGTTTAACTGCTTATGTTGGAAGATAAAATACATCCACACAGCCAATGATGATAAGATAGAATTGCTGGAGCCTCAGGGGTTACTAAGAAGCATCTTCCACAGATTGCTTCTTACTGTGTGTGGGTTGGTATAATCAGCTCCCATCCTCCAGCAAAATAAAATCAAAACCATATCACTGAAAAAGTAGTGAAAAAGAAACATTCCTGAGTACCTCTTTTCACTGCATGCATTAATTTCCTGACATGTCTTCCTGTCCTGCTCCTCTTCTAAATGATTTATAGCTTTTTACCATTGTGCTGCTGTTGTTATCCCCACTCCCACACAAAACAATTCACTTTTTGCAACTATTATGAACTGGTACTACAATAGTGACTATGGGATTTTTCAGTGAATTTTATTTAGGAACTCAGTAGTAATAACTATCAGTAATGAATATCTGCAAGACATAGTGACAACATATATATATGTACATACCTACCCTGATTACTATGCACTTTTTTTATTCCACATATAAATAAAAGTCTTATTTACATTATTCCAGAAGAATGATTTTTCTCTGTACCTTCTGTTCTTTTCTTTCTTCCCCCTAAACCATTTGCTTCCTTTGAACAAACATTTAATTGTCAAGTTCTTCAACAGTCCTATTTTTTCATATGTTTGCTGCTGTAGATACTATTATGACATACTCAGAGTCAATATTAGATACAGTCTTTTTTCTGAAATAAAGACAATATTCTCCTTCTAAAATAAATGCAATAAATTCTTAAAATCCACTTATACCATGACTGACTTACCAATCAGGCTTTGAGCTGAATCATTGTATATAGTCCTGTGCAGGAAAGAAAGGCAGTTTTACTATAGCTAATCTTTCACATAACACCATGCATGTTTTATGTGCTATATAATAACTGCTGACACTCTGCTGTTATTTGCTGGAACTATAACAGAGTTCAAAGGCCCTAACTTGAGATCAGGATCCTATTACAAAAGCACTGCCAAGGGGCAAAAACCTTCAGCCTCTGACCCTGTGAAAATAGTGGAATTAAGCACAGTAATAATGTTAAGCATGTCTATGTTAGACGTGGATGAGGAAAACTGTGGATTAAAGAATGGAAATATAGCTACCCCTGTTTCGTCCATGGGGTAGAAAGTGACAGGAAACTTAAGTGATTTATCCAGGACAGACAAGAAATTTGTAGCACAGCCAGATACAATTTTTTCAGTTAGCAATCTTATGGATCTTTCTGTTTTGCAGTAGAAAGAATAAGGTTTAAGCTGAAATAGCATAGAAACAATAGCATTTTGAATTGTAATGCATTAAACAGGAGTATAACAAATGGGTTTCTGAGCATACAGGTAGCATTTTAAAAGCAACACTATGACAGTACTGCACTAAAGGGTATTTTGAAAGCTATTCTTTCTGAGGTCTCTCTGTGAAGCCTGAGGCTTGATTAGGAACACTAGAGGAGAGAGTGGATTGAATAAGATTACAAGAACTGTGATGTACGGGCATAAAGGGGCACCTAGATGAAGCAAGGACTCAAAATGGGAATCAAGCAACCAAACTGGATCTGTCATAGATTGGAGAGAAAGCACCAGAAAAAGTCAAATATGCAAGAGGGGCATGAGCTCACAGTGGTACAATCTCCTTTAGGAATTAGATTAAAACTTATAATTCTTAAATCTTAGAGTTTCTGGGCTATCAATAAATCCTTCACAAATCGTCTTCACATTCAGTCAATTTAAAGAGTGTATTGCCCCAGCTCAACCCTGAGCTGTCTAAAGACTCAGCATGAGCCAGGTGAGTATCTGTATGATGACATACAGTTCACAGTTTTGCTTTGCTTTTTTTTAAAACAAAACAAAACAAAACAAAACAAAACAAACCCCCCCCAAACAACAGGAAGTCCCACGCGAAAACGTAGCTTAAAGCATTACTGAAGTTTCCTACACAATCTTAATAAATCCTTCTTCTGTCTTTGCATTATAATTTGGAAATTTATTTTACACAAGATTTGTTCCTCATCCAGTGCTCTCTGGATAGTCTTGCTCTGGGGACAAATCAGAATTATACAGAGTAGGATGATGTATAATCCCTACATTACTTTTGCAGAAGTTGGAAGATGTGCCGCAGTAGATGCAGTAGAAACTAGATGAAAGGATGGTCTGAAAATTCAGGGGAATGGAGTGGTGATCTGAATAACTGTATCCCTCTCCCTCACACAGATTTCTCACAACCAAATCACTTAAACAGAACTTTTTGCAAGTGGTCACTGCCACTGTGTTCCTCTTTCTTGCAGCTCCAGGCCCTTGCTGTGGTTTGAAAACAGTAAGTACCTACACTTGCAATGCAGGCAACTGGCAGTGAATGTATCCTGTATTGTATAATACTAAACCATCTGAAAAATCAGCTTGTAAGCACCTCAAATTGACTGCCAAAAATATAGATATTTTCTAATTTATTCTGTCTCAGTTATCTGTCTGTCAACTTAGAATAATAATTCCTCTTCAATGCACGGAAGTGCTGTAAAGATAAATTCATTAAGATTCGTAAAGCACTCAGACACTGTAGTGATGAGCACCACAGAAAAGCCCAAGAGGAAATTAAAAATTCTGTCTTCAGAGCAGAACTTAAAAATGTGGCATGGGACCATGCACTGAACAATAACAAAGAAACAAAATGATGAATAGTTACTTGTTCAGTGAGCATTATCTATATATTGTGCACAACAGGAGATGAGTCTGGGGCTGGGGAGGGGGCCGGGACTGAATGTGATCAGTTAATTAAAACCAGGCTCATGACACATTCCAGAAGACAGGGAAATAAAGGTAGGTGGACAATCCAAATTCTGGCACTTCCAACAGTTGAGTACTTGACCATAAACATATGGCATTTTCCCCCCTATATACTTTTAATATTTAATATGGAAAAAGCTTAATTCCTTCCACTGAGGCATGACAGTGGCCATGGTTTTATCTAATGTTACAGCTGATTTCCTAATTCGATAGATTTGCTGCAGTCATTTTCCTGTCTCTCTCAATTCAGTTTGATACCTTCTTTAAAATGTGTAGGAACCTACCAGAGACAACTGATACTTTTGTAATAGTTATATATGAATGAGTGCTGTTAGAAGAATGTCAAGAAAAAGTTAATTGTACCAATCTAACATGTTATATGAATGAAACCTAAAATTTGCTGGCTGAATTATTTGAAGAATATTAATCCCAGCTGAGGTTAAGTTATGCCTAACTACAGTGGTGTCTTTTTCAATTTAAACACTCTTAGTTAAACAAATAAAAGACTGCTTACAGCATTTTTTAAGTATAAAAACTAAATTAAAAATTCACATTTGCAGTTTGGTTTTGCTTTCAGAAAGCCACCTTTCT
The DNA here is from genome assembly GCF_028858705.1 of Grus americana. Lineage (NCBI taxonomy): Eukaryota > Metazoa > Chordata > Aves > Gruiformes > Gruidae > Grus > Grus americana. The sequence continues at coordinate 62,695,817 of NC_072891.1, forward strand.
AATTCTGTTGACATTGCTCCAGTTGTCTGATTTTTTCATTGCTCTGATTGCTGCATCATCCCTAACAAGTCAACCAGAAAATTCTGCAGGTTTCAGTGTCCCAGTAGCCTATATCCTCCTGCTTCACAGAAAGCTTTTAATAAAACATGGAGTAATGATTCTTAGACATATAGAATCATAGAATCGTAGGATCATAGAATATCCTGAGTTGGAAGGACCCATAAGGATCATCGAGTCCAACTCCTGGCTCCACACAGGACCAGCCGGATCAGAGCATATGACTGAGAGCGTTAGCCAGACGCTTCTTGAACTCAGTCAAGCTCAGTGCTGTGACCCCTTCCCTGGGGAGCCTGTTCCAGTGCCTGACCACCCTCTCAGTGAAGAACCTTTTCCTGATATCCAACCTAAACCTCCCCTGTTGCAGCTTCATTCTGATTCCTCGGGTTCTATCACTGGTCACCAGAGGGAGGAGATCAGCGCCTGCCCCCTTGCTCCCCCTCGTGAGGAAGCTGTAGGCCCCGATGAGGTCTGCCCTCAGTCTCCTCTTCTCTAGGCTGAACAAACCAAAGGACTTCAGCCTCTCCTCATACGTCTTCCCCTCTAGACCCTTCACCATCTTTGTTGCCCTCCTTTGGACACTCTCCAATAGTTTTATGTCCTTTTTGTACTGTGGTGCCCAAAACTGCACGCAGTACTCGAGCTGAGGCCGCACCAGCGCAGTGTAGAGTGGGACAATCACTTCCCTAGACCGGCTAGCAATGCTGTGCTTGATGCACCCCAGGATACGGTTGGCCTTCCTGGCAGCCTGGGCACCCTGTTGACTCCTGTTCAACTTGCTGTTGACCAAGACCCCCAAGTCCCTTTCAGCATGGCTGGTCTCCAGCGTCTCATCGCCCAGTCTGTATGTATAGCCAGGGTTGCCCCTTCCCAGGTGCAGAATCCGGCACTTGCCCTTGTTAAACCTCATGCGGTTGGTGATTGCCCAGTTCTCCAATCTGTCCAGATCTCTCTGCAAGGCCTCTCCACCCTCGATGGAATCAACAGCTCCTCCCAATTTGGTGTCAATATGGGATGATGTTTCTTTAGCAAAAAATTTCCTTTTTCTTATTATTAAAAAATTCTCTAGAAGGGGGAAGAGCTATTCTCAAGATCTCTGCAGAACAAACAGATACAGGAAAATATTTTTAATTATTTTTTCCTAAATTTTTAAAATTTATCCTCAGGTTTGCAGAACACACTTTTTTTTTTACAAAAATATAAACCTGGGACGTCATTTTTCCCAGACAGTACTTAACAATTTTAATATTCTGTAATTTCTCATTCCTATGAAAAAAAAAGCAAAGGCAAAAAAGGTTAAATCACTGGTTTATTAGATAAAAGTACCTCTATAATAGTCTTGTAGTTTTGTACATAACTTCATTTCATAATGAAATTGAATTGATAAGGTATAAAGTAGACCAAGCTTAATAACGGTAAGGTATATTTTAATTTATATATTTGAGCCTTTTAGACTTCCTTTCTATTTAGATATGGGTTTAGAGGTTAAAAGTTAGAAATATTTTAAATATGATTATAGGGAAAGGGAATTTAATTGATCTGCCTTAAAAACTACTTGGATTTCACAAATATAAGTAGTTACTTAGTAAATATAATGAACACTTCTGTATTTGGTATCTGGTGCTCTTCCATTTTTATGTTTTTCCTATATTGACAGGACTCGTGTGAACACTAAATATGACTGTAACCTAGGAAGAACAAAATTATAGGTGTCAAAACTGTAACAGATTTTATAAGTCATGGAAATACATATCATGGTATAGTTAAATAAGTCTCACTTCACTGGAGAAATGTTCCCTTTATTTAAAGATATCAAGCAGTATTCCTAATTTAGGACAGTATATCAACTTTACCTGAATCAGTGGGCATCCCTCCAGAAGCAAAACTAGACTGAGACAGACAGAAGATCAGCTGTAGTTGTAAAGCTTGAGCAAAGAAAAAGTCTACGTGGAACCAAATGATGAATTGTCTGAACTTACCATCCATGCCAAGTACAAACAGATGGGTCTAACGTGACACCATGTGACAGTGTACAGCACGTCATCTAGTGTTCAAGGCACCAATTACCATACTAGAGTTGGAAGTTCTCATAATTTGTCTTCATTGCCCTGACAATGGAGTTAAATTTCCAAAGTGTTTTAGAAATCCTCTGCTCAAGATACACTTAAATGCTTTAGAGAGGTAGACAGAAATTTCAGCCACTGGCAGATGTTTGCTAAGAAGCTTCAAGAAGTTGCCACGCCCAATGGATGAGCTTCAGCATGCCTGAGTACTTCAGAAATCTCTCTTGGTCAGTTAAGTGTAACAAAAGGCTTAATAATTTTTAATATAATTCTGTAGAACTATCCAGATCTGATTTTTCACTTTTGGCAAAGGGAAGAGGAGGTTCAAGAGACCTCAGCAGATACCCTAATCTCTAGTATAATTCAAATTGTTGTGTGTTTTAGGCCACAAGCTTCACTAGTAATACTTGCTGTACTTACTGCAATTGTTCTGTATATTCTAATATCTGGGAAACAATTAATAGGATGTCTAAATAGATATTCTGTCAAAATCTCTTTTGCACCTAGATCTCATACTCCTTCTGGTAGAAATTACCTGCTTCTTCAAAAAAGATGACCAAGTCCATTTGCCAAAGAAAAATGCCATCATGATGAGGTGTAGGACAGATTTCGAGACAAAATAATGGAGTATTAAAAATTAAATTGTTCATCTAAATCACAGTGATGCAGCATTCCTGACTTACTTTCACATCCTCCTTAATGTGCATATAAATATCAAGAGATCATATTTTGCTGGAACCATGTGTTCCTTCAAAATTAGAGGACTCACACATTTGAGTCTCAGAAACAGGCAACTCACCATGTACAGATCCAGTTTTTAACTCTTGTTTTGTTACATTTTAATCAAAAGCCACTCTTACAAGTAGACTTTACATTTGAAAAATTCAAATATACCCTGAATTAATAAGCCTTGGTGAACTCTTCAGTATCCTAGCCCCGTTTAATAACTACCATGAAAGAGAGAAGTCTCAGTTGTCAAGTCGAAGTTTACAGAGTCTGCATTACTTAGCCAAACTGACAAAGCAGCCTGGGTGGCCTTAACAGAGGAAACAAGGACCAAACAGGCATATTACTGGACATTTACTCTCACCCCAGAAAAACTGAACAGCAGGTCAAACAAAACAGAAGCAGGAAGTTCAGAGTGACAGTGCCCTTGTTTTTCCAAGCCTGAAGATAAAGAAAAACTACTCCATGTAACTCAGTCCTCTTGTCTGCTAGCACGTTTGAGCAATCATTCAATAGATGTTTCAAAATAAATAGCATACAAACATAAGTTCATGTTCTGTCACTCCTTCCTCTCAGCTCCATCTCTAACTGTTATCTGAAGGTGAAGAGAACAGCTGTATCTCTTTAGGATCCTGTCACTAATGTTCTGCAATCCCTACTCTACATTGCAGTGAAATAAATCTTACTATATTTTAAATAAAGTTGTATAAAGTTTTTCACAAACCTTTTGTGTAAGAACCCACTATTAAGATGTGCCACACAACCGTGTTGTTAAGGCTGAGTCAACATTTTCTACGTAAAATGAAGATCTGGTATTTTAGTGCCTGCTACCTACAATATACAATCTCCAATCTCATAGCACTTTCTCTGTGAAACCAAAAAAATTTGGACTGAGATAGTACAAACAAATCAATATATTAAATTTAAGTAAATTAGAAGAAGACTCATACTTTATCTGGATAAAATCTTTCTTTGTCCTATTATTCTATAAAAATGGAACAACACAGACTTTAAAAAAACTGACTTTAATTAAATTGCTGTAAGATTTTATGCAAAGGTGATATACAAAGAAATCCAGTTGTAAGTCTGCTAATGCATAATTTAATTTTTATGAACAACTAAGTCATAGATCAGGCAATTCTTACAGGAAGTCATTATGACAGAGAAAATGCAGCCAATTGCATTCTCTTTCCCTCCAGTATTTCTGCAGAATATTTGCATGTTTGTGTTGTGTGATTTTGCACACTGATATTCCTTCAGTGAGACAGTGCTCTAAAAGAAATCAGACTTATCAAGTTTTTTTTCAGTGATATTTTTCTTCATCTAATTGTCCTTGCTTTTTAAAGATTCTGTGACCATGGACACTTTTGGGTA